>NW_021938895.1:4436516-5069179 GCF_001715985.3 Manacus vitellinus
TTAACTTTTTTTTTTTTTTTTTTTTTTTTTAACTTTTTTTTTCTAATATCCATCGTGTCTGGAGTCACTAGAGATTTTCCCCGTGGAAATCTGCATCTGTCTCTCTCTCTCTCTTCTGTATAATCTTGTATCTGCGTGTGCGGCTTTGTAGGGATCTCTCTGATGTGCACACAAGCTGCATATGCTGTAGTTTTAAACATAGAACACTTTGTCTTTCATATTTCCTGTAAGCATAAAAATAAGCTTAATCAACTTCTTTTCTCCTCACTTTGCCAGTTAAAAAAAATAATGCATCTATGCTCCAGAGTGTTGGAAGTGAGGCAGTTGTGCCAAATGCCAGCAAAGAGAAGGAAGCACACAACCCACAGAAATAGGAAAATCCATGTTTTTATTGGAAAAGGGATACATGCTGCCCAATGCCTGGAGGAAGCAGGGTGCAGCACTAGCAGAGCAATTTCATTTTCTCTTTTCCCAACCTCCCAAACAAATACATTATTGCAGTGGACTAAAACATTTCTAAACTGAGCCATCATCATTAATATTAGAATGCTTTTAGCTGAATACGGCCTCACACTGGAACAGGCAGGCTCTGAACATTTTTGTTGTTAATACATCGTGGATTAACACTGAAACCTCAAGTCCTTTATGTCGCGGTGGACTGTGAGGGTCAGAAGTTCAGAACAGTTTAAATCTGAATTATTTAGCACGTGCACGCACGACACACTCTTCTGATTTCCACGCAGAGGTTTTTTTCCCCCCTTTAGTTTTCTCCCTTTTGAACACAAGAGCCCCACTCGGTGTTATTTGCCCTGGTGCAGTGTTATTTGCCCAGCATATATAGTTGACCCAGAACCCGACGAAGCCGGTGAGAAGAAGTCTCAATGGGACTGTTGACCTAACAAGTAGCATGTCAGTCTCCCGGTGGCATTTGAATGTTCTTGCTGCGAATGCTTCAAGACAGGAGAGAGCATAAAGCAGAGATTCTTTGGAATCCTTAATTAGACACAGTGATTTTGGAGTGCTGGCTTCTGCCGCTATCCTCCAGTGCCTAGCACTTTGTTTTGTGACCTTGAGGTTAAGGATACCAACCAGCCCTGTTTATTTTTAATAAAATCTTGCAGTTATATGAGACAGTTCTAGGTTTTATTTATTTTTAGCATAAATGCTTCCATCTTATCTGCCTCACAGGTTTATAGTAAGGATTTAGCTAATATTTGGACAGCACTTTTAAGCTATGAAGCTCTGTATGTCTATTATACTGACCATTTTCTGCATTTTTCATTTTAGGAAGGTACTTTTGTACTCTTTCACTTCAGGAAGATAGAGCTGAAATCTTGACCTTAGTTTTCCCTTCAAATTTTGCCAAATATCTGATTTACAAATGCTGGCATAGGGTCAGATTCTACATTCACTTACAGGTAGTGAATTTCAAAAAATTTCTTGATCCTCAGTGACTTTATTCTAGGTCTAAACAGGTTCAACTCAGAATTAGTGTCACAATTTCATATTCATGAAGAATAAGCATTTGATTACATTGAATGTAGCATTTTACATTCATTTTCTTGGTCACATTTTATTTTAGTAACTTCAGTAATTTAAGAAGAAACTGCCTTTTTTTTTTTTTTAAATTCCCTTTTTTCTCTGCTTTGATTCTGAGAAAAAGGGGGGCTGAAAAGTAATTTGGGGGCATCCTGCTCATTGTGCAGTGAAGTAACAGTGTGCAAGTTTTTTAAAAATTAAGAATAATACTTGGGTCTGGAGAAATTCCCCAGTGCCTGGCACACTATTCCTAGCACTAGAAAAGATCTACTGCCGCTCACATTTTTTCTCAGCATTCAGGAAATCCTGTCCTCCTCTCATTTAGCCTGTGTTTCAAAGGAGGCAAACCTATGTCCAAGTAATAACACTGAAAATAAAGATCCTTAAAATGCTAACGAAACAAAAGATCTATTTCCAGAAAAACAAGTATACTGTGGTGAGGGGTTTATTTGGATGGGTGTGGAGTTTTTTTAAATAGAATTTGTTACAAGGTTGTACTTGACAAGCAGAGGATTGTTTGTAAGAATCCCAATTTTGGACTAGGCAGCTGATAGCCTGCAAGACTTTGATGGCTCCACTGAAAGAAGAGATTTCCTCTTTTAGCAATAGATCATTGTGTTACAAGGCATGTATTAGAATGAGAATAATACAACTTCCCCTGTCTTTGCTGATCATATCAAAACTAATGGCATCTTGAATTGTCAGAGCATCAAGTCCATCTTCTGATAAAATATTAGAAGACACATAGATCTATTAATCTTATTGGAGATTTCATTTTAGTCTGAAAAATATTTGATGGCAATGCCATTAGATTAGCTGTGGGCATATATTGCAGAGACCAGCATAGTGATTGTGTACCAGGATTTTGCAAAGGGGTTCCCATAAATGTTTCCAAGTTTATGGAAAGTCTGGACATGCTTAAGGGAGTGAAATTTTTATTTAATTTTAAGGAATTTAAAATATAATTCTTTGGATTGTTACTAAAAAATTCTTACTTTTTTGATGAAGCTTAAGCAATTTCAAAGGTAATGAAATCTCAAAAATTGTTGCATGAGATTTTTCTAAGCCATAGCCAAAGAGGAATATCTGCTACCCAAACTTTAACTGCGAGGTTTGACTCCTGCTTTCAGCTAATGAAGATCTCCTTAATTAAAGGTTTACAACGTGGATACTAATGTCAATGTGTTAATTTTCTACTGCCTGAAAATATTAATAGAGCTGGTAGAGTATATATAGAAAATATGGTAATAGATATTTTGTATATTCCCAGGGTTTAAGGATTCTGAAAAAGTCAGTGGCAATCTGAAAGATATCTTAGGTTTTTTTCAGTCATGTCTTTTTATTTATTTGAAGTATAAAGACTGTTTGCTAGTAGTTTTAGCATTCATCTGTACATATCTGTTACAATTATCCTTAGCATTTAGCAGAAGGATAATCCCCAAAGGAAGCAGGAAACAACATTTAAAGTAATTTTTATATGTGCAGCTTGAGCTAATTGCCAAAATATATATTTAAGATGGATTAAAACTACTAACCTGTGGTATTTATTGAAAAACATCATTGACTTCTATGGACACACCGTGTTTAATGAAATACCTCCTTCCATGGGCAAACCTTCTGTCTTCTGCTGAGTAACCAAAACTGCTGTCAGTGGTGGGAAGGCAGAGCTGGCAGGTACAATGTCCTGTCACTGGGAGCTGGTTAGAAAAGGATTGTCTCCCTCATACATCCCAAACCATGCCCACCTCCATGTCATGGGGTAGTCTTCAAGGTAGGTGACTATTCTTGTGATATGAACCAACATTCAGACAAGAAGAGGAGTGTCAGGTCATCACTGTTTGGTTAATAACCTATAAAGGGACTGAAATTATTGTACCAAGAGATGAAGAAGATACGTGAACATCTCCTTAATATCAGAACATTCCTCACGTATTTTTTCACAATATTCTTACTCCCCAACTTTACATATATCTGGTTTTCTCATGCATTTAACTTTTCAACCTGACCACAAACTGTTTGCAGACTCACACACACAGCTCTGTGGGAAGAGGTTATGAAGTCATTTGCTTGGAATTGGTGAAATAAAGATTTGTGTGATTTTATGTGTGTGAGCAAAAATGTCCTTGTCCCTGACTTGTCAAGGGAATGAGAAGAGTTTGATCCTCTAAAACCAAGCAGTATATTGAGTTGATTTCTCTTAGCTATGACAGAACCATTTGCTAAAGCTTCCCCCAGAAGACAGAAGTGGGTTCTGCTGGAGTCATGATTGTGATTTCTGATGGGCAGTAATAAAAGTAAGATCTATTTCACTATACTGGGAGAGTCTAGAGCTCTGTCTTGAATTATGTGAAAACCTCTAATTGTTAGGGATAGCAGAGAAGTTGGGGAGTTGTTGTGAATTTTTGAAAGTTTATGAAGATTCTGTTTAACAACTTTATTTCCAGTCACCTCTAGTCCCACTCAGTCACACAGAGAGGCATTTTCATTGCCATCGAAGTCATTGCATCAGCTGCTTGGGTTTTATCAAGGTAACTCTACTACATGGATTTATGAGGGAGGATGTAGGAGGAATTGGACCTTCAAGTTGAGTTTGGAGGGAATTGCATTGTTTGATTTGTTTGTCTAAAACAGTAACAATATGTTTTCACCTATTCTTCATAATTATGTGGGGAAAACTAAAATACATGCCATTTTGAACTGCATGTCTGTATTAAATTGGTTTGACTCCTATTTTCTGCCATCTGTGGTATAACTAGAACAGAGAGTGAGAACAAAAAATATAAATGACTCAGTCACATTTCCTTCAGGAGAGGCGTCATGCCCCCCATTCTTGTCAAATAATTTATTTTAGCTCTGAACAAAGCAGTGTTGGGAAACCCTGGACATGGAGAAGAGATGCTGCCATTCTGTCATTTAATAGAGGGACCCAAATATATGCTATAATGTTTGAGTTCAGCAGCTACACATAATTTTTCTGTGTGTTTGACGGCCTCCAAAACAATCTCAGCACAATGCTGGGATGTAATTCAGCTTAATTAAATACTGAATTTTTCCTGTAAATGTTAAGTACCTTGTAAACCCGGCTGTGGAAAGAACCAGAAGAAGGCTCATGGAGAGGAAAATGAGACAAGTGGGTGCTGCTGAAGCCTCTCAGAAGACTTATTGGCCACCTGCATTAGTCATCACTGACAATACAGGGAATTGTAACTAGGCTCTTGAGCAAGATGGAGAGAGGGCTACACTCCACAGTCTTTGTTTTTCCTTCTATCCAGACTGACCAGAGAAGGCCCCTTTTTAGAAAACTTGATAGAGGGAAGTTGATGATACTTTGACTTCCCTAGGGATGGAGCTGAGGTACAGTCAGGCATGCTGGCATGCCTTGGAGCCTGGAGGCACTCGGAGGTGTCACATACCTATAGACACTTATTTTAGAAATCCTGATTTACCTCAAAGTTTACATATGAGGTAGGTGTTTGAAGCTAAAAGATTGTCCTTTCTGTATCTTAGAGGCATTAGGGGAGTTTATCAACACAACAACTTGGAAGGACATGGCATCATTGCTCTGACTATAACAGCAAGTTTTCCTTCTTTATAATTAATGTCTGATAAAAGTCAGGTTTAAAATGGCTATGATCCTCCCAGTTTTGATTTGGTTAATGCTTTCCAAAGACTCAGAATGTTATATAGAATTCTTTTTTAATGGATTCCTTTAGGAATCAAGTTTTGAGCAAAGGCCAAATGTTTCTATCACTGAATAAAGAAATTATACAGAATCACGTTTACACATAGCACAGGTTAATGGTGAACAAATGGAAGACCAAGTAATAAAGAGGGAAATTATTATTGGTAAATGACCTGAAGTGCTTAATCATAGAATGGTTTGTGTTGGAAGGGACCTTAAAGATCATCTAGTTACAGCACCCCTGCCGTGGGCAGGGACACCTTCCACTAGATCAGGTTGCACAAAGCCCCATTCCTGGCCTTGAACGCTTCCAGGGATGGGGCATCCACAGCTTTCCTGGGCAACCTGTGCTAGGGCCTCACCACCCTCGGAGTAAAGAATATCTTTCTAATATCTAATCTAAACCTATCCTGTTTCAGTTTATGAAGAGGTCAAAATAAAATGAAAAAGAAGTCTGAATATTAGCTAGGTAATAAATAAAGGCAATGTAATAAAGAATGAAAAACAAGAGGCTATGCAGGGCAGGGACTCTCCTTTGGAAAGCAAGGAGTTTGTAAAAGATTTTGGATTCTTTTTGGATAAGCGCCTCAAAATGAAATCTTGCTATAATTCTGTGGCTAAAAGGCCAATGCAATCCTGAGATGTTAAAAAAAAATAGTATCAAGTAGATAAGAGGATTTGATGTTGCCTGCATGCACAACAGTGGTAAGGCTACTGTTAGGAACTGTGTCCAGTTTTGGTTTTCACAGTTCAAAAGCAATGTGGAAATAGTAAGGTAAGTTCAAAGGAAAGGTATGAAAAAGGATTCGGAAAACAAGCATGACAACACAAGGCATAAGCAGCTCATCTTATTTAGCTCATCAGGGAAGAAGCTGAGAAGTGACTTGGTCACCACAGGTAGGTACTGACCCATGGAAAAGATATCCAAGAGTGAAGAGCCGCTTTATCTACCTGACAAAGGCATTACGGGACCCGGTGTTTGCAAGCTTAAGTCAGACAAATCCGCCCTTAAAAGAAGAGACAGTTTCCTAGCCCACAGAGCCTAAACAACAGCAGTGTTTGCCCTGTAAAAGCTGTCACAGGTAGTGATGTTTAAGAGGATGTTAAACATGTATTTTTAAATACATGCTTTCATATGCTTTGGGGAAGAATCTGTACATCTTTCTGCGCATGTGTGAGTGGGAGCTCTGTCAGGAGGTTGGTGGCAGTTCCTTGTCTCACAGTCTGAGAACCTGTTATTCCTCCTGTTACTCAGTCCCTCATGAGGCTCTGGGGACCAGCACTGCCAGGGCTGCTCTCAGCATCCTTGTAACACCTGCAGTTTCAAAAGAGAATAATTATTAGCAAATAATCACACTCTTGTTTTGTGGCTTTAGTGCGGTCTTGCAGACTGTCAGGAAGGATTTATTTTTTTCTCTTGGATGAAACTGGCCACATATTCTCTTGGTTATTTGGAAGTTGTTTCATTTTTCTGCGTTTATCTGGAGCATCAGAGATGAACAGCTGGCCTTGGATAGCTTTTTACCACTGTTCTGCACTGGTGCAGACCCACCCTTCCCTCATCCTAGGTGCCTCAGTGCTATATTTTCCTTTCATATTTATAGCAAAATTAATTCCAGTAGTTAAATTGATTAGGTCTTTTGGCTCATGTTAGATTGGTAGGGGTCCTGAAGGTTACATGACTTCTTCAGAGCATAAGACACACTGTGAACACCGGGATCACCGAGATATTTCTTTTTTAATTCATTTGTACTTTTGCAGAGGTCTTGAGATTGGTGACACTTTCTTTTTGTTTCATACATAAATGTACTCTCCCAAGAACTAAACTGCTGTGCTTTAATTTGGGGGTTTAAAATAGGGATAAAACATATTGCTTTGAGATATATAGGAGATCAAGCTCACAGCTCTGTTTTTAAATGCTGTGAAACTTTCTATAAATGGTTTGTATAGTCAATAAGGATATGATTAACAGTGTCGTGATGAATATTCTGCACAAAATTTTGGCATTTGGAAGTTCATAGTCTTTTGTATCTGAAAAGAGTGATGTGATGATCTCTCTGCCTTCTTTCACTGAACAGTCTATAGAATTTCCCCTGGTAATTCTTGCATGGAGCATAAATCTTACAGATGAGCTAATGAGAACATTTACAAGCAAACAAATGCAAACATCCAAATCTTGCTTCTGTTGTGGTATTTCCTGGAAATGCTATTACATTGCTGTCTAGGTTATTTGGAGTAATAATTATCCAAGTTGATTTTCAGAGTGTTCTCTAGGACTAATCACAGCCCCATGAGCATAGACTAAAATCCTGGCACTGACCAAACTGTATGAGGGTTTGGTTATGAATAACCCTATTCAGTTATATCCCCTGTGCAGAGCATGGGTTAGTAAGCTGGGGTATGTACACAGTTACACACATGTAAATAGTGAGAACGGTGCCAGGGAAGTAAAATTCCTCAGTATTTAGGAGAGAAAAACATCAGCAAGAGGAATTTTTTTTATTGCCTACCCCTTTTGAAGCTTTGTTTCACGGTAGCCAGAGGGAGAAAAAAACCCACATTATATGAGTAAATTGTCTGGAGAATGTAACCAGGGCCCCAGTAAACACTGAGAATGAAAACCCATACAAGTGTGTATTCAAGCAAGTATGTGCAAAGATGGTGTTTTCTGTGAGCACTCTCTTGGAGGAAAATTCTCTTCTGTGACTAAGTAACTGGGAAGAAGTTGGGGTTTGGCTGAACTACCTTGTGTTGAGATTTTCCCAATTTCATTCTTCTTCCCCTCTACCTCGGTGTAATGTGTGTGGTAGTGCCCAATACTCTGAAAAATTCAGTTGGAATCTGAGATCCCTGATGACCAACACTGATTTTCAAATGATCAGGCTCGGGCTGTATGATTTTGGAGTAATAAGAGTTGGGATATTTTAAAATTCTATTTTGTCAAGAAATGATTAGGACATTAATTTGGGCCGTATTAGTACATCTCCCCTGTGCTGATGGGAGGACAGACCCCCTTTCATGTTTAATCTAAAGAGGAATTGACTGGTGAGGTTGTCTCACATAGGGACATCTGCCACTGAAATAAATGATGAGCTCAGAGAGTGAAAATGTTTAGGCTGCACTCTCTAAATGTGGATTCCTTCTGTGCCGAAGGCAATGAAAGCCCTTAGGTAGCAGCTCTGTAGATTTTTTCTCATTGTGGGCAAAAATAAGGATTTTTTTTATTATTTGTTAGCCCAAGGCTTCTTTCTTGAAGTTGCTACAGGTTGTTGATGCTGATTTCACGTTTCATAAACAACCAAGTCATGTTCAAGAAGCAGAAAACTGACCTCAGAGATGACATAACCACTGGAGGCAGAGGAAAACGGCAGCATCGCTGCTGAATGACGGTGAAAGAAAAGGGCACCTTTTCCTTGGAGTTTGCCAGCAACTTTTTCTTGATGTGTGAGTTTAGTAGTTCTGTGTTAGAAGAACAGCAAAGTACCTTTGAATTAGAACAGACTAGAGAAGTTGCTTAATGTGCTTTTTTTACTCTCTCACATTTAACCCACCGCTGCAAAATTCCTCCTACCTGTAACGAATAATTTAATTTGGAAAGGCAAATAAGAACTCATTAGCTGATGCATTGCTACAGAGTAAGTGAGCAGATTTTATGCCTAGGGACAGACTTTTACAATCATTTTGAATTGGCGCAATACAATGCAATAAATCCCATAACCTGTTCAGTGAGGAAGAGAGTAACACCCTCCTTCCTTTTTTTTACTTGGATGCAAGTTTTCTTCATCTTAAAACACCTTGCATTGGGATATTGGGGAAATGGATATATTCCAGGGGATCACATACAGATAAATTAAGCCTGCATTATGGCTGGGCAGACTTGCCATATCTGAGCATTCTCCATCATGCTCCTCAAAAAAGAGGCAGTAATATTTCTACAAACTATTTTTCTTTTTATCTCATTCTGTGTCTGGGTATTTTGGGAGATGATAAGTTTTCTTCTGTCTCAAAAAAATGGGTTGTTACTAGTCTCACTGTTTTAGAGTGAGTGTTTAATATAAAACTGTCTTTTTACTTCTAAAATAGTCATTAGGAGAATAAGACAATAATAACATGTCTAATAATTTCTAATAATGGACATTTTAAGAAATTCTTGACTGTGGGGGTGGTGAGACACTAGCACAGATTGCCCAGAAAAGCTGTGGATGTCCCAGTCCTGGAAGTGTTCAAGACCAGGCTGGATGGAGCTCTGAGCAAACTGGTCTAGCAGAGGGTGTCCCTGCCCATGTCAGGGCACGAGCTGGAACAAGGTGATCTCTAAGGACCCTTCTAACCCAAGCCATTCTATGATTGTCTGATTATTTTCCATAAAATTACCTTTTAATTTAATTTAATTTTAAAATCTTAATGATTTTCAGGGGTAATCTAAATGAGTTTTGTGAACATCCACCTTAGCTTTTGGCAATGATTGCATGTAGATGTAAAGCCCAGGCAGAGAACCCTCAATAGACACTGGTCAGGACCCTCAGTATTTTACAGCATCGGGCCTGTATATGTTATGGCTAAAAGTTGTCAGTGCTCAAAGGATAGCTCTAGAAGGTACTCAGAGGCTCAGAAATCATATTAGTGTCTTCTAAAAGTTGCCTCTAATTTAAGTTTTGATTCAGTAATGCATTAAAAAATATTCAAACTACAGTAACTTATTACTCATTAGCAGTGGCTGAAATTCTGGCAGTTTCCACCTGCAGACGTTGTTTTATGGTTACCCCAGATCCAGATCCACGTGAGCAAAGCAGATTTATGACTTGTGAAACAAATATTAACATGGAGCACATCAATCATTTGGTGCAGCTTGGAGCATGTTTTCTCCCAGTTGGGAAGCCAGACAGGTATCATTGCAGGGGTGACTCTGCTCACAGGTGGCTCGTCCCTTTGGCTTGAATGGAGAGCTTTGTGTGTAAGCAGGTGTTTGCTGGCTCGGCCCCAAGGAAGAACCGCTGGGAACCCTTTATTTCACATAGTACTGGGGCTGTAGGCTTGCAGAACCTCACTCAGCGTTTAAGAAATAACCGTAATAACCTCTCATATTCCTGAAAATGGAGCCTGTTTGGTTGCTCTGGCAGGCATTGTGCTTGGCAGCATTTCCAGGCATATGACAGCATCACCTCTGGTCTTGGGGCCAGCACAGGCAAATAGCAGGCGCTGGCTTCGAAACAGCCCGAGGGAGTTCTGCTCGTGATTTGTACTGGCCAGCCTCTCGATAGAGCACATTCACAGTGCTGAGTGCTCTGAATGCCAGGAGTTTAGGTGGGTTCAGAAAGGGCTCAGATGAATTCCTGAAGGCAAAACATTGGTGGAGAGCCGCTAAACAGACAGGCACTGTTGCTGGCTTAAGAAATCCATTTGCTGTAATTAGCTGGAGTGAGAGAAGGCATGTTAGTGAGGGATTGCTGCATAAGTTCCCTGTTTTTTTTTTCTTCCCTAGACATCCTCCCTTGGCCCCTGACAGGTAGGGTACAGCCTGACTTCTGGTCTTAGATGGTAATTGTAGACCTGAGAAAAGCTTTTGGGGGTTGGACTATTCTAGGGAAAATGTAACTTTTCAACCAAATTGTGGATGCTCCCTCCCTGAAATGTTCAAGGACAGGTTGGAATAGAGCCCTGAGCATCCTGGCCTAGTGGTAGGTGTCCCTGCCAATGTCAGGGGATTGGAACTAGATGAGTTTTAAGGTCCCTTCCAACCCAAACTGTTCTTTGATTCTATGGTTCTGCAACCTGTCCATCAGAATTCCTCAAGGACAATGTGGGCTTTCCAGAGGTGCAGGCAAGGCAGTAGGTCTGTGCTGCAGGCACCTGGGATGCAGGCACTGCAGCAAGAGACATTGTGGAGTGAGGGTTGTTCCTAGCTGAGATGCCTGGCATTTCTAGAAAAAGCCATTTCGTGGCGCCAACTTGTACTTCTGGGAAAGGACTGTCACCACCCCTAAAGACATCTCATTAATTCTCAGTAAAAGAAATGGCCCTTTCAGAAAGAGACATTGAAATGATCTTCCAGATCCCCTCTTGCACAAGGTATGCCTTTTCTAGAGGTATTGAAGCATAAGAAACTGGGGCTTAATTCCACCTATATAAGGCTGTCAAATGTTATTCCAGAAAAAAAACGATGGGGAACATCTTGAGTCTTATCCTTACTCTAAGGTCATACCTTCAATGTACTAACTATGGAAAAAACCCCTTTCAGTTTATTTCCCTTTCTTTCAAAAACTCAGCATATGAATAACATACCTAAATTACTGCGGAAATGCAGCTAAGGACATACTAGAATAACTGCTTTGAATGTGATTTGATTGGAGATATACAGTGATTCTAGCTTAAAAAGACAACTTCAGCATAGTGGGTAAAGAAAAAAAATGTCACCTACTTTGATATTTGTTCCGTGTCAAAATCTTATTTCCATTCTTTTCTGCTCCTCTGTGATTTCTTCCCTTGCACCTTGGCATCGCATGATTTCCAAGTAATCCCCACCATTTTCAAAAACTGTTTAAAAATTGGAATGCTCAACTCCCTATTAAATTGTGGACTCACAATTTGAGGCCGAATCTGCAGACCTTAACAGAGATAAAATCCATATTGACCCTGGACTCTTTGATGGCATATGGCAAATGTCACTTGAGTTATTAACAGCCAAACAGTGATGGGCTCCGTTCTGTATTTGAGGAAGCCTTTACCAATGAATTGGAGGAGATTTCTTCTTAATCCCAGATGCCGATTAGTTTATATTCTGATCCACCCAGTTTGCTAACCTTTATGATTTTTATACTAGCTGGAATGAGTGCAGAAGCTGTTATTCAGCCTATAAGTGGCTAGTCATTTTTGAAATTTAAGATTAAGAACGTACATTTAAAATGTTGCATTTAAATCTAATCCTCTGTTCACTCACCAGTGCAGACTGTTTCAGGATATTTGTTACTACGCTGAAAAAATCTTTGTCTCTCTTGGAATTGGCATTTATGTTTCCTCTTCCTGTGAACCAGTGACTGTTTTAAAGAGTAATATCTTTAGGCACAAGGGATGAAACCTAATCCTTGTGTCCTGGGGAGCTGGGACTCCTTTGTGCCAGAAACCCTCAACCAGAAAAGCACACGTGCATCACTTGACTTTCAGGAGTAATCCCTTGGTCTTCAACTACTCATGTGGAGTTAGGCACATAGGTGGTTAGCATGTCTGGGGCTGGAGTCCCAAAATGAATCGCTTCCAGCTTCTGCGTTTCTCAGGACAGAGATGTTGGTAAAAGTAAAGTGGTGGCAGCGATGCTTTTTCGGAGATAAAGCAGAAGGAAAGGGAAACATTTTGACAATAGAGTCAGTGAAAACTACTGTGTTATCTTCTCCTTGTGACTCACATTAATTATTTATCACAACTCCAAATCAAACAGACTCATCAGGGTTTTTCTCTTTAACACAGCCATTCCCTCCCTGCCCAGTGTCAGGGCTACTGTCCTGGGAACTGCATCAGCTGCAGCCCTGAGCTGTTCAGTCATTCACCCAGACCTTTGGGGTTTTTCTGGCTAGTGTCGAGCTAGATACATTTCCATATAAGAGGCATGCTCCTGTCTGGGAAAACAAAATAAAAAGGGAAATCATTAAATGATTCCAAATCCTAAATGTCCGTCAAACTTTCTGCCACTTCCCAGTAGTATTTTGGTAGATACTGACAAAAAACAGTTTTAAAACTGGTTTTAAAAATCAGTGTGTTTCAGTGCAATATATTCTGATGGTGATTTCACATCACCCATGCCCACATGAGGAGGACAGTGAGAAGGTCAACTGTAAAATGTGAGATCGATTCGAGTGCAGACAGTGAATCCTGCAGACCTGTATTGGGTCCCTGAGCTCTAAATGGTCTTCTAAGCACAGATGGAGGGACAGTGCTTGCAAGGGAGCAACTTCAAGGGTATTCCAGGTGCATGTGTTGCCCTCCCAGCAGCATCCCACATACAAATGCGTAAGGATTTTTAGCAGAAGTCCGCAGCATCTGTTTTGGGGTGCTATGGAAGAAAGTTGTCCTGCCTATGTTTCCTGGGGTGTTCAAGGGGTTAATCCTCGAGGAAAGATCCCTTACCTGCAGAACCCTTTGGTGGATGGGAATTCCTCAGGTGGAACCATTCTGTGAGAAGGTCAGCAGGAATCCCTTAGGTAAGTTACGTTTTTGCAGTCGATTATACATCTCGTATAATTGTATCCAATATACAGAGCATTTTTCCATCATTCTTCTTTGAACTCACCATGCGAGCGACCCTGCCATGTGAGGTAGAAATAGACTTGTTCTTTCTCTGAACAGCAGGATGTGAAATGCTTTTGTGATCTCCTTTCCATAATGGACAAATGCCCTGCGTAGAGTTTCAGCAGCTTGTGATTCCTTCAAAGTAGTCTACTGAGAGTGGGAAGAAAGAAAAACCTGCTGGAGATACTGAATTATAAAATATTTTAAAACCGGAGAATTAATTAAAATGAGTAGTTTTTCTTTTAAATAGAAATGTCTGGATGCTTTTAACATGTTTTCTGTTGTATTACAGACAATCCAGAGGGAATAATTTGGTAGTAAATCATATTCATTAAACAATAACCAAATGTTGGGTCACTACATTCAAGGAAAGCCAGATGTAATCTGAAGCAAAATGTGGCCTGATACAAATTCCCTGGATAATCTAGCCTACCTCAGTTGTACTGCTGCTTTCCATAGAAGTTTTGACTGCTGAAAAATTCTCTTAGGTGCAAATATTATTTTTTTTTTCGTAAGAATAATAGTGGAAGGGTTTCAAAGTTATGCAGGTATTGAAGTTTCTAATTAAATAATTCATGTCTAAGTCAAAGATGAAAAATCCAATAATTGTAATGGTATATAAAGCTGCTGAAAGGTGTTTTAAATATATGCATCTATAAAGCTTCATAGCTGGATTTCTGGCCCAGCTCTCTGTACTCGAATAAATCCCTCTCTTTCTTCTATGTGTTATCCCATCTTCTGTCTGCCACAGAGTGCAGGGCTGACTCAGGTGCTGGGATCCTCCCTATAGACACGGGCAATAAAAGCACTAATATCCGACCTTTTTTCTTTTTATTAAGCCTTCAAAGTCACAGAAAGTCTGGTGACTGATGAGTAAGTGTATGGCTCCAAAGATGGTATGTTTTAAAATACTTTCCTGGCTTTATTGGTGGTTTAGAATTTAAACTTGTCACATATTTGCTATTGAAAACATTTTTTGATGGACAAAAATGCAGTGTGAAATAAATGGGGAAATGTCTTTTTTTGTCAGAAACCATCTTTTTTTTTAGTTTTCAGCATTGACAGACTTGGAAAATTTTCCAGTCCCTTTCCCTCAGAACACTGTTATGGTGAAGACTATAAAAAAATTGAAAGTCTATACTAAAAGACAGAGATTTCTTTTCCTTTGGTATTTTTCATGTACTGCAATATACTGTATATCTTGACTCCTTTGAAGTCAATGGGAGCCTTTTCATCGATTTTAATGGCAGCTGGATCAGATCTTTAGTGAAAAGCAATGTGCAAAGGCACCGTGCTAACTTCAGACTAGAAAAAAAATCCTTTTAGGTGAGTAGCACCTAATGGCAGCCCAGGCTTTGCCAGAGGAGGATGATGCCTGCTGGGGCACTATTTGTTTCCACTTTCAGTGCTGGGTGATATGCAACCAACCCTTTGGTGCCCAGACCCTGCTTATTTGGGTTAGGAGATAGAAAAGACTATTTTTTACAGTGACTTGACAGTGAGTCTTAGAATAAATAGATGCAGGAGACTAGTGGGGTTATGGTGAGGGCGGCTGTACGGGGAGAGGCTTCCTATAATTGAGAAAGCTTTGCCACGTTTGATTCTGGGAAGGGTGTTCTTTCAATGTGGTGTGTTTTGATAAGCGGTATGAGAATTTTTAAAGTCAATAACTTGGTTTATAAACTTCAGCTCAGCTGGACTTAATCCTGCAGCTAGCAAATCCACAGACCAAGTAGCCCAGCTGTGTCCTCATTTGTTAAGATCTTAAACCCAAGAAGACGTCCGGGATGTTGAATTTTTTTTTTTCTTTTTCATAAAAAGCTTAATAAAGGCAGATAGGAATGAGATGTGCAGCAAACCCAGCTCTTTCAGCAAAAAGAGGGAGAGGGAAGATGCATTTAAATAATCTTTGGGCTGGCCCAAATTTGGGACCTGTGTCTGTAAACCTTATCTCCGCCTCAGGGAAAATACAGCAATCAGGCTGATTTGAGGAAGCACATAAGCACATGCCTACGGCTTCCTGTCTTAGGTGTATTTTCCTAAACAGGGGTCCTTTACTGATTTGAAGTCTGTGCCACATGATCGTATTTTGCAGAATGAGAGTTTCACCCTGTCACTCCTGAGCAAAATCTTTGGGGATAAATCCCAGGGCTCGTGTGGTTCTTTGTTAAATGAAACTGCAGATTTGAGCACACACAGAGCCCATGACAGGGCTGGGTCTGTAATGAAGAAATCTTTCTCCTTGCAGGAGTGAAAAATTATCAATAATTTAAATTATTTTATATTTATGTCTATACTGTTAATGAATATTATAGATTATTTAATACAATACATTAATAAAGGTGATACACACTAAAGAAAGAGCCTCAACATGGGTCTGTTTAAAAATGTCATATATAGTGCATCTGTAATTTTTTTTAAAAAGACATCAGTTATGTTTAACACCTTTTAAAATTGTTTAATGCTTTATATTTGGCAAGTGCTCATATATCCTTCTCTCCTTCTGTTTCCAGCTGAGTTTGATATTAATATGGCATTTTTTGCTTATTTCAATGCAGATGGCGAGATGTACAAGGAGAGCTTATACATAGAGCCTACTCAGATTCCCTGTGAGATCTATATGAATTTTGACCACTGAATGAAATGAGTGCAGAAGTGGGCCTGGCATAAGAAATTGTAGTATTGTTTTGCTTGTAAAAGAGAGACTGAATGCTGATATTTATGATTACAGAGAACATAAATAAAACTGGAACAGCTATTTCTTTTTTTTTTCTCCCCACTCTTTTCCCAAGGGGAAGAGAAAAATAAGTGTGTTTCATTGAAGTTGGTTGCATATCAATTTTAAGTCAATGGAAGGAAATATTTCCTCATACTGCACTGTAGAAAGGCTATTAAGATAACTGCTACTGTGGGTTGGAGTAATTTTTAAAACTATTCAGTAATTTTGGGGCTCATGGTCCAAAATAGTCAGACCTCAGAGCATGGAATAATTCCTCTGGCAGGAGTACAGTCTTTTTTAACTTTAAGAAGGGACATCACACACTTCTTCAGGAACCTAGGATGGAACCTGGCTTCCAGACAGGTGACAAATTCCCTTATGGGATAACACGTCCATGTCCAGAAGTTGCTAGTGCAGGGTAGAGCACCTCTAGCATAGGACTAGCACAATTTGCTTTGGAAGAAACAGCAAAGCACAATGAACCAGGCAGTTATGGAAATACATTGTGATGACTTGAACAATCTGTATATGGATGATTTAGGATTTCTGTAAAGATGACTCCATGAACTTCTCCAGTAGACAGGCAATCAGATATTTGCTGACTGATCATACTTCCACCAGACTAGGGACAATAATTCAGTGTTAATGATTGCTAGCCAGGTGCAGACAGGAATTTGGTGAGCTGAAATTCTCCAAAGGCAGGACGAAAACTACAATTCCGGCTGAGCCCTTGGAGTATGCTGCTGGAATGAGTTGACAAGAACTGTGCAGAGCCTTGAAAGGTGTTTTAGCCAACTTGGCTGATAATCTCAGGTGGTCAACTTGGACAATAATCTCTTTTGACCAACTTGACCAAAGGTTGCCTTAAACAGCTTTAATAGGTGATTGTTGCTCATCTCCTCTAGCTCATAAAAGTACTGTGGGTTAGGCCAGAGCTGCCCAGACAAGGGCAGTGGAAAGTGATAGAGCAAACTGGCCTTCAGCAAGGACTATTGGGTTAGAAAAGGACATTTGGATCTACTATCCCCATACTCATTACTTGCTGCCCCACTGCCTTCAAACACCAGACTTTGAATGCAGAGCACTGACATTGCTGGTGTTTGCTAGAAATTGTACTTTTAATTGTCTACATGGAGAGAATTGTTGGAGTCCAAATAGTTTGGGGTCTGGGTTGGGACCTGCAGTTTTTTTAACTTCTGGCAGAGGGAGAAAGGGAGATGGATGAGTGAGTGCACTTACTCTTTAAATTGTTGTCTGTCCATTTGGTGATTTTACATATCGAGCATAAAGGCCAGTGGATTTATAATAAAAGGGAGAGAGAAATAGAGATTGCAGCACACTGTTGGTCAGATTACAGATATTTATTCAAGTAGGTCAAATTTTGCGACTTATCTGCTTATCAGTGTCTATCAAAAAATTAAACATAGCTTCAAAAGTTAAAGTATTTGCGCTAATGTTAAAGTCAGTGGAATATCATTGGATTTTATTTGACCATCTCACATTTATGATAATTGCCACAAAACCCTGCTGTCTCAACAAGTCCTTACAGTATCTTGTTACCCTGTTCTCGGTATGGCCACAAGTGATGCTCAGAGAGCTCTCCTGGGAGGCCTTGCTGAATTCCATGTTTGTGTAGGAGTCTGCACACAGGGAGCTCATTGTAGGGCTGGGGTCTGAAGTCTCATTATATTTAAAAAAATCCAAGGTGTTAGGCTATTAAATATCAGCAGAATGAGACTCAGCGATATTTCCCTGGATAAATGAGCACATTTGCTTTAATATTGCAGTGTTCACATTTAGATTTTCTTTCTGCAGTTTTATTCACTTATTTTCTAATTCAGAAAATGCACTAATTTGCAGGTTTGCCCATTCCTGGTATGAATTAGTGTGCTTTTACTGTGTAGTAAAATTAAAAACCACAGACTAGCAATAATATCTGTACTGAAAAACACCCTCCTTAATTAAGCAATAGGACATGAAAGGCTGTATATTTCTGAGGCATTATAGCACACCTCATGTTGTTTTATAAGGCATGAAATCTAATGCGGAGTGACCACCCAAGAATTGTAGTAATTGCCCTAAAAACACTGCCTGAAGTGCCTGGTTGCTATTGTGAAATGCAATCGAGATGTAAAAATAAGCATTAAAGAGAGACTTGTGCATGAAAAGAACGCTCTCAACTATGACTGTTGCCCTCCATAACAGCCTCTCACTCCAGAAAGCCTTGTGGAAAGTTTTAAAGAATGTAACTGAATGGTGAAAGTGCAATTAAAGATTTGTAAAATCATTGTAAACAGCAAGGTGTTCTTGACATCAAATTGTTTCAGGGAATTAAACCCCCTTGTAGACAGAATCTCACATGCTCGCCTGAATTCTTTAGGTTTTTGTTTGGCTTTTTACAGACCCTCCTTGTTTTCAAGTTTCAGCTAGGATTTTTTTTGGCATTTAGTTAATCACTTCTACATAAACAATAATTAAATGGCCATCACCTTGGAAACTGGCTGCAACGTTAATCTTGAACTCAAATATAGGGTCTAGTACAGCCAATAAAGCAATTAACCCAATTTGTTCAGCCCATGAATACAAAAGATAAAACATTAAAAATATCAAACCTTAGTAGAGCCACATTTTTCAAGCAGCTGTGTTCTCTGCTAACCCAGGGAGTGCTCTGTTTTTGTATGTTGATGTGCTTAAAGTAGTCAGTAAATGCCCATTTTTCTGTCCTGTTCAGTTTAGAAAAGGATATATGGACCCCTGTGTGGCTGTGGTGGGTACCACGGGCTGTTTGAACCAGACTAGGAGTTAGGAAAAATAGTGATTACAGCCTGTTATAGATGGAATAACTACTTTTGATAAGTCCTAGTAGCATCCTGCAGTGATGCAGCCAAGGGGAAATACAGGTAAATGTAGTTTACCCCCTTCTAACTTGGGCAATGTTGAGTTTATACCAAACAGGCAAGGATGTCTATTTTTTATTTATTACTACACCACTGGAATGATGCCATTTGTGTTCCTCCCAAGAACTCTGCAAAATACATGTCACTTTAAATGGATGCTTTAGACTTCCCTTCAGGAGAGAGGAGGGAAAAAAAGAGAAGGTGACAGACAGCCATAAATACCTTTGCTGGAAACTTTCAACCCAGCCTTTTTCTTCTTTTGTCCTTCTCCATTTTCATTTTGAATTTTCTTTAATTGAAACCTCTGTGGCAATTCTAGCCTTCATTGAACATTGAAATGCCAATAGAGCTGCTCTATAATGGAGGGCTCTGTAGCAAGACTGTACAATAATATCCTGGTGCAATATAACAGTAGGTAGCTGGGGAATGTAATCGATTTCCAAAAGAACCGGAATGACCCTCCTCGCAGACATGCAGTGCTCCGAAACTCCGCTGACTCCAGCTCCGATCAGTTCTGGTTCACTTCCTTCCTTAAGAGAGAGATGTTTAATCTTATCAAGAGCCAGTATGCAGCTCTTTTCCCTCCCTTTTTGCTTTAAATACTGTGTGCACCATTAGGCCATCATTTTTATTTACCTGCCACACTTTACCCAAGTGCCTTTATTAGGGTGTATTTATGTAAAGTTGTAAATGTCAATGCTGGAATTATTTCTTTGTGGGACAGTGATTGCGATCTAACACCAGATGCCATCAGTTGAAAGGGGGGAGAACGGAGCAGGTACTGAGAAGGGAAATGACTGAATTTAAGAGAATCCAGGATTTCTACCAGAATCATTCTGCATTTCTGTATTAAGGAGTTCTGATCAGAAGAGCTCTGCTTCCACTAGAAAAGGCCCTTGATTGCACATTAACTTGTAATCTCACTATATATATACAACAGCTATGAAATATTTCTGCTTGTTTGTTTAATATGTCTTTCAATTGTTACAAACTTTCCTGAGTTGCACTTACTGTGAGAGACATGCATGAATATTTACAGTTCTGAAATTAAATTCTTCTTCTCTGTATGTATCCGTATGTAAAATCAGGATCTAAGTAAAGTTAAGGGACTATGTTTTTGCTGTGGTTTTGATTTCTTGATCTCTCCACATCCTATAAAGGTCTTCAAAGGGGTAGCACAAAAAGGGGCTTGATATTCAGGAAAACATGAAAGACTGTAAGATATATTCTGAAATATTTCTTACTTGAATTATAGGAATCAATGCAAAATATAATAGTGCAGTCAATGTTCTTGCCTTGTAAATACCCCTTGTTTTACAGCAATATAGCACCATCTCTTTTTAAATAATAGACTTTATGAAAGAGTGCTCCTGATTTAGCAAAGACTTTGCCCTCACTTTCTCTTTCATAAACAAGGTCTTCAGGTTTCAGAAATCTCCCCTCACAGGCAGAACCGCTACCAGTTCCCTTTTATAAACAGTTAAATATATTTGCATTTCAGATGAAACTGTCAGACAAGTCAAACTCTCCTTTTCAGATCCCTCTTTGGCTGCTGCCTGTGATGAATACAGGGTTTACTATTTCCTTCTTTTTGTTTCCCTTGTTTCATGACACAGCCCGTGCCTGAGCTAACCTCTACTACATTCGGTAAAGTTTAAATAACGTCGTACAGAATCAGTTTTTTATAACACACATTCCAGTCAAAGACTTCAAATTCAAAAGCATAAACATTAAGTGATCAAGAGGAACACTTTCCCTAATTTGTCTGCGTTGGTATATCTCACAGTCCTACAGAAGCACCAAAACGAAAGGATTAGTGTTTTTTTCAATTTGCATGCCATTTCAGAGTGTGCACAAAGCTCGTATTTTAACTAAAAAAGAGTAAAATATTAACTAAAAATGGGGTAAAATAGCCCTTAGTGGCGTTCGGCGCTCTTTTCCCTTTGCCTGCCCGTGCCGGCAGGTGGGGAGGGCCTCGCTGTGCACCGCGGGCTGCGGCCGCCAGAGGGCGAGCGGCGCGCTGCTGCCTGCGCTGCTGCCTGTGTGCTGTACAGCCCTGCCTGCGCCTGCTGCTGTCTGCTGTAAGCCTGCCTGCGCTCCTGCCTGCTCTCTGACCGCTTGTACAAGCCCTGCCTGCGCTCCTACCTGTGTGCTGTACAGCCCTGCTGCGCTCCTGCCTGCCCGCTGAACACCCTGCCTGCGCTCCTGCCTGCCCTCTTGACGCTGCGCTCCTGTCTCTGCCCGCTTACGCCTGCCTGCTCCTGCTTGCCTCTGACCGCTGCCTCTCTGTCTGCCCGCGCAAGCCTGCCTACCCTCGCCCGCTGTACAGCCCTACCTGCTCTCCTGACTTCCCCCTGACCGCTGCACTCCTGCCTGACCATGTCCACCCCTCCCTGAACGTGACCGCCCCTGTTTGCCTGCTGCCTGACCGCTGTCCAGCGCTGGCTGCTGCTCCCTGCTCTACTGCCTGCCCACTGCCCTCTGCCCGCTCTGCTCCTGCCTGCCCGCTGCCCTCTGTGTTCCTGCCTGCCCACTGTCCACCCCTGCCCACACGCTGCCTCTGTCCTCAACATGTTCCTTCCCAGGTCCAGCGTTAGGGACGTGAACCGATTCCACAAATCATTCCAGTGAGACCCCGAGTCCCCTTCCCCCCTGCCCTGCTGTTCATCAGGCACTAATGAGTTCACGGTGTGGCTTTTTCCATACTAAATACAGGCTCTCAGGGACTAAGGACCTTTGCAAACCTCATCACCTCTCACTTTTCTGGGCACCTGCTTCTTTCACGTGCCTTCTCCAGAATAAGAATGGACAATTGTATCAATCTCCTCCTTTCTCCCCTGAAAATCTCAAGTCCTTTTAAAACAAAATGTTATGCTGCACACACAATTCACCTTAATAACAAAAAAGATAAGATGAATGATACCTGAGAGGTATTTATCATGTCACTGGTAGTGCTATTGGTGAGCAAGGCATACTAGAAAACTACCTTGACTAGAACAAAATTAAAATGTGCAGGTTTCCCTGTGTTTAGGGAAACAAGGGAGCACAGGGAAGCAGCTGGGGAAGGCTGGGGAGTGTTTTAAGAATCCAGTTGCAAACAACTGTTAGAATTGCAGGCACATATTTAGTAGTTTTAATTCAATCATTGAATCTCCCAGGGTTTGTGGGTCAGTTAATAAGATACTACACATTTATCTTCAGAAATAAACCTGAATACTGAGGTTTTGGCCACTTCTGTATGGAAAGATCCCGGTCTGGCACCCACCCCATTGGAATTGGACATCCAGGTTTACACAGACCTTGATGGATATTGCTGTGTAACTCATTACTAATGGTCTTTGTGCTATAAACCCAGGGTTTCAGGCCCAAATGTCGGTATTGTCCAGATCTTCCTTTCTTTCTGTTTTCTGTTTTACTGTCTTCTCCATCCAGAGATACCTTGTGGGTATAAAGCCTGTAAAGCTTTTTTTTTTTTTGGGAAATGAACACCATTATGTAAATTGTTGCTTAAGAGAGAGCATAGACCTGCACAGTGTAGATTCAGACTGAGCTGTCACTGAGATCAACTATAATGCTTGTCTAAATAACAGAAGGGTTTGCAGAACCAGACAGGTATGCTGCATCTATTGATATGAGCTTTTGGAGACCAAAGGTGAATTTTGGCACATCAAATGGCAGCAGAACCATATTCTGTCTGTCGCAAATTCTTGTTGGATTTAAATTATTTTTATTAGCTTGCTCAAGTCGCCCCTCAACCTGCTGGATCCCCCATATTAGCTGACCACTAGGATGTGGTCATTAGGATGTGACCACTAGGAAGGACATAGACTTGTTGAAGTGAGTCCAGAGGAGGCCATGAAGATGATCAGAGGGCTGGAACACCTCTCCTACAAAGAAAAGCTGAGAGAGTTGGGATTGTTCAGCCTGGAGAAGAGAAGACTCCAGGGAGAACTTATAGTACCTCCTAAAGGGGCTACAAGAAATCTGGAGAAGGACTTTTTACGAGGCCCTGTAGTGACAGGACAAAGGGGAATGGCTACAAACTGAAAGAGGGCAGGTTTAGATTAGATGTTAAAAAGAAATTCATTACTGTAAGGATGGTGAGGCACTGGCACAGGTTGCCCAGAGAAACTGTGGCTGCCCCATCCCTGGAAGCGTTCAAGGCCAGGCTGAATGGAGTTCTGAGCAACCTGGTCTAGTGGAAGGTGTCCCTGCTCATGAGAGGGGGTTTAGAACTAGATGATCTCTAAGATCCCTTCCAACCAAAGTCATTCTGTTATTCTATGTGAAAAATTACATCTCCAAGTAAGAGGAGTCTTAACCTCATGAGACAGAAAGGACATAAAAAGTGTTTGATGTTATTAAACTTAGTCATTGTATGGCCACAAAGCACCTGGAGGAATTAAATTTTGAAAGAAAACAAGGTTAATAAAAAAAACCATTTGAGATAGGACATACAAAAGGGAAGAGGTTATATGAGCTAGAGGTGCCTGTAATCTTGTATCAGTGCACTCAGAGGAAAGGATTGGCTTTTGTATTTATTTAGCTGAAGTAATCAAAAAAGTAGAGCATCAGTCAGTCTTGTACTGATGTGGTCTATCTGCAACAGGCTGGAAATCATGTTTGTATCCTAAAGGTCCTGCCCACCGACTTCTTGTGAAATCACGTTTGCTTATAATGATGAAGAGAACAGTGTAGTTTGGGGAAATGCAAAAATTTAGTGAAACAAAACCTTGAAATATTGTGTTTCTGGCCCTATTAATTTACATATTACCTCTTCCCTAAGGCATAATCTTTATTAATAGTCCAGATGATAATTTTATCTGGATAGAAAGAGTTGTCATGGAACACACTGTCCTGTTCAGAATACAGCCCAGGGCTGTGTTGGCCAGAGAATATCTGAAGCATGGATAGGCATGAGGATTGGGTTTGCCAAAGCAACCAGTTCTTGGTTACTCACCTCTAAAACAAATTTACAGATGGTAGTTCCTGAATATTGCCTGCAACAGGTTGCTCAGCTGAAATACTCAAGTAGGTTGTAGGACATTGTGGCTGCATGTAGGAGTAGGTCTGATTTTTGTGGACTTGCTGGATATATTGCCATTGACAGTAGTTGATACAGCTGATTTCCATGGTTACCACACAGAAGGATTATTCACCTTGTTTGTAATTTTGGTTGCATGTTTAGAGAAAGAGAGAGGGAGGGATAAAAAGCATATTTGAGAGGTGTAGCCTGTACTTAACTCATAGGGGTCTTGTAAGGTTGAATTAGCTAATATTTTCTGCTTTGCTTTGGAGATGTAAAAACTGCTTATGTTTTATTACTGTTATTTTATTTTCTTTATGTGGACAAATCTTTCCAGGATTAAGAAATCACATTTCTTAACTAGCTTAACCTTTCAGACTTGCAAGAAGAATTTTATATTATGGGAAAACCTTCGCTTCTAAGGAGATAGATGAACCAGTAATTAAGGTGCTGAGCTGAACCTTGAAAGATCTTAGTTAAGTTTCTGGATGTGAGAAATCCCTACTCATAGTAAGGTCACTTTATCTATCTAAGACTCAGTTTACCCTCAGTGGAGAGTAACATTGTCCTTTCTCATCTGGTCTGCTTAGATTGTAAACTCATAGCCTAGAGACCACCATTGACTACCTGTTTGCATCTAGTGCAGGTGTAATAAAAATCTGTTCCTAACTGTGGTTTGTGGTTCTTTGAATAACCATGTCAACCATGAACAATTTAAGGATGAGATAACTATCTGTCTTGAGGTGTTTAGGTGCCTTCAGTGGACAGCGAATAAGGTAAAGGAGATGTCACTGTAAATTACCTACTTTTCCTGACTTAAGCTGTACAAACATTCATAGTCAATGAACTGCAGTTTTATTACAGAGTCATGGGAGCTGTTTTACTCTAGAATCTTTAAATTAACATAGGTGTTAACTAGGGTAGTAAAGATAATGGCTCTTTTAGGCTTATTGAAGCTCCACACAGACTGAGAAGCCAGATCCTCTGCTTGCAAGTGCTTGTGTAACAACAGTGCCATCATTTTTCATCATCTGGACAACTGGCTCAGTGTCCTGATATTAAAGGGTAGATTCCCACTTTAAAACCTCAAGAAAAGTGGGGAAGGGATGTCTCAATTACTCTGATTCATCTTGAAATTGAGACTCAAGAGATTAATGAAAGCTTTTGTAGATATGAATGGGAAGATATGTAGAGAAGTAAGCTTTTTCTCAATCCCTTTTGTGACAGAGTTATGTTAGAGGGCCATGAACCATTATCCTATCTTGGAGATGCTGGGCAGGACTAATATGAAACATCAGGAATATAGTCTGGCCCAGTTCCAGAGGGCTTACTTATGCTGAGCTCTGAAAAGTAAAATACAGGCAGACCGTGAGCCAGCAGCTCATGGTGAAAATTTTAGGCACACATGATAAACTGGAAAGCATGTGAACTCACTCTGCCATGTAGGAGGGCTAAAAGTATCACACAAATCCAAGCTGAATGCTGGAGGCCTTTTCTTCTTTTTCCTCCTAAGCAGATCTCGGTTAAAAATAATTTCTGTGCCACCAGAGAGCTCTGGCAAGAATGCACTCTAAAGGCTGATGGGCTGGGCTGGTAGAATATATTATTTCTTGGAAAAAATTTAAAAAATATGTTTTGAATTGGTCTTACTAAAGTAATGTGGAAGTAATTAGTGCTTTGTGTCTCTGGTACGTAACCTTGCCTCCAGACTGTGCTGACCAGGTCTACAGCACAAAGAAAATAAATAGATTCATGTGATCCCTCAAAAAAGCATGAATGTATTATCCCTGATGCAAGTTATTCCAAAGAATAAAATCCTTTTTTCTCGTGTTGTTAGGTATAACATTATGTATGACACTCCCGGTAAGAGTTTCCGAAGTAACTATGCTGCATAAAAAGGTGAGAAGGTGAATAATGAGGTCGAGGCAAAGAAGAAGTATTTAAAAACATTCATCTTAGAGCTGCACCACAAACGAAATGACATCCCAGTTTTAATTTGTCAATAAACTGGACAACTGGATGCCAAGGGGTCACTCTCATGGAACACAGATAGTCCAGCTGCCTTTCCATGCACACATGCAATTAAATTTCTCTTTTTCTCTCTGCTGCAGATGTATTTGAGTCTTTATTTCAATTACATTATTTAGAATTAATCGTGCTTTTGAAGTTCTGTAGACAAGAAGCAGAGGATATTCTGCAAAGCCCATGATGGACATATTAATATTATGCATAAATATTCCCAGACTTGTGCTGAGGAGGAGAAGGTATCTCATCAGATGGTTTTCTTGGACTGGGAGAAGTTCTCTGAGCAGTGGAGTGGTGACTGAGCACTTGGCTTTGATGTCAGGAAAGAGGTGCCAGAAGGCAAGGTAGAGTTGATAGAAGACAGAGGATGCTTTGGGTCCCATTGCCTCTTGTTCTGACTGGACACTGATTCTTCTCATTTGCCATTCAAAGCTGTGGTTTTATAATAGGTGGGAGGACCTTTGGGGCAGCAGAGCAGGGGAAAGAATGGCTGTCCCCAGTTGCTAAGGCTGCAGTGAGGTTGCCAGTGCTGCTCTCTGGCAGACTGGCTCACCTTGTCCAGCAGCTCCTCAACCAGCTGTGCCATTGGGACCTTGGCATAGAAGTGTAGAGGTAGTTCCAGCCAGCACTGGGTGTCTATAGTGTATTACCTGTGTCTGAACTATTTCACTCTAACGGTCCTGTTCTAAACAGTGAATTAGGTGGACTCTTTCAAAACTTCATGGGTGATAGTCCTGGAAGTAGAAAGTCTTCATGACTCACTGAGTATTGTCTGTGAGGAATGATTGAAGCCATCTACTCACAATCCCACTAATTCCCTGCCATGTCTCTGAGACAGGACATCAGAATTCCTCTGATGACTGTATCAAATGCCATGTTCAAGTCCTGCATGAGGAGTTATTTTTCAGAGTTCTGATAAAGGAATATGTAGGTTATTATGAGAAACGGATATAAATTTAATAACAAGGTCTGATATAAGCAGGAAGGTTTTTTACATTGTCTGTTCTCCTAAGATTACGGACAGCCTCTATAATGTGATGTGCCAGCAAAGCAAAAAAAATGTTTTATGCTATTACAGCCTCCTGTTCGGAGTGTGGATCTTCCCTTTTCAGTCATTCAAGTGTAGTGAAAAGAGATTTGTGTGCAAATAGCAGAAACGAGCAAACAAACATAAATTCTATAGCTGTGAATATCTTAGGATACTATGACTCTTTTCCCAGAAAAGCTGGTAAAGTGTGTCAAAGCAAATGCTCCAGAAATCTAACTGTCCTTTTTGAGTTAATTCAGGAATTTCACCAATTTAAATAGAAAGCTGTAAAGGTGGGACACGGCCTCTTAATATACGGCTTGAGCAGTTTGCTATCTAATGCTTTGTGAGCACTGTGAGTCTTGATGATGCTATTGACAGCAAGAGGAACAGATCCTGTTGGAGTGTTTGTACAATTGGGTGTTTTGAGGAAGAACTGCTGTTGAAGTTAGAGGGAATAGCACTCCTTTTGTGAAAGGGTTGATTTACATTTAAATCAGTAGCCTTCATGCTGATGATTGCTACAGAACATAAATGTAGCAGTTCTGCTGAGTGTAGAATTATTTAGCAAAATCTTTCGAGGTTATGTGGTATCAGACCAGTGTTTCTGGTTTGAATTCAATGGATTCTGTAGCAGAACATAGGCGGGTTAAATACAGGAATGAACCAGCTTCAAAATCACCACAAAAAATGATGACCAGATTTCAAGCAAAGTGATTAGATGGCAGACCCTTAATAAATGCACAGAGAGACTTCCCTTGCTGCTGTACAGTGAGTTGCTTTTTGTTACCACCTGAATGAAACAATGACAGAACATTATGCAATTTCACAGTGGAGGAACATCCCAGGGTATCTCAAAAGAAGGGGAAGCCAGCAAGGTGAAGTACCCACTACTCCGAGCTGGCAGCCCTGTCTCTTCAGCCCTTGTTTTTGATTATGTCACGTTCTTTTTCCAGCAGGACCCACTTTTTGGAGTGTGCAAAAAAGGGCACAAGCCACTGAATTGAGGAGTCTGGTCCATATGTTTATCCTCAATGCGCAGGTCGAGGTCCCCATCACTTTTACTGAACACTAGTTAAATATTGTTTCAAACGGTGTTTTCACTGCCTTGTAGAGGGATGCTTGTCACCATGGTATCTGAGCGCCTGATGTATGTTGACAATTTTACCCTTTCCATGTCCCAGCGAGCGCAGGATGTGGTTTTAAGAGTATTTCGTATATGAAGGACACAGACAGAGAGAAGTGAAGTGATTTATGTGAGTCCATTCAGGAAGTCGGCAGAAAAGTTGGGAAAAAATATCACCATGGCTGTGCTTACATTAGCAAGTAGTGGGGCACTGCAGGAGGGGGCTGTAACACTGAGTGAGAGGAGTGGTGCTGAAGACCTGGCATCCACACTAAAATTGGTTTGGAGGCTTTACTTTGAACTGGATCTTCTCTCATCCAGGGAAAGGGACTCTTACAGGCAGTTGGAATGCACCTGGAGCACATCTTTTTGGTTCAACACTCTGAGAGTCCAGGTTGCCTCCTCTGAGACCACTCGTGTTATGAGCCTACAGGTGATGATCAGATTTACTTCTAGCACACAGTCCTGAGCAGAGCTAGAGTAGTTCTGTAGAAACACCCTCTGTCTCCTTCCACACACAGTTCCTCTGCGGTATTTAAGGTGAATCCCAGGAGGCACTTCACACAGTGTATCTGACATGATGTGTAAAACCAGGCAATTAGTTGGAGATTATTGATACTGTCCTTGGCTCACTTTTCTCATTTAAAACCTTCCTTTCAGTGAGCTGGCTGCCTCACATGGCTTCAGCTATCTGCTTTGCATCAATGACTTACAAATCTACCTGTTCTCTCCTGACCTCCCTGGCTCCATCAAGTCCAGCACCTTGTCACGTTTCTCTCTGAAATTTTCCTCTGAGTGTCTTGCCCTCCATTTAAACATCATGTGACAAAAACATCATAGCTCAGTGAGCTGCTTGAAGTCATTACAGCAGGAGCCCAGAAAGCCATTAAACATAATAAAATTTTAGATATGTCTTAGGTTAGTGGTAGGAAGAAAAATGTTTCAGCTAATTGATCTAATTTTTTACTAGGTATTTTATTATACTATTGTATTAAATAAGTGTATTTCATAACTTTTCTTTAAGTGCTTTATAAATGATAGAACCAAGTTTTTCTGATATAATGTTTAGTTCAGTTTTTGAAATAAATTTCTTGGGCATCACGGAAGGCAAACATCCATTTTCATACTTGTGGATCCCTCCATTATGTTTGACATTGTTGACCACAAGACACATTTGCTTATCTCAGGGAGGCTGTGAGCCCCAGAGTAATGAGCTTAAATGGTGTGAGACCTGCTGCAATGCACAGTTGCAGCAGGCACTGACAGGAAACTGCTGTCAGGAGACCTCTCACTGATGTGATCCCATACCCTCTCTCAATAGTGTTATTCAATATATGAGTCAGTAAGATTTAGGTATCTCTGAATCTGGGATCTTGGATGACTAAATCCTCATCCCTGCAGTGCTGACCAGGGTTGTGTTGCTATAAAAAGGCTGTTCATACCTTTTCACCAGAGAGCAGGGCCATTAAATGACTCAAGTGTCTTGATGTTATCAATGGTAAAAGGCATGTCTGGGGCAACAACAGCTGTTCTGTGACTCATGATGAGCCTGGAATGGAGATTGGGAAGGAGGGACCCAGAGATGTACTGCTCTGTCCTGGGGCAGCAGCTATACCCAGCCACACAACTGTCCTCCCTTCCCGGGGAGCCCCGCTACTGGGAGTCATGAACAAGGTGTAGTATTTAAGGAATCAGTGATCCTGCACAGGCCCTCTCTGCTCCATTGGCCACTGTATTTGGGGCCTGAAAAGCTCCGATGTACTAATATAATCTGTAAGTTCTGACATGTTTGGGACAGGAAAACTAGGTGGATCAAGGGATGGAATGTATTGATCTGGACGAGGTGACGGTTGTACCTTATGATTGCTGGTCATCCACATAGCAGTTACTTGAGCAGCCTGTGCCGTGCTGCACATCCAGCATGGCCTTCAGGCTGTGTTGTGCTGCACAAACCCTCTGGTCACAGGACAACCTCAGACAGATCATTGTAAGAGCAATCCCACAGGCACCTCTCTCCAGTACCAGCAATTATGCTGCCTGCTCAGCCTTACCTTTATCAAAAAGTGTAGTGAGAAGCTGTCACGAAAATGTCCTCTGTGAATAGAGTAGTTTTCTATTAAGAAAATGATATATCAGCTAAAATGACCAAAAAGGTGATATTTATTTCCCTGGATGGGAACTGCACTTTGTGCAGTACGCCGTGGCAAAATCCAGCCAGATTCTGTGCAATGCTGTACAAAAATGGGGTGCTGCTGTTTGGAGAGATGTAAGATTTATTTGTTATCTATATTCCTCTTCTTATTCTGTCTTATTAAGACAGTTATTGATCTGCCTCCCCCAGCAGCCCGATGATCACAGAAGAGCTGGCCATGGCAATGTGACCCGTCATCCACATCATGCAGTGTCAGGATTATCAGTTTCCACAGAATCACAGAATATGCTGACTTAGAAGGGATCCATAAGGATCATTGAGTCCAACCCTTAGCCCTGCACAGGACCATCCCCAAGAGTCACACCATGTGCCTGAGAGTATCATCCAAATGCTTCTTAAAATCTGGCAGGCTTGGTGCTGTGACCACTGCCCTAGGGAGCCTGTTCCAGTGCCCAACCACCCTCTGGGTGAAGAACCTTTTTCTAATATCCAACCTAAACTTCTCCCAACACAACTTCAGCCCATTCCCTTGTCTTCTGTCACTGGTCACCACAGAGAAGAGATCAGTGCCTGTCCCTCTTCTTCCCCTCACAAGGAAGTTGTAGACTGTGATGAGGTCTCCCCTCAATCTCTTCTCTAGGCTGAACAGACCAAGTGCCCTCAGCTGCTCCTCATATGGCTTACCCTCCAGACCCTTCATCGTCTTCACTGCCCTCCTTTGGAAGCTCTCTAATAGCTTGATATCTTTTTTACTGTAAGTTTTGGACAACTTCAGGCAATCTTTCCTAGTTCCTGGATAAAACGTCCCTTGACCCTCACAACACAGACAGTTAAAGCCAAAATTGAAGTTGGAGTTCACCTCATGAGGTTGCACAGGGTGCTTCTCTCCACCAGTCCCCAGGAGACTTACTTTGCCCAGCTGTCCTGGGCAATGTGTGTCTCTGGATACTTCTGTTTGTCAGCCTCTACACTTATTGGTCTTTGCCTCAGCAAGAGAATGTCTGCTGTGATTAGTACAGAGCAGAATGTAAAATCTCTGATTTGGCAGAAGTCCCCCTTGATTGATTTCCAGATCACAAAAGATAACCAGCTGCCAAGCCTCAGGAGCACTCCAAGTAAGTATTCACACAAGCAGACACCACACGTTTGACAGATGTTAGTCACATTGCTTAATGCTCCACTGGTTGCTACAGATGCGAGCGCGGTATAAGAACCTACAGAGGAAAAAAGAAGATACAAAAAACCACCAAATGACAATTTCCCCTAAGAGATAATTTCCACACTTCCTTGTCTAGATTCTCAAAGCAGGTTCTGTTGTATAATTAATAGCATAACACCTTTATTCCCGTACCAGTCTTACACCTTACAGTTTGTCATCTAAAAACACGGGCGTAGATTTTGTGCTGTGCCAGCTTTCATCTAGGAAAAGGTTATGGGGGGAATGTTAGAGTCAGGTATAGAATTCTAATTTCAAATCATTAACCATATATATATATATGGACACAGGTTAAGCTGATCCATGGTCCAGTTTAAACCTTTGCCTGCTAGAGACACCAAAAGCACTTTCCCTAAGCTACAGGTAGGAAGGTGAGGGAAGGCAGGAACAGCTTGTGTGTACTTTGGTTAGCAGAGTTATATGGCAAGAAGGCTTAGGCACAGGAAATGGATTTTACCCATGTGAAGTAGCCCACCAGAGCTGCTCTGTCACTGCCCTCCTCAGCTGGGAAGAGGAGGAAAAAATATAACCACAGGCTCCTGGGTTGAGATAAGGGGAGGGAGAGATCCCTCACCAGTTACCAACACAGGCAAAACAGACCCAACCTGGGGAAATTAGTTCAATTTATTACTAATCAAATCAAGGTAGGATAATGAGAAGTAAAACTGACTCTTATAGCACCTTCTCACCCCTCCTTTCTTCTGGGGCTCAACTTCACTCCCAATTTTCTCTGCCTCCTCCCCCTCAGCAGCTCAGGGGGATGGGAAATGGAAGCTGTGGTCAGTTCATCTCACATTGTCTCTGCCACTCCTTCCTCCTCAGATGGAAGACTCCTCACACTCTTCCCCTTCTCTGGTGTGGGATCCCTCCCATGGGAGACAGTCCTCTTCAAAATCTTCTGAGTCCTTTCCATGGGCTGCAGTTCTTCATAAACTTCTCCAGCATGGGTCCCTCCTGCACAATTATTCAGGAATAGGCTGCTCCAGTGTGGGTCCTCCACGGGGTCACAAGTCCTGCTAGCAAAACTGCTCCAACATGGACTCCTCTCTCCACAGGGGCCACAGGTCCTGCCAGGGGGCTCTTCAAGAGTGGGCTTCCCACAGGATCACAGCCTCCTTTGAGCATCCCACTGCTCTGGTATGGGGTCCTCCAGGGACTGCAGGTGAATCTCTGTTCCCCCATTAACCTCCATGGCCTGCAGGAGCACAGCTGCCTCACCATGGTCTGCACCACAGGCTGCAGGGGAATCTCTGCTCTGGCATCTGGAGCACCTCCTTCCTCTCCTTCTGCACTACTGTGGGGTCTGCAGGGCTGTTGCTCTCACATATTCTCATTCCTCTCTCTGGCTGTAACTGCACAGTTGTCCCCCTTCTTACCTCTGTTATCCCAGAGGCGCTCCCATCATCAGTGTTGGGCTCAGCTTTGGCCAGCAGTGGGTCCCTCTTGGAGCTGGTTGGCATTAGATCTGTCAGATATGGAGAAATCTTCTGGCAGCTTCCCTCAGAAGCCACCCTTGTAGCTGTTCCGCTATTAAAAACCTTGCTATGCAAACCCAGTACAACCAGTATCCCATCCTGGGATTTTTCTGAAGCTCCACACCACAATTTATATTCCTGAAGTCATGCAAAACCAGCGTCTTTTCTGAAAGCAGCTCTTTGCTTTCTCCAGTTGCACTTGTCACACTTCAAGACATGCACAAGCTGTGAACCCTATCATGCAGGACAGAGCTTTCAGCTGTTGGTATCCAGCTGACTCCTGCATCCTTTTCTTTATGAGCTCAGAACAAGGGTTGTAACATAGCTCAAGATCTCTGGAGGGAAGGATGACTGATGTTGCATGTTCAGAAGATTAACGGGTTTGGGAACATAAGTTCTGTTGTACAAGTACTCCTCGGGGCTGAACATATCCCTAAATTTTTTACCTCGTACCATCATTACAAGACATGGTGAAATCTCACTGTTAAATATTTGGTTCTGTTATCTGCATTACATAAGCTCTGGAATAAAATCTCAAGCAATTTAGCTCGCTTGTGTGTACAGAGCAATAAACAGATACAAATTCAAAAAGAAAAGGAGAAAAAAATGCCCTCAAGAAAAGTATGAATGAGCTTGAAAAGGGCAAATAAAACAGCAGAGACATTTATATTGGTCTCTCCTACTGCTCTGAACAAAACAATTATGAGATAAGAGAGGCAAGAATGGGAGGAAATTCTTTCATTTTTCACGTTGGAAGTCCGAAGGATCCAATAGCCTGTTTATGAAGAGCAATAAAGAAGATACATGAACTCAGTAAAGATGTTGTTACAAATATATTGGCCTGTTGGAAAGGCCAGGAGTTTGGGTTTTTGGGAATTTTTTTTTTTTTAACTAGTGTTGTCGCTTTTTATATAGAGCTATCAGCTAAGTTTTTAAGGGTAGAGGTTTTTTTGTTGAGACAGCAATAGCTGACAAGGGTTGTTTGTTATAGCTAGCACAGAGAACTAATGCTTTTATTTAGGATTTGGAAATGGTATGAAAAAAAGGCAGATGGGAACTGGAATTTAATGAAGGTTACATAACAAATATAACCTTGGTCAGCTTTTAGAAAAAGTTAAAACCAGCTATTCCTTGTTTCTAATTTGAAAGTTTAAAAACCAGAATACATTTGCCTGGCATGATGATGTAAAAATGGTGGCAGGTACTCAGAAGGGAGATTTATCACTATTTTTCTTTTCTAGTCTGAAATGTGTGTTCTTTTGTAATGGTGCAGGGAAGATCATCTTTCTACCACTCAAGGGATGATGTTCACAGCACTATGGCCCTTTAAAAGCAATAAAATTAATGTCCATATATTTTTTCCTGATTTTTTCCCTCTCTTGTTTAAATATAACAAAATAATGAATTCCAGTACAGAAATGGGAATTTGTTTCAAACCTACTAATGAATGAATCAACCTATGGAAGAAAATCCAAGCTTAGGAATAACAGTAAGGTCTTTGCAACTCTCTCACTTTTCCCTCTACCAAGAAACTTCTTTGCTTAGTAAAATCTAGCAGTCTAAGTGATGTGTGTGCTGCAATAACTCTTACTAGTGCTGTATTTACCTATCATAATTAGACATCAAAAAATGTTTAGACCAGAAATCTCTCCAAGTGAATAAATAAAAAATTAAATAATTCCATAATTCTTAAAAATTATTATTAATGTAATAACCCCCTCTGGGGATTAACCACAGTAGCAGGGCCTGTGATTAAGGTTTCTTAGTCCTTATCATTGTTGAGTTCTCTTTTCAGTGCTTCACAACTTTGTCAGACTGTGATAATTTGGATTAAAACTTTCCAAAAATATGAAAAGCGCCTGTATTTAGCTGCATATTTTTGGAAGCTTTTAATAAAATGAATCAGCACTTTTTAAAACTGGGTCAGGGAAAATATGTTTTTCTGCCAATATTAAAACTAAAATTTTATGGTTGTTTTATTAGCAAGTTTTTGCCTGTTCTGCTTTTAACTGTGAATTCAGGCAAGGACTTGAAGTTTGGCAGATAGATTGCCTGTTTGCCAGGGAAGTGCTGTTCTTGCACACAGCTACCTCCTTTGGCCAAACTATTAGTTTCTGAGAAATATTTATATGCTTTTTTTTCACCGGAGAGTTATTCTAGATTCTAAAGACTTCAAACCCAGTGAGCAAGCTGGGTGAGAAAGTGAGGCAAGCTGGGTCTGCTACAGCACAAATGGCTGGGACGTGAAACACAGCAGGAGTAGGACGTAGCCATAGTGGAATCAGGAGGTGGGTCTGTGGTTTGGAAATAGAAAAATCCTGGTAAAAAAAGGGGAAGATGTTTGAACAGTAGCTGGAATCAGCAGAGGAGCATTGGGGGTGGTATTTCCTAGAATCATGGAATCACAGAATCATTGAATCATAGAATCACAGAATGGTTTTTGTTGGTAGGGAGCTTAAAGATCATTTCACTCCAATCCCCCCAGGGGCAAGGACACATTCCACTAGACCAGGTTGCTCCAAGGCCTTTTGCACAAGGACAGACTGTTACACCTGTAAGTCAGTGCCAGGGCACATGTTCCAGGACTGGAGTACTGCAGTTTATTTTGTCGTATTTGTTATGAAAGGCCCTGGTACAAGTTTGGCCTGAATAAATCCTTACACTCCCCAAATGATGCTCAGGCATGGTCCCAGTGTTAGTGTGTGTCAGGGATTATGTGCAAGAGGCATTTTGGGTGTAGGCCCCCTGGTTTGTGGTGATGGGGAAGGTGAGCTGTTTTGAAATAACCATCCCATTCCATCTGGCTTTAATTGTAAATGATATTGGAAAAAAAAATCTCATTTATTCCCCTCAATCTGCACCCAGAGGATAAAAAACAGTGGCTACTGTCAGCTACTCTTTCACCTATGCTGGTAGGCTCAATAGAGCAGAGCCAGAGATTTCTGCCAGGCTGGCAGAGAGTACAGGAGGCAATGTGATGTTGTGTTGTTTTACAGTTCTTTTGAAGACTCAAGTTCATAAATGCTGCAGAAGTTACGTGCAAAAAAAGCAACCCACAGGAAAAGCACATTTTGCTGCAAAAGGGAGGGGATGTGGCAGGAGAGAATGGAGGAGGCTGTGTCAAGCCAGACTATCTGGGATGGCTCTGACTGTCTCCCCTCTGGCTCATCTTAGGCCCTGTTCCGTTCAACATCTCCATGAATGACTTGGACACAGGACTGGAAGGAATACTAAGCAAATGTGCAGGTGATGGAAGACTGGGAGGAGCTGTCGATTCCCTTGAAGGCAGGGATAGTCTGCAGAGAGACTTTGACAACTTAGAGGACTGGGCAATCACCAACCATATGAAGTTCAAGAAGGGAAAGTGCTGGACTCTGCGCCTGGGATGGGGCAACCCTGGATGTGTGGACAGACTGGGGAATGAGATGCAGGAAAGCAGTGCCATGGAAAGGGACCTGGAGGTCCTGGTTGATGGCAAGTTGAATATGAGTCAGCAGGGCCCTGGCAGCCGGGAGGGCCAACCGTGTCCTGGGGGCATCAGGCAAAGCATCACCAACCAGTCAAGGGAGGGGATTGTCCTGCTCTGCTCTGCACCGGGGTGGCCTCACCTTGAATATTGAGACATTAAGCTATTAGAGAACATCTAAAGGAGGGCAACGAAGATGATGAAGGGCCTTGAGGGGAAGATGTGTGAGGAGCAGCTGAAGGCACTTGGTCTGTTCAGCCTAGAGAAGAGATTGAGGGGAGACCTCATTGCAGTTACAACTTCCTTGTGAGAGGAAGAAGAGGGACAGGCACTAGTCTCTTCTCTGTGGTGACCAGTGACGGAAGACAAGGGAATGGGCTGAAGTTGTGTCGGGAGAAGTTTAGGTTGGATATTAGGAAAAGGTTCTTCACCCAGAGGGTGGTTGGGCACTGGAACAGGCTCCCTGGGGCAGTGGTCACAGCACCAAGCCTGCTAGAGTTCAAGAAGCATTTGGATGATGCTCTCAGGCACATGGTGTGACTCTTGGGGATGGTCCTGTGCAGGGCTATGAGTTGGACTTGATGGTCCTGATGGGTCCCTTCTCATGTTCTGTGATTTAGTCAGAGTTGCCCTAGGACAGCAGAGTTAAGCAAATTCTTGTGTTTTCGTGAGCTGCAGACCTGAGGAGACATCCTGAGGAGACTGAAGGGAGTGTTGGCCACCAGCTCTTTTCTCTGGGAGCAGACCTGGGCCCAGGAAGCCCCTTGGGCTCCATGTTTTTTGTTGGGATTGCCGTTGTGAACTCACAACCTCCTGGCTGAGCTTACTTCAGGCACTGAGTGAATGGACCACAAAATGGGTAGCCAGTAAATAAGGTTGGTACTTGGTTACTAGATGGCTGGTTTGGCATCTTTTGCAAAGCCCTTCCCCAGTCTGGACATAGATCAACAATCAATTGTGTATGCACATGTAAATAACATGCCTGGGAAGTGACCCAAAAAGGTCCCACCCTAGGGGTCTCTTGGCTCATTATATAATCCCAGCAGGTATTTCAGTCAAGTTACAGGTTAATCTGTTCCATGTATGCCCAAAGACAAAATGTTTTCAACTCTGGTGTGTGTGTTTGTCTTGTGGACAATTTGTGACAAAATTTGCTATTGTCCCTAAGAGCAGGGTAGAATCAAATAAAAGCTGACACAGGAGATGAAACAAGGAAGCAGGAGGAGAGATCTTGTTGCTTGCAGTGATGGGTGGAAATGAAAGGATTGGGACAGCAGGTCTGTGCTTCAGGAGGAAAGACCCTACCTGTCCTACACTTTCCTTAGGTGTTTGTGAGGAAGCTAATGTTGTGGTTAAGGCTGAAATATAAGCAAAGCAAAGGAAATACTTTTATTTCTGATGATGACTGAACAGGTTTTCTTATTTCCAACAAAGTGGAAGGACATCAACACAGATACAGAATGGTTTTGTATATTGATAATACACGTGAGCTAAAAGTACTGTGTTGCCTTGGGTTGATTATACCTATCGATGGGGTCTACCTCTCCTCTGACAAAATGGGGACAGCAGTGTCATTCCCATCTGTTTTATCTATTCGGGTTTTTAATTCTAAATTATTAACTCAGATCTTGGGTGCTTGACACGTGTGCACATGCGCGTGCCTGTGTGAACACATCTGACCATCTTTCCTATCAAATCAGAAATCAGAAAACTTCTGAATTATTTATGATTTAAGTACAGTAGCAATATTTTTAAAAATGTAGTTGTGCATAGAAAGGACTAGAGTGCCAGAAGTGACAGCAGAAGAATTAATGCTTTCTCCAGGCCCTTTTTATCTTAGAAATGATTGACAAAGTAATTTTCTTCTTGTACTTTAATAAAAGTGTATACATTATACACACCAACAAATCCTCACTGGGCCAATTACACATCATATGACTAATCTTGTCACAGCTCCTAATATCCAAACAATAAATTAAAAGGTATGCTTTATATAGAGATTTGCATATAAGGATGTTTTCCAGTCCCCAGACTCAATAGTCTTATGAACACTACAACATACAAAAAAAAGAAAAAAGCTGGCTAGGATTTGTGACTAATAAATCCTGCCTGGTGAAACAAACTGCATCTGTATGACTTACAAGAGTGTGCTGTATAAGTAACATTTGTTTTACATATTGAAATTATATTGGGAGATGAAATACTGAACAAATATTGAAGTGCTTCCTTTCACACAGGGTATTCTGTACACATGCAAAGACATATTAGGTATATATATGCAACACAATATATTTGATACCTATTTGTACCACTCTGCAATTTAAAGGGACCTCTCTATAAATGAGGATCTCACTTGTTTTTTCATTTCCAAGTGAGGATTTTAGCGGGAGGTGGAAATGCCAAAATTTGCTTGCATCCTGGTGGTACCTGCTGGGCTTTTAGAAAGCTTTGATTACATTTGAATTTATGGTTTCTAAGAATGTTTCTGCTCTAACAGCACAGCTGTGGTGCTGGATTTTCCTCAATGAGTGTTATCAGCTTGGTTTGTCCTAAACAAAACTGTTTCATAACATGGAGGCAAAAAGGTAGCATTCATTTTCACTGTCCTAAACATATTCATTCATGGCACCTAGTGCAACATGTGGAACATTCCTCCCATTTTCTGCTGTGGGGTGACCCATGCATTGCAGAGAGCAACTTCATTGAAGGTGTGACCTCCCCATGGACACCAAGAGCTGATGGATTAGGTCATGGTTCTGCACCTCTGCAGATTTGGGTATTACAAGTGCCTGAGGAGAAAAAAGCTGTTCAAAATAATGCAGCTGAAATGGTTGTGCTAGAGGGAAATGGGGAAAAAGTTGTGGCATCTGAAATATGGTCTGTTTTCCATTCTTCTCCTTGGCAGTGAATCATCCTGCTCTTCCTCTCCTGAGCTCTTGGTGAAGCTGCAGTTTAGTCCTTTGTGAGTTGGTGAATAGAGCTAACCACTTTTCTGCACTCTTGTTGGTCAGATAGCTTGCCTAAGGTCAACAAATTGTTGACCAGGTTTTTAACATATGCATGATATAATTTTGGAAGTGTGCACCCATTTGGTATTGGAGAGTGCTTAGACTTTGCTGAGGGAACAGATGTTTCATAGTACCTAGGAGCCCAGCTATCATGCCCCATTCCATATACATCAATAATCATTCTAGAAGGCTGACCACAACAGATTAGTCCTCTTATTCTTGCCTCTTTAATTGATCCAGTCTGCTAGTTCAGACTAAAAATGGGTTTAAATCACTATGCCTTACAGTAGTAGACTAGTAAGATGCATTCTTCTGGGTGTAAATATTTTATTTAAACTACTGCTTTCACAGAAACAACATTAGGCCCTAAACATTTCAGTGCAGAAGGACCTAGAAATAATTAGTTAAAATTAATTGATCTGGCCTGGACTCTTAGTTGCCCAACATTTTGTTGTTTTCTCAAAACTGCAACAGGTACAGGCTGAGCCTGAGGGACATATGTGAGACCTCACCTTTCATGAAGCATGGATCAGCATTGTTTGATCCCCATTATCACTGTTTGATCCCCATTATCACAGAGCCAGCAAAGGGAAATTTAGTCAACTAATATACTTGCTCCAAGGTGCAAAGGAATATGTGGTGCTGGTGTTCAAAGAAGAAACAAATGATTAGTTTTTGCTTAATGTGCCATTCAAGAGAAGAAAAAATGGAAAGGAAAAATGGTAAAAACCCAGTCTTTTTGCTAGCATTTTAAAGGCTGGTGGTGTTTCTACCTATCTTTAAACATCAGACTTTGAAGCTTAAGTTAGGAGATGAGTATGACAAGTCTCCTTTCCTGGTCAGTAGAGAGTTAGAAATTCCTTCAAAGGATGAATCTGCACAGCAGCTGCTTTGAGATACTCTTCAGAAAAGCCAGTCTTTCTCCAGCATCAATAGAGAGGCTTGGATGACCAGCCTTGTAGCTTGGGCAACTCCAGCAAAGTGTCTGACTTCATGCCAGGTGAGTATAACCAAAGACTTCCAGTGTTTAAGGCCAGGCTTAAGAGGAGCTATGGACCTGCATTTCCTATTTGTAAAGACAGCCAATGTATCAGTACAGCTACCCATGTCAGATCACACAGACACTAATTTCTGACATGTTAACTTCCAACATCTAACTGAGGGTGATGAGTAGAGTTAAGCGTTGCTAATTCTGCAGTGTATCACTTTCCTATTGCACCATTGACTTCTACCAGCAGTCAGCACTGCACAGTCTGTTGTGTGGTGGTGAAATCTCATTCTTTTGTGCTTGGAAAGGGTAATGTATTTTTGGCTGTCATGAGAGCACTGTAGAGTTTATGATGTCTTTTGCACTTCATTTTCTTGCTTTTAAGGTTTGGTATTTTTAGCCAAGTTTCCTAAGGAAAAAAGACTTAATTTTCTTGCTTTTAAGGTTTGGTATTTTTAGCCAAGTTTCCTAAGGAAACAAGACTTACACCGTCAGGTTCTCTGTTAGGTCCCTCCTTATAACTTCTGAACCTGAGGGCCAATTTCAGCTTTACTTGGCAAAGGAATAAATGTTTCAAAGATATTACGTTCCTACAAATTTTGAGAAAATCAACAGTTTGGTAGATGTATATATATCATTGCTCCAGCTGAAGTCATGTCAAGGACCATTCAACCCTTATTTATTCCATTTGGCAATGGCCAACTGGCCAGTCCCCGTGCAGAAGTGCTGAACTAATCACAGCACAAGTCATCTTTTACCTACCTAGAAGGCAAACAAAGTGGAGAAAGAGATTCTGGAGGTGGCTTTGGGAAATTGAGAGGGATTTTGTGCCATAAGAAGTCATGGGGAGTTGTGGTAGTGATATATTTCAGAAGATGAGTAGGACCTGAAATATTCTGATGAGAGTGATTTTGGAAATGAGTAACAATGAAATTCATTATTCAACAAACAACTTCTCCTCATCCTTCTATGTTTCGTATTGTATAACTGACTGAAGATATAATAAATATCCTGATGGCTTAAAAATAGGATAGGACGGACAACCACTGAAATATAATGAAATGCAAAATTCTAACACCTACATGTTTGTAAGACTTTAAGAGTGTGCTGCAAACAAATTCATACAATGATCTAATGATCTACTACTCTATCGTCTTTTCATTAGCCATAGATGAAATTATTTAGAGAATGATCCATATGGAAAATATTTCCTATTAGGTTTTGCTTATTCTTTAGTGTCTAGTAATGATCTCCAATGAGTTTTCTACCAGTGACATGTTAGGATCAGAGGAACAGCAGCACAGAATATGCTAAATTATTAGTCTGTTCCAGTATTCACACTCCAAAAGCCATCATAATGAGATCCGTCTAGGGAGAATGCAGCTTATCTCCTAATGAATAACTGTAACAACCAGACCTTCGGGGAGATTTCTTCTTAACCCCAAACAGTCAGGGATATGCTTGGGCCCTGCAGCAAGAGGGTTTATGTCCATAATGTATCTATATTTCACTCATTTAGCTATGGACAGTCTTATTAATAATATAAATGCAATAACTCAATGTTGGGTTTAAAAAAAGGAGAAGAAAGTGTAGAGAAGAAATTGTTACTGCTCAGTGAACAAAAGGGTGAAAAAATTGGAGTTTGCAGATGTGACAAAAACACCAGCGTCTAATAAAACTGCTTTTATTAGCTTCATTTGCCACATATAGCACAAATATTTAACTTGAATGAGGCATGAATTAGTAAAAAAATATGTGCTGTGCCATTTAAAGTGCTATACTTGAATAAAATAATGTATATCTTTTCATATGCAGTCCTTGAAGTCACACTACATACATCTTTAATTTCTTCAATTAAGAAAAAAAAAAGAACAAATGGAGTTAGATTTTAATTATTCATAGTTCATTTGAGAAAAATCTTTGTAAATGAGAGGAAGGAGAGTTGTACTATCTATCACAATGAGAAAAAGAAGAGATAGAAAATTCGCTCTATGAACTATTTGACAATACACAAGCTTCTGCCTTCGTTAAGTACTGCAGCCTGATGTGTAAAGGAAGAAGCATCACAGGAAGAGCTATTTAGGAGGCTGTATCATGGAAACTGCACCCCAAAATACTGAACTGCTGCCTGAGAAGTAACCACAGTGCACATGTGCTCTAGTCCTGCTGAGTTTGTGCAGGCATGTCCTTGAATCTTATTTATGAAAAGGTGGGAATATATGGAACAGCCTTACTGGATCAGACTTATGGTCCATTCAGGCCAGCTTTGTCTTTGGCAAGGGCTTGAGCCAGCGGAGTCAACGAACATGTGGGAACGCTGTAGGAGATGTGTCCAAGGAAGTCAATAATCATCAGAGTTTGCCTTAAACCTTGGAAAATTAATTCCCTCCAGCATACTTGTTCAAGTTGTTGTTAACAGGAGGGATATTTTTGTTGTCAGTAAGAGAGCTGGTTCCTCTTTGGGTTTTGCTGGACTATTGATCTTATGACTGATTTGCTGTAGGGAGTTGCACAGTCTTATCATGCACTGGATGAAAAATGATTATTTTCTATCAGCTTTGAATTGATTATCTTTCATTTTCATTGAATGTCTCCTTGGCAAAGGAGAACAGAGCCAATAATCTGCCTTTTTAAGCAATTCATTATTTTATTCACTTTTGTATAGGCTTTCCAGGTCTTCTAATTTGCAAAGCCAACAATCCCAGTCTTTTCTTTCTGATTTTATGTAAGTGACCTCTGTGCTCTTAATGATTTTCAACTTGCTTCTGAACATGTAATTTTTAATAACTTTTTGAGATAACAGGGTCTGGTTTGGATATAAGATTATAATGGCACATCATTATTTCATATACTAGTATTATGATTTTTCTTGTTATTAAATTGCATTTGCTTGTTAAATTGCAAGTGCAATCTTTGTCATATGGTCAAAATTGCGACTGATCTCTTTCCTAATATAGTTTAAAGCAATTTATGCTGTATGTGCATCTTAATTTCTTTTGGTTTGATGCATATTACTTTCCATTTTTCCATGGTGAACTTTATTTGCTATTGTGTTCATTAAGCTAAGACCTGTATAAGCTAAATTTCTTTCAGAATCTCTGAAATGGTTCCCAGACCTCAGTTATGTAAATAATATATTGTCATTTGCAAATTGAGACGCTTCACTGTTCATCTTCCTGTTCCAGGTGTTAACAGGTATGCTAAATAATGCCAATGCCAATGTAAAATCTCAAGGCATCTGCTGTTAAATTTTTAAATTGACCATTAATTCTTACTTTATCTTCTGTGTCTTAGCCATTTCTTAATTCACACTGATACTTTGCCTCTGTATGACTTTCCAAGTTCAGGAGTACCATGTTGTTAGCAACCCTGTCAAAAACTTTGTGTAATCAAAGGAATATTTTCTTCTTTACCTGCTAATTTATCAACACATTCAAAGAATATTAATAGAGTAGTGAGGCATAGTTTCTCTCTGCAGAACTTATGCTAATTAGATATTTTCTTATCCTGATTTGTAAAGAAGCACGTTATTCTATATGCAATGATTATTTAAAAAAAATTATTCAAGATAGTAACACTTTTACCAGTGTATAATTCCAGCCTTTTCTAAAGTAAAGGCACAGTGTCTGCAATCCCACAAAAGTGTAATAGAGTAGCTATCTTGAAAAAGAGGTTGTATATTTTATTATCATCTCAGCTACTTTATTTCTAACATCCTTGGAAGATTTGAACTATAACCTTCTTTGTCCAGGAAGTCAATCAGTACAAAGAGAGAACTAGTATGAAAAGGGCTTTACAATACTGGTTTCCAGAAAGCAAAATGCACCTAAAATAAAGCTGAGGCCTTGAGCAAGCACGAGACAACAAAATGATGAGATAAGTGCAGTCATTTCTCTGATGCTTCCAGTGCATCAGCCACCTTAATAAAGGGTGTTTGTAGCATCTCCCGTGGGAGTACCTGGGAATGACAGCTGGTGCAAAATGCACAAGTCCACTTAGCAACAAACACCTTGAGCTGGAGCACACGCACTGCTGCCCTGCAGACTGCCAACCCTGCCTATCCACTGCCACGGAGAACGCAGAAGGCTGGATGTAACAGTGCAGCACTAACTCATTTCCTTGGGAGAATATTTTCTCCTCACCTTCCCTGAACTGAGGTTAGTGATGAAATTCCATCTGGACTTTACCACTTGAGACGCAATGGACCATCCTGCTGGCTGGCTTTTGCCAGAAATGCTCTGATCTTGTCTTTGGCTCGGATTTTCTAATCTCTTTGACCTTCTGCTTTGGTCTTTGTCCTGGAGAGGCCAAAGAGCAAAAGTTGTAGTTGCTGTGAACAGTATTTTTGAAGAATGTTTTAAGATGACCTACTGGACCCCGATATTTGGTCTAATCAAAAGAATTTTTGTTGAATTACTTTTTAATCTTTCTTTCTGTATTTTAATTAATGTATGTGGTGCCTAGAGCAAAGGAGGCCAGGCCCTTCCAATTAAATTAAAATTAATAGTAATAAAAAGATACAGAAGAAGACAGGAATTAAATAAGAAGCATGAGGATTGAAATATATCACATTCTTCTTGGCTTTTTCTTACCATATGTAGGAGTGCGAAGTCCATGCCCAACATAAAACATATTCTGGAACTCTATCAGTTTTCTACTAACGGAAAATTGCAGAGCTCCTGAACTCTGTGGTAGTCCCATGGCCACATTAAGCAGGTAATTATGACTTTCTCCAGCTGAGCTAGCCACTAGAAGGAAGGTACAGCTGTGTTTTAAATTTGCCACATTGTGATTATGTTCTTGGAGTTTTGTTTTATTCCCCTGATGACTTATTTTTTTGGACAGAAGTTATGTTGTTTTCAATCAAGAGATGACCCTCATGTGTCTGAGAAGAGCCTCTCTGCCATGAGTGGATCATTTTGTATGAATAGGAACATCTATTACAAACACTTAATTGTCATATTGGATCCTAAATGTATTGAAGCAACAGTTGTTCCTATTTTGAAGAGACTTGAAGTAAAGTAGTGGCACAAAGGACTATATAATAATAGAAAACCTTCTGTATGAAGTGTGTGTGCCAGGGGATTATTGCTCCCTTTTACACAGACCTTGACTTGCACAGACATGCAAACACATAAATGAGCACTCACCCTGTCATAAACTACTGGCAATGGGATGCTGAAAAAGACACGAACAAAAATTAGTAACGTCACAAAAAACAACATAAGGTTTTCAGAACAACATACTGTGAAAATTGTTTCTCAGTAACATAATAAGTCTTCTTGCCCCAAAGTAAAAGGAAATGTTCATTTTTAAATCAGTGCAATAGAAGTTTTGCGTATCTTAAGTAAAAGACAGTGGTGACAGGAAACAGTAACTTATTTTTAAAGTGTTCATGTCTCACTGCCTGAAATGATAATATAAATATGTTTTTAGGAATATAGATGCAACTGTTTTTTCAGATTTGCTGAAAGTATCACACAAAGTGAAGTGTGTGTGTATGTGTGTGCGTGTGTTTTCCAGAAAAAGGTACAGCAGATCTGTGTCCTGGAAGATCATATTTTTTGGTGAAGAACATAAATCTCAAATCACTTCCTCTCAAAGCAATGTTCCTCCAGAGTATGACACTGAGCCCTGCACATACTGCAGCCTGAGAAGCTGAAGTTGAGGACTGCCTGGAGCAGAGGCAGATGCAATAAGAATTGTTTGTAGGTTCTCCATACTCTGACTGACATTGCAGCTATTGATATTAGATTTATGTAACTCCATCACAGACTGAGAAAGCAAAATACAAAGATAATAACATACTTTTGGTCTCTTTTATATGTTTTCTCTTCGCACACCCCTGAATTTCTTCTGCTTTACTTACGTCCTCTTTCTTTCTTCACTGGCTTCTTAAAGTCCTTTCATGCTCTCTTAGCAACACAAACATGGGATTTTCCGTCTCTGTGGCTCTTGTCATTTAAAGCATTCTTCCTATGTCTCTTTGTCTTCTTGTTGCTTCATGTAATTGTAAAAACATGTATTTTCTTCAGGCTCAGAAAAGCCCATTGTTCAGCCACCCAGTACAACTTAACAACCAGCCTGGACAAATGTAATTTAATTACTTCCTCCTCACTGGCTAAGGTGCTGAACTGCATTTAAAGATCTTGTGTGTTCTCCAACCTCATGCTGAAAAGAAAGCTAGCTTCTACCTCAGTTTCTTTTAAGTACTGCTTAATAGCAGGAAAAGAAATGATGGCTTTGTTCAACCAACCATTTTCTCAGTCTCTACCTCCACCTTGTTCGCCCATTGCTTCTCCTAAGCAAAATAATGACAGTGCTGACATGTTGCAGAAGAACTAGGAAAGCTCCAGGATTTTTGTCAGGAAGCAAAAGATATTTTATTTATTTATTTTGCTAATATTTTCTTTGGGAAAAATCACCTGAAAAGAACATACCTGTATTTTAATCGATCTTTCATTCTCTTCCAAAATGCAGATTGCTTTTGCAGCTTCATTTAACTCTACAACAGGTTTAAAAACATCACTTCCTTCTGTCCTTCTTCATCACTAGTGATGGCCAAGGGACCTTGCCTAGAGTTTCAAGGTCTAGTGGGAAGAAATTGGTGACCACATTACTTTGTCCTTGTCAGATCCTCTAAGGACCCAGAGGTTTTGTTCTTCCAATTCCTGATCTCTCTGCAAGGAAGGCAAGAGTTAAATGGTACTTATTCCTAAAATTTGGACTTAACACTGTTTGAGAATCAGTTTGACAGTTTCTTGAGTAAAACATATTCCTGAAATGAAACTTAAATGAAACTTAAACTGTGGTAACCACTTTATTTCCAGAAGCTGCAAGACAACTTGTCTGGTCAGTTATTGTTAGGATGGGAAAAGGGTATTTACAAAATTCTGATTCCCTGATTCTGCTACCCAAGAGGGAAATTATATCTGAAAGGAAAAATAGCTTAGAGGTTGCAGGGTCTGCCTTGGACTTTCTGGAGAAGAAATGGCTTTCCCTGTCAGTAATGTCCTCCATAGCCTTGGTCAGACCCTTGGGCTTTGTCAACCCCAGAGCACACACAGACAATTACACTCAAACTGGCACAATTCGTAGCTACCGTGGATAAGATATCTCACATTGTGATCAGATTCAGCTGCAATTTAAGAGCACAGATCAGTCTCTCAGCCTGGGTTTGGAGGTGCATTTAAAATCAACCTTCCTGAAATCAGTGGCATTTAGTCTTCCGAATGCCTTGGGCTTGCTGGCTAGCTCCAGGCAGCTGGAGAAATGTGCTCTGCAGTGATCCTGGTCCTTCACCCCCACACATTTGGGATCTGGATAGGGTATGCCATAGCGCCTTCCAGCCTCCAGGCTGGGATTTCCTTTATGGTGATGACAGAGGGGGCAAGGGGCAGTGGCAATGGGACCATGCAGTGTGCTTCCTGAACTCCCAGGCTCGCCTACTCAGACACGGGTCTCATCGACTGCTGTAAAAGGGGGATGCTAGCACTGCCTTCTCAGCCTCACAGCTGTATGGGGAGGAAAAATCCATTAAAGTTTGTGATATGCTGATATACTATGGATCTGGGAGCCACAGAAGTACCTAAGATAGACAGCTAATTGTTACAATTCTGGCAGGATATGCCGTGATGAGGCACACTGTGAGCTGTGTGAAGACTCTTTTTTAATAGATGATTTACTGAAGCTATTCAGAATATACAACTTTATTTTTTGATGTATTCCAGAAGCCTAGAGGCCCAAATTGAGAGTGAGAGCCAACTGAGCTTCATGCTGACCAAAATGATATTAAGAGATGTTCACACACTGCCCTGATGAGCTGAGTATAATAACCAAGAACTGAGGATGTTTTGTCATTGTAGTTTTATTGATGAGATGAGATGCAGGAATATGAAGTCTAAGTCACAAGGTCACAGAGCAAGACTCAGCACAGCTAAGACCTGTATCCACTGCTGTGCCAGATCTGTGCTCAGGCACAAGATTTTGCTCCCAGTACTTTTTTATTTTTATTTTTTTTTAAATGCAAATAAATAAGTTCTGAATTCTAATGCTCCCAACTGTTGCCAAAAGTATGCATAATTAATCACTGTTTTTCACTGCATTTTAATGGTTCTTTTGCCTGGAGCATCTGTAGTGTGTGACGTGTCAAAAAATATTAGAGGAGCCTGTGGTCATACCATGATGATGTGGTCATGCCATCATGAAGTGGCTACATCTGTATGGCAAGCTGAACAGTGGTAAGGTCTTTGGCTATGGATATGGCATGGTAGTACTAGTTCTTTAATATAGGGTAGCTGCATCCAGCATGCTTACTGGGAATGGACCATAGCCAATGCTAAGTCCCAAACTATGTCTGCAAGGTTTTTTTGGAAAAAGTACACCATGCACTGTTCAAACCATTTAACAGTACAGCCAGTAGGGCTTCCTGGTATTGTTTAATTTAGAAGTACAGATATAGCCATTAGACTGAGTTTGGGTATCCTTAATATCAATTCTTTTTGTCCAACGCGTACACCACCCTCAGACAGCTCCTGTTGTGTTTCTGTGCTTTAGACCAAGATAATGCATGAAGGAGTGAACACTGAGATTCATCCATATTCTCCAGGTGGCTTTGAAAAGCCAACCCAATTCTTAGGATAGAAAAGACAATCTAAAGAGAAAGAATGAGATAATTTCAGACCTTCGGCACTGTGTTGCTTCAAGCAGTACAAAATTATAATGAAAAACTACATTTTTTTGTGCTCACATACAGGTATAGGTATGAGAAAGTATCTAGCAGATGGAACAAGAAACCTAGTGCTAGGTGGTAAAAAATGTCACATTTCACAGCTTTCACGTAATAGCCATCTTTTTTGAAACTGAAATGCAACATCTAAATGTCAGCCTACTCTGAGTATCTTCAAATCTTTCTGATTTTTTTAATGTATTATTGTTCACTATATTGCATTTTTTGTTTTCCACTTGCTGTGATACCATGGCATTTAATTTTGTTCTGGCCAAGAGGCCAAAAAAGCTCAATTCAGCGTCAGATATCTCACTGTCCGTGGATTTGCCACTGATACACCGTGGATGATTGATGCAGACAAAGCCTCATCTTGGATGCAATAGGAACTTACAACCCCCACTAGGAACTCATTCTCCACCTGGTCTGGGGCCAGAAGTACAAATCTCTTTTCATGTTCCTGATTCTGACTCTTTAACCCAATGCCTTAGTAAATCTTTGGGGTTTTTTGCGGGTTAGTTTGTGGGGTTTTTCCCCTCCATGTTTTATTGTCAGGGGACCTCCTTTAATATATTTCATTCACAGATGAAATAAAAGAGCTCCTTATTTATTTTTATGAGGTTTTTCATCTTCAGTTTTTCAGCAGTGTCTAGTACCTCTATATATAAAGCAGCACAGCACTCCCCTCCTTCTACCCTTCTTAATGGAAAAGTAAATGGTTATTCTTTCCTTCTACCTGATGTATGCCTTCAAAATACTATAAAGATATGAAACCGATGGAGTTTCTAAATTATAAAGCAGGAGTTCTTTTATATTACCGTGAATAACAACTGGAAATCCAGTTCTTTATAATAAGTTATTTATTCTCCATTTTGAGGTTTTATCCACACCCCAGGAGGTGGCCATGTATTTTTCAACAGGTGCTGCATCAAGATTGCTATGATACTCTCAAACCATATTAGATTGAATCCAGTGGAAAGAAATGAATTTGAGAGCAAACCATACAGGCTGATGAAAAACGAAAATCTTTTCTCTTGTTGAATGCAAAATTTTCTATTAGGTTCATAGCTGTTATCAACATCAGCCTCCTGTAAATACATATTTATGATCTAATACACAACACTGACGGTGTGTCTGGGAGAACATGTATCTATGTGGTGTACTCTGGCCAGAAGCTTTCCAAGTCTTCTGAAAACTATAACAATAGAGTTCTAAAGGGACAAAGGTGGTAGGCAGGAGGAGACATTGCAGTAGGATCACCACACACCATGGTTATTTCCTTGTTATTAAGGAAAAGTAAGCACATGTGTTTCTGATTCACGACAAGAAGTCAGATGGGAGAGAGGCATGAAAAAGAAATTATGATCTCTAGAGGAGAGAGGGCATGTCATGCTGGAGAAAACTTTTTTTTAGATTGAATGGTCATCAATTTCCAGCAAATGCAATGCCTGTAAACCATGATGTTGTATTAAGAAAGAGGAAGTATGTGATTTTCAAACAGTCTCCAATGACATGTGTTAAAGTTTCTGTCTATGGCTCATACAACCTGACTTAACAAAGTACAGAAACACTTCATACTCTCCAGCACTCTTTCCCTTTTAAACCTTAGAAAAGGTTTTGTCTTCATCACTGCAGATAAAGCATGCAGACAGAAGTGGCTATTTCCATGCAGTGACTTCAGATAGGGGTCTCTTATGCTTCTTACCCTGTGTTCCTCATCCACGTGCCTCTTGAGATCCTGGTTATCTCCTTCTTATGAAGTATCTCTTTCTCACACAGCCATAACATGACCTGCAGAAGAAAATAACCTCTTAGAAGACAAGTCTTCTTTTTCAAATAAAGCTTTAGCCCAGAACATTTATACTTCTATCCAGAAAAGACAAAGTAATGTCTACTTCTAAGCTTGCTAGGGCTGGGCATATGCACAAAGAAATTTATTACAGTAGAGATGTGGAAAAGACAATTGCAAAATGAAATTTCTGGGACCTACCTCTCACCAGTACAGTTAGATTTTCTTCTCTTCTTTTATAATTTGTTGCTTTTTATACACACATATATCCACATACATATAAAATATGAAATACATAATCCAATTTTGATTTTGAATTTGTAAGTGCAGATGGCTCTGTTTCACAACAGCTAGGATCTCAAGAATGATAATAGCAGAAGCCTTATGTCTCTGTCTTTTTGACAGAGAACAGGAACCACTGTTTCTACAGACCATTTTCTCTAACTGCTTATCTCTTTCCCAGAAAATTCCTCAAACTTTATTGAACAGTTGGGACAGATTTGCAGATTAAGGATCTGAATTTATGTATCTATAGGCAGATGCCTATAAATACTAGGCCACCTATGGATACTAGGCCACACTTCATATTCAGAAGAGAGGTAATAAATGGAGTCTATGCAGCCTGCAGAGGTATCAAGATGGCCAGAAGCTAGAATTGTGATACAGTTGTCTGTGCAGTCATCCAGTGACATGTGAAATGGCCCAGGGTATTTTACTTGCATAGGAAGGCTCTAAGGCTCCTTTGGGTCTTGTGTCAGCCTGATGACGTCATCTTATACAGCATTAAATGCCTATTCAGCTGCCTAAGCATAGGTATCTGGTGTCATCTCAGGTGTGGTGGGTTACCCCAAACTCCTCATTTCTGTCATCAGTCTTATGGTGTGAGGTTCCTGATCAACTTAGATGATTGCAAGGAGCTATCTGAGAAATAAGGAACACAGCAGCTTCCCCAGCCTCCTCCTAGGAGCTGCATTTAAACAGCCCCTGCTTGACCTGTGTTGACCTCTATGATGATGAGTAGCCATGCCTGTGACTGGCCATGCAATCTGTTATTCAACCCCTGTTCCTGTCCCAGATCTACCTCATCACTGTGGTCTCATCTGGCCATCTAGCTTCTGAACTAACCCTGGTTCCCACTGCTGGACCTACTATGCTCTCCTTGATGGGGTACCATGAGGCTGCACCTTTGCTGGTGAGGTCTTTGCCCTGGTGTCATCCTTGCTCCCAGCTCCCTTTCACTTGTGGGACAGCATCAGACCTTGCTGTTCTCTGGTGCATGTGATTTCTTGAATCCTTGGGGCATCTCAGATGTCAACTTGGTTGAATCTCCATCTACTTTGGCGTCTCTAGGTGCCATTGTCTGTGCTGACTTAAGGGGAATTTCAGTGCCTCTCTGAAGCTGCAGCTGGAGGTATTAAGCCCTTGGGCATCTTAAATGGGAGTGGAAACTTGTTATTGGTAACTGAAAGAGCGTACAGTGCCAGCTGACCAGGAGAGACTGAAGTTATTCTAGTTTGTCCCTAAAATTGGGCAGGCAAGGTCAGATGCAGGGAATGACTGAAAGGTGACAAACAGCAGAAGCTTAGAAGCGACTTTTTCAGAGTAAACTGAGTGAACATTTTTGAGAGGCCTTTAAAATTAATTACAATCTTTTCTTCTTTTGCAACAAATCTAGGAGATATGCTGAAACTTTACATAAATGTTAGGCAGAATCAGCTTTTTCTTTGGGTCAAGGAATCTTTTTCCCTACTTATCTGAAATATGCACAGTAATAAAATGTGGGATTAATGTGTCTTAATGAAACTTCAGGCATACATATTTATGGATAGATTTTAGCATAATGATATACAAAAGAAAATTTCCAGTGAAATAATAATAATAAAAAAATCAGCTAATCTTTGCATTGTTTTTCTTTCTATTTCACTTTTCTTTTCTCTTACTTTTGTTCTGTAACTCAGGGCACTTATCCAGCAATTATTTAAGCCTCATGCCTATTAATGTCATTGAGGCTACTCATATGAATAAAATTAAGTGTATATCTAAGTGCTCTTCAGGACTGAGACTTCTGTAGCCAGACTCCCAATAGGCATGAATATTTGTTTTGATTCTGAGCATCTGCTCTGCTTGGCCACAGCATCACCCACAGTATTTGTGGGAAAGGTATTTCCTTTGCTAAAGCACTTGAGGAAAAGTAATACTTTTTGAAGGGCTCAGAATCTGTTTTGGTTTTGACAGCTGAACAGCTATCCAAATATCTCTTGAATGGCCATACACACAGAGCTTACCTGGTTCAGAGCAGTGGGCTTAAAACATGGAGCAAGTGTGTTTGAGGCAGTGACGTTCATCTGCTTTACCATGCATTGCAGCCTCATCAAGCATCTAAAAGAGATCGAAGGAATGGGATAAACTGTGCCTGAGGATTCCTGAGTACTAACTTTATAGGAGAGTGGCAGGGTGTTAAAATCCCACCATTCTTTGTAGGATCTGAAACCCAACACTACCTTTTTCTCTTTCCATGACAGGAATTGTGGATACCTCCAAAACGCTGTTCTGTTACAGATCCTAAAGATTCTGTCCTGCTTTGTACCCCTATACCCTGTGTCCTTTTGGGCACTTTTTGAACTCTCCCAGGCCTTTTTGGATACTGGAAAGGTATGAAGAAGAAGCCCAGAAGGAGTCAGCTGTGCAATGCTGGAAAAACCAATAAAATCAAGAGGGGTCACCAAACAGTAAAATACAGACACAATTTCTACATAGGTCTGCCCTAAGAAGCAGCAAAGGGAGAGGGAAGAAAGCAAAGGATATGAACTGGAGGTGGGCACTTGTGATGAACAGTACAATGGGCAGGTAAAAATCAAAGTAAAATTTGGTTAGGGCTTGGCAATTCCCCATTCCTCCTTTATGTAAACACCCAGATCTACATGCAATAAAGATAATCACATAGAAACATATCTGCTATTCACCAGTGGGTGTTTGGTTTTTTTTTTCCTAATTAAATTTTTTAAAAAATTAAAGCCATCCAGTCAGGAAACAGTGTCAAGTGATGTAAGTGCCCTTCAAATCCTGTGAGAAAAGAATTGCAAGTAATGAAGGAGATAAATCAGCTTCCTCCATCTCAGGGATCTTTTTTTCACAAATGTGACTTAGAGAATATTTACCAATAATGGATGTGTTTGTAGGAATCAAGACTCCTTTGCCTGCTGTTAGGAACGATGCTTGGGAACACAAGTGACTAAATCACAAGGATCCTGTTTTCAACTTGTGGTCAAAGCTCTCTCCCACATGCTCTGCAAGTGGGAGATGATTTACCAGATGAGTCCAAAAAATAATTCTGATAACTAGCGCAAGGTTTTTCAAGAGTGTTGCTTTGCATTTTATCCAAAGCTCTTTTCAGAAGGTAGGAAGTACAGTGATAGACTTAGCTGTGCTATTACACTCAGACAGTCAGGATTTAAGCATCACTATAATGTATCATGAGGAACACTGTACCACTTGCATTGGAAATGTGTCAAAGCTCCTTCTTTCTCTCCCCCTTTTTTTTTTCTCTTGAGCTGCAGAAGACAGGAGCATTTGTAAGCCACAAAGCACAAAAGGCAAAACAAAAGCATTTTTATTATTATAATTGAGAATTTGGAAGAGGGGAGTTAAGTGCTTGTACCTAATTGTACTGCAATTACCCTATTTAATCCAGTAACAGTCTTCTTTCAAGCCTCCTCAGTATACCTGTGTAGAAGAATCTCATTTCACCACTTAAGACGGCTTGTCACTTTGAATATTAAGCACAATAAAGCTTCTCATTTTCTCTGCCTCAATTTTCCATAGGGATCATTAGAAAGATAAAGACAGACAATGCAGAATGTGACCTCATTAATGAGATTGTACCAAGAATGAATGGGATTCGATGTCTGCAATATTTACAAACAAGTAAGACACAAGTTATTACTGTCTGATTGTTTACTATACTTTCATTGTTCATGTGTTCGTTGCTACTGATGTAAGAAAACTCATGAGTGTCTCTTCTTAAAACCCTGGCAGAGTGAGGTGCTGTTACCCCTGTTTTATAGATGGACAAATGAAGTTCAGAAAGATTATGTCTGGTCCCTTGAGGATATTGCCTTCTATTTAGGTCAGCAGACACAAGGTCCCATGTTGCTCTGTGGATCTGAGCCCAAAGCCGTGTGCAAACTGAGTTCCAAGGAAGTCTGTTCTGTAATTCAGTGACGCTTATACAAGATCTGATTTTCCCTCTCTACCTGAAAAACAGAGTCCTCCTTACTCTCTTATATCTTTCATCTCTTTAGGAATACTTGATATGATCTGCCCTTTTATCCCTTTCTTCTGCATGTGAAGAATATAACCATATTTCATGGTTCCATTGATGCCCTAGTCATGTTCTGGCTCCCTCCTCCCCTGGACTGTGCAATGTCCTCACTCAGCCCCCCCCAGCAGCTAGTCCAAGGGACTCTGGAATACTGTGTTGCCTTTATCACAATACAGGCTGCTGTCTGTCTCTCATTTCTAATGATTCAAATTATTCTGGCCTCTCAAGTTCGTAGAACAACTTGCGGTATAAATATGGTTTTCTGCTACTCCACTGAGTTGTTTAGACTTTTTCTCTTTGTTCTTAGTTTTTCTTGTTAGCTAATGCTCTGTTTGAGCCTGATGAGATAAACTGTGTTGTTCCTCAGCACTCTACTCTGGCTCCTATGCTCTTTAGCATTCATGTGCTGGGATCCCACTTCCCTGTCTTATAAAAGTTTGATATCACCTAAGTGCTTCTCCCAGCTCAGAAGGCAGTTAGGTCCTCTGTGGTTTTGCTATGCTGGTATATCCAGGCAGTGTTGTCTTTACAGCTCTTCGATGTATGCTGGACATTTGAGGCTGCACATTTGAAAACTGGCTTGAGCTCAACTTCCATAAAGTGGGGATTTTACTAATAAAAACCCCTCTGTTTTTTCTGTTGGTAATTTCTACGCTTTAAGGATGAACTCAGTTCATCACTTTAATGATAATACAAAACCTTGAATTTGTATAATATCCTGTTTCCCAAAGGATACAAAAGCATTCACAAATGCAGTCTGATCTAATCCATCTCTTCCCCTAACACTGAACTGCAGATTTCTTTGGAGTGGAAAGAAGTGGCTGTCTAAGAACACAGAACAGTGCTACTGAAGAATTTGGGATGGGAGCTCTATATAAGCAGAAAGAATCGCCACATACTCATTGGTGTCTTTTGATGGGAGGTGGGATGCAAAGTCACTCAGAGAAACAGCTGAGATCGGTCTCTATTGGTGATGACAACACAGCTGTTGCTGCAGGTGTAAGGAAGAGGAAGAGGACAGTGCAGTCTGGGAAGAGGAGATGTGACAGGGAGGAAAAGCTGATATCCTGAAGGAGCAGGAGATAGAGGCTAATCCTTTGAAATATCAAATATTACCAGTTTTCTGAAGTGATTCCTGGGTATGGCAAAATGTACTGGTCTAGAATAATTGGGAATAATTAATTGGAACATCCATTCTCTGGTTTAAAGACAAAGTCCATTTTTGTTCAAATTGACTCCAATCCAGTAATTTCCCTCTTTCCTGAAGGAAAGGTAAACTGCTGCAATTTTATTTTCTCTGACCTTTTGCACTGCCAGCTACTAATCATACTCAGGCTGTACGTGTCTATCTCACTTCTTTCAACATGCTGTATTTTTACGAAGAAGACTCATCATTCAGAATTTGACTAAACCATGATCTCACGTTCATGGATGAGTGATAAAGGCACAGCATGGTTGGATTGAATTTTACTCTGTAGTTTGTAAACAGTTTATTTCCCACCACTGTTCACTGAAGCTCAACTAAGTTGATTATTGCACATTAACAATATATGTGGTTCATGCTTGTGGTATGAAAAGGGTTAATGCATCAGTGAATGGTGCTCCACACATATGTTTAGAATGTCGTTTACTGTAGCTATAGTTATCTGCTCAAGAAAATAGCCACAAACAAGACAGGTAATCACTATTTACCTCAATTATTGTAATAACACATCCAATATTCAGGAACAGTCTGGTTGTACTGTCCTTATTTATTTTATTACTGACACAGATCTTTAAATTTGTGTGATTAATTAATGCTTTTACCAATAGCTTTAATTTGTCTACTAAAGGGTGGGAAGGAAAGTTATGACACTGAGTTTTCAATCATTTTTAGATTCTGGGGTATTCGCATTTTACTTTTTTCCTTACCACAAAAAATCTTTCTGACTTTTATAAAAAATTTCTTCCCCATGTTGACATTACGGAAGACTCTGTGGTCTGAGCCTCAGAAACCACTTGGCATTTTTCACTGAGCCACAAAATGGGCAATGAGGAATTCTGGTATAGGAATAGAAGGTGCTCATGCTTTTGTCTCTCTCAAGGTTGACTCTAAGAGGCAGAGTTCATGAAGGTCTGGGGCTGCTGAGCAGCTTACAAGGAGTCCTGGATAGTCCAGGCAGTCATGGGACTATTTTAGATTGTACTTGGCATAATTTGTATCCCCATTCATCTCCCAGGTGGTATAAAACTCACCATCTTTCTCTGTCATCAGATAACAGAGCATGCAGTCTGCGGGTCTGCAGCCCATCCACAGTGCATTTTAGGGATAATTAGATAATTTTGCCTTTTCAGGCACACTCTCAGTTCCTCCACTGATGCTTTCTGGTGGCTGTGTGTGTTGCTAAATGCACCCAGCACCATTCTATGACCTGGAAGCCAAATAGAGCAGAACTGACCTTAGTTGCACTATCAGACTTTCTAACCCAAAATAAGGTCACTCTGTTCAAACAGTCTTTCAAGAGTGGTTCCTGGTTCATGCTAATGCCTTCACTATGCCTATGAGTTATTGACCTTGTTAGCCCAAGCCAAAACCATGCCAGCAAGTAGTGTAACAATTTAAAAGTATAGATTTAGTATCACAGGTAATTATTGTAGACATAGTCATTAAGTACATAGATATAATGGTCAAGATTTATTAGTATAAATAACTACATTGACTCAAACACAATTTATAACAAGGAACTTGGAGCAAAATAATCTTCACTGTATTGCCAAGAGTCAAAATAGCAGGAAACCAAATTTAAGGATAGTTTGGGTCAAAAGATGATATTAGCAAATCAGGAAAAAGTACGAAGCTCTGGGGTAAATGTCACAGGGCACGTGGTAATTCTTATCACCATCCAAATAAGAGTATGGGTAAAGTTAATTTCTAGTACAGACTGAGCCAAATCAAAGGGATTATCAACAAAATTAGTTTTTGGAAAGAGGGGTTATTTTGTATTAAAGTCTTGTTTCATCTGAAATGCTGAGCTTCGTGAGATGGCATAGATAAATGCTTTCAGTCTGGGCACGTCCTTCCGTGATGGTTGATGGTCCCACAGGAGGAGAAAGTAAAGTATCAATGCAGAACAGAAAATGGCACTCATTAGTTTGTAATTAATGACAAGTGAGATAGGATAGCAAATGGAAGTACAGGAGTGCTCAAGGGAATTCTTCTACAGCTCTTCCAAAAATATCATTTAGGTTTTTATGTTTTCAAATTACAGTGGAGCAATTGCATTGGTTAAATCACCAAATTTACCATGATGTTGATGATTCATCATAGTCTGTACTGAAAGAATGATCAGGAGCCTCAATTAAAATTTGTTCCCAATGTGCTTGGTCTTGTCTGCAGGAAAAAGGCAAGGTCAGCAGAAAGGGAAGAAAAAGCATTTATTTCCTTTTTTATAGATCCATGAAGGGACTAATGTAGTTTTTCCAAGGTCAGTTAGGCTGGAAGTCTGTGGAAGTGTTAGAGACACTTTCTCTTTGGGGACTAATTCAGTCCCTTACCTGTAAGAGCATCCTTCTCTCCTACACTAACGGTTGAACACCATAACCTGTGTTTTCAGTGTCATGCCAAGAAACACTGACCCAGTCAACAGAAAAATAAAAAGAAAAAAAAGGTGCCTTAGGATGATTGAAGCTGAACATTATCTTTGTCTCGATCAAGGACGAAATGTAAATCTTCACTGAAGGTGTGAATTCATAGCAACAAACACAGTGAGAAAAGCATTCAGGAGATAAATGGAATTTATCTGACAGTGTAAGTTCAAACTAAAATCTAAAGTAATGCAGTGAACAATGTTTAACAAGATTTCAGTGACTCCTGGTGCCTTTATAATCTGCCTAGTCTTTTGAAAATGTTTCCTTTATAAATGTTTATCCCAGCTGTCTAGTGAGATTAAGAGCTTTTCTCCCTGAGTGCCATGTTCGCCAGCAGTCCGGGATTTATTTGCATTGGCAGTTCCTCTGGCGTCAAAGGTGTGGTCATTGCCCCAAGCCGTCATCTTCAAGAGGTCATCCAGTTAATTCCCACAGGAACAGCCATATCTTATCTCTTCATTTGGGAGAGCTAAATCTTAATGCCAATGAAAGTGCACATTTGATCAGTGGTCAGTCAGGTCTGTTGCCCTTAACAGTTTGTTCACACATTGTGCTTGAATCTTGACCTGTAGAGCTATTGCCTTGCATGAGGTGCCTTATACCATCTAAGATGCCTCACAGAATCCGTGGCTATTGCACAGGCTGGCAAATGTGTTGCAATCTACAGGAAACCTGTGTCCTTCTGGCTTGGCAGGTGGACCCCAGGGAGGCAGTTCAAAATGCCTGAAAGGACATAATATATGTTTGAAGAGCCTGAGGGCTGGGCATTTAAAGGTGTTTTTAGACTTCCCTGACTGCGCTGGGTAGCAGCATGATTAAGTTATTTAATCAGGACATATAATGACACTTGAGAGACTATAGTATGCCCTGACTATTTTCCAGCTGCTTCTCCTGAAAAACGGGGCTCTTGTAGGTCATGTGCAAAGCAAAATAAGAATGTTTCCTTAACATTGGACGCTTTCAAGATTTGGTTGCACATGGTGCTGGGCCATCTTGTCTAGACTGTACTTTTGCCAAGAAAGGTTGAACCAGATGATCCTTAAGGTACCTATCAACCTGGCATTCAATGATTCAGAATCAATTTTGGAATTTCCTTTCTGAAAACTACTGTGGTGAGTCTCCAAAGTTGGACTTCAACACCGAATTTCAACATCTGCATAGGACATTGAAACTGAGTAAGTATCTCCAAAATTTGGGCTCAGATTATTGTGAATTGTCCTTCCCTACTGTGACTGAACAGCTAAAATTCAAGAATAAAATACTGTACACCAGACCTTCATATAATCACTGGAAGATCCTAGAATCATGAAATGGTTTAGGTTGGGACTGATCTTTTAAAAATCATGCTGTTAACCCCCCCTGACATGGGCAAGGACACCTTCTACTAGGCCAGATTGCTCAAAGTCTCATCCAACCTTGCCTTGAACACTTCCATGAATGGGACATCCACAGCTTCTCTGGGCAACCTGTGCCAGTGCCTCATCACCCTCATCATAGAAAATTTCTTCCTTGTATCCATCTAAATCTACTCTCATGTCACTGCTGGGGATAAGAACCTTTTTTTTGTCCATGACTGGACGGATCTCTTTCTGAAGTAAATCCTTGGTTCAGGTATGAGTTATTGGACCAGGTGCTGGACTTGAGAGTTAAAATGCTATACAGAATATTAAGTGGGATGTTGAACTAGATTTTTGCAATCATCTGCTCTGCTCTAGCTTTGATAGTTATTCAAGGGTAATATCAATGCTAATGAAGAGATTTTTAGTATTGCAGGTGGAAATTTGCCATCTAAATGCAAAATGAAACTAACAGGATTTTAATTATGTGCTTATATGAAGACAGAAACTTTAAAGTCAAGAATTGATTTTAGCAAGGTGGACAGGAAGACTAACCATAAGTATCATAGCAAAAATTGAATTTTAGCTCCCAACCACAATAGTTAAAAAAAAGACTTTGACAATGCCAGCAACTTGGTAACTTAGAGCATAAATTGATTTATGACCAATATAAGAAGGGGATTCACTGGGGCAGGTTATCATATCAAAACTATTAAAAGATTTATTTTTCTTCCTCCAAAACAGGTGATGTTGTTTACTGTCATAGGGGACCCAGGATTAGATGGACCTCTGACTAGATCAGGAGAGCAATTCTTCTATCAGGCATTCAAGATGGAGAAATTTTCTTTAGGCTTTGGACAGAATTCAACTCCTTAAGTTGAAAATATACTCTTCCTGTGTTATGAGTAAAAAATTGACTTTTATCTTCAGAAATAAGACACTGTTGCATTAATCAATTCTACCTTGCCAATGGCATTTACAGGGTTAATGTTTTCTGAATACTCCACCTGGTAAATTACTGCTCCTACACTCAGTTCAAACTCAATTTCATTCCTTCAGGGTTTCCGTAATGGTATCACCAGGCAACAGCTGAGTTGAACTTTCCTTTGAATCTGAAATTGTATAATTGAACTTTTGAACTGAAGTCCAGCCATCACTTTCTAGTGACACTCCTTGATGACAGAGATATTTTTCTTTAGTTTGATGATAGCTGATTACTAAATTCTTGGCTTTTTCTTTACTTTTAATGCACCACACTGTATATTTGTTTGTGATTTAACTCAATCACAGTAATCTATTATCATTGGTACTGTTCCTTGCATTTACAACCTACCTTTCACTGCAGGCTTTCTAAGCACTTGAGAAGGATTAAAGTCCATAGGAGGTCAATAATGAAGATAAACTATTGTTGGAGATACCCAAAAGATGAATACATTCCTCCTCACAAAGATAAGCAGATGTGGACTTTTGTAGACAGTTTGAGAATATGTATTTAAGCCTTATGTTGTATTTTGTTGTATTTCATATTTTATTGTATCATCTTTTCATGTATTATCTCTTATTTCTCATGTATGTAAACCCCATTTTCTTATTGGTCACTCTTTAGTCAGTAGTGATCCATGTATGGTTCCCTTTATGGTTATAATTTAAATGCTCCGCCTTAACTCCTCCTTTTGTTCTAGCACCTTCCCTACCCTACCTTATATAAGGCAGAAGCCATTTTATATTGACTCCTCTTTTTTACTTGCTTTTTGACTTGTTCAGTTGTGTTCTTTCACATTTCTCCATAATAAAGTCATCTTGCCAGTTTATTTCTAGCACATGCTGCAAACAATTACATTGTTGCATGTAATTGTCTCTGGGACAGAGACTGTAATTTTCCATATCTTACCAAAGCACCATGGGATGCTGAGCTGGTTGGCCTGCAGGCACTATTATTCTAGACACTACTGCTATATAAGAAACAACAATGTGCCAACATATTATAGAGCAGGAAACTGAGGTACCAAGAGCCACTACAGAAATTTTCAAAATCTGGACCTTTGCAAATTTTAAAGATTAAAAGACAACATGGGTAAGGAGACAGAGCAGTATTTGGCATCATGTATAGGTACACTTTGTCTACTCCAGTAGTAGCATAAATTAAGAAGGGATTCTATTAGCCTGAGACATTATAATAAACTATCTTTGTAACATTTTCATATCTGTTATGCCATTTTTATTTTATTTCAACAGTTTCCCTTGCCTGTCATTAGGAAGATCAGATACTCATGGAAACTAAATAAACTATTTTTAATAGGTACATTATATTAAAACCAGCTATTGGTTTCCAGTCCTGTTAGGCACTGTGCATAAGAAGAGGTGTTATTCCATTTAGTTAGACCATTTAGTTTACTTACACAAGTAGAGTCAGATCTTCAGGTAGACAGCAGGGGGAAGGTTGCTTGACTCACAGTCTGGAGTCCAGCCTGGTTCGTGTAGTTACTCACACAAGCCAATATCAGAGAAGCTTCCTCATGCTGCTTTGCAAATGCATTTCATTCTTAAGGTAGAAGAAACACAGATATCACAGGGATTTGTGGGTTAGAATCCAGATGTAGTCTCTGGCTGAGGGGCTCAGTGTCAATGTACTTTTTGTTGGTTAGAAAAATATTTTGAGCTTATATGTTTCAAAGCCTTTTCAAAAGACATCTTTAGCTATCATGTGGTTTGCTTCGTTTTTCTCCTGGGTTACACCTGATATAGCACACTGATCACAGAAGAGAGCTGAAAAATGCTGATGCTTTCAGCTGGTGTTTGGGGTGTTTTTTAAATACTGCCCAAGTACCAATATATCAAAAAATGGTTCCTTACAACACAGCAATCATTGAAAAGCCTCACTCACAAAGGTTTTACATATACATAAGGGAGGATGATCATGGTGGCCAGGTCACTTTTGAAGTTAAGGAAGGTATTAGTTACAGGACAGATAGATGACTCTGGAAGTAGCACCCTTGTATTTGCAGTTGTATTCCCAGAGTTCAGCTACAAATAGGCAGTAATGGATGACCAGGGTGAAGGAGGCCATGGCCACAGGCCTCTTTTGAGGGAAAAACATATGCTACTTTGGGAAATACATTCAAAACCAACAACAATACTATTGCCCCATTAACACGATGCTGCAAATCAAGTTAACAATGCTCCCTCTACTTTCTTACTTGAATCTACAGCTGTCTTGACTCACCATCTTTAGGTGACACGGTCATTGTGTGGGACTCAGTGAGAAGGGTGAGCTTTAACCATCCTCCTCTGAGTTACTCATTGTTTTGATGATGATGATGGCTCATAGATGACCATTTTCTTTTGCTTCCTTAAATTTACTTGAGTTGGCTGGAGACCTAAGGAATCCAGCTATGTTATTAGCCTTTTTAGACTAATTTTTGGGTAGTATTTTCAAACATGATCTCTTAAGAACATGGAATGTCCTGTAAATCTGCATTGTAAGGACATAATTCAACAAATCTTCCAGGGCTTTTCTTATCGGCAGTGGAGAGAAACAGACTTCAGAGCATGACTGAACACATTCCCAGCCTATCTTGGGAGAAGGATGTTCTAAGTTTTGATCTCTATGCCCTTTGTTTGTGTGCAGCACAACAACAACAACAACAACAAGAAGCATTGTTCCACTTGCAGTCCTTACATACTTCTCTAGGAGTAGCTAATCCCAAAGATCGAATGCAAACCATGTGTGCACTACATTTAAATATTTGGGTGTGCAAATAAACTGGGGTGCCTTACTAAGCTTTCAGAAATGGGTTTGGTTGTCTGTACAGAACACAGCCTTTGGGAAATATTGCTCCATTGGAGCATCATCCTGACACTCCAACAGCTTTAAAAAATCCTTATTCTTTTCTCATTATTATGAAATAGCACACTTTCCTCCCTTGATCAGGGAATAGCCCTCTACATCTGACTCCATCACCTTTCTGACTTCTGCGCTATTGAAAGGCAGAACGGTGACTTAACCATCTGTATTGGGAATTTTTCTTGCAATTCACTGTGTCCATATTCTGTTCTTTTATGAATATAAATGCCACAGAATATCTGGGTCAACGATGTCCAAAGTTCTTTTGCTCACATCTTTAATTGACTAAACTTAAAACAGGCCCTTCAGTGAACTTCTTTGGGCTGTATTGACAGCAATTTCTTTTAAAGAAAATGTCAGGGTATCTTGCTTTTCAACATCGAAAATGTATTATGTCTTATATGTGTCTTAAACCAGTTTATTGGAATGGGGCTTGAAATGCACACACTGCTCAATATTTGAATGTTTGGATCTGTATTCCACTTTGTTCCTCCTTGTCTGTGTTTTTAAACCTTTGAAAGAAGAAAAATTTTATGCCCTCTCTCTGTACCATTTGAATTTATTTATAGACTGCTAGGATCTCACAGAGATTTACAATACTAATTAATTAACTTTCACATTTCCCTTGGGTTGTAGGTAAAGATTATTATCCCCATCTTGCAGGGGTCACCAGTGCTCTCCTCTTATTCAACCTTGTGTAAATCAGTAATACCGCCACTAAAATCTATAGCGTTATACTGCAGTAGAATTGATAGGAGTCAGGGAGGAATCTGGTCCAGAAAATGTACAGACAATGAGCTCAAGTGGGTTTAAATGTGTGTTGCCTTCGTGAGACTTCAGTGTCTGAGGGGAGCCTAGAGGAAAGATGGAGAGAAACGATTTACAAGAGTACAGAGTGACAATACAAGGAGGAATGGCTTTAAACTGAAAGAGGGTAGATTTAGGTTATATATTGGGAAGAAATTCCTTACAGTGAGGGTTGTGAGGTCTTAGAACAGGTTGGCCAATGAAGTTGTGGATGCCACATCCCTTGAAGTGTTCAAGACCAGGTTGGATGGGGCTCTGAGCAACCTGGTCTAGTGGAAGGTGTCCCTGCCTACAGCAGGGAGGTTGGAACTAGATGTGCTTTAAGGTCCCTTCTAACCCAAACCATTCTATGATTCTGTGTTTTTAGAATTGAGAGATGAATAGGGTTGAGAGTTTCATGGGGGATATGTTGGATATGGGATCTATTGAAGTTTGTAAGGGCCCATATGATTGAGAGCTGAGGTGTACCTAGCTCCTGAAGCATTCCTTGTGAACAGAGGCACACTCAAGAGTCACACTTAGCAAAAATGCTCCAACCAGCCTCTGCACACAGTTTGGGTACTTGCAAGCCCTCAAAAGGGTCCATGAGCTGGGATAGGAGGTCCACAAGCTTGGTGCAGAGAGACAGAAGCAAAACTGGCAGAGTGATTTTGTAGAAGCCTGGTCCCCTTCCAGGATTTCAGTGCTGTTTGTGCAGATGAGATCTGAGTGTGATCAGCCAGTGCCTACCCACAGCGATGGTATGATTTACAGACAGTGCAAATATAGCTTTGAAAGAGATGCCATCCTTACCATTCACAACAGAGTACTTTGACAGGCTCTGTCCTGGGATGAGAAGAACCTTCTCCATGCCTGCAAGAAATAACAGTGTTGGCAAGTCATGTTTCTAATGGCTTTGTTAATTTGGGAACAGACTGGTCAGTACTTTTCAGGTCTAAGCCCAAAATAACTTCTCCAAGGTCAGACAGCAGAACAAGAAATAAATACTGGCTCCCATATGTTAGCTCTTACTTTTGGATTCTTTCCCTGCCTGTCTTTCATTTAATGCACTTGGTCTTTAACTGTGCATGGTGGTGGTTTGTTTCTGGACTCTCCATAGTAGCTGTATTTATGGCGGCTCCACAGGCACCTCTTAATCTGCCCTCTCCCTGTGGAATTGTCTATTAGCACTTTTTATGAGCTTCTTGATTTAGAATATGTATTGTGAACTTTGGGAGCACTCTCTGGACAAAGACTTGTTTATGGTGCTCACGTCATTCTTAGTTCAGAGTGTTTATAAACCCAAGTCTCCTTGTCACTACATTACTTTGGAATAATGTAGATCTTTTTCTTCTGTGTTCTAGCATTTTCCTGGCCATATAGGAGACATACCAACACTTCAAGTCTTAACAATTATCTCATTAAGATATTTTGCACCTTTCTTCACTAAATCTGGCAAGTACAATAAAGCAATTCCTTCGATTTACATGCTGGACATGCATCTGGACATTTTATCTACTCCTTCCATTAAATTACTGTTGCTTTTGCCAGATTATGTTGGTGCTATCTCTGACTGCTTGAAAGATAAGGCTAGCAAATAAGATTAAAAATAAACACAATTATTTTTAAAAACCTTTTGTGCATACAGAGTTTTTGAAATCTTGGCACAATTAAACCCTCTTTTTCTTCAAAGAATTCCACCTAAGAAGGCATATTATCTTTATTGTTTGAACCTTAGTGAGGGCCATTCTTGCAGCTGGTGATCCCATGATGCAAGGTGCTGTATGAAGAAAGAAGAAAAGACACACCTTGAATAGAGAGAGTATGTGTTTTGATCCCTGTTTTACAGACAGGAAGTTGAATCAGGAATGTTCCCCAGATTGCCAGGACACCTAAGGCAAGATAGAAATTTATAATGTTCTCTTGAGTCCCAGTCAAGTACCTCAACTGATTGACCAGGCTCCCTCTGAAAAATGGTGTTTATGAAACCCCAACAGCCTGGTTGTCCAGCTGAGCCACCTCAGGACACTACCTGCAGGAGGGAATGGGAGTTAAGGGCTTTTGTGGGCATTGTGCAGGCTATTACGTCCTTGCAGTTGGCATAGCAGAGGCTGCCACTTGTTTTATTGATGTATGTAACTTAAAGGAATGTGGGAGCTCAGCAAACTGCCCTCCTGAAGGAGAAAGGTGGAAAATAAAACTAGCAAAATCAGGAGAGGGTGTAGGAATATTTTCTACTGCTTTATGCTTATCCCGTAGTTCCTCCACTGTCTCCCCTTTGGCCTCTGTCAGCTGTCCCTGTCACTGTGCCTCCTGAAGCCCTGGTGGGTTTCTCCACCACTAGCGATTGGTGCAGCCTCAGCATTGCTTCACTGTGTAGGAAACTGCCTCCCAGCCAAGCCTGGCTGGATCTTGCTGTGCAGCCAAAGGCACAGCTATCTCTGTAGCAGAGGTGTCAAGGGAGATCTGTGTCATCATCTGAATGTGATAGTTCCAGGTGAAGGTGTTTTGGTCTAAGATGCCTCTGCAAACTGCAGCAGCAGCGTCATCAGACGTGTGCTGTTCTGAGAGTGCAGCTCTGGCAGCACCACGACCCCAACACCTCAACAGAAAGACTTATCACAGCTCATTGCAGAAGCCCACAGGCAGGAACCCAAGTGCAGGCTGAGGAGGCACAGGGAGCCTGATGAGTGCTGAAGGAGAGGTTACAGATTTCACAGTGCTTTTTAATGCAAGTTTCTCTGACACACATCTGCTTATGCAAACACTGTGTGCTACTGGGCTCAGTAACAGTGTGATAAAGCAGTTTGGGCAATTCCTTTTTTCCTACCTGTATGCCAGTCCCAGTTTGACCTGTGAATTTTTTTTCTTTTCTGTTTTATCCCAACTAGTTATTTTCTATAACAGCTGTGCTCCAGCACCAAAAGCGCTACTATGCTGCAAGGTCCACATAAAATATGGCTAACATCAAACAAGAAAGCAGTTGTGCTAAATTTCCTTCCCTTTTTTTTTAACATTGTTATTGTCCCTGATCTCCTTGTAGCTAATTAATTCCCCAAATGCCTTTCTTATTGCTCACAGTCCATGAGTCTCCTTGTAATCTTTCCTTCTTGCTTCCTTGTAAAGGGATGCATCTTACAATCCTTACCCCACTGTTGCTTTGTGGCACTGTACTTCCATACTGCAATAAATATCTATGCCAAAAAAGTCACTTCTCTCTGATTATTTACTAATTAACATCACTAATCTCTTTGCTCATCACTTACTTATATTTTGATCCCTTTTCAGACCGCTCCTCTATCTGTTGCCTTAACCTCTCGTTGCCTACTTCTTCTACTTTCTTCTTCTTTTAATATTTCTGCTCACATTTCACTCTATCCAAGGAGAAACTGAGTTAAGGAGACATCGACAGATCCTGAAGGAGGAATGGCAGCAGGGGTGCAGGAGGCATCCTACTGAAATGCACAGTTTCATTGGGAAAAGCCTGATTCAATGTAGCAGGAGCAACGCAGGCACCTGCTCTTCAGGAGCAGTGGCTCTACCATACAGAGAGTATCCCATAGCTCTTCAGGATGCTTAAAAGTTGGCTTCCTGTTGTATTTTACCCTCTGATCCTCTCTTTTCTTAATTAATTTTACAATTTTCCAATCTCCCTTACTGCTCCCACTTAGACATGCCAATAAAACTACTTTCCTGCACAGTGAAAACCTCAGTCAAACCAATTCTCTGAAGTTCAGAGGATAAAATGATGACTCTTCTGGGCTGGCCAAAATAGTTTTGGACAGTTCCCAGCACTGTAGTGTCATAATTTGTCATTTTTGCTCCTGATCAGTAGATCTGTGGCTCATTTCATATCCAAAAAGTATCTGAAAGCCAGCCAATGAAGTATGACCTGGTCATCCTCAGCTTCCTTCAAGAGACAAGGCAAATCCTCTTATCTGCTTTAGAAACCTGTCTCCTCTTGGGATAAATCATTATCCGAGTCCTCCCAGTTTTTTTTCCATTGATGGATACAGCTTTTCTGGCTTCTTGGGTGATTGTCCCCGACACAGATTTTTGAAGTCTGTAATGTGCAAGGTATCAAGGTAGAGCAGGATCTAGGACATTAACATAAACAACAAAAATAGTGATGTTATGTTAGGGATTGGAATAATATTTTGAAATTAGAAAGAACAGCCCCTCAAGAAAAATAATAGGAATCACTTCAACAAAAAAAGAAAACAAAATAAAAAAAATATGGATCAAAATCACTGGGGAGCACTACTAAGGTTCCACTGCACACTCCCATTCGGTGTAAATGGGGTTTGATAGTGCTCTGCTCATCAAGCCCTCCTCTAAGTGTTGAAAGGTGCTGTTTTGGATAAATCATTTGGCTGATGAGGCTGCTGGGTGTATCATTAATGCTGTATCCTGTGTGGTTCATGAAACCTAAGCCCATACAATGGCCTGGGAGAGAACTCAACTGTTGTGTAATTGAAAATTTTTATGTTATTTACCAAATATGGCAAAACTGAGAGAAGGTTTTACAGTGCATATTAAGCTGTCTGGTGAAAAGAATGGCCCTGCTAAAGCTGTGGTTAAAATAGCTGCTAGTTTGGAAAAAAAAACAAGGAAGAACGAGAAGACTGGAACAAGTCAGGCTCCTAACAGGGTGCTCCTAACAGCACCTTGCCCAGGTGCTAGCAGCAAAAAAGGCCCATTTCCAGTAGGAAAGTGCTGGCCATCAGTCACTGTACGCAATGTAGCCTTGGTAGCTGCACTGCTCTTAGGTAGCCATCAAGAAACCTGCCTAGAAATAAGAGAAGGAAAAGAGTGAAGCAACAAATCTTGCAACAAGATGAAAACTTGAGGAGAGATGTATGCAGGGACATCAGGACAGCTTTGAAGAAACTTTCATTTCTCTGAATAATGTTGCTTCTAGATTTGCTAAGAGCTTTATATTTTGCTTTCTGAGAATAACAAACTACACCTATAATAGTTATCCCAAAAGTTGCAGAGCCTCAAGGCTAACTGTCCTCTGACACCTAATGTCAAAGTTTGGATACATCCATACTGTTCCTGGGCTCTGGAAGGTCTCCCATCCCCAGAATAGGAAGTCTGGGTGCAGAGAGCCTGAGTTCCTTGAGGAGCAGTAGCTGAGCATGCCAGGGATCTCACAAATAGTTTATTAACACAGAAATCTTGGCTCCATCTCCCATGCACAGTTGAGTTGCAAAGTGTAGCAAAAGTGATCCCACTGGACTAACTGGAGAAGCAAATCCAAGTGGACAAGCAGCGTCTTCCTTAAAGTACTAAATTGAAATATATAGTGGTGTTCGAGCAATGCTTGGGACATCTGAAGCCCATGATGGCTTTAAGAGATGCAAGAATAGCTCCTGTAAAGCAGAAGGATCAGTGAAGCCAATGCTGCCAAGTAGTGCCATAGAATGGATTTCTCATTACCAAAACGGGGACCACCTTGGAGGAAACAGGCTAAGGTTTCAGATAACCTGAAGCTACCATAGGGTTCTAGGCAAATCCCAGATGAAGAGGAACATAGAAAGGACAATAGGAAAGAGACAAAGTCACCCTGAAAAATATTTGCACTAAGGCCCTGGAAAAATAGGAAGAAAAAAAAAAGGAAAAAGTAAAATAGTGTTGTAGGCAGAATCTAGAAAATTGTTTAGAACTGTGAGCACTGGGGTTGTTCAGGGAAATGGTATGCTGTTTGCTGGCTTTGGGAAAAAACCCAGCCCAAAATATGAGTGCATAAATGGTGTGTGATTCACCATCATTTTTCTTCTTAAGGGATCAGCCCATGTGCCCTTAAATGTGAACTGTTTGAATACAAAATAATATTCCCTGTTCTCTTGATGCAAGACCTTGACAGAATGTGGTTCCTTCTGTTCCTGGCATGATCAAAAGGAGAACTGAATGAAATGGTGTGGCAACTGATAATTATAATTAATGATAGACCAGGTCTTGCAATTATTTTTTTTTTTTTTTTGCCAAGCTTGGAGAACATATTGCCTGAAATTCATGTCTTGTATCATCTTCACAGAAAATATGACTACTGCACTCCCTAAACACTCCCTGGAGTTTTATCTGGTGTGATCACATCCTGTTCCCAGCAAAACCATCTGAGCTTTACCAAACAGTGGATGCTGGATGTGCATGGAGAAACAAACATTTCTGGCTTTACAGCAAACATCCCCACTGGTCCCAGAGTGGAGTGTTTTGCAGACTTGGTCAGTGGAGAGATGAACCAGATCTGAAGAGCGGAGATGCACAACTGCATGACTGACACATGACACAGGAGCACACACCTAGCAAACCAGGGCTGTTTCAAGTTAAATTCATGTCCTTTTAATTTTGCACAATGCTATAAATCTGCACCTTTTGGCAAGTGCAGCAGACACACCACAAGCAAAGCTGTTGATCTGGGGAAGTGAACCTCAGAGACTGCTCCCAACTCTACCACCCAATGATCTTGATCTGCTACAAAATAATGCTCTCCCACCAGATTCCCAAGCCGATGGGATTCAAAACATTACTTTTACAATGATGTCTTCTAGAATGTTGAATAGTGAGTTCAGTATGGGTGAAAGCTGCTATGTTTACTCATCTTAAACAAATTTTCACATATGAAAATGAGTACACAGGGAAGAAACCTGGAAGGTGGGAAATTGAGCCTCAGTGCTGCATGTCGAAAAGCAGATTTAGTAATAATAATAAAAGAAAAATTGATCCACTTGTGTTGCAAGATTTGGTGGTTTATGTATGTGCAGAGATTTAAGGATATAAATGTTGAACACTGTTGTTATTTAACAATGAATTCCAACCAGTTTAATAAAACACTTGCTTGTCAGTTTATGACAAAATTGCTTTTAATAATGTGCAGTGAAAAGCCTTGCATTTCAGGGATATATAATATTTTAGTGTTCTTACATTTGGTAAACTCAGCACAAACTTGTCTTTAAAATAACTGCATTTACAGTCTGGCCTCTGTTCTCAGTGAGGACAAATGTCTCTGTCAATTTTGAATAAATGATGAGAGAAGAAATCATGAGAAATTGAGGAAGCTCCTAACAAACTGCATAGATGAACTGGCTGGGTGCATTTCTTTGCCTTTGCTTTCTCTGAGCACAGGTGTATAAGGAAATATGTTCACTTTTAGCTACATTCAATATGTAATAAAAAAGAACTTGTTTTTGAGTTACCTGGATGAAAAATGCATCTTTCACTGTTAAAGGACAAACATATTTTCCTACTGTAGTCTAACTCAAACACAATTCATCTACCTGCCTGCCCCGTAGTGGTTCACCCTTGTGCTCAGTCAAAGCAATGAGAAAATGAAGCCCTATAGGAGTGTTTTTTTTTAAAGGTTATGAAGGATAAAAATAGAGATCAGCAGAGGATTAACTTTGTGGTTAAGACATTGGTGTGAGAATTCGGAAATTTATCTTCAGTTCTGAGCTTGGTCACCTCAGGCAAGTGAATTAGTCTTTCTTTGCCTCAGTTCCCCATCCCTAGCATCCCTCTTTGCTCACTCTTTGGATATTTTCTGTATTTAGGCTGAAGTCAGGTTATTTCTTTCTATTAAACATTTGTATACTGAGAAGTTAGGGCTGTCTTGTGGGTGCTGCTTTAATATACCTAGAATAATTGAGATAATAGTAAGAAAGGTGTAATTCTACTGCAAACATTCATTCAGGGCTGCCATTCATGCTGTTCTTCCCTTGGCAGAGGAACCCCCCACCTGAAGGTAAGTGGTAATTCAGTTTTGTTGGCATGCCGGGGAAGTTTATCACGAGCTTCTGAAAAACAGGGCTTAAAACTTTTCAAACCAGGTGCCTGTCATTTCTGCAGACTTGTGCTTTTGCAGGTGTCTCAAGCCTTGCAGCTCTTTACTGACTGCTGTGGGATTGGATGCACTTTGCAATGAGCTCCACATCTGCTTAAAAGGACTGAGAAACGGCAAGATCCTTCTGACAGTTTTATTCTGGGAAGGACTCCAAGAATGGATAGCATGACTTTTGGGATGTATTTTTCCTCTGGCTCCCAAAATGTATTAAGAAACAAAGATGACCAAGGAGAAAAGTTATATTCTTATGTGCACTACCTTCAATAAGTGCCACAGGTTTTTTACCTCAAGAGTTCAGTGCTGCAAAATGGTTTGACATTACAATGGAAACAACACTTTTGGAAAAAAATCACCAAAGTCTGTTTTGATCTTTTAGTAGCTTTCTGTAGTTTCAGGACAGAAAAGTAACTTCTTAACCTTTCCATGCCTCACTATCCTTTTTAAAAATTAAATCTGACTAATTTAGTGAATAAAAAATATTCAAATATTCTTTAATAAAGCAGAAGTCTAATTCTGAAATGAATGGAGAGGATTCCCTTGACTTCAGTGATATTAAACTTAATTATAAAAGATTTTGTCAAATGTCTGAGAGATACATTAATTTCATTATTAAAAATGAAGTTCTAGGAAAAGATCCTATATGAGACCTAACTATTTACTGTAAAAGCTGAATTTTCACGTCTGAATTAACGTATAAAAGGTGTGTTATCTTTTAAAGTGTTTCCTCTAGATCCCCTTTGTCAAAGCTGCCACAAACTAGGCTGCCTGTGTTGCTCATTTGCATCCTCATCCCACCTGTGGTCTTTTTATTAACACTGGTATTTCTAAAATAGTTTTGAATTGACCCTTCATTGCACTCCTCATCCTCTAACTGGTGAATTTTGAAGTATAATCGTGCTTTTTCTACTGCCCTTCCTCATGGTAATGTAACAGAAATATAACCTAAATTATCACATCACCTGCTTTCAAACTGCTCTTTTAAAAAGTCTTTTCCGTGGTGCCCTCAAAAAAGGGGACAAAGGTTTGACTATATTTTCACTAACTCCATTTCTCATAATGACCAACTTCTCCCTCAGCATTTTCCTCTGTCCTTGCATCAGAGTACACTCATCTGCTGTCTCCTGTTTTATATTCTGATTATAGCCTCTTTAACATAGGAACTATTGCTTTCTCACTTCTTTTAAATTATCTGGTACAATTTTCTTCTTATCTGTGACTAAAACTCAAGTGTTATGGAAAGAAAATATAGTTATTAAGGTGGTTTAAGCTTAAAAATAAAATCATGGTTAGGTAGGTATCTATTTTGAGTGTGTTTCAAATTTGGCTTAGGATCACACAGGTTATTATTACATCTGATCTTACTGAGAGGATATTGAAAAAAGTCTCTAAGCCCCTTTTATTTAGAAGACTTACAGTCTGATAGAAATTTCCAGGTAATTAAGGTGGCCTTGCACGTATTGGGCTGAGTCATCAATGTTCCTAAAATAGTTGACATTACTTCTGTCTTTTTTCTTCAGATGCTCCAATGCCCAGAGCCATTGACAGAGTATTCCCCCCGTCTCCTCGTGGATCTGCTCCTCCAGATTTTCATCAGCACAGAGCAGATGCCAGAGGAAGTTGACGCCCTGTGGAGGGAATGCCAGGAGCAACGCAGCCTTCCCACAAACTCCAAGAGGTGCTCAGTCCCAGTCCTGTCCCTCTCATGCCCTCGGGGCTGCTCAGGGCTCCCAGCATGACCTGGGCTTTGCTCTGCACACAGCTTTGTAGTGCTGACCTTGAAGGCCCTGCTTTGTCGTCTTGAGTGTGAAGATGTGGTGGTTTCAATGGAACGGAAGCGTGGCTGGGACACGCTCCTCAACTCTGACACCCACCACTATGCAGTGGGTTTGCTGGCCAGGTGAGACTCCCTTGTCCCCGCTGCCCCTGTCATTTCTGCCTGTGCATGCGGCACCCCACACAGTGCCCGTGGTCATGGGCCAGAGGGCCTTGTCACTGAGGGATGGCCGAGCAGAGTGGAAAAGGCTGGGAGAGGCGACTGCACAGGAGGAGCCACTGGTCAGAGTGCCCTCGTCCCCTGCCGGGGTGCTGGGGAAAGACCAGGACTCTGTGAGACCGTCCCGGGAGAGCTTTGCCCACCCAGCTCAGGGTTGATGGTGCCTGTTTCCCCTGGCAGGGAGATGCGCCGTGCCTCGAGCCCCTTGTATCACCGGATTGCCCTCTCCCTGCTGGGGCTGCTCATCAGGGAGAAGCCCGGTTGGGAGCTTCCCGCCGTGGCATTCCTTGTGGAGGTGAGCCTGATGGCGAGCGCTGCCTTGCTGACCTGCCTCTACCTCTCTGCCCTCTCGCAGCCGCAGCTGCCGGGGACGGCGCCGTGCCCTGTGCTGCTGCCTGGGCCCAACCCTGTGCGGGTCTGGGCTCCTGCCGGCCGGGCACCCCGTCACTGCTCCGTGCTTTTCAGGTCCTGGACTGCCCAGACATGACTGAATGGAGTGACAGCTTCCTGGAGATCCTTTCCAGGCGCCTGTGGAGCCAGTGCACAGAGATGCGTCGCCTGGTGCTGAGAGGTCTCGTGGTGCTGAGCAAGGCTCCTGTGATGGTGAGGAGGGGGCAACTGGCTGAAGCTGTGCCGGCAGCATGGGGCTGGGGAGCGCAATCGCTTGGGCTTGGCTGGGCCAAGGGGAGGTTTAGCTTGGGGAGTAGGGAAAGGTTCTCCACTCAGAGGGTGCTCTGACACTGCAACAGGCCCCACTGGGAAGAGGTCACAGCCCCAAGGCTGCCAGAACTCGAGGACAGCACTCTCAGGGACACGATGGGATTGGTGGGCATGGTCCTGTGCAGGGCCAGCAGTTGGGCTCAATGATCCTTGGGGGTCACTTCTAACTCGGGATATTCTGGGATTCCGTGATTCGTGGCTTCACAGCACAGCATTGTGTTCCACACAGGCTGACGGCATGCGGAGCCTGACACAAAGCCTCATGGACGTACTGTGGGATACAGACGGAGAGCTGGTCAGGATGGCCCTCTCTGTGTTCATCAATCAAGTCCAGGGCAGAGACATCCAAATCTCCACCCCCACTGCCCTGCAGCTGGCTGAGGTGCTCCAGCCCCTCTTTGGCAATGTAAGGCTCTGTGCTCCCCCCGCCCCAGGCACTGGGTGCTACCAGGAAACTGTGGCCTGTGGACTTGCAGGCTTGTGCCCTGGTAGGCCTGGAGCTGAGGTCTTTTCCTCTTCCTTTCCATCAGGACAACATCCATGTGCAGCTGCTCTCCATTCAGCTCTTCCGAAAGGTGATGGACTTGGGAGTGGATGAGGGAAAAGAAGCCCTGAAGACACACGTGGTCTACAGCCTGCTCCCACTTTTTTTCCACTGGCATAATGAGAACCAGCACGTGGCAGAAGTGAGAACTTGTGGGGTCTGGTGTCCCCGCGGCAGGGGGCTGGTCTGCCTCGTGCCCTGGCACCTCAAAGGCTCCAGTCTCTCCTCCTGGCCTTGGTCCAGGGACACGGGTCCTGTGCCCTGGGCTGTGATGCCATGTCCTGCTCTCTGTTGCTCTGCAGGCCTCTCGGGAAGCGCTGCTTGGTGCAGCGTGGTTTCTGAAGAGGAGTGATCTTGTGAAGCTGCTGAAGATGAAGCAGTCTTGGAGGTTCGGCGAGTGCCTGGTGAGGACGACCCCACAGCCCCAGCCCCCAGTGCCCAGAGTGTGGGGCTGGCACTGTGCCCCTGCCCACTGCTGCAGCCACCTGTGGGACAGCAGCCTGCACCCCACAGGCTGCCGCCTTGCCTGGGGCGTGCGGGCTCCTCTGCCCGCTCCTCTGCCCCCGAACCAGGGTGCCGCTGGAGCCCAGTGCTGGGCGCAGGCAGCAGCCGGCCAAGGGGCAGAGCCCCAGCCAACCCTTCCCTCTGTGCCCTACCGCTCTCTCCAGCTGGAAAAGGACAAGGGAAGAGTGGCCAAGTATCTGTGCCAGACCCTACCATACCTGGAGAGCCCCCAGGAGCTCGTGCGAGAGGCGGCCCTCAGGTTCATTGGTGAGCCACAAGCTCGCGGTCCCTCCCCGCGACCGGCAGCAGGATGCGGCCAGGATGTGTCGCTATTGGATGCCCTGAGGTGCCTCTGGTGCTGCTGCCAGTCCTGTGCCAGCCCAGCCCAGGGGCATCCCAAGACGGGAAGGCCCTCGGGCTCAGCCTGCCAGGCAGGAGGGCGTAGTGTGTGGCCGCGCCGCAGCGCCGGCGCGGGGTGGGAGCGTGCCCAGCGTCGCGAGGCCGTGACCAGGCGGTGCGCCATCTGTGTTTCCCAGGGCGTGGCCGGGAGGTACCTGAGACAGAATGGATAGACCGTGCCAGATCGTCATTGATGGTGAGTCAGGGCGGGGGCTGAGTGGGTAGGCTGTGGATGGCGCACAGAGCCCGGCAGGGAGCTGCAAGTCCTTCCTCTCTGGCTGTGGAGCGGCATCTGCTCCCTGCAAGATGGGAACGCTGGCAGGCTGAGAGATGATCCCAGGGCAGCGGGGGTATGGTGGCCAGGCAGCCTCCTGGCTTGATCCCGTTGGGCCTCCTCGTCCTGGCCATGCAAGAGTTGGTGGGCATCGGTCCTGGCAGGAGGAGGTTCTTGGCTCGCCCAGATGATTGCTCTCTGACCTTTCTCTTATCCAGTTATTTGAAAACATGCTCACGAAAGTGCTGCATTCAAAAGCCTGGCACTTCAACCCAGAAATCCATAAGAACTGTCCAGAGACCTGGAGTCTTCTCCAGTTCCTAGCAGTTTAGATCAGGTCTCCAGGATACAGAGATTGCCAATAGGGGAGGACTCCTGCGTGGGCAGCTGCTGGAGTGATCAGCGAGGAATGATCCTGGGAAGCCTGTCTGATGGGACAGGCTTTCCCTGAGCCTGCGGGAAAGACCCCTCTCTGCAACAAGTTCCTCTTACCCTAACTTGAGAATATGAAATTCCTCTTAGCATACCCAGAATCTCAGGAGATTTTTGGTGCCCGGTGTCCACAGGGCATCTGGGAAGAGGGGAAAAAGGGCCCTTGTGCTCCACAACACTTGCCCAAACATGCAGTGGGGAAGGGAAAGTGCCCAGAAGGCCTTGGGGGCTTCTGCTGGAGCCTCAACACTTCCAGCAGAGCGGATGGGCAGAGCCTGGAGCTGTGGGGATCCCTGAGAAGCTGGTCCTCGGAGGTGGCCACAAGTCTTGTGCCAGCCAGGAAGCAGCATCTGTGGGCTGCCCGTGTGGTGCTGGGGCCACCCCAGGGAGGGCACGGGGCACCTCGGGCCACAGACAACCCCAGCAGGCTCTGCACAGGAGCAGCAGCACCCACACAGTCTAGAATTTTGGAAGTCAGGCTGGCAGCTTCAGTGCAGGGCTGAAAAAAGCAAACAACAGCCCTTCTCCCCAGGAAAGAAAGGCTGCAACCTTAGGCTTCCTGGTGCAGTTGGTGGGCCAGCCTGGGCACTCCATGGGCAGCAAGAGTTTTCTGGTGTGGCACCTTTGGTCTGGGAGGAATCTTGATCCCTATGGAATTTTGGGAGTTGGACTGGCAACTGCATCGCAGGGCTGAAAAAAGGGAACCGCAGCCCTTTCCCTCTGGAAGGAAAGCCTGGATCCTTTGGCTTTCAGGTGCAATTGGTGGGTCAGCCTGGACACTCGGTGGGCAGGGAGAGCTTTCTGGTGTGGCAGAATTCTCTAATTCCATTCTTTAAGTGACTATTCAGAGAGCTTTTATTATAGCTCTTTTTCTTTTTTTTGCCATTTTCTTTCTTTTTTTTCCTCCTAGATGTTTTGTTCAGAAGGAATAAATTTTTTAAATATAAATACTTACTGCCAAATGAGATGCCCAGGATATCAGTGCTCATCTGCAGCTGATGGACTGGAAGGATGGAGGTCTCCCATAGGTCTAAGTTTGAATTAAACTGAAGTACCTCATACAGGACTGGATGTCTTAAGAATTGAGCCTTGTTCTCAATGGTCCAGTGGCTCTGTTCACGGTCTCTGGTTGCATTTGTGTTCATGTAGGATTACAGAACATGAACCTTTGTCTTCCTGGCAGAGTCTGCACTTCATGCTACAAGGTGAAGCCATAAAAATCTCTCTTTCATAATTCAGAGAATCATCGAAACATTAGATTTGGAAAAGACCTCAAAGATCACCAAGTCCTACTGTCAACCACCACCATGTTCACCAATGAATCATGTTCTCAAGTACCATATCCATATGTTTTTTTAATACTTCCAGGGATGGTGGCTCCACCACTTCCCTTGGCAGCCTGTTCCAGTGCTTGACAACCCTTTCCATGAAGAAATTTTTCAGTGTTCAAGAAGCATTCGAACAATATTTTTGGATAATGGTTTAACTTTTAGGCTGCCCTCAAGGAGTCAGGATTTGGGCTCAATGATCCATTTGTTCCCACCATTTCTGTTCACTCAGGAGAAAACTTACTGGCCAGGTTACACCTCTCTTTGTGTGCTCTTGGTGCCAGCAAAAAATATCCATCCACTGATGATGTATGTTGGAGTCTCTGCTAATGTTTTGCATCTCCTATATTCCTCTATGATTTCAATTTTCAAAAAATGTTACCCTCCTAGGCAAGCTGTGAGAGAAGCTTCATTCTGAGCACCTCTGGTGGAGCTCTCAGCTGCCTGTCACAAACCAGTTGTTTCCTGCCACCTGGGGGGAATGCCATCAGACTTTGTAGGAAATTTTGCTCATTTTCTGTGTGTGCTTTTTCCTCAAATCTTCAAAACCAGGTGGTTTGTTTCCTTTGAAATGTTTAGTCAAGGGACGTGGTTTCCTAAACACAAGAACTTCAGTACTTTTCTACTCTCTTCTTTTCTGTGTTAGCCTGGAAGCACCTGCTCCTTCAGGCAAACCTTGGGGTGCAGTGAGCTGCTTCCCTGCCAGCCTGTCTCATTTCTTACAGAGTGGTGTCCATGGTATCAGAAGTGGAAACCAGGACTTGGGTAATTTTATTAACTCATCTAGAGGAGTTATTTACATAAACTTTGGAATTTAGCAAATACTGGAGGCAAAATACACGCCAAAATTCTTGAAAAGTTGGTTTTCTACTCATTTTTCATGTTACTCTTAATAATGGCTGGTATTGCTATAACATCAATGATTGATTGGACTACCAACTATTTCATGAACACTAAACCACTCAGAAGCGAAATGGGGTTATGTTCTGGTTTATTTATAGAAGATTTGTGGCAAAAATATAAGCAGCTGAACCAAGACCACATGGGAAATAAGTGACAGAACTAAGACCTTTATTGAAATCCCCTTTTATCTTTTCTGGAGTGCAATAGTTTTTTCCCCCTTCCTTTCTTAATAGCTATTTCTTGGTTCTTGGTCTGCAGTACTTGAAGATGTGGCCCTGATAGGTGGAGTTCGAGAGAGTGTTTAAAATTTCAGTGTAATTTGCTCATTTTTAATTTCAAATGTAATTGCTTCACAGTTCTTATTGGACAAACACACAATCAGACACACTGTATTTTAGAAAAAGAAGGCAAGTACATGGTCTGTATGTAGCCTGAGTACCCAATACCTTTAAAAAAAAAGAAAGTTTTTATCTTGAGGGCTTGGGATTTTATGCTCCTTAACATCGAGTGTATGATCTAAGCAACTGTCTCATGGTGTCCCTCTGAGAGAACTAGCAAAGTTCAACTATTTATAGTCTGAAAAAACCCACACCTTTACTAACTGTCCTTTACAGTAAATGGACTTTCATAAGCACAGAGATATGAAAGAAGAATCATTTTAAAACACTTTTGCTTATTATTTTCAACACAAAAAATAACCTTTTAGAGATCTATGTGCATTTCATTTGCATACTTAACAGGGATAAACCTCAGGGTTAAACTCTGTTCTTTTCTTTGCTTGCTTTTATTGTAATTTTTACAATAATGGACATGAGCTACTAAAGCAACATAAAACATCCTATGAATGACCCTCAAAACACTTTTGTGTTTGGTGAATTTCTCCAATTTTTCATTGCCAAGTCAGAACTTGATAAAACACCTGAGAAACTTGAACAGTGAATCTTTATTTGTCCAGACTCAATTCTCCCCTGCCAAGTCCTCTGATAATTTACAGCCTTTTGAAGAGATGTCAAGGTGGGTGTGAAACAGTGACATTTGGTTTAATCATCTTTTTGATCCAATTTGGTTTCCTTTTATCTGGCTGCAGGTACCTGACAAAAGAGAATGATTATCACATTTAGGAAAAAAAATTGGATTTACATACTCCAGATTTGGCAACATCATGGAAGAAAAAAATGGTGAGTGACTGACCTGAGTGTTATCTTGGAAGAAGACCTGGAAATCAGGCTGCATTAGAGCAATATAATTGAGAGCTTTCCAGAGGGGAGATATGGCTGGGAGCAGCTTAGCTCTGGCTGGGTCCACATGGAAAACGCTAGACAGTGTGACCTTTTGTTACTGGTCTACCAGACAATTTATGGCACTGAAATAAAAATGAGGTGCAGGAAGAAACTGTAGACCAGCTTTTAAACTGACTAGGCTAGAAAAGATGCTTGGAGTACAGAAAGAATAGTGCACTGGCACCAAATTCTCATGATTTGAACAGGAGGAGATGACAGGTACAGGAGTCTGTGTAACACGTGCGGGGATGTGTGTGTGCGCGCTTAGTTTTGAGGCACTATCATTTTGAGGAAAGGGACAATATTTTAGTAGGCTTTAGTCCTTCTGGTACTTAATTCAATCTGAAACCACCTCTTAGACACACTTTTTGCCTGAGAGCTGAAATTTCCAATTTATCTTGTTTGGTTTATGTAAATTATGAACATTACTTTTAAGACACATACATTGATGTTTATGAGAGTACCAAGATTTTTCTCTCATAAACCAGCCACAAATGTCTTATATAAATTCTGTGCTGTAGATTGGCTATTACAATTGCAAGATCAAAATTATTCTTGGAGGTGATAGCTAACACAGCAGCCAAAGACCTTTTGTTCTGTTCTGTTTCTCTTTCTTACCAATTATAATGCTTAATAGAAGAAGTCAACATGTTCCTACCACTGCAGAAAATGGATTACTGAAAAAATTCACAGCTTTGGTGTGTTTAGGAACTTGAGCTTAGAAATATGAGGTCTTGTAGTTTTTCTTTGAGATTTTTTCTTTATGTTTTTTTTCAATTTAAATAAGACACTTCAAACTCCTATAATACCATGTAATTGTAAAATAGAGTCTGATCCTGCAGAACATTTCAGATGGAATTAATTTTGGCTGAGTTTAGTTGTCCAGTGAGTCATCTTAGTCAACAGAAATATAGGTGGGTGGTTGACTTTGTAAGATAGATGTCTAGGATAAACAAGAAGGATAAGATTCTGGAGGTGCTGTGGACTGTGTCTAACCTGCACAGATTTCTCCCTAGGGGAAGACGCAGGATGGAGGGGGAAATTTCCAAATTTTAGTAAGGATATTGCTGTGACCAGTGCCCAGCCCTGAGACTGTGAAGAACTCATGAGTACTATGATTTATGTACAGGTGCTGTTTCTTCATTGTCTATAGATGGAGCAAATATATAGTTCACTGAGAGACTAAATGTCCAAATGCTGAAGTTGGTTGTGATGGCCACATTTTACTGCTGGTTAAACTGATGATTCATTCTGATCACATTGTGGTTCTTACCTTGCAACCTATCCATGTTTCTAATCTAATACAGAGAAGTTCCACATGAAGTGGCATGAGGTCTTCCCAATCAATGACCATGCTTACTTGGCCTCATTGTAGGTGAGGATGAGGTTTAGGATGAGGATGAGGATCATCCTCCCTCACATGGGAGCAGGTCTACATTTTTGTCTGCACATTCTATGTGCTCTGTGAGTGTGTGCATAGGGGCAAGTAATTGGACTCAGCACACAGAAGATAACAATTTGGGCAATGATTAGATTGGTTCCAAACATGCCTTTAGGAAAAGAAAAATATGAAGGCTTTGCAAATCTGCATGTGAATCTAAATAATCTTTAGGGTTATGCATGGGTATAGCAAAAATATCCTCTTAGAGGGGGCCAAATACTTTTTTGACAGCATTGCTCAGGGGCCTCTAAACTATGTAAATTGAATGGCCAAGATCTTTGGGTAAGTCTGTAGGAAAATAGAAGCTCTGTGGCACAAATCTAGCCTTACTTTTAGTAGTTCCTCCCTCCCATGAATAGCACTTTTCTTCATAGGTGCCTTCCAGTACCTGAGAGGAGCATACAAGAAAGATGGAAAGAGATTCTTTGCAAGGGTATGAAGTAATAGTGAGACCAAACACCTCAAGATTTGAGACTGCCAAGATTTGAATCAAACTTTACAACTGTTTTTGGTTGTTAATTAGTAGCTATAGCTGGACAGTTATCATTTAGCAATTGCTTTGTGAATGTTGTATGGTAGGCTGATCTTTTGTTTTAAGGAAAAGAGAAGACAATCCCAAGATGCATGGGCTATCTGGACAAAAACCCCCAGGAATGAAGTCAGCAGAACTGAGCAGGAACTCTGGGAAAGGTAATTCCAGCAGTGAGAGATTGACAACACCGACTCATTGATCACCTACTCAGAAGGAACCCTTGACTCAAATGGAGGGAAGAGTTACACCCCTGTGGACTAATTAGCATGAGAAGCAAGAGACATAAATAGCAAATAGGGGTTTGAGTACTAATTAATAGAGAGGTTATGTAATTTATAACCAATGAATGCCTATGCCTCTGTTTGTTAAAATGTATAAATTTTGCAATGTTTTGATGATTGGGGAGACAGCCTTTTGTGGGTTACCACCTGGCTCTGTGCTTTGCACAAACTGGAATAAAAAATAGAAATTCCTCACCTTCGTGTGGGAATTGACACTGTGCACCGGGAACTGGTTTTAGACTGACAGTGAGTAGGTTTAGATTGGATATTAGGAAGAAATTCTTTGCTATGAGGGTGGCGAGGCACTGGAACAGGTTGCCCAGAGAAGTTGTGGCTGTCACATCCCTGGAAATGTTCAAGACCAGGTTGGATGGGGCTTTGAGCAACCTAGTCTAGTGGAAGGTGTCCCTGACAATGGCAGGGGTGCTGTATCGAGATGATCTTTAAAGTCCTTTCGAACCCAAATAGTTTGGTGATTCTATGAAGATTTTAATTTGACAGCCACAGAGCATACGGAGATCATGCTGGCTGTTGGAGGGAGGAGTAGATTGCCAGAGCTCCAGTAAGAAAACTGTATTATCCTGCTACCCATGTGTTGTACCTGGATTTGCTACTACAAGGCAATACACCTATTAGGCTATTAAGGTCTTCTTTGGTTCTACCTTCATGGTAGCCCAGAAAAGACAAGGCTTACCTGTACCTCAGCCTACTCCATCCTCATTGTTTCTCCTGAGGAAAGCAAAAGGCTTCAGTTTTTGTTGCCAAAGAGAAGGTTTCAGCATGCCTCTAGCTGTAGCTCTGAGAGTTTCTTCAAACTGCCGCGAGGTCTTTCACAACATATGTTTGGAAAAAAGTTAAATAACCACAGGAGATTTTTTTTTCTCCTTCAAATAGGCAGAGGGCTCAGCTTCCTTTGTGTCAGTGACATTGCAAAACAGTCTGTACTTCATAAAACTAGTAGTTAATGCAGATGCTGATAGTAGGAGACTGCTTTCAAAAACATGACTTTCAAACAGTGCATCCTGCTGAACACAGGTTTTAATAATGGAGTGTTGGATGGTCAGCTGTCTGTCAAATTTCTCCCTCTGCCTGCTGTAATAAACTCATTCTCTTTGCTGACAGGCCAGGGAAGTTAGGGCTGTGCTCTGCCTCTGTACCTGGTCTGAGTTCCAATGGGACAGTTTCTCAAAAGAAGTACTTTTTCTACAGTCTTAAGCTGTGTTACAAGGAGAGAAGGGTTGTTAAAATTCTCACAAAATTGGAAAAGGTACCTTACCTTTTTCTGTAGGGAATAGAGTTGTAGGTTTACACAGTCTTCTTGCAATTTTATTTTTAGCTTCAGTCATGGCCCACTGGTCTGATTTCACTTGAGTGTCCTAGTATGTAAACAGGATGCTTGCAAAATTTGGCATTAGAATACAAGCTGAAAATTTTTTTTCCAGGAGTTCTTACTTTTAACAGCTTTCCTGGACCACAGTCATATGGACTCTCCCTGTTATTCATCTCTGGGGAAAAATTACCTAGGAATATCTGTTTTTATTTCAGAATGCAGGATTGTATCATATGAATGGAAAAACCGTCCAAAGTAGCTGCTTTACACAGTCCGCAAATAAAACCTAGCTGCCTTTTCTTTTCAGCTTTGTTACAGGCTACTTTAGAAACAAATTAAAAGGGTATTTTTAAATGCACACCTGTAATTATTAAAACATACATGTAATTGTCAACCAAAATCCTTGTTGAGTAGAGAGAGATAGTAGAGGACTAATGAAACTGAGCACTGGGATACAGGGATGTTTTCAGGCTCCTAGTTGTTCTCTCCCTAGATGGGCAAGAAGGGAGCAGAAGCAGATAGTAACCCTGGTCTGGCATCTCATCACCAGATGATTCTACTCCTGGGCTAATACAAAACATGCTTTTATTTCCGCATGGGAGCTCATTGCACCAGAGGTCTTGCCAATAAGCTGGCATTAAGACTGTTTTGCACTGCTGGAGTTGCACAAAGTAGATTTAAAGACTCGAAAGTCAAAATCTTCCACCTGTAATGCTGGGGGCTGGCACCTGTTGACTTCAGCATAGGCAGAACGCTGCTCTAATGACCTCTGCTTGGTAGAGGTACGGCAGAAGAGGCTGCAGCACATATGCTGTCTGACCATCAGCCCCAGTCCTGTCTGGGAGAGGCCGATGCATCTGGCAAGGTGCCCTGTTAGTGTATTGTATGGAATGATAAACAGACATCAGATCAATCATATATTTTATGCCAATGACCTTAATAAACAACTGCTGCACATATTGAGTCTCCCATAAATACATTTCTATAATTTTAGTGAAGACCTTCACACTTAATTGGTATAACATTTTTTACAGTTAATCAGAGAGCATAAACAACCAGTGCAGTGGTGTGTACGTGTGATGAATACACAGTTCAGTCTCACATGTGGAAATAAAAATCCCCCCCCCTCAAATCTAGTAATTCAAAACTCTCCAGATATAATAATCAAAATGCCAGTTCTGTTCCTACCTGCCACATCCTCAAGTGCTTCCCTTGCTACATTTCCTCAGTATGTTGCATAGACATGACAGAAAATTGATCTAGGCAACTATTTATCGATTTACTTTCTGGTATGAAAAATTGTGTATTAACCTGAACTGAACTGGTTCATCGTTCCCTTCCTTGTCTGACTGACATTCCAGAGAGAGGAAGGACCTCTGTTGGGAAAAGAGATCCCTAAATTTCCATGATACTTCATCTATTTGTCATTCTTTATTCTCAGTTTCTCTTGTTTGCATGAAAATGGTGAGCAGTGTCAAGCCTGGTTACAGACTGGTGGGAATTTCCGAACAGATAAGACTAATTACAGTCCGAATGATGGAAAGGCTCTAGAGTGACAACAATCCAGACACAGGAGAAGCCACATGGAAGATTATCTTCTATGCTTCAAAGCAGAATATACAATTTATTACACATCGGGAGGTACAGCCACAAGACATGGTTCCTCAAGGAATTAGGCTTTATTAGTTTTAATGTTCATAATATTAATAACTAACATTAAAGACAATTGTTAATTATTAAATTAGATTATTAAATAATAAATATTATCATGAAGTGGTGTTTCTTGGAAAAAGTAGATACTGCAGCCTGGGGGAACTATTTGTCAAAGTGACACATACGGATAAAAATGGGGAAAAGTTGAATTAAATTGCGTTTTGACCATTTTTTCAGATGACCCTTTAATTGAAAATAACATATGAACAACTAACCTTAGGAGCATGAAAGATTTAATTCATGTGAAACCCACATAATATCAAAGTTTTTGGTACATTTTTGTCTGCTCTTTATGCTTCTTATTACAATCAACATATATTAAAGTTGTTTTTGACAGATCTGAATAGTTCTGAGAATAGCTCAGACTGTGGCCTTTTTAAGATGAGTCGAAGTGCCCAGGGTGTTGAGAAACACGAGGAAGATTCTCATTGATCCAGGATAACCCTTGGCTGGAGCAGGTGGGATCACCAACTCTATGCCACCTTGTAATCTTGATGGAGACAGATATGTTGAAGACAAGGTGGAGCACACAGCTTTGCTACTTTGGACAGTGTGACCTAAAAGAGATTTCAAGTTGTTTTAATAGTACACCTGGTGCCCTTTCAATAGAATTGGTCTTGGGGGAGAGAAAAATACATGCCTATTTTTCTCAGCTGTGTGGAGTGTAGGCAATTGCATCATGCTCAAATCCACCACCTTACTCTTCATTACTGTGTTGGTAGGTGCCCAAAACAGAACTTCCTCTCTGTAGTTCCATCTGAAGAACAGCAAGTTTCACAGATATGAAACCATAATGGATGAGTCTTTCTGTTTTATCACTATGGGTGCTTAAAGTAAATCAGTGTCTAAAAGGTAGAGGAAAACAAAAACTTGATTCTCATCTGATGTAAATTAATGCAACCCCATGGAAAAAAATGGAGCTCTGCCAAGCTGTACAAAAGGACAATACTGTCTAAGCTTTTTGTATATTCCAATCTCTTGTGAATGTAAAAAGTGAGAGAAAAAGAACTCTTACGTGTCCTTTAAAAGAAAACACTATTTAAAATTATTAAAGGAATCTCATGAAACCGGGGGAATTGTAAATCTAGGTTAGTTTATAACGACAAAATGTTAATTTCCTTAAAGTATTAGGGATTTCTTACTATAACTATTATTCTCTACATGGCACATAATATAATTATGTATATGACAGTAATTATTATTAGCTATTATGCTGTACATAGTATTATAATAACTTCCAAAAGGAAAAGACTTACAAGCAACGGATCTGGAAACAGAGGCACTGAGCTGGTATAACCAGCCTAAAAACACGGAGCAGATCGTTGACAGAGTTGGGAGTAGAAAAACGTCCCCTGGCTGCTGGGTTACTGATGCTTCATACAGAAGTGTTACTGTAATAATAATAAAGAGGGGTGGGATATATGCCTTTGGCTCTGGGAGAGGATTATTTTCCTTGGAAAGGTGAACATCACCTCTAGTACAGCAACTTTTTCAGGAGACAAATGTATCTAATTAAGTTAAGTGATTGTCAAGTGTATTTTAAGTTTAACAAAGCTCACATCATACTTTATTTCCCTTTTACATTCTGTACAGTAATCGTGTAAAGTGCATGATTTACTGTGGCAGCATTATTCAAACTTAATTACAATGTTAAGAAGCAACCATAACTTGAAAGAAAATAGCTACACTGCAGTGGGGATCCACGTGGCAGCTCTAGTTTTGAACAAAAATTTTTCTTTTGTAAAGAAAATAAATTATGTAGAGAAGTTTTTGGCTCCTGAAATCACATTTAAGATCGACTTTCAGTAGGCTTCTTAAAGGATTGAAACAGCTACTTTGTCAAGAGATTTTAGATCTTTATTTCTTTATATACATCTTGTGATTCGTCCCTATATATACACCAGGTGTTGTCCTGTCCTTAGGGGTATATTCTTTTATATGTAGGCTGGAATCCTAAGAAGGAAATAAAAGGATTTGAAATGTTATTGTATAGCAGTAGCAAGATGGATCAATATGTCTGCTACATAGAATTCATAGCAGACACCATTCATTCAAAGTACCACTTTTATACCAATGAGGGAGAGAGCTGAAGAGTTTATACCCACTTGTTCTCCCCCTCTTAATAAATGAACTTTTTATTTACGACATTTCAGGACTCCTTTTCCTTAGACTGCTAAGGTCTGCACTCTGTAGTAAATGCTAGATTTTAGGTTCTTATTTGTACTTTGCAGGGTAGATGTTGAAGGGGAGACTAGGACATGGGTCGTGCTCCAGACCCAGAACTGAATTTTCAGTCTTTAACATTTTTGGTGCTTGAAATCAGTGAACAATCAGCAAACTTGGAAGTTTTATGGAACTGAGAGATTCCTTGGTGATTTCAAAAGACCATCTATTTTCCAGGTATAATGAGCAATGCAATGAGGTGCTTATGGCCAAGATGAAGTGTAGGATATAGGCTGCAGGACCACCTGCAGTTCACAGGCACTGATCCTATGAAAATCAGGACCTTTGTTGCACCTTTCAGACTCCCATCTACGAGTGTCATATTTATTAAATCCTTAATGACACAGAGGTGTAGATGACTTCCTTAATGAGGCCTGTGTTGATAATTAGTGGCAATGAGATCTTGGAAGAAGTACAAAGTTACTAATGCTTTGTCTTCATTTTATTTTGTTGGATATTTTGTTGGGATTGAGGGTGCTGGAAAAGTATTCTGGGGTGAATATCCTGTTTGTCCCTTATGATGTTATATGAGGGTAGGGAATGGGTTCAGCTGAACTCAAACTCAAAAAAAATGTGCTTTAAGTTGGATTGACACTTTTAAGAAAATGTGAAATGCAATATCTTAAATAAATGTATCTAATATTAAGGCTTAAGTGCATTCATAGGATTTCTCATTCCAGGATCAGGTTCCACTTTTAAGCTTTCCCTGTTCCATCTGATAAGGGGTAGTTTTCTGCTTTGGGCTCTACTTATGAGTTATAGTTACTCTCATCTTCTTTGGTGAATGATGACAATATGAAAATTGATCAAACCCCAGTTTAGATCAGGGTCATATATCTGCAAAAGGCCATAAAATTCACTTTTGAGCTGGGCTGTGTTCATCTCCCATAGTTTTCTACCTGCCTGTTTCTGTGAAAAGACAAAAAATCTATAGTAGTGCATATACAGTGCATTACATGCACTTTCTTGATATAATTAGTTGAGTCTCTTTTGGCTTGAGAGAACTTTTTCCCTTGAACAAAATTGATTTTTTAAGTTATCTGATTTGTATTTAATAGTGTATTCAAATCTCTTCCTCTAGAATCTATAGACCATCTTACCTAACCTACATCAACAATGAATTTCTCAGAATACATTAATCAAATACAGTTTCCTTGAATTTTGTGCACTTCTCTTATTCATTCCTTAAAAGAATGATATTTGGTCTATTTTTCCATGCAGCTGAAAGTCAAGTTCTCAATTTCTCTGTTAGGTTAGAAGCTGAAAGTGCAGCAAAATAGTATTATATAGGGAGCAGTTCAATGTGCATATACTGATCTATGTCCTTTATGTGTGTGCATCATCACACCTGTAGTCTAATTATAGTGGCCAGACAAACATTAAAGTGAAACCCATAGGTGTTTTCTTGCAGAACCGAAGGTCATTTGTATACTTGGCAAAGGCACTTATATTCCAAAATTCACAAGAGAGTCTCTACTGCCAGGATTCAGCAAAAAGGCTCCTGCTAACTCTTCAAAATATTTCATTTTAAATAAAGGTTATTACTTTTTTTTTACCCCCCAAATAATACTTTTTTCCTCCCCACCAGTTCTCATGTAAAATGCACAGGATAAAAATCCTGGAAAAGGGTGCTGCTGCCTGGGAAAGTGGCAAAGGAGCTGGGTGTGTATGCACCATTTGGAAATCAGTTTCCACAGTGGAGACAGTGGACTCCAGTGCCCATAAGCAAAACAGAAAGGCTTCCATTCCAGACCATTCCAGACCTCTGTTTTTAATGACTCTTTCCCGTGGTGTTTCCAAGATGTGGTTGGGATTTCAGTCATTTATCTTCAGCTGTCCAAAGCCTAGGAGTTAAGCCTAAGTTGGTTTTCTAGCTTACTCTTGGACTCACTAGGGAGAAGAAGGGACATGCAGAGGGTGGAGAACAGGTAGACATTTGAGAGAGGTGAGGTGAACTGACTGTTGATTGCTGGTGAGCAATGTGGGGGTTTTCGCATCACTTGTTCTTCTTAGGTTTGTTTTTTTCTTCTCTATTTGATTGTTTGTTCTTATTTATAAAACTGACTTTTTCTCAGCCCACGAGCTTTCTCACTTTTACCCTTCTGATTCTCTCCCTCATCCCACTGTGGGGGAGTGAGCCTACCAAGGTTAAACAATGACAAGCAACAGACTCATTTCCTTCTTCCCATTTTTTCTCCAATGGATCAAGAGATTCCCTGATGACCCTGCCCATGGCAGAGGAGTTGGAACTAGATAATCTCTAAAATCACTTCCAACCCAAACCATTCTGTGATTCTATGATTCTACAGTTCTAAGATTCTATGATACTATGACTCTATGATTGATTCCAGAGTTGCGGTCTTACTAAAGCATTTTAAAAATCAACCTCTGAAAGTATGAGAAACCATTAGCCCCTGTGCACACATCATACAAGCCTTCATGCAAGTATTGTGAATTTCAGGGGCACTGAGTGATTGATGCTGCCGTGTTATGTGATCAGCCAAACTGTATTGGCTGTATTGACTCCTTGGATGAGACATGGACTTCTGTGGAAGTAGCACTGGAGAGGCAATCCCAAGAGAAGCTGAAACTGCTTTCCATTAGCTACTGGCACGTTCTTTGGAGTGGCTTAGAGGAAAGTAACTTCTTAACTGACTGAGAGGTGCAGAGAGGGAACATTGCTTAACCTTCTTCAAACAAAGAGACTGCAGAGCCTCCTCTTTTCATCCTTGAAGTGTAGAGAAGGCACCAAACACCTTGCATCCACATGGTGCTCCTGTAAAAGGGGACAGAGAAAATGCCCTGGATCATCTGCTGGAGAAAGCTAAAGGAAATGAAACTGACAACCTTGTTCACTTATTATGCAAAGTAATTCAGTGGGTGTTGAATTCATTTGAATAGATATGATGCAGTGTAGACACCTGCTGCAACTGCACCTTGCATCCTTGTTACATGAGAGATTTCTCCCAGTGAGAGCCAAGAACATGCTTCAAAACCCTCTGCTTTGAAGTGGTGGTGATATGAGGCTCCAGTATGCAAGTGTTGCTTGTTAAGGAAAGATCTTAACATATTTAAAATGCTTTGATGAGTAAAAGAGAAGCTTAGAGTGTTGTCATTGTCATCTGCAGGGCAGGCATTTACATTTGAAGTAATGGGTTTCCATTCCTTGTCATGAAGTGCATGTGCAGGGTTCAGAATTAAATTGGTTTACAGTTGACTTCCTTGTGCCAGATCAGGTTATCTAGCTGATTTCTCTTTCTTTTTGCTTGTTTCCATTCACTATTAGGTGGCACTGGAGAGAGCAGACTACTTTTAGATGCCATTTGTATCCACTTCTTTGTCATTCATTCTTTTCGGGGGGGGAGTTACAGTGCTGCTGTTTTGCAGTGGTTCAGAGGAATCAATCTGACCACCTGAGAGAATCCATCCCATGTTCAATTAGACAGCGCAGTCAGTTAGTGCGGAAGAGCATTATGTAGCACATACGTCCTTTTCATGAATCTTCAAGAAAAGAAGAGCAAACTGGAAAGCAGGATGTGTCAAATATAATTGGTTCACTTTTCTTGGAAATGATACTGCAAAAAATACTTCCATTTTTAGAGTAGAAGTTAGAGAATCTGAAAAATTTGGTTATCACTGTAGGACTTCTCTCAAAAAGGAAAATTTCACCTACATTGTAGCATCTATCAAGTTTTGCTGCCAGAATGAAGTCTATTTATATTTATATTCATGAAGAAATCTTTTTCAAAAGGATTTTGGATGAATTTTTCAAGAACTCAGTGGTTGTTGTGTTTTTAGAACACTGATATCATTACAGTGAAAACACCTGTGTCATCATAGTCTATATAGGAAAGATGTAAAATTAGCCATACAAGTTGCCTCACTTCAGATATTTAAATGATTATTCTGACATTTGAATTTGGAAATTTTAATTCCCACTGAAAGCCAGATTCAAATGTGCACACAGTAAACCATAGAAACCTCTTTTGTGCTTATATGAGATTTTTCATCAGTATGAGAATGAAGGGGTGGTACAGACATATCTTTTTGCTCTTGTTCCTGGCCATTTCACTTAGCATTAGATAAAATACTTTTCTTATTCGTATTTAGGGAAGAGACTGCGGCTTTATATGTATTTCAGACATACACTGCATGGAAATATCCCACAATTATCAAAGCATTACTGGCTATTGTTTATCCTACAGTTCACATGAAAGATATTTCAAGAAATTGCAGAGGAGAAACACTTATCCATACAGTTTGTGACTGTCAGGTTTATGTGAGAAAGATGTCTTTTTTAATCCTGTTACAAATAGGTAATAACAGGGAAATTTAGGGAGAGATTCAGTTTCAGTTATTGATCCTTACAGAGGCAACTGCTCTGCCAAAACAGGAGTGTCAGCTGACAGAGGGTTTGGAGGATGAGGAACAAAATAGTAAAGGGCAGTTGAGGATAATGAGAAGAACACATCTCTCCAGCTGACTTCTGCTTTATCTTCCCCTCTTTCTCAGATTGGGATGAGATAATGAGAAACTCATCCTTTGAAATCTGGATGCTCCACTGCACTAAAAAAAGATGTCATGGGAGGAAATATGTGTAATGAAACCACTAAAAGAAGTGTTTTTCTTTGAGTCACTTGGTTCTTGGCACTCCAAAATACTTTTTTTGTTTGTTTGTTTTGTGGGTTTTTTGTTTGTTTGTTTGGGGTTTTTTGTTTTGGTTTTTTTTTTTCTTTGAGAGATGGTGGCTTGTAGGATTACAAGGTTCAGCAAGGTATGGCTGAGCCAACCAACAGAGCTGCAGAAAGACAAAATGGTTTTGTATATTCATCCAGCTTTGCACACCCAGCCTTGTCATAACTGAAGTGAGCGGCAGCGCAGTCTGACAGACACAGTGTGCAGTGAAGCTATTGGGGTCTGATTAGAGCTTTGGGAATACTGCATTTGGTCAACTGTCATCCCATGGCCTTTTTTCTGTTCTTGGATTTTCTATTATTTTCATTATTCATAACTTATAATAGGGGTAAATCGAAGGTCTTGGTGAGAACTGGAATCCCACTGTGTCAAGTGCTAATTAGATGTACGTGCATGTGTGTTTGGGTTTGTGTGTGTGTGTTTAGGCACCTGCACATATGGAAGCACCCCAGAGTGGAGGAGTCTGGGTCTCAACAGACACAGGAATAACTGAACAGTAGGGAAGCAGGGAAATTATGTGGGAATTAATCACCAGCCACTGATTAATACACTTACTTAGTTGTATCATGTTTAGTTGTTTGTATTGATATATCTACAACCAGATGGTGATGTTTGAACATTTGTTTGGTATTTAAAAATGCACCACAATGTTTTGTACAGACATTTGTTGATAACACTCAGTCTGGGTGAATTCAGTAAACAGGGAGCCTATGGTGACCGACTCAAACATAGAACACAAACTTCCAGTACCTAATCCCAGTGAAATGGATTTTGACCTGAACATAAAGCTGTGCTGGTTTTGACTGGGATAGAGTTAATTTTCTTCACAGTAGCTGGTATGGGGCTGTGTGTTGGATTTTTGCAGAAAACAGTGTTGATAACACAGGGATGTTTTCATTATTGCTGATCAGGGCTTGCACAGCATGAAGGTATTTTCTGCTCCTCACCCCTCCAGCAAGGAGGCTGGAGGTGCACAGGGATTTAGGAGAGGACACAGCTGGGACAGCTGACCCCAACTGACCCAAGGGTTATCTCATACCATATGGCATCATGCTCAGCAGATAAAGGTGGAGGAAGAAGAAAGAAGGGGGGAATGTTTAGAGTGATGGTGTTTGTCTTCCCAAGTCACCGTTACGTGCGATGGGGCCCTGCTGTCCAAAGGATGGCTGAACACCTACCTGTCCATGGGAAGTGGTGAATGAATTCCTTTTTTTTTTTTTGATTTGCTTGTGTATGTGGCTTTTGCTTTGCCTAGTAAACTGTATTTATCTGAATCCATGAGTTTTCTCAATTTTGCCCTTCCAATTCTTTCCTCCAACCCACTGCTGAGGAGTGAACAAGTAGCTGTGGGGGTCCGAGTTGCTGTCTGGGTTTAAACCATGACAAAAGCCCTATTCCAGTTCCTGGATTGCCTAGAATTTGCTCTACAGGAATCATACTCCCACCTGGATCCCTTTTGCTCCTACCAACAGCTGAAATTTTTAAGGCCTGCATTTAACTAGATGTCTGATCTAGGTTGGAGCTTGTCCTAATAGACTTATAAAGGTTTCCACAGGGAATCCTAAGAGACTAACAAAAGTTTCCCCAGTGAGTGTATGGAATATCAAGGATTTAAGGATAATCAATTCAAAAGAACTTAAGTTCCTAACTGCTGCTCCAAGAACTAGAACTGGCTCCTCTGTGCATGCAGTGGATATGGTCCTGTTACCTGTTACACAGACTAAATCAGATTTCTTTCCTACACTGGGTGGTGTCATTCTGGCACCATCTGTAGTTTGAAGTGCACTGCTAACTCCTGCTTGCCTCAGGGAAGAAGCAGTTGAGAAACAGAAAGAGTTTTTTTTCTTAGTCTACCTTTGGATATTGCACTAAATGAGTTACAAGCTGATACAGGTTGTTCTTACAGACCTAGGTGCTGGGACACGTCTTTAGTACAAATGTGCACTGTCCCTTGTATGAGCAACAAAGCAAGATAAGTCATAGAGGATGGACCTAGACTGTCCTACAAGGCTGAAGTGCTGGAAGGAGTGTCTGTAAACTTGAAACTGGGGGCTTAAAAAAGAATTAATATGTTAAGTGTTTTATTGCAATATACAGTATTATAAAAGGACAAAAAGTATTTAGAAACAAATGCACAGCATCATGTATGTGCAGAGAGGTACTTCAGAAAGGCTAACATGCTATCTAGACATTACTGCTGGAATAACAACATCTTCCCTGCACCTTTGGAGGATCAAACTCGATTTCTGTTTCCCTGGGCCAAAGACCACTGGGTCAGCTTGGGATACCCCAGAGAATTGTTTTGCACCATCATATTAAACCATATATAATTGTTATTCTTCTATGAATTGTCACATGGAGAGTTGAATTTGAGTTAATTTGTATTAGATTAAGGACAGTTTCAACTTTGGAGATTTATAGGGCTTTCTCCAAATTTATTGCAATTTCTTTTCTGCAGTGCTACTGCACCAAGATTGCATAACATGCACACAGTAATTTTTCATCAACTCAAACAGTTATAAAGATGAATATTCAGTTTCCTTCCACTTTTCAGCTCTATTTAATAATGCTAGCTGCTTCCTCTCCACATACTATACTTCAAGCCATTTTCAGATGCTGTTACATTTTACATTGACTACAGTATGGCATATGACATATGTCCTCACCACTTCATAATATTAAGATCATGCTCAAACTGTGGGTAGAAACCAGACTACTTAAAACTGCTTCTGCAGGGAACTTTTGCTGTGGCTGCCCACTGATGTTATGGTACTGGGGCTTTTTTGAAGCATGATGGCTACATAAGTCTCTGGTGGCACTATGTCCTCATAGAAGGTGAAAACTTGGAGACTGTGATCACGAATAGGAACCACCATGTGGGGCAGTGCCACGTCAGATGCTGTGCACACAGAATAATCCCGTGGTTGCCTCTCTGAAATAGGACTAAAAAAAGCTGAATAAAATAACTCTTCTGTCCCTAATGGGTAGGAAACATGTCAGGAACAAATGCCAGGAAATGGATCTGGGTTAACAATTGGAAGCTGCATACATGGCTGGAGGGTGGTTAAAGTAGTTCTATTTTTACTTTGAAAGGGAGCAGGAGCACTTTGTCTGTCCAGTCTCAGCTGATAGTATCACAACTCTTGTATAGGGGGGAGGGAGGTGGAAAATGAATGCTAAGGCTTAGTGGCTTATTAAATTGCTCCAGTTTATGTGATGTTTGAATATGGCAGAAAGCAAAACCTAAGTAATTTAGATGCCTTTGAAAACTTGTTTTTGTCGTTTCAGGTTTAGGGCAGCTTTTCTGGGCTGATTTAGCCTTCAGAGAGGAGAGAGATGTTTCAGATAGATCCTGATTTACAGTTTCCCACAGATAGGCTATCTCCTCGCCTTATGACACAATTGGGTACAGGTTGGGAATTTTGCTGGTAGTCAGCTGTCAGCTGTGGGTTACAGCAGGATTAGATCCCGACTAACAATCTTTGCACCTAAGTAAGATCTGCAGAATTTACAGAAATGATGTTGTCAGCTGAAGATGCAGGTAGGATTTTGTCTTATATTTATGTGTGTTGTGTTCTACTTTGCTTTCCTTGCAAAAAATTCAGGCATGAAAAGTGTGTTGAGATTGTGGAAACAACTGGGTGTTTCAGGTGAGCAGAAAACAGAGCTGTTCTACTCCGTTTGGATAAACATCAAAACTCGTGGGTCAGCAGTGGATGGGAACAGAGACAAGCAAATGCAACATCTCACCAAGTGAGAGATGTTCATTCTTTGCCTAACTGGACACAGTGATTTTTCTATCCATGAGCTGGTGGCTTTGAAGCCACTTAGTTTTCTTTGAAAATAGTAATTCTGGCACAAATACAGCTGGTGGATTTTTATCATAGTTCTATCAAAGGTGTATCACTTTTCTAATCCTATATCATGGGCAATATCTTTCATGTGGCCAGACTTCACAATATGATAAACAGTCTTTCTAACTCTGCTTGTCTCCCTGTTTCATTTGTAGCAACTGAGGTATTAGAAAGCAAGAAGCAGACATACTTTTTTTTGTGAGCAGTCATCCAACATGGGGTGAAGAATGTTTTTCTAATGAATTAATTTCTCTTGCATTCCTATTAGGCACAAGCTGTTGACTTTACTCCTTCTCAGCTGTAAAGGTAAGATGTTTGAATGGCTCTGTGAAATCTATTTTTAGTCGTATGAGCACAAAGCACCTGATTTAGCTCTTGCTGACATTGGTTTAAATTAGAAGGATCTCTGTTAAAGTCATTAAAACCTATGATGATTTGGGTTAAAACCTAAAATATAATGAAACTAGGCTAAAGTCAAAATAGCACAGACTTATGTAATTGCAGACATAATTGTTCCGCTGAATTTCCTAAGTCATGAAAAATGCTACTGTCTGAAGATTTCTATGGAAAGGTATCAACACCATACTGCACATTTATTTTTAGAAGGCCATAGCCTTTTTCGTTTCTTTGACATAGTGGAAAATCTTGAAGTCTGCATCAATCTGTCTTAAAATTGGGGCACTGAGCCCGGTCCTAAAATCTCTCACCCTTATTAGGCCAAATAATCTTCCTTGTTCCCTAAGTACAAACTTACTGATTGGGTTTTACATCCATGCATCCATCCATGTACTAATAAACCCCCCATCAGTGCAGAATTTCCGTGCTCTGGGGAGCATTTCTACTAGTCTTCAAAAGAAAAGAACTTTAGTAACCCCATTTACTGTAATTTCAGTGCTGTAACTGAACTAGGTTCAGCTCCATGTTTTCTGCAGAAATCTGATTACATTTGGATAAGGGTAATTTAAAAGGTGCTTTCTCCCCCCCTTGCCTCCTCTACTTATCTGATACTGTTAAACACTCAGCTTTATTCTCTCTCTTAGTACTTTCTGACTTTGTGGTTGTAATGGCAAATCACATTATATTTCACCTTCTCCTTTGGTGTAGCTTTCTGAAGGTTTGCATTCTTCAGAGTTCCCTGTTTTGATCTTTCATATTGCCATGTGACTGAAGGGGAAAATGATAAGCTGAGAGAGTCTCTTTAAACTGTCCCACTGGTGAATTTCTGCCCATCTACTTTGAAGTACATGATAGTGATGAATGCCACATTGCCTAGAACTTCTGTACCTAGGGGTTTTATACTAATGTATTTTTGTCTATAGTAATATTGATATAAAGCTGGAACAATAGATGTAGAGATAATATTAATTATTATTTATTTTTATTCTTATATAAACTGCAGAATGGAAATGCAGTGCTTTCTCACCATATAAAAAATGGATTTTTACTTTCTTTGTGAGAAGTTTCAGACTGGCCAATATTTTTGGAGCTGTATGGACATCTAATGGTACAGCCAAAGATTACTAAGTGTGTTTTTCAGCAATATTCACTTGTCTTTTTGAAAATACCGGTGAATTCTTATTTTAGTAGATTACCTCCCACTCCAAATAAATCCCCAGGCACCTAATCCAGTGAAGAAATCAGTACAAAGATTGACCTAATGGGATTCAACTGCCTGAACACAGGTGTGTTTTTAGATGCAAGAATATCTACCCTGTACTCTGGCTGTTTCTCTGCTGGGTTGTCCTGTTGGTCATAAAAGTCTCTGACTTTGGTCCTGTGGCATTTCTGTCACCCTGCCAGACTGCCACAGACTCCCCAAGGCACTTATGATCAGGCAACTGAGTTACTTACAGAGTTTGTTCTGAATTGCCCTGTGGCAACTTCTCAAAGCCAGGATCATATTCTAGGGAGTTTGGAGAATTTCTAACATCTTCTTTCATGGAGGAAGACATCCACGGTTAGGATGAAAAACACAGTTCTCCACTTTCAGAATGACATTGCAGGTTAAGAGTGTGTGTATCTTTGTGGTCACAGCGACTACACCCTGTACTTGGTGAAAATCTTGCGCAAAGATTTGCTGATATTTTAATTATAAATATGAGATAATATAAAAGAGAGCTAAATTCTGCCCTTTGGACTGAAAAGGATATTGGTCTACATGTATGTAGATCTGAGGAAGAAGTTGGCTCTGATGTGCCATCCTCTGTGGCTGAGTAGAAGAAGAAAACCGCCATATGACTCATAATTTCATGGCAGAGACTCATCTGCTGCTAACCAGATCTCCACTCTAACACCATGGTGCTGAACAGCCTCTGAAACAGAAGGGAAATCCCTCCTTTGGCATGAATGGCCTCTGCAATTTAGATCCTTTATTTCAATACCTTTCCCTATAGGTTACTCCATATACAGGGCACAAAGGTCTTTTTGAAAACTGTCTACAATATAAAAAACCATTTAGGGTTTAGTCCCAGGGGCCTGAAGGCTTTTCCAGCCTCAAATATCTCATAATATTGCTGCTTGTTCTATGAGAGAACCTAAAGCAGCACTAACCCACTGCTGTGGGGGAACATAACAAATGTTACCAGAGGGCAACTTCCCCTTGGACAACCCAGTTTTGGATCACCTGAAATGCTCACTTGTGAGGGTAAAGCATGCCCTGCTGTCCAGTGCTGTGGGGCTGTTTTGTTTCAAGTGCACAGTGACACTGTTCTTGGGTACTGATGATGCTCAAGAAATGCAATTAAATACTTCAAAAGCAACTGTTCCAGGAAAATAAGTCTTTAGATACATCACAGAGCTCAGCATTTATCTTGCCTCCCTTGCTTCCACTAGGCACAAGCATTCTGCTTGAGTTTTCAGAACAAAGCTGGTTTCTTTGTTTCTTGAGCATCATCAAAACTAATAACAGCTCTGGAGTACACATTATATAATAGCAACACAGTGTGTTAAGCACTGCCTTAATGTTATGCAGTCATTTATACCTGCATGAAAAGTGGCTGTAAACTGGCTGTAAACTGACCTATGCATACCTGTGGGGAATTCTGCCTTGGGAGTGTTTTATACTGTTTTCATGGAGTGGAGGAAAAGTGCAAGGCAGTTGCGTGTCTGACTTCTCTTCCTCCACAGTGTTACTTTTGTATTTAATCACGAAATTCTGTTGTCTTGAAAGCATGAGAAACTCTGTAAATAAATGCATTTATGATGCACAAGTACTAATAGATTCATTCCCATTCTTTTTATGTGCTGGCTGTGCAAAGCTAAAAGGAGTGAAAAGCAGCGAAAAGCAGCAACTTATTTTTGCCAACAAGTAAATGCATAATCCCTGAATGCACTAGGAAAGCTATCCATTGAGGAAGAAAGCAACATGTTTGCAGACTCCATTTTTATGCTTCAATTTGTTCTTCCTAGCAGGTTACACTCCATTATCAGGTGATTTGTTAAACCTGTCATTGCATACAAATCTGCTGCCATCCTCCTTGACAATGGAGATTTTGGAAATAGCTGGCTGTAGGCTTTATCTGAATGGAGAAATGTGGGGCTTTTTGGTGGTTTCTTTTTGCTTAAAGTATGCCAAAATCCAAAATACAGTGAAGTTAAATTGTGGTAGCATAGAGCCCTAAGACTCCATCTCTTTGCTTTCTTAAAGGATTTTCTAGCTTATTTTTGGTAGCATGGCTCTATTATTGATTAGACTGTAACATACAACCCTTACCTTGATGAAGAAAATGCAGATCACCTGTCATTGTTTCTGTTAATTCTTGTAGCTGCTGGAATTTGGATTTTGTAATGCCATACACAGAAAAATGTCTATATTCATCTGTGTATGTTGCACTATGTTTTTCAGCATCAGCAGCCTTAAATCAGATAGGAAATAATTTACATATACATTCCTTTTCAGCCAGTCACCTTAAAACAAGTGACTAATCATAAGTTAAGCTACACAATTTTCTGGTGAGTGAGGGAAAGACTGTTATCCTGGCTTCACATGTGGGATAGCTGAAGAACATAGAAAATACGAATCCTGCTAAGTCCACAAAGAAAGTCTTGTGGAACTGGGGATGGAATGCTGATGATTGGGCTTTTTGTCCAATTCATTAAACATAAAACATCACTTTTGCCCAGGGGCATGACTGTTAATAGATACTCTGAGTTTAGTAGCAAAGTGAATATGAATCATAGTTATATTGTAAAGCAGATGGATATTGTAAAAATATTGGTCAACAGTTGTTTCATTTCTCAATAGGAAAAACCCCACCAAAATCTCAACAATGCATCAAGGACTTGTGGCTTTTCCATGTAGTTATGTGACATTAATTTTGTGGTCAACATCTTTAGGGTGCTTCTAAGTGCTTTTGACAGCATGGGTTGTGCTCCATTCTGATTTGTGTTGACATAACTAATCTGGGGAGGATTTTCTGTTGGTATGATTCAGAATAGCTCCAGTTGGAATAGCATGAATATACAGATGTCAATGTGCATGGTATTTAGATATTTTCAGCACATTTTTTATCCCACATTTTGTGTCCAGATGCCAACAACTGATGTTAGATTTCTAAAAAAATTTTTTTAGAAAGCAATTTCATTGCTGTATTTTCTTCGAGACTATTTTTAAAGAAGGTTGGCAGTCTGAAAATTCATTAAAATAGGAGAAAAGGAGAATGTGTTCTTTTAACAAGTTAGAGGGTATCCAGGTTGATACTGAACTTATTGGTTTCTCTGATATAATTGATTGGACCACCTGCTGCCCAGGGGCATCTGCTAAGCTATAGAGTTGAACTAACTTTGATCATGCAAAGAGAGATTGGACTGTGCAGTTTCCTCCAGTGACTGCAAAATGGTTACCAAGAAGGGGGAAATTGGCATGAGATCTGTTTCTATTGTGCTGCTTGACTAGGTACCGATAATTCAGCAATCTGACAGGCTATGGCTTGGGAGAACCACACAGTCATCTTAGATTATCTCTTTTAGCCTACAATGCAAGAAGAGGAAATATAAAAAGTTGTGACTGAAGTGAAAATAAAATAAAATAATAAATAAAAACATAAATGATTTCACCCTCCTAAAATGAAAAGCTCTTGTCTTTTCATTGTATTTAATTTGTGAAGCATGAGATGAGAAATCTGGGACTGCCAAGTTAGTTTAGGAAAGAAGGGGAAAAATGAATTTAAAATTTCAGAAACTTTTTTTTCTTGTTGTAGAAAATGACATTTTAAAGACCAACAACAACCAAAGAGTCATTTTATATGATGTGCAGCCATGGCTGGGACTGAAACAGGAATCTGAATGATTTTGATTCATTGCTCTCCAGGTGTTGGGGAGCCCTATAGGAACACGGTGGAGGACAGTGCAAAAGCTAAGGCAGTATTATCCTTGCTGACAAATCAAACTTCAAAAAGACAAACTGTTCTCTACAGCACAAGGGTCATTGGTTTGTCCTGAGTCATCATTGCAGAGGCAGGAGACAGCTGGTGGCACTGGGAAATAACCAATTCCTTTAACAACTGGCTTCTGTGTGTTTAGTTTGGCGTGCAAATATGTACAGGTAAGTATACACTGCAGTGCTTTAAAATCTATGTATGCCTCTATGTGTCTGTGCTTATTATTGTCATCTTGTGAAATCAGTCCTTTCATGAAATAATTAAAGGTTTCAGGCATTTTTGCCAACTGACTGGCATTACAGGTGTTCTCGATCATATGCCCATTTCACTTGGTTTTATAAACTGACAGAAGGTGGATCCTGGCATTATCCATGTGCTTTCACACTGCAGTTATGTGGGAAATAACGTCTCTAGCCACTTCTTACTATTCAGGGAATTAATAAACAACAGCAGTGATACAAAGCAAAAGAGCAGTCATGCATTTTTCAGTCCTTTGGAAACTCCCTAGTCGTGGGACAACATGACCTTTCATTGACTCTCCTTCTGGGAACTTTCTTACACTCAAAATGTCTCCAAGTAGCTTGTCTCCTTTTAATATCTGTATTCTTCATAGGCTATTTCTTTTAAGTTATTCGCTGGAGTGTGAAGGAGAAACTGTTGTTCTTCGGGTGGAAGTCTCTTTTGTTTGGCTCCCACATGGCATAAAAATCCTGCTTATATCCAGAGGTGCTTCAGGAGATTAGAGGGTTCATTTTCAGTTTCAGATAAACAGGACATATTAGGATTCAAATATTTCAGGACGGGCTGGCCTGTGAGTGACTCTGGGAAACTGAGGTGCTGGAGTGTGTCTGGAGAAGGGCAATGAAGCTGGTGAAGGGTCTGAAGCACAAGCCTGATGAAAAGTGGCTGTAGGAGCTGAGGGGGTTCAGCCTGGAGAAAAGGATATTCAGGGGAGACCTTCTCGCTCTCTACAGCTACCTGGAAAGAAGTTGTAGCCAGGTGGATATTGACAACTTCTCCCAAGTAACAAGTGTCAGAATGAGAGGAAATGGCCTCAAGCTGCATCAGTGGAGGTTTAGATTGGATATTGGGAACATTTCTTCACTGAAAGAGTTGCCAAGAATTGGAACAGGCTGCTCAGGGAAGTGGTGGAGTCACCATCCCTAGAGGTATTAAAATACATATAGATGTGGCACTTAGGGACATGGCTTAATGATGGACTTGGCAGTGTTGGGTTAATGGTTGGACTTGATGATCTTTCCCAGCTTTAATGATTCTAGGATTCTATGCATTTGTGGTAGGGTAATATTGATCTGGATAAAACCAACTCACTCTCTCCCTTCCAGGCACGCAACAGGATCTCAGGTCACATCTGAAGCTGCTCCTATGACTCTATCTCTTGTCAATCAATTAAAAATAAATAATGATGAAAAAGGAATCATAAGGCCAGAAAGTCTCAATCATCTGTGTTGCTGTTGGTGGACCTGTTACTGGATCTGCACCTGTTTTCCTTCCACTCCTGTTGCAAACAGATCTTCCCTTAATTTCACAGGCAGTGAATCCTCTGCCATAATAGCAGCACTCTTCAGAGGTTTTGCAGCTGGGACGGACCATAAGTGCTCGTTTTTGGAGTCCAGCACATCATCTGTGGGTTGTTCACAGCTCTTGTGAGTTGTTCATTCACATGCTGCTGACAGGGAGCCTTTCCTTAGCAGGTAAGTGCGAGTTGTCAGTCCTAGCACTAGCAAGGGTTAAACTGTCAGGTTATCACTGAAGGAACAATGCCTTCAACAACCTCTACAGCACTTCCCACCCTCCTTCCCCTCCTCTCTGAGCCCCTGTAATCTGCTTTAGGATGTTTTTTGAAAGCATTTATTTTGTAAATTGGAAAGAAAAAAAAATTACTTTCTGAAATAGTCTCAATTCTGAAAATAAGTGTTAGCTCTGTATGCGTATTGGTATGTCATTTAGGCACAAATATGAGTATATAGCTTTAAAACTAAACGTGATAGAAACATTGTTACCCTTGTCCCATGATCCAAGAGAAACTAGCTTTAGGCATTTCCCACACTGTGTATCTGTGATATCTGGTAGTTTTCTGAAATAATTGAAAATTTTAGTCATAGCTGGAATCGAAACAGGCATTTCACAAAATGACAGAATATTTTAGACCTTTCTTAAAATGACTACTTCACTGTATGGTTACAACATACACACACACGCATATTTATTGAGGAAAGAAGGGGGATCGATGTTTTCAGTCCCCTGATTACTCCATTTTCTTCTCTCCATCCTCCGCAACCAGCACTACTCTAAGGGCTGTGCTTTACAGGAGTTTTCTTTGGCTCTTGGAACAACAAAATGCTGTTACTGACTGTGGATCTTGGGATAAGTGTCTGTGTTATGCCTTCATTCATACAGGGGCTGGGGTCCACATGATTTTTGCAGCCTGCTGTTTGTGTGGAGCACAAACTTGTACCTCACTTTTACTTCTTATTTATGTCAGGCCTGCCTTTGTGCCTCCTCACTGCAGCTGTTTCAGCAGAAAGTGCTACGTTGATTATTGGTGAGTAAAAGTATAGAGATTATTATATTAAAACAAATGAAAAGATTGTGGGATTTGGATCTGTCCCATAAGAGTTATTTCAAAATACTCTGTTCCAAGAGCAAATGTGTTCACAGACAAATATAAGGCTTGACAACTTGGGTGTATTTCACTGTAAGGCTAATCAATCATAGGCCAGGGAGAGATATGCTCATGGCCATGCTTTTATTTGAGAGATTTTAAATTTGTAGGTTAGGGAAATTAATATTTTGACAAATCCATGTATCTTCTTGGATTCTAGTTTACTTCAAATATTTTCTCATGGATCCTGGGATGTAGGGAAAATTCAGTTAATTTATCAAGAATTATTTTCCAGGTCAAAGTTCTTTTAGCGTATTCTTGTTCTAGTACTGGAGATCCCTCTATTGCAAACTACAGCCAGATTATATAAATTTGAGATACAGACTTAGTAAGTCCCTTGGTTGTATTGATTTTTGTATGAATTTGAAATCCAAATTCAATGTCTTTCTAGTCCAAACAAGAGAAGTCATGATTTTACTTAACTGCAGAAAGGAAGAAGAAACCATAGTTGTCAGCATCTGGAAAAGATAATGTATTCCAGGTAATCAATTCATGCTTCATTGGCTCTTTTTAGTAAGCTAATAAATAAAGGTGCAAGCTTTTTTTCCTGAAGCTGATTAATTATCTCCACAAAATCTACTTTATTCATGTAGTGATCATCTGAGGTTAAACAAATCCCTAAGTATTCAATGTACTTGTAGTACATTAAGAAATGATCCAATATTCATCCATCCACCCATTTCTAAAAAAGTTCTGGTATTATTATTGGCAATATTTGGGCTAGAAGTAATAATCTTGCATTACAAAATGAGGTGAAACTGAGGAAAAAAAAATTCCCTAAGATAGGGTAAGATAAGATCAGTTAGATAGGAACTGATAATCTCTGTACATTTTTACATTAGTGTCTAACTCGTGATACAACACTGTAACTACCTGAGATGAGACCTGCAAGGTCATGTAAGTTTGTAATTAGTATGGATTTCAGTGGAAGCATAGGAAAATCTAAATAAATCTGTGGGTGGGAACTTTGGAACTTAAATTATTTTTAGTAGGGACAATCCTTCCTGGGACTGCTATAAAAAATTGAGTCCAGATCCATCCATTCATTGCAAGTTGTTGATGATATCTGGCCTGATGGTCATCCTTGCTGTGCTTCAGGAGAATTGGCACTGTAAAGTTTGAATATTTTGAAGAGAAGATTAACACAAAAGACTATAATCAGACCAAAATACCTTTCCAAATAAAAAAAATACTAAAAAGGCTTGTCCATTTAACAAAAATAAATATCTACTTGACATCCATTCATAAAAAAGAGATTACTGTTCACTGTGGCCAAAGGAATGTATTGGTATTATGACTAGCTAAGTCCTCTCTGTAATATATCCCTTTTAGTAATAATGCATGCAGAAAATTTAAAGAACAAACTGTGGAAAAGGACTCGAGGTCCTAAAAAGCCTTAGGCATTTTTGAAGAGTTATACCAGTTATTAATTTCTCTGCCAAAATTTTTGCTATGGTTTTTATAGCTGGATTGTCCTTATTACATGCAGCTCTTATAGACCTTTCTTGTGCAAATTATCAGCTAGATTTTTGGCATCTTTTGAAGCCTGAAAGAATCTTACAGATACGGTGTGTGAGCTTAAATGGACGCAGTTGAGTAAAAATCCAGAGGAAGAACCCCTGAGTCTTAGTTTTATTTGAATTCAGTTGATGCAGACATTAAAAGAATACACCCTTTGGCTAGATCTGCAAAGATGCTCAAGTGAACTTACAAGTCTAACTGCAATTCCAGGAATACAAATCTAAAATCCTGTATTAGTTCCTTCATCTGGGGAAATAGCCTCAAGTTGTGTCAGGGGAGGTTTAAATTGGATATTACGGAAAATTTCTTCACAGAGAGGGTTGGAAAGCATTGAAACAGGCTGCTCAGGGAAACAGGGAGTCACAACCCCTGGAAGTGTCCAAAAAACTTGTGGATATGGCACTTGAGGATATGGTTTAATGGTGGTGATGATGGGCTGATGGTTGAACTTGATGATCTTAAAGGTCTTTTCCAACCTTAATGATTCTATGATTCTATGAAGGAGGAGCAGAAGGCTGTTTGAACTAGTGTCTCTGTGTCTCCATAGAGAGCATGAGGGAGTACACCTGGGTCAGTAAAAATTGCCTGGTGGAAATGCTTATGTTCCGCTGTTGGTATGATGCTGCTGTGTTAGCACTGGTACCCAATGTTACATTAGACAAGATGCATCTGTGCTCCTTTCAGAGCCATCAGGTATATAGAGATCCAGATTCTTCCAATCTAACCTTTGATGACTCCTTAGAAACCCTATTAGACCATCCTAGGTTTTGGTTATGGCCAGTGGAAAGGATATAGGGCTGATCCCACAGAATAGAGATTCAGATTTCACTTTTAAGTTGCTGTGGACCACAGAGGGATATCCTGACAGAGACATGCCTCATCCGAGTGCCAGAAGTTCGGAAGGATGAATGTGACTTGAATTACAATATCTATAATCAACTAATGGCTAACAAATCTGTCTAGAGTTGTAGTTAAATTCCCTTGGAACCCACCCAGCAACAGTGTAACATTATAGTTAGCTTCCCAGAAGAAGGTGATCCTTATTTTAATGTTATTAAAATGTTTTTTTAATACTTTATTTCTATTCTGGCATGTCATATGTTGATGGCTCCACATACATGATAGAAAGAGAGACTGTCTGAGAATGATGCGTCATGGAACTCAGCACGCATGTACACATTTCTATTAAAAGTCACAATCTGCATTGTGGTAATGGTGAGTTGCTGGCAGGTAAGGGAATGGAGGTGGGTACAACACACACTCTGTACCTCATACAGCAGTACAAAGGACAATGAAGTAATCACAATTTAAAGTATTTTAAGTTTTGGAATACGTCTTCCGGATACTTCTACATGAATAAAAACCACTACTGAGTTCTTACATCTCCAGATAAAATTCAAAGATGATATTCAGATCTCATTGAAATTAGCAATAATATTCTTAGAGAACTAAGAATTTGTACTGTGGGATTTCCAAATGGTCAGCACCACTCAGATTATGGCTTTTGCATCGAGTTATGCCTTATGCCAAACTAAGGCATGCTCTCCCAAACATATTCGTGATGTCTTTTAAGTGAAATGAGTTTTTAATTTAAATTGTTTTCCTTTAAATTTGAAATAAAGGCCATTGATTTTTCTTCTTTTAAGCTTTGATAAAGAAAAATCAGTAGACTAAGGTTGTGTACAATTAACTACAAATGAAGGGCTAGTTGACCTCAGCTGAGCCATTGATGAAGGTGAGGCTAATGGGAAAAAAATTGATCTCTTCATAATTTTTCAAGTGAAGTGTGGTTAGCTAAAAAATCTCATTATCAACCCTGTTCTTGGGAATAATAAAAAATATCTGTTAAGTCAATTTTATTAAGCTCTTCCTAGGTATAGCAGAAGTCTCAGTTGTCAGTCACTATATAACCCAATGTCGCTGGCAAGTAGATGTCACACAAAGTGATTGGTGATGCTATTCTCAGGTTTCTAGCAAAGGAATAAGTAAATCCATTTTCTCAAAATAAAGAGATGTAATTTAATAGAGGGCATTAAGGATTGCTCTTCAAGGGAGACCTATGAATTAATTTGGGAACTCACATGTTCTTTGGCCTCTTTGGAAAGTACAATGGGCTTTTACTTTCTTTTTTTGGCCATAAAACATTTATCATAGGACTCATTAAAAATCCTATTAAATTATGTTTCTGTGAGTTGTGTCCCTCACACACTTGGGAAAAGTGTGAAATGTCTTTTCAATTGAAGGCACTTTTCGTTTATATGTTTAATACTTTCTTGCCTGGGGAAACAAATGATGTCTCCGTAGGGTGCCTAACTCGGCATGGAAGCACAATCTCTATGTAACCCTGATATCTGGGTCATCACTGGAGAGTGTGCTTTAGATACCAAATGCAAAAGACAGAACCTCTGTTGCCTGAGCGAAGGGACTACCCCTCCTGGAGGCAGCTATAGCAAAAATATTCTCTGTGGGTCAAATGGAAGCCAACAACAACTCTTGGATGGAAGATTACATACAGAAATAAGGCAGAACAGGATGGTTGGGCTGAGTTCAAGGCTGGAACTCATGGAGCTGTAGTCTGACCCTATTGATTATTTGTTTACTAGCTAGTTAAGCACTGTAAGGTAATACCCTGAACACTCACTTGCTTGTACATGCTGTTAAATGGTCCCTGGCCACCCATATTTGGCCTGATCAACTATTGGTTTTGCTGACAATTGTATGGTCAAAGTTTTTAGAACAGGACAAACAATATTCCCCTCATGGTATGGGTTTTGCTGTCCTGTTTTGGAAAGTAAGAGAGTTTAATGTCATGGGGGTGATCAGCCCTTATTAGATGCCCTCCAGGAACAGTTTTAGTTTAGGGTAGCAGTAACATATACAGCATTTTGTTGGCCATATCAGTTTGGATTAGGACTTAACCTATAAGGTCTGAATTCTCATCCTCACTTAGCTGCTGCTTTTTGGCTTTGGCCAGATCACTTCAATTTCCTTTGTCAGTTGACTTCCTCTGCGTATTTTTGATAACTGAAAACAATGTATTTCACAAGTGTATGTGAAATATATATATGCAAATACATGTATATATATGCCTATGCATAAAAGTATATGTAATTAGATATGACACTTGGAATACACTGTCATTATACATACATTTTCAGTATAATTATTATTTTCTCCAATTATTTATTAGAAGCAATTACTGTTTTCTTTATTACATAGAGATGTGCCCATGGAGCAAATCCAAGCACCGTTCATGCTTACCTGCCTTGAGCTGTTCTCAGGAAGTAATTCATGGTACAAGTTTAGGCTTTTAATTCTTACATTTGAATGGGTCAAAATACAGTTTTTTATTAATTGAAAATATTTAGTGAAGGTTTCATGTGAACATTTATGAGCTTATAGGTTTACCTCTGAACTGTTCAAATCACATGCACTTTTAGGTATTTGACATCTTTAACTTGGATAGTCTGATCACTTATGTCACATGCCTTTATTTCTACTTTGTATTTGTATAAACTAACTGAAAAGGAAGTGAAAGGTGTCATTTGTGGCACAGAGAGGTTTGCAATAAATTATGTTCTACACATAAATATATGTATATATATATTTATGTTAATCTCACCATGCCAATAATATTTTAAGTAACATATGGGAAACAAATACAATCTTGTTAACCTAAATCAATAATTATCTAAGTGAACGTTTGTAGATACCTCTGTTTCACTGTTCTAATGAGTGGGTGAAGTAATGAGAATTCCTGTAGAAAGGGATGGTATCGCTTCTTGTTCTGTTCACAAAATGTCCACTAATATTCCCTAAGGTGAACAGTAAAGTTGCTTAAACTCTCTCAAAAGGCAGTAAAGGGGATCATACTTTTAAAACATAGCCTAGGGAAATACAGCAGCACAGACATTCCTTTGGAAATTGCTTGTCAAGTTCATTTGGAATGGTAAAAGCCAGAAAGTGCTTCCAGCTGATAATTATTTCTGTGTGGGAGAGTTGTTGGAGCTCTGGGGAAAAACAAAAAATTTGTGTGCTAGTAGTGAATTTGCTTCTGAAATGCTTTGCAAAACAGAAAATTTGTGGTTTTTTTACCACCACCCCCACTTTTAAGGTCTGCTGCAGCACTAGTTAAAATCATGGGCTGAACTGGCTGTCTACAGACCTGTAGACTCCTCGCAGTCAACAACATAAAAATGATTTGATTTTTCAGTTGAAAAGGTGTTTGATCTCTTACAAATGGCTGTTTAAATATTACATCTATGCAAATGCCATTAAGAAGCAATGCTATGTAATTACCAATATGCAAGACTTAGTGCACTGGTATTAAAAGCAAAACAAATAAATGCACTTATGATTTGTGAGTAATAAATGTAGCCGAATGCTTCCTTAACAGGGACTGATTCCTGTTCGTGCCCAGTGAACTCAACAGACAGTCATAGGAATTTCACTGAGCTTTGATGGGTGGGATTCATCAGGCTAAATGTAGATGTCTACATCTGACCTATAGCTTACCCTCACGTTTTTTTTTTACGGCTGTGGGAAAAAGCAGGCTGGTTTAAGATGCATTTCATCTCATCCTAATGTGTATGTTGGAAAGAGATTTTGTGAATTCTGTGCTAAAACTACTCATTTGTCTCCATTGACTATGAATGGAGCCAGAGTGACCAGCTGAGATGGAGATGAATCCCCCCTCTCACTGAGTGGAAAGGTCAGCATCTGCTGTTTATACAAACTGCTCTTTGCTTGAGTTGTGGTATAATCCCACCATCCTGAGACTCTTCTCCTTGCACAAAGTGCCTCTTAGTGCCCTGACAACATATACAAGGCAAACTAATGCAAACGAACAATTTTCTCCTGTCAAAGTTGTGCCATTCTATGTAAATAATTCTTGGACTTGTGTAGTTTTTACCTAGGGGCAAGTTTTCATCAAAATTTCTTGAACCTCTGCAGCAAGTGACTGCAGCCACAAATGGCTTTTAATGTTATTGTCCTCAGCAGGCTGGTGTAGAGCTGGTGCAAACCTGCACAAGTCAATGAGTTATCTGAACCCAAAACTTGTGCAGCAGTTTGGGGCATAAAGTATGGGAATTTGCAGACACCCACTTGGTTCAAGTGGAGACATTAAATAGCAGCATATCCACTGCTGTTAATGGAGTCGTATACTGGTAATACGTTTAACTTCTCACTTACTGGCAGCACAGTTCAGCCTTTTCAACTCCTAATGGCAGGGATCACATTGTTGGCAGTCGGGGGAGGCTCCTTATTCTGGAGAGAGGATGAAGTCTCCCCTGTTTGCCTTCTATTCAATGTTGCTCTCTGGTGCATGCAATGACTCTAATGTATTCACTCAAGCAAACTTCCTTGGGAAACCCATACATCCTTGAAGTGGAGGATTTCTGGTTTGTTTTGGAGTTTTTTATTTTTTTCCCCCTCTCTTTTCCTTTCTAGAAATAGATTCATTCTCTGGTGGACTGGGAACAGCCATTGACTGTGTTCCTGTGTTGTTGAAAAATTACTGTCAAAAGTGTTTGCTGACATCTAATCAAGGCAGAGATGAGGGATTTCTTAAAAACAGTACTTCTGATGCATGTCAACTTGCTTTGCTTGGTCAGTTATTGTCACCTCAGCTCTAAAGAATTTTAATTACGGTAGCTGTTATGATCACCTTCCCTTAGGGAAATATCATTTTCTTATATTTGAATTAATTTGGGTGAGTGCAGTTTACCTTCTCCTTAGAGCAACTTGTCTCATGGCTTGAAATCTGAGCTATCCAAACTTTCCAAATTTGTGAGCAGATGCTACTGGTGGGACTCCCCTGTGTGCCAGTCATTTCTCTCCCCAAAAGGATGTGTGCACACAGGCAGGTTCTGGGCGTGTAGCTGTGCATGAGGAGGCTGAGTCCAGCCTTAGGAGTGGGAAGCTGGGTGGCTCCAATCCAGCCAAAAGATTAAAATTTCTTACTGAGTTGTCATCATTGCTCTTAGACAAAGACCAGTGACCTCAGGGTGCCTGCTTCATGTTAGAAATTTTGTAGTGGAAGTTTCACTAAAAATACATAAAATGCAATCTCCTGTTTGCCTGAATTTCTACTGAAAACAGGAATTTCGTCTCCAAGTTCTCTTTGGCACTTCTAAACTCTTTTTGAAAGTTACTCCAATTACAGATATATATGTTAGGAATAAATCAGAATTGTGTCCCTGTGAAAGTTACATCACATTGTATTGGTGAAAAGCTAAGGTAAAGGTGCTTTGATTTAAGCATTTGGATATTTTCCTCTTACTTCAAACCATTTGGCAGCAGTGTTTACTTGGATCCAGAAAGAATGAAAACTTGTCTGATATGGGAATGTGATTTTTCATTCTAAATGTCTTTCTCTCTTCTGCAGCTGTGTCAGATCTCGGTTGCAGATAGCTGCCCTCAAAGGATGCTTTTCCAACAACTTCATATTCTTTATCTGTAGAAGTTGCAGTAGCTCTTTGGTTCTTAAGTCAATGACAATAATGGACTGATTAATTTCTCTTCTGTCATCCTCTACTCTGCGCCTTCCATAATGCTCCTATTACCATGATCAGTATTTTTATCTCAGGAGACAGATGAATTTCTGATATTTATGACTGTTTATTCTGCATGGCTATTTTTTCCGAGTGCAGAGAATTGCATTAACAGTTTCTTCACCTTCTCATACCTTCAAAGCTGTAAGCCATGTTCTATCAACCATAAATGCACTTTATTCCTTGGAGTACATGCTCTGAATTTACAACAGTTTGGTAGAGAAAAGTCTTTTGAGACATTAATTTTGTAATTCAGTTTATTCTACTTGAATTATGAGCCAAGTAATAAATCTACATTATTTATCTGCACTGGTGATTCCCAACCAATTGTGTAGGCTATTCTACAAGGAAACTGTCTTCAATGCTGTTCCTATTAAAAGATATTACAAAGTTTTTCCTTTCCCTGGCTGCAGGGTTTATGTTTGAGAGGTCTTGTTCAGCCTTTCTAGTGTATTTATTCCTATAGTGTCTTCAAAGTTGTCTAAGTAACTTTTCCATATCCAAACAATGTGCATCTTCTCAAGACAGATTGAAATATCAATCGGTCTGTTTGCTTTTCAAGACCTGAATCTTCTGCAGAAGTGAGGAACACCATAAATATTGGATACCAGTTGATAGAGGCAGATAATAGCAAATCTTAATATAAAGACTTAGGACTTCAGGCAGTTTTTATATCAGTCTCCATGAAGAAAATTAGACATGATGAAATGACTGGTAAATTAAGAGTAGCTAAGGGGAAGAACTTGTGTGGGAATGGAAATGGTCAGTTTAGAGGCTGCTCAAGTTAGATCAGTTGTTCCTGGTTAAATCCTCCATGCAAGACCTAATGAAGTGGCTGCTGTTCTCTGACCTCTGAGAACTGCTAGAGGATGGGTAAATTATAGGCCAGTCAGATGATCATCCATTACAGAAAGATGCTGGTGCAACTAATAGAACTTGGAATTTAAGATATAACAATGTGATAAGCACCAGGTCAGTACAACTTGAGAAGATCAAATACTAATAGAACTAGGAATCTAATATATAACAATATGATAAGCACCAGGTCAGTATAACTTGAGAAGATCAAATTATGTCAGACAGGACTAATTTGCACCTATAATTAGGAAAAAACAGTAACTAGGAGAGGAGGTGTTATATAACTCGACTCATAAAATACTGATCTAGTCTAACAGGACACTCTTAGTAGCAAATGGGCTTTCTAAATCCATCATAAGGTGAGTGCAAAACTACTAGGGATAAAAAATAAATGAAGGGATTAAGGGCCCATTCTCAAAGTCAAAGAAGGATTGCTTGTTGTAGGGGTTCTCCTTGCATGGAGTGTATGGAATAGTTTCATTAATCACCTTGGAAGGTGGAACAGAGAGTAGAGCTGTAATATCTGCAGACATTAGCAAACCTGGAAGGGGATTCCAAGCTCTTGGGAGGAGAAAACTGAAAGACTGAAAGCAAGGTTAGAAAAGATTCATGTTTGTCTTGACAAGCTGAAGAAAAGATGTGTGGGAAAAATCTCTCGGTGAGGAGAGGTGTAGAACACTATCCTGAGGAATAATTAATTGCACATATATAAGAAAGAGAGCACTCTTGGCAAAGCAGAAGTTAAACAGACGCCGCTGAATCACTGACTGAATGTGAGTGAAGAATCCCAAGCTGTGAAAAGTAAACCACATACTAGGGTAAATGGCAGACGTGCTGTAAGTTTTGCTCCTTCTGCTTTACTCAGCATTCATAAGACCTTGTCCTGTTCCCAGTTTTAAGCAGTGCACTGTAACAGATGGGGAAACTGGAGGGAGCCCAGCAGAAAGAGTGCTGGTAATCCACAGATGTAGAAAACATGATCTTTAAGGTGAGATTGGAGGAATTTGTTTTGCTAAGCTTGAAGATGAGAACACTGAGGAGGACATGGTAACAGTGCTCTTTAGGATTGCCAGCAAAAGGAAAGAAATAATCAGCTTCTTGTGTCTACAGACATGACAGGAAATAACAGCTTAAAATATAGCATGGGTTATTGAGGTAAGACATTAGAGAAAAGCATGTCACTGTAATGATAGAACAAGTCTCTGTCTAGAATGATTTAGATGTAGCAGATCCTGACTTTGGATCAGTGCTGGATAAGACAAAATTCTCAGCCAGAGATATGCTCCTTTGTGGTGAAAGCGTTACTGCAGCAAATGAGGCATGAAGCACCTCGCTGTCCCAGGAGTCACACACTTGAAATGAGGCACAAAATAAAATGTGAGCTAAAAAGTTGAAAGGCGCTGGAACAGTTGATAGCAAGGTTCCCTTCAAAGCCCACTTTCTCTGACTTTAGAGCATGTCTTTATATAACTTGTTTGAGAGCATCTCAAAAAGTACCACATGATATAAATAAAATAAACAAAATAGTTGTGACCATAGACTATGGAGATATTGTCTTTTGGCTTCAATTCTCCTTTTCTGAGAAAAAAGGTGGACTAGAATACTTCTTGTTTCTCTCACCTTTAAATTGTGCTAATCAGGCTCCTTTTTGCATTCTAGAAACTTTAATTTTGCTAACCACATTCAAGCCCCAACGATTAGACTCTGACAGTTTTGATATTTTTCTTTCCAGAGTATGATTAGAGGCAGAGTCTTTCTAAGATTTATACTTTTCAGAAATCATAGTGTCACCTGCTATAAAACCCTCCCACTTTGCACACAACTAAACCTTGCCTGATGAGCCCAAGGATGACAAATGTAATCCCCAGATTTTTGTAAGAAGGGGTAAAGTAGGAAGAAAAGTTTAAAGAGAATGTCAACTGATATAATGCTATTGTTACATTATGGCTCTTATGGTGATATAAAACTTTTGTCCTTACTGCAAATTTTGTAAATGTTCTCAGTTTTTGTTTAGAGAAAATTAATTTATTCAGTCTTCTAAATACATTGATTTCTGTAAACTTGTGCTAGAAGAGTAAACTGCAGCAAGTACTTTAAGATTGCATATAGTGAAGAAACAGTATAACCACGTTATCCCGTTTGCTAAAACATTGCTTTATGCTAGGCAGCATAGGTAAGCATAGTGACTGATGGATGATTCTCCCTTGTGAAATCAGAATGTATTTTAATAGAATAATTCTTTGTAAATACTTTTGCATAAGGGCAGAGTAGTACACGCAGAAGTGGGGTGCAATAAAGCTGCTCTTGGAAATGCATGGAAATCCAAAACTAGTTCTGATGATGAGCAAGAATCTGGCCTAAGAAGAGATCAAGTGACAGTGACTCATTAGCAAGTCAAATATTTTCTTTAAAATCATGATTTTTTTTCTGCTTGTTCATGTATTTCCATACCCTTATGCCTCTCCTCTTCCCCAGACATGGTCTAGGTTATATAAGGTTCATATGAAAAAACACTTGGTCTTATATTCTTATAAATCAAAGTAAATAGCTTTTCTAATGCTTTAAATAAGTTGCTGGTAATTTGTTTGTAGTCACTCATAATGGTTTAACATGGATCTGCAACTGTTCAGCTTGTTCCTACATCTGTTTCAGCAATTTAGAGAGAACATCTTCTTGTGCTGTATGTGAAAGTCATTTCCTATAAACAGAATGAGCCGTGAGCTCTCTATTAAGGGACATTCATTTGAGAAGGAAGGAGAAAAGACATAATGGCTACTGGGTTATTTCATGGTGTATTCATGAGGGGTCTCTCATTTCCAAGGTCGTAACTCAGAGCAGCATTAACACAGCCTAGGACAACTCATTTAGATTTTACTCACTGGATTGCTCAGCTTCTCCCAGTTAAAACCAAATTTTTTCCTCCCACAGCCTCCAAGGGCAACATTTATATAATTAAGGTAGTTTTATCAGAAAATCACTGGTCCTAGGCTGTTTTGCCTTCCCATTGAGTTTTCCAAAATGCAATGTTTCACGTTGTCTCTGAAACCTGTAAGCTGTAACTCCACTACATACTTACTTGCTGCTCAGAAATTGAATTTTTCAGACCATTCCCACTGTGGTGTAGATGCTACTTTCATTAAGCCAGCAGGCTGAATGAACAAGTAAAATGGGCTTGTGCTAATAAAAACAGTATGGAACTGGCTTTAATTGAAAAAACTGTTACTATCAGAGCAGTTTATATTATATTTCTGTATGTAGAAAGATCTTTTTCATTTTCTCTAGAAGCATGAAAAAGCATCTGTCCAGCAGGCAAGTGATTATTAGCTCAGTTTTAAAGAACTTCCCTAATAAATAATGTATTTACAGTTGGCAAATATAAAGTCCTCAATCCTTTTTATTCTATACTGTCTTTGAACGATGTAGAGTGGAGTGGTAGCATGAGCAGTAGACCAAAAAGTTCAGCTACTGACTGGTTCTGTGTGATGTTTTGCCATTGGTTCCAACATATTACATTCATTTTGAAACAGCAGGATTCATTCTCCCCAAAATAGATGTCGGTGCAAATCCTGGGGATGCAAACTGAGCAAGGCGAGGTAGCTGCTATCAGTGCTGGTGTGAGATCATCTCCTTGTGTACTCTCTGATCAACTAGAGCCAGGGACTGTGGTAGGATACCTGAGTTTTGTTATGCTGGTAAAAAAATCTGAGATGATTTAACAGGAACTAAATTTAAGTTCAAGTTGCAGTAACTTAAGTAAGAAGAATACTACTTGCAGGCACAATTCTATAGTATCATCTGCTTTCTTGGAGAACTCTATTATTTTTTGCTCAGCACATTTCCCATTTTTTTCATGCCAAGGATATAATGCAGACTCCCATAGTTTGATAGTTTTCCCTTAACAGCCATCTCAGGACATGGATGATTTTGAACATCTCTGGAATTTCAGCACAAAACTTGGCTGGATTTGTTACAGCACTCAGCAGTAAAATAGCTAACAATGCCCCCATTGAAAAGGAGGTAGTTAGGTTTCAGACTTAACATTCTTTTGGAAAGTAAGGGAAAAGCCATATTCTCAGAGCTGTAATTTCAGGTGTTTATCTTTGCAATGTCCCACATTTCACTCTCTCATGTTTTCACAGTCATGGAGATTACTGGTTTCATAATAATACAAAAGTAAACTGAAATTTCTCTATACCAATGTATAGCAGAGCATGGCTAATTTTGTGGATGGGGTTCTGCAGAGCACAGCTCAGCCCAGCTCTGCTTATGAGGAGATTACTGTGCATCAGTGCTGACTTGCTCTTATTTTCCAGCAGAACTGATTCTGTGAGCACTTCATCACCCATTTTGGTTGCACAAAGTCAAATTACCTTAAGTAGTGGTAAAAAACCCTCCTTTTTTATTTTTTTTTTAATGGAAATGGGTTAAGGGATCTTAAGAGCTGACTTGTGGATTTTTACTTGGAAAGCACCTATGGAAGAGAGGTGGAAGGCAGCCAATGGACATCTCTGTTTCCAGGGTGTGCATCTGCATAAACCTTTTGAACAACTTTACACATGACAATGGGAGAGCATCCTATCTTCCTTCCCTGGATGAGTGATGCTCTGCCTGGTGCAGGAACAAGAAGTGAAGTTTCAGTAAAATGTTGTCCCTGCTTGAAACCTCTAGACAGATGAAGAGCATCTACCTTTCCAGTCACAGACGTTGTGCATGAGCACAGTGCTGAGGAGAAGTGAACCATTTCATTCACTTGAATGCTTGAGGCCAAATGCTGAGGTTATAATAGCTGATTAAATTAGGATAGTGAAAGTCTTCAAATGACAAGAACAAAAAATTATAACAAATGAAGTGATAAAAAATATTAATATAGCAAGGGAAACTGTGCTCTGACTGTGAACAAAATAGACAGTTACTCAAGCCAAAAACCCCACAGTATTTACACAGAGTCAGAATCCTAATAGCACTGGTAGAGTATCTTCAACAGCTTCCTGAAATATAAATATGTAGGAAAGTTTGGTTATATGCTTTAGATATTCCTTTGGTAAGTCTGGTGCAGCGAAACAGTGTGGCTAGAAAAATGATCCACACCATAAATTTTTGAAGTAGAGATGACAGCTGAATACTTTATTTAAAACACTGTATTTCCTGACTTTTGAGAAACAGACCAACAGCACATGATCTACTTCACAGACAGTTTTGGATAATGAGACAAAGCAAAGTAATTCCAGACTAGAGTTTTTCAATGAGAAGTAAATCTGCTGAAAAATATTATTTGTGAGAGACTGAAATATTCAGCTAACCAGATAGAATTCACTTTCAGCCTTTAGCTGAAAGGAATGTAGAAAATTAAACGTGGTGAAATGCTTCACCCTCATGTTTTGAAATAGAATATCTCCTTGAGGAAAGGACAAAAACTTTTTTTTCTACATTTTTTGAAGAATTGTGTGACAAGAACTGTGTAATTTTAGCTATAAGTGCGAAGCTCAAGTTCACTGCACAACCATGGCGCAGCTCAGATCTGTCTGTGCAAATCTAGTGCATCTTAGACATGAGTTCCCTGGGCGTCCCAGGAACTCCTTCCTCAGCTAGCTGCATAGATTAGATAATAAACTGATCTGAATCAGTGGAGAGACTTGAGACAAGGTGAACTTAACCCCTAGCCTGCTTCACCATAAAAGCATCTGATTATCTGGCACAGGAACTCTCCAGGTGGGAATTTCAGCTTGTCTTGAAGCTTTCCCGGCAGCTCCAACTGTGCTTGGACAAATCCCTATGCTAAAATGTGTTGATTAACATCAAGAGGGGAGAATCTAGTCCTTTCTGAAGCTTCTTGAGTTGATTCCTGCTGCAGAATTGATCAAATTGAACATTAATAAGACATTTCAAATAGTCAGTAGAAACTCCTTTAGCGAGTGCCAAAATGGTCAAGTGGGAAAGTCTTTTGAGTATGGTAAAGATAGATAAGAGACTCTTTCTGTGTAGTTTCTATGTAGTAGAACCACAGGTGGGGTGGGAGTAAGAACTGAGTATAAGAACAGAGGTTTGGAGATTTTCACTCTGAACAGCTGAAGGTGCCATTGCAAGGACCCTCAAAAGTCCCTCATCACCATTCAGGCAATTGACCAACCATCTGATTTGAGATGTTTGTTTCCTCTTGCGAGCATTACGTTGTGTAAAGATCCAAATGGTTTTGGATTCTTTTAAAGATTCTGTCTGTTTAGTGTCCAAAAATTCCTCATTTATTGGTCAATGAAGTAGATAGGGGGAAAAAATTGAAAAGCTAATAACTGTAGGTGAAGTATCTTAGCTTTAGTCACATTAATTTTCTTCCGCTTGTTAATTTTCCCCTCTTTCCAAAAAACAAACAATTGCAGAGCCTCAAATAAAATGAAACTCCAATCACACAGGAATTTTTAAAATTAGGTTCTAATTCCCCATCTCCTGTTTTTGTTTCTGCAGTTTGTGCTCTCAATTGATTAACTTCACCCTGGCCCCCCAGATTTTCAGATTTCTCTGCTAAGTAGCTGAGCTTAAATAGAATAAATTTTACGTGCAACTCTGGGCACGTTATCGTGGGTTCTGTGCTTTTATGTCCAGTGTCATTCTGTTCACTAAAGGGTGAGTAGCTATATCCACATTACTCTTTTTAGAAGGTCAAGAGGAAGGTCAAGGGCTTCCTCCAGGAAGCTATATATTCACAAGCCAGGTATTCATAAACATCACTCTCTTCTAGCTCTTTTGCCTCACCGTAACCCATCCTAATCACGGTAATTGCAGCACTTGAGAAAATATCCTACAGATGTGACCCATTCCACTGTGAGTTTGTTCTACTCATCCAGTATATTATATTTAATAAAGTTGTATAATATAATTTAACCAGTTGTTGATTATATTTGGATATATTGAGCACTGGAGAGGAAGAATCTGTTTCATGGGATGCAGCAGAAGAAATGTGAGAGGGAAGCAGCTGAAATTTGTAGGTACCTTCCAAAAACTGGACAGGCTCATCCTAACTTCTTGGGCTTCAACACCTTGACTTCCCAAGGGTTCCAGTGCCAGGCAAAGTGATTGCTTGGGTTGTGCTGGCTGCTGCTTTGTACTGACTACAAACACAATTCTATCTTCTTGCAGGACCTCTTTTTCCTGCAACCCTTTTTGCCAGCATTACATATTTAGGGAGATGGAACTGAGAGCAGGATACCGGGCAAATGGGAGCTTTAGTCTGACCTAGTTCAGTTACTTCTAGGGGTTCAAGAATCGTTAGGAGAAAAACAACATTATCACATACAGCAAACCTTTTCAATTCCACACAGTCAGCACACAGATAAAAGCCATATGGGCTTTTCAGCTCATGGTGATCTGGAAAGACCTTGGGTTTCAGTTCAGCCTAAATTGCTAATAACCATGTAGGCATAGGAGATTAAGACTTCAATAAGACAGAAAATATAAAGGGAAGTCTCTTCATCCTTTTAAATTTGTCTCCAAACTAACAATGTACTGACACAGCAAGAGAACCCCAGCTTTTAGGCCACAGTTCACTCTGCCCTTACCCTAAAATAACTTAGGCAAAAAAACAAAGTCAGATCACCTGTAAGCATTTTTCTCTTCCTACTTGCTTAGTTTTATTTGGTTCTTACTCAGAATGCTGCTGAGAAGAAAGTGAGAGAACAACTTGTGGTTTACACTGGGTAATTATAGCTGCTGCCCCACTGTTCTCTGCACATAATATTCCTCATGCTCTGTGTCGCACTATGAGGACGAAATTCCTTTCTTGTTTGCACTTCCTACCCCAGACCTAGCTGAATATCAACGAGTGATGTTATCTGTGCATGGCTTTCTATTTACATTTATACACTTTAAAGCCAATGAAAAGCTTGAACAATACTGAGTGTAGACTATAATCAGCATGTAAAGTTTGTTGTGTGTCCCGGGATCTTTGGATGAAAAGCTTTCAATATGCCTCATTGTTATTGGTTTTTCCTGCATCATTTGTCAAGATAAATACATAGTGTTGTTTAGCACAATGTACTGGAAACTTCTGACTTGCAAATTAATCTGAAATGTAGAACCATATAAAAACATTTTATGCATCTAGCACTGATGATTTAATTTTTTGCTCTTGAGAAACAGTTGAAAAGGAAAGTTAGCAATACATATACACAAGTTAAAAGAACACGTAATGAATTAAAAATTATTGCCTTCAGTTAGACACCAATTGTCACTATGGAGCAATGACTATGATGGGAATTAAATTAGATTAACACAGCCAACATGAAAAGCTTCTAATATACTGATAAAAATAAAAGCACAGGACCTTTCAGAATTCAAAGGCAGATTCAGCCATAAAAATATTGTAGAAATCTAATTCTAGTACTTTTCATGAAGCTGAGCATGTAATGTCTGCTCACATGTAAAGATACCCTTGAGGAGAAAAAAAACAGGAGGAGGTGCTTTATGTTTATGCTTTGGGTTGTCTCTGTGGAAGGAAACTGAAGAAGTTATGAGGTTGATTAAACTTAAGTTGCGGTTGAGAATTATGCACAGATCAGAAATGAAGGTTGATTCTTCAGGGTCTTTCTGGTAGTAGAGATGGTATTTTAAAAAATGTTTATGTATTCCACTTTGCTCAGAAGTGTCACACAGTAATATGTTACACTTTCTCAGGCTGTGTTAAGACATTTTCAGGAGGTCCACATGAGATAATGTGGAAAGAAATCTGAGATACATTACTGTGAGGAATGGCCCTTTAGGCTCTGTGAAATAAAGTGGTTTTGCTTTCTGGGAATTTCTGTCAACTGTTTGCTGTATTCTTTACTGTGTCCCTGTGAACAAAGCCTAAATAAGCTGGGAAACTACTTTTCTTTGCTTAAGTCTTTCCCCTTTTAACCATCACAGAGCTTCTCCACCCTTTTGCTAGCATTGGCTCCTGACCAAACAAGATGAGCCCCTGGGTTAGCTCCAGTCTAGTGCAAACTGATCCAGGACCCTTTTTGATGTTGCCAGTCACTGCCACTGACTATGGCCAGGTGGTTGGTCTCTTCATGGCTTGCTCTATGTATTGGATGAGGAGCATCTGCTGTCCCTGTGCAGAGGTATTTGTTCTGAATATAGATCCTAACATAAAGCAGAAATAACTACCCAGGGAGACCGTCAGAGCTACACCAAGTAAGCAGTAGCTGAAAAGCTGCCTGTTTGTGCTTGCTTAGCATTTTCTGGTCAACCTATTTGGGGAGACTCACAGAAAATCTGTCAAGTCTTTGCTGGGCTGTGCAAGTCTGGGAACACTTATCGTCAGTCCTCATGGCCGAACACTCATTAGCACAGCAAGCCCACACAAATACTGGACCTCACTTCAGGGTTCACTGTTTAATTTCTGCTTTTTCCTCCCTCTCTCTCAGTAGTTTAATTTCTCATAAATGTTCTGACTGCTGGGGTCAGTAGATAGTCTTATAATTATGCGGACTCTGTTTCTCATTTTAAACAATTGTTAGCCCTTGAGGAGCCAGATTTGTCAATATAAATCACTGGAGTTAAAAGTTCATGAAATGGTGAGAAGATCTTTTGTGTGTGTGTTTCTAAGAGAAGGATTTTGCTTCCAAAGTGGAACAAGTAAAAGAATGTGAAAGCTAGAGAAGATACACCTCTGCTGTTGGCAAGTCTCCTTCCAAGCTCACAGTAAACCTGCCCAGTCCCATTCCCTAAGATAGTGGCTGACTAGTTAATCTCAGCAAGGTACCCCAGATCTAAGCATCCATCTCACTGATTTTATTCTTGTCCTCCCATAACTTGAATATTATCAGGATGCAATTCTTGTTTGGGTCTCCATAAATCCATGGAATGGGTAGTAAATTTTGCAAGAGATTGCTTTGAATTGACTTTAATTTTTTGAAATCAGTTTATGTTGCAACCTAGCTGTCCAGGCCACTGCTTATGTAAGATGACTCATTGAAAAATAGGTGTCTCAAGCCAGCAAAGATGATCCTCAAGTCTGCCTTCAATGAGCATACAAGCAACTTGGATAACTAGTTTTAAGCAGATCCCTTATTTTTAGATTACTAAAATTAAGATATATATTTCACACAGCAGTAGTTTCCCATAATTGTCCATTCAACCTCCTTCTTTGTTGACATGGAGAGAGCACCAGATGATGGTAGGATATTTATTCCTCCATTCCTCTTTTTTTTTTTCCTATATAATGCTAACAAGAAAGGGGTAGTATGATTCAATGGCAGTGGTAGCATTTGAATATAGTGGTTGCCAGAGTGAGATAAGCAAACTCACTTTTCATAGCCAGCCAGATACATCAGCTGGTAGGAATAGAAGCAATTTATATTCCTTAGATAAAAAAAAATATTCTGTTAAAAACACTTCTGAAAGATATTTATATGAAACTTCTCACTGACAGAATCCTAGTCAAAAGTCTATTCATCTTCCCCTAAGAGAGGTATCTAAGATAGGGCAGATGAATCACCTTCTGGAGGTGCCTGTCTCTGAAGACTTCTATTCAGACATTTTTCTTTGTCTGTGTTGGGTGAGGTAAAGCACTGGCAACTGCTGCTTTTAACCCCAGTAATGAAAGTGGTTGGTGACAAACTAGAAAGAACAGTGAAAGTAAAAGATGCTTTGTTGCAGGACATGAAAATGCCAGAATAAACTTAGAAATAATTAAAAATTAAATGCTACCACCTGGGAAATTATTCAAGAAGAGGTCATAGGTTTTCAGCTTCCTGAAGAGATAAAGCTCACTATTCTGGGAAATATAACATCAGTAAGAGACTTAAATGCCAGAAGAAAGGTGTCCTTGAAGAACTCCAGAAAAAAAATCTAGAAATGAAACACTTTGAATCAGATTCTCATTTACACTAAAAAATATTTTAATCAAATTTACAGTGTAGACTAACCTTGAAGTAGGTGTAATTCCACCTAGATCCCACTAATTACTAAAATAGTGTGAATTATTTTTTTGAGACTGGGCTTTTCTACTTCCCAAATATGAGACTGGCTTGAAAATATGAATGAACAAGTAGCTATGAAGGGAATCTCAAGACCCACAAGAGCTCACATATATTCAGTAAATTACTGTTGCTTTTTTTATTGCATGCAAACAAAAGATTTATCAAGCTACAGTATAGTATAGTCTGTTCGACAGAAGCTATCATCATGTAATTGTTCCTTATACAGAAATAAATGATCACAGGTTCCAAATATTTTCATAATTATCTTTAAATAATATAACGTTCAACAATATGCAGGATAATGTTTCAGTTCTGTGGATTTCTAGCCCATGCAGCCTCAGAGACCATAAAGAAATAACGGGACACAGAATAAGAAATAAACACAGTTCATCACTGATTTATTGCCTCCTATTTTTAACCTGTTTTCCTAAGGAAGCAATACTTACATGTTCATGTGTATGTGTGTAGGTATTAAACTGGGCTTCCTGGGCAATTTCAACTACACTTGTGAGGAAAGAAATCTCAAAGATAGTCAGGTTGAGAGTAATCTCATGTAACTTTGGATAGCTGAAAGTATGGCTATGTCTGTTTGAACTCAACACCTGAGGCTCCTTTCACAGGCAGTGGAAGGGAATTGTCACTGTATGTGGTGATTTATGTAATCTATTTTAACCATTTATTGTAGGATGAGACAAATTTTGCTGTAGAAATGTCCTTTAGCTCATTTCTCTCTATATCTAGGGAAAGTAAACAAGTGTGGACATCTAGACTTGATTTCATCTTAACTTCCTGAAAATTCCGTGTCAATAAGAAGGTGGAGTCCCTTTTGGGACAGGGGCTGAATATGGTCTCAGCTCCTCAGGTGGGAACAATTATGGATGCCCCACTTTCAGAAAAGTTTAATCAAAGCACTTTAATCATAGAGATAAGCAATTTTAGTAATTACACATCTTCCCTGTGATGTGGAAGAGGTGATGCAATCCAGGAGGGGTTAATGTAGTTGTTCCAACTGTGCTATGCAACATCCTGGAAGAGAGTTGCAGGTCCTTTGGGGTATCTTCAGATCCCTCTCTCCTCCTGGAGCTGGTAAAACAGTCCTGAATCCCCACTCCAGTGTCACGGAGCCACTCATGGTCTCTCTGGTTCATAGGTCCAAAATTCTTAATTAGGGTAAAAATACCTTTCTGCTAACATCCACTGATGTTCTGTGATTTGCTATCAGAAAATGGCTGATTTCACTGTTGTTAGTGCTCCTAACTTGCTTGTTCTGAACATGGTTGCCCTTCTGGACTATCTTCAGGTTGCTTGCAAGGTTTGGCTGTTTCCTTGAGTGCACTAAAACTATTCAAAGTTCATTCTGTTCTGAGGTGCAAGAGGCTGGTATTATTTCACCTGCTTCTACTTAAACAAAAGTTCGGCTAAACTTTGTCCCTACTAAAACAAAAATTTGATTAAAGTGCTATTTTAACAGTTCTACTTACTAGGTTTAACTCGTGCTGACTGCTACATGATGTCACACCGATTTTTTCTTCCTCTCCTACACTCATCTGACCACCTTGCTGTCTTGCAAGTAGGTCAGCTTTATAGATAAAGTCTAACAGTTTGTTCTGGAAGATTGGAGGAAAGAGAAAGAGAGCTGCCCCCTTTATAAACATTTCTTACAGCCATTTATACAAAAAAGCTGGCAATGTGACTCTACAGGAAGATACAGAGGTAGTCTTGCTAATGCTTTTAAATGGTCTTCAATCATACCTGAAATATCTTTTCTCAAAGACATTTGATTAAACTTCATGATATTTTGACTCAGAGGCTTACATTATGTGGTAGTAATAAGGGTGCATGAGAACTCAGTTAAACTCTGTCTCACTGAAATCTAACAATGCAGTAGCTATTAGGAAGATATATATGAGAGGAGTTTTCATTGGAATTGCCCCAAGATACAACCTTTTCCTAAAAGGCTGTTTAACGTCATTTATTCCATGTTATCTAGTTATCTAGTGTATGACATGAAATGTGTGATAGATTGGTAGAATACAAAGATAACAGGGAAGAAACCTTAGGTGTTTCTAACACAGAACTAAATGTCTTTCTGAAAAATATGTTTTGCTCAGGCAGTTTGAAGAAGTTCTTTGGCCTGGGTGAGTGACAGCTGGGAGAAGGATTTGCATTCCCTGATCATGCTTTTATTCTAGGCCTGTGTAGAATTATATTAAGCCAATGATTACAATCAAAGCTAATGGCTTTTGGACTTCACATGATTATCTGTAAGAGTCAAGGAGGAATTTTTCCCCTGCTGCCAAGTTTTTAGTCTTTTTTTCTTTTTTTTTTTTTTTCCCCTCAGAAGTAACAGAAATAAGCAGCAGCTGGGTATTGGATAGGTCGCTGATTTGGTACACAGAATTCTCACAGGTGTCTGAGTGGTTTATTTTCTCACACACTTAGAGTCATATTTGTTTTCTGATGTGTAGTTGAGAAAAAATTTTGTCCTTGATTATTCTGAAAGGGCTTTTTGCTTTTCTTTTTCTTCCTCACCTGAAGATATATCCCTTTAGCTGACATACAATCAGCTTTCTTTTTTCATGTGGAACTTTTCCACCTTGATCTCTATACTGTTATAACTCTCAGGTTTTCGATGACTGAAACATTCATTGCAATTAAATATGTGGGGTATTGAGATGAAATATAAATTTCTTTGAGAGACCTGAAGTGAGATTAGGTGACCTGATTGTTCCCTTTGGTTTTGTTTTCTGTGAAACCATAGACTATTCAGAATGTCTGCATATTGGGAGTGGATAAATTTAATCAATGCTCAAATTTAGTGGGGAACAGTGGTTAATCAGATCTACTGATCTGAAGGAAAGCAATCCAAATACTTCAAAATCTTGCTGTTAAACCAGACAGGACTGAATTATACTAAATTAGAAAAGCTTCTTACCTGATGTCACCTCAAGGTCTTGTTTATTTCTAGTGAGTCAAAAATCCAACAATTGTGTGCTCTCAATAGTGTAGTATGTTCTTGTATTTGGTGTTCCATTTCATTCAAGATACACTTAATTCACTCAATTATTTTTTTAAAAATAAAAATATTTTAACTACATGTATTCAAAACATTGCTGGAGTAATTTTCCAAATGAATAAATTGTATCTTCTTCCTCATTGAACTTCAAATCTGAATTTATCTGTTTGTGCAGTTTCCTGCTCTTTGTTTCAGTGACTCTCTTTCACCTATCGTACTCACCATAATTATTTGACTTTTCTGCCAGTGAGAACTCATCTTCTTTTTCTCAACCGTAATTACTTCATTGAGCATTAAAGTGAAAAGGCCATTTTCCTCTTGTTGTTCATCTTCTCCAGATGTCAAGTTATTTACAAAGCCTTTGAATTAGTAATGTTGTGATGAGAATTTTGGTAAATTATATGTGAGAGAATTAGGTCCATTATAATCTTGAATTCTCATTTGTCCTGAAACATTTTTTCATTTCTCAGTTTCCTAAGCTTTGCAGGAGTGGTTTATTACTGTTTCAAAGTGTTCTGCCCATGACATTCTGCTTAATGATAGCAGGAGATGTGACCCAGCCAATGGTACATTTTTCTGACAAGCTACTAGAATTTCAAGTGTTTTGATCTCTTTCTTTTTTAAAGACATGAAACTAAATTAATATGAATGTGGCTGCAAATTCTATCACTCTTAACAAGACTTAAATCTTTGATTCCTTCCAATAAAAAACAAAAAACGGTTTCTTTGAAGATACTTCTCTGAAAAGTATCTGAAATTTACTCAGTTGCATCAGTTTTATAGATTTACCTTTAGTCAGTGAAATAAAGGCTTGAATTCAGGTCTCATATCTGTTAATTTTGGGTGCTCATTGCTGTCAGTAAGAAAGCTAGAAAATTATTGGAAAATCAGATGTATGTGATTTTAGACACTGTTTATTTAGGCACTAGATTTATCATGCTTAATTTTAAGCTTGTTCTAGACATATCTGCTTTATCTCTCTGACTGCTAAGGAAGAGCAGCTGATACCTCAGGTATGAACCAGATCTCAGACGAGACAAATTACTATCTGGAGAAGTTGCTACCTACAGTAAGTTGCAGCCTACAGTAAGAAGTCTCTTCCCTCCCCAGCTCTGCTGTGAGCCTGCATCTAGGTGGGATGAGTTTGAATCTATGTGTACAATTTAGCAAAAATCTTTACCTAGCCTCTTATTTATTCTTTATCTGGGATTATGAGAAAGATCCTAGGAATTTTCCCTGAAAAACTTAATCCACTCATATCCAGTCATGTCCAGAGCACTAAAGAAGACCACAAGATACGTTTCACTAAAAAAAAATTTCCTCCTAATTTTATTTATCTTATTTATATATGATTAATCTAGAAGCAACTAAATGACAATTATATGGTTTTCTGGTAATTTCAGTTGTTATCCCAGTGCCACAAGAGATTCTTAATAGAGTCTTTACATGTAAGTTGAGCCTTACATTATGGATCTTTGAATGTTACAAGAAACCTAGTATACTGCAAGAATCAGATACACTTACTGAATTTTGTGAAATCAAACACAGTAATATAGTGTTTGTGCATAAGATACAACACATCTGTTCTTGACATTTCTTTGATGATCAAAGAACTACTTACCACCTTCAGACTTTATTACCTGGCAGTGGATGACTCCGAGCTGCAACTCTAGAAAAATGTGATTAATTGCAATGATTGAGTGCCTTTGTCTTCTACAATAAAACCATAGAATCACAGAATACCTTCGACAGCAACAGATATAGATAATTGTGCCAAAAATCTTGGTAGTCCAGGAGCAGTACTGCAGCTTACAGAGCCTTGGAAGTATCCTGCAGCAGTTCCTGCTCCCATTCTTCATTTTTACAGGAGTGGGAAAGCACAGTCCCTTAAAAGTGCACAGTCCCTCATGAAAGGGACACTTTCTTTCTATAATGATGCTATAGAGTTTATTTATTATGTTCTGTAATGAACTGCACTTAGCAATTTTAGTCAACAGCATAGAACTAGTTATAATAAGCAAAGAGAATGATTTTGAAAGCTCTAAATAAATCTCTAAAGACAAAAGAGCCTAAATATTAAGAATGAAACCTATGCAATGGAAAGTCTTTACCAAACGTCATTGGAATTACCAGTACTCTAGGATCTGAGTTCTCATAATCCATCTCAGGATGGAAAGTCAGACTCAAAGTGTACCCCAACAACACACAGACATGAATTATAATGCAACACCTGCCCCATTGTGGTCTGATCTTCAGAGGAATGTGCTAAACTGTCGCCACTTTTTAAAATTTTCACAATTTTCCTTCCATCTGTCCCCTTGCTGTTTTTTCACTGCAGTATCCAGCCTGCGACATTCCTTGGAGCAATGTTCCTCTGATGTTCCAGTGTTCCATCACAGTCACCAGCACACATTAGGATGTGTCGAACCAGCAAAAAAACCATCAGGCAGCACAGATGCTGAATTTTCCTGATACGCCTGGAACGTTACGCAGCAACAAGAGACTTGGAAAGTTGCTTCCATAAATCAGCTTTTGTAACTAAAGCACATGGCTTTGGTAGTTTTTTTTCCTGATTCTTTACTTAGCAGCTCGCTGTGCTATGCAATCACTTGCTCCAAGGAAATCAATTAGTGCAATCAGCCTGGATATTCTTTGTTCTGAAGATGGATTTTTTTTTTTTGAAGCTGAGGAATTAAACATATGGAAAGGGTGCCCTGTTTTATATGAGAACTATGGTGAATCAAATCACAGAATGATTTTTCATTGTAATTTAAACCTAAAATTTTGAAACAAACTGTAATCTCAATTTTTATATCTTTTGAACCAAAAAAATATTCAACCATGGTGATTTGGACAAGTGACTGATACAATAGATCAATGGTTTCTAGCAAAAGTCCATAGTATTTTCAAATTCATAAAGAAGGATGAGGCAATTTTTCCTGATTGAGACAATATTGGTTCCTAAAAGTGTCATTACAGTTACATAGATGCATAGCCATGTTGAACAAAATATAAAGTTCCACACCGGGATTTTCCCCCGCTCAACTACTTGTTAATACACCTCAAATACACCTTAAACACAGAGTTTGAAAATCTAGTCCTAAAATATTAAAAAAAATTAGGATATATTGCTCTTTTTCAACGGCTAACTTTTTGTGTTAAATTAACATAATTTAATCTTGGAGGCACTGTATTCAAGTGAAAAGGTTTAACCTCTACATAGTACTGATTTCACAACTTGTAATAAAAGTTTAAGAGGAAATAGAAAGCTTTTATGACAGAAATTGAAAATTGGCTGGTCTGTGGTATTGGCTTGGAATTGGCACTTGAGATTTTTAACCTACAGCTCACGTCTTGTTTAATTTATACATTAGCACAATGTTTGAGTGCCTTACCACCACCAAGGGTTGGTGACTTTACACCTATATTCAGAAAGGGAAAAAAGGGAACATTCTCATGCTTACAGACTGATTGCTTTCATCAGGTTTAATTAGTTTCCTCAGCACTTGTAAAGAAAAATTGTAGCTAGTGTTTAACTGGTTAGGTGAGTTACACCAACAGTGAGAGAGGACTGCAAACTGAGAAGGTGCAGCATCTGCTTCAAATGGAAATATGTAATTCTCTTGTGATAATAAAATAAAGCTCAATATGTTATTAATTTTTTGAAAAAAGCAGAGTATCTTCTGGAATACTTGTGCCATCTGCTTGGGAGTCTCTGTGATGCTTTCAGGCATCTTCTGAGGAAGAGACTGAAAAGGTTAAGTGGTCACATGTATGCAGGAGGAGTTATGGTAAAAAAATAATTTGTACCTTTTGAACATACAAGCTTTTATGACAAATATCCATATATGTTTATGTTACGGAGTAATGGGACATTTTCATAATCTCCTGAAATACTTGTGCCTGAAGCCCCTTTTATATATATGGAGTGTATTTACATGGGCATACATATGCAGACATAGCCAAAAATCTCGGTATTAGTTTTGCAAATAATAAAATTAATTTTAATGTTAAAATCATATAATATCCAAATAAAAATTTTTGTTCTTTATACTTCTTTAAATAGTTCAGAAGCGGGAAGACCTTTCTTCCTCATTTCCCCAACAGGGACAGAGTGAAAATTGTTCTGAGCCATCAGTGCGAAGAGGAAGCATTCCCAGGCATTTTAGGTCCTTTTCTTACCTCTCCTTGGCTGAATCTGGTCTACAAAACATGACAGGGCATTAAAAGGTGAAAACTGCCAGTCAGCATGTTCTTATCACATCTTCCTTGGAGTGCAAGGGAATACTGGGTGCAAATTTTTATTTTAAATCAGGTTACCTGGATTGGCTCCGAAACTTTTGAGTACAGAAGCTGTTAACCTCATCTAGATGGGACCTCAGATGCAGCTACTAGTTCTGTTCAAGTCAGAAGTAACTTAAGCGTGTTATGACCTGATGTTTTCTGAAGTGTTGAAATTAGCCTGACAATTGGCAGAAAGGCCTCATAACAGAAAAAAAAAAATGTAGTTGCAGCTGGTCTGGAAAACATATTATGGCTCTATCCATGTAAATTGTTCCTTTCTCTCAATATTACAGCATTTTGGTGGAGACCTCTGTGGAATCTTTCACTGATGCTGCCTATGACTTTTTTTTTACGTGCATGAAAATAGCATTGCTCAAGGGCAGACAATTTGGCATCATTTTATAAACAAGCATTACAAACACAGAGAAAAGGGATAGGTCATTTTATACCAAATTTAGCTGCTCATTTAGGGAGATAAAAATATCAAATAAGTACTTATCCGTTAAATCCTACTCTGTTGCCTCAATCATTTGGGAGAAAAAAGTACAAGAAAGCCATTGACTTTGCTGTTTCCTTTGGGAGAAATACAGATGTGGAAGAACAATTTTTAACACCTAAGTGAGGCAGCTTATGAACTGTGTCTAAGTTCGTTCAAACCCTTCCAAAATATGGAGTACATTTCCATCCAATTCACATAATAACTCAGGCTCTGATTCAACATAGCTTTTAAAAATGCAAGTAGTTTCTCATCTGTTTAAAATTATGATTGTGCTATGCACTGTATTTCTCTGGGGTCTTATTTCAGATTTTTCTTGTCTCGTAATTCTTATATATATTTATACAAACTACCAGCTTTATTTCAGCACATTACAACTTTCTGTGTGGAAGTTTTGCTTTTGAAAGATGTGATGGCGAAAGGCAATGACAGCATAAGATTTTTCTCACCTTGCTCTACCAACTGTATTTGTCTCTGTTTTGGAAGGGCTGCCATTCATTGCAGGAGACTAATGTGGTCTGATATACTCTCATGGCTTGTTGAATTCTGCCCTGTTTGCTGAGGTTGTGGATAATGTTAGCAAACAATGACACTTTTTTCATGGTGGTTTTGAGAGCTGTGTGTTTCCACTAGTAAAAGAAAAAAACTGAAATTCAGTAAGGTGTCAAAAAAAGCCAACTTTGTGCCTGTTCTTGCACGTGGGCTTAACTTCAGAGTCTCTGGTAGTCTCAAAGATGCTAAATATATGCACAATTTTTTTAGCCTGCTTTCCACCTCTGCTGTAGAAATCGTGAGTGATGTAAATCATTATAGAGAAAGATTGTAAATCTGAAATACCCCCAAGCTGTGGATACAATTCCCCCCCCCCTTCAAACCACAGTAGACTACAATAAAATATAACAAAAACTGTTTTTGCATAAAAAGTAGAATGTCTGCATATTTTAAAATAAAACAAAGGTAGTCAGCCCTAGCTTTTGCCAAGTACAGGCTGACAGGTTGGGCAATCATTACCTTGCTTTAGAGTTGTGCCCTTCCCAGAAGTTTGACAGCCAAGTACAATGCAAGAACAGAGTCAAACCCATGGCCATTGTTGTCATTTCAATACTGATGCAGACAAACAGTTCAAACTCTTCACTTCATAAAACCAAGCTATTAGCACTTCATCCAACCTATGAGGAAAACACCAAGAAGCTGGTAGAACACTGCAGTTTACATTTCCTGCAGTCAGGGTTGGGGAAGGACATTTCACAGGGCTGACTTTATGGAAATAATCAGGGGCCATTGGAATGTGTGTGGAGGCAAAACCATCTGACTTTCATACAAACCCAAGCAGTCAGGCAGCACTGAACTATTTTTGTGGAAATAGAATATTATCCATTTATGAATTCCAGATGGGAAGGGACAGCTGTCGTACTGATGACATCATTCCCTTTGACACTGGAAGATGGAAAGGAAAAACTGAGAGTCACCTGTAAAGTATGTCAACAGCAATGACAGAATGGGGCAAAAGAATGTACAGATGTTGGGCAAAATTATCAGCGTAATGACTAAGACAAGTAAGGTCAAGTGCACACTAAAATGAAATGGTAGCCACGGGACAGTGTCTTAGAAGTTAGTCTGCAAAATATTATCTGTCATACTTTGTGTGCTAAATACAGAAACAAAACATCTGGAATCATTTGGTTTACTGGGAGATTTTATGTAACAAGAAAATCTTTTATATTTTTTGATATTTTAAAAAACCCAAAATTCACCCTTCTGTTTCTATAATTTTTGAGAATCCCATCAAGTCTTTTTAGATTATTTTCTAATTCCTCAACATCAAGTTAATGTATTGGTGTTTTGGGAGTTTTTTTGTGGTTCATTTGTGTTTGGTTTGGTCTTTGTGGGGGTTTTTTTGTGCCTTTTTTTTTTTTTTAAACCTGTTGAAGAAGAAAAGTCTGCATAAAGAAAGGCAGACATTTTTTCAGGCACAAAGGCATTATGGAAACTTGTTTTATTTGTTCTTAATAGTAAGAGATAAAAGACAGACAAAGAATTTGATATTGGTCTATGACAATAAAAATGAAGAGGGATTTAATTTGTCATTTGTATCCAATACTAAAAAATTCTGAAGATCCTGGGCATGGTGGAATGTAGGAAAGATTAATATTTCTTGCAGTTCAATTACGAGAACCTTAATAATGTTCTAATTACCAAGGAAATTCTCTGAATAGCAAGAACTCTTGGATAACTTGTCATTTTATAGTTGTATTTCAGTGTCTAATTCCCAAAGACAAGACTGGTGCAAGTGATGATTCAAAGGAAACTGCATTTCTATGGAATAAGAAATGAAAGAAAGATAGGGAGAAGAGAAAACTTGGAGAAGATTGCTTTGCTGAATGAATTTTGACTTTGTCACTAAACTTATGTGAGTGGCAGACCTTTAGAGATAAAACACTGTATGAAGGTACCATCTGCAGGAACCGGGAGGTTGGCGGATGTCTCTTATTGAGCTACAGGCATCAAAAAGGGAGACTGACAGCCCTAGATCCTGAGTTTTAAGGAATACTTTCCTCCTGCAGTCACAGACAAATGGTCTTTTGCAAATGCTATATTGCAGGAAGGCACCTCAGAATGTCAGGCAAATCCTTGAGTTTCTTTCTTTTCTCCTGTCTCAAATCTTCCTATCAGCCTTTGGTTAGCTCTCTCCACAGCTCACATACTACTGTTTTTTAGCCTGAATTGGCTGTGATTTTTATGCTATTATCACACTATTAGAGAAGCTGTCAGAAACACGGCATTACAGTTTTGTGTTTCATTTCTGCTTATGGCCATTCCAAAGCAACAAACAAGAATTTCTGTCTTTTTAACAAACATTTCAAGGAATAAGCACTGTGTCTATTACATACAAAACCTAAACAAAGAGCACATATTTTGAGACGCTTTCAGATAGATTGATAAAAAATTTCTTGCTAAACATGTAAGTTTTGTAAATAGCCTACAATATTATTTAAAAATACAAGGTAATGCTTTCTTATGCCCACACTAATTGTAAAGTCTTCTAGAACTCTTCTGTCAAACATTTAATGAGACTTCCCTCAGCTGGAATACTTCCAGGTTTCAGATCATATAATTTCTTACAAAGGCCCTAGTTTTATCTAGTCCTCACCCCCCTCTCACAAACTCAGTAAATCTGCTGGTAAAGCTCTTTTGTCAACTTGCCATTAACTTTTCTGTTCTATCCATAACAATGAACCACAGTATAACTCTAGACTGAAGTTCTTACCCACCAATGCTCCTTGTTCCCTTGAACTTGCCTGTAAAAAGCCACCAGGTGATGAGATCTCATTTCAGGGTGATGATGGATGGCTCCAGGCACAACTATGCTGAGCTGTTAAAAACACTGTCAAGATGGTTATACTGTTGGTATTGGTGCCCCAGCTCAGCTCGTCATATAGATGCTGCCTTCTGGAAGGAAATTATGCCAGGCTCTTGTTGAGACATAGCACAAGAGATATGATGACAAGCCATGGTAGTGTCATGAGTTGCTCATGACAACTCACTGTAAGTAGTAGCATGATGTGTAAATATATTGTTTGGTAAATCTGTGTTATTGCCACATGAGACATTTAGGACAGTACCAGAACATGCAAGGGGGAAGATAATTACTATAATCAGAAGAGGAATGATTCCTTCCTTCTTTGGGAATATTGGTAGTGCAGTGCACTGATTATCCTCTGCTGCCATGATGCTGTGGTTCTGCTGTAATAACCACATTTCTTCTACATGTACCCTTAGTTGACTCAAAATCTTCTGGCCCTGCTTGTTTGTCTGGTTTGACACTGGTATGGAGAGTGCTGCTGCGTGTTACCTGTTTTGCATTTCACAATTTATTTGTGGGACAATGAGGAATTCAGAGATCTCTTGTTAAGATCCCTTTCACATACTATCTAAGGATACACACCAGACACTAAGAATCATAGAATCATAGAATCAGTCTGATTGGAAGGGACCTCTGAGATCATCAAGTCCAACTCTTGATCCAACACTGCTGTAGTTACTAGACCATGGCACTAAATGCCGCATCCAGCCTCATTTAAAAACCTCCAGGGATGCAGAATCCACCACTTCCCTGGGCAGCCCATTCCAATGTCTGATTACTCTCTCTGTACAGAATTTCTTCCTAATATCTAACCTAAACCTCCCCTGGCACAGCTTAAGACCATGCCCTCTTGTCTTCTGATAGCTACCTGGGAGAAAAGACCAACCCCCACCTGGCTACAACCTCCTGTCAGGGAGTTGTAGAGAGTGATGAGGTCTCCCCTGAACCTCCTCTTTTCCAGGCTGAACAACCCCAGCTCCCTCAGCCTCTCCTCACAGGACTTGTGCTCAAGTCCCTTCACCAACCTTGTTGCTCTTCTCTGGACCTGCTTCAGGACCTCAAAATCCTTCCTGAACTGAGGGGCCCAGAACTGGACACAGCACTCCAGGTGTGGCCTCACGAGCACTGAGTACAGGGGAAGAATAACTTCCCTGGTCCTGCTGGCCACACTGTTCCTGATACAGGTCAGGATGCCATTGGCCTTCTTGGCCACCTGGGCACACTGCTGGCTCCTGTTCAGCTTCCTGTCAATCCAAACTCCCAGGTCCCTTTCTGCCTGGCTGCTCTCCAGCCCCCAACCTGTAGTGCTGCAGGGGGTTGTCGTGGCCAAAGTGGAGGACCCGGCACTTGGCCTTGTTGAACCTCATCCTGTTGGAATCAGACTATCTCTACAGCTTGTCCAAGTCCCTCTGCAGAGCCCTCCTGTCTTCCAGGTGATCAACACTCCTCCCCAACTTGGTGCCATCTGCAAATTTGCTGATGGTGGACTCAACCCCCTCATCTTAGTCATATCCTGACCCTGTGCCAGTAAGGAAACATCAGATGTAAACGAAAACATCATATGTAAATGCAAAACAACATATGTAACTGTGAAGTATCATACACAAATTCTAGACATCACACTTTTCTCTACCTTTGCAGGTTCATGCTGCAGCTGCTGCTCCTGCCCAAGGATAGGAGAACAAACTGTGGCACTGTTGAGTTCAGATTAAAGGTCAGGCTGGACTGTTCACCAGCTTCCATAGTCAACTCACACTTCCCTTGCTGCATGACTCCTCATATCCCAGAGGCAAATCTCTGCTCCAACCTGTATTCTCCTTACACTATCTCCCACATATATGACATTTTCCTTTAAGAATATGTTTTTTCTAGGATGTAAAAGTTATGACAGTCTGAGATTTTCACCTTCCAGGACTACAGCAAAGGAGAAAAATATCTGATGTTGTCCTTCGTAGAATACGGTGAGCCCCAAAACCAGATACACACTTCTAGGCCATAATATAAAATAGGCCATAATATAAATACATAATACTTTTCTGTTGCTGTGTGTGAAAACTGTTTACGAATAGAACCTGCAAGCAAGATATGTTGAGTATTGAGGCAGGTTATGCAGGTTATGGGTAGGCCCTGAAATCTAGGGGTATATGTAAGAGCACCCCAAGGACTGCCTGCTACATGTGGAGACTAATAACCAAGAGAGAGTTTGAGCAGGAAGGGCAGCTACTCTTAGACGACTCTCACCTCATTATTTGTAAATCACAGTTAAGAAAACAGTTTCATAGAGTACCTGCTTATTTTCTGGGACCATCTGGAATACCTCAGAACCTACTGAGATTAAACATATCGCCTTCAGACAGTGACGTGTGTCAGGTTTCCTGCAGTAATTGACAGAGAGGGAACATAGATACATTTCTGGTTTAGCCGTTGAAAGCATCCTGATTAAAGCACTCCTGAGAGGGATGGACTGGGAATCTACCCTTTCAGGCATCTGCCCTGCTTAGCCATGGGATGAGTGTAGGCACATTGGGGAAAAGGCATTAGGTAGTGTTCTTGTTTGGCTAGTGCCAATGGCCATGGTCACCTGTTAAATGTTAATTATCTTGCCATTGCCCTCTGTCATGATATCCCTAGATGCAGATGCTAAAACAATTTTCCTTCCTTCTGTTTCTTTCCTTCTCTCCTGTCTTCTGAGGGAGAAGGCATTACCACCCCTCAGGTGATGACTTCTGAGACAGTTTCTGAGGCAGGAGTTTTACTTGCTCTTCACCTTCCTCAGATTGCTATTGTGCTTTCAGATTTTTTAACATTAATCTTGCACAGTCTTCCTACAATTTCTCAGGCAGCAAGAAACATCTGTAAGTGTAGATTTTGGGAAATGTTGCAAATACTGTATAGTTGCATTTCTGTCTACATAGATAAGTACACAGATGTCCTCTGGGGACCAGGTCTTTGGTAGGGTGGTGCCATCATATTTCAAATGTGAAAGGCCATCAAAGTGTAAATGTGAAAGATCTTTGTTCTCTTTGACTATTGGAAATTCTGAGGATCTCCATGAATGAGGGGAAATTTGGCTTATGCTGCAGGGCTTATTCACAACTCTTCAGACAGAGAAGCTTCTGGGTGACAAGTCGACTGAATGAGGAGCACTCTGGAGGGCACTGTGGGGGCTGGGTGCCTCAGAGATATTATTCCCTGGTTGGACAGAGCACTCCCTCTCATGCCACATTGACAGGTATTCCAAGGAGAATACAGCATGGGTAACAGGAAGAACAAAGAAATGTAGATTATTTCAACTGCTATACTCATAGAAAGCTTTTTCTCTGTGGCTGCATTGTGGTTACCGTGAAGGTTGGCAGTAACACTTCTCTTGACAGCTACAGACTTGAAAACCCAGACCAGCTTTGGGTTTGCAGAAGCCTGACTTGGAGCCACATTATATAAAAATAAAAACTGTCACCAGCTGGTTAAAGTGGATGTATGCCCCTGTTTTACCTCTTGGTTTTCTTCCTCTTGATTCCAGATTTAATCCTCGGAGACTTTTCATCTTGTCCCTGTGCTGATGCAGACATTGGTTTCTTTGGTCCTGACGTTATATCTGACTTACACCATATCCCTTCCATTTTTCTCCCCTTAGGACCATAATAGTTACTGTGAGTGAGCAAACAATATATAGTGAGAGCAAAGACCTGATGGTTTAGAAAACATTTTTCTGCAGCAAAAGTCATATGAGTACTGGGGTTCAAATCTTTCAGGATTGAATGGAGTCACCTGAGTCTTGCAGCTACCTTGTCAGTCTGCTTAAAATGCATCTATCAATTAAAATTTCCCACATAACTTCAATTAAGACCCCTCTAACAACCTGCTGAGCACATCTGATAACTGCTGCAGTTATCAGATTATAAAGACCTATATCTAGGTCTTTATAATTGAGTTGCACTGCACTCTGAAGATATATATTGCTAGGGTATTATTTGCAAAATACATGATTTCCTGTCAGTGCATAATTTCCACTTTTGGACTAATCAAAGTCAAATATATCAACACAGATACAGGGGGTTCCACAAAGGTAAACCTGGTGAGATATGTGAAGCCAGTTAAATACAAAGGGGGAAAAAAAAGATAAAAATGTTCTTATATTAATTTTTTGAAAGACAATAATTCGAAGTAGCTTTTTTTTCTGCTGTTGATTCACTGAAGTTAGGTTGTGGAAAGCAGTGAAAATAAAGTCATAGTTCTCTAAGCATTCTTATTTTGCTTTGGACTCATATCTCGCACTAATATAACTTCCACAGAATCTATGTCTCTTCGTGCATAACTTGCTCACTAAAACAATGAATTCTCCTTGAGAACAAGATTTGAGTAGCATTTTCATGGTCAATTGCTTTCAGTATTATTAGACAAAGATGTCTTAAGGGTGCAGGGTGGTAGTAGTCACTGAAAAATGCACTGCTTTTCCTTGTCATTGTGCTTTTCCTAGCCATTTTGTCTAGAGCTAAAGAGGAAAGAAGTACCTAAGTTATGTTCCTGTTCATTCTCTCAGTTCCTCCTCTTTTGAGAAAGATGGGGAATAAATACATAAGGAAAGGGAGTGGTGAAAGGTGATGGTAAACTGTTGACAGGAAGCATTTGTGACACAGGGCCTATAATACAGTAGGAAATTCAGCCTTAGTAATTCTGGATGGACTCAGCTGGGAATAAAGATTAGGAGACGGTGAAGGAAGGACACTTGCTCTTTAAGTTCTCCCTGGGGAAATATTTTATTGTTGTGGTTAGAGTCTTTTTGGTAATGTGCTCCAAAGTGCTTTGATCTTGATCAAATCCCTATAGTAAGGCTGCAGGTTCACCAGTCGGCCTGCATCATCCTGCATCACTTTTGTGATGGATACCATATGGCACATTACAAAAACAGAAAAGCTTTTTACAATGTGTATTAGGTAACATGGACTGAGATGAGTTGGCTGGAGCTAGAATAAAAGCATTTCTTGCCAAAAGTATGTGATACAAAGGCGAGGAGTGGGAAACCCAGAGTCTTTCAATAACAAAGAGGGTAGTCACTCCAGACAAGCCATTGATTCTTCATTTGTTTTACACTAGATTAAGACTACTAGTACTAGTGTATTAAAAGAAGAGATAGAAATATACCTACAATCTGAGTCAGGGTTGCTATAAATGCAGGATTCTGAAATTCTGTATTTCAGCTGAGATGCTCTAGTATTGATAGACAGCAGGCTGTTAAGAATAGAATTTCCTTTATATATATATTTATATACATGTTTTAGCATTTCCAGTGTCTTGGATCTGACAACTTCTACTACTCACAGATACTTACCTTAAAGCTAAACTCATCCATCTTTCATTTGTTTCCCTGTGAAGCCTGCCTAGCAGTAAAATGTGTTAAACAGGTCAAGGTCTGTTGCCCCCACAAAGACCTTGGATCTGTGTGGGATTCATGTGCCTTAAAGGACATGCTTAAGCAGGCATTAGCAGAATGAGGCTGCCTTCCAAGCCCCAAAAGATAGACCAATGTGAGATATCAGACTACACTTGAGGCTGGAGGCAGCAAGAATAGGTCTACGAACTAGAGGTGAGCTGTTTTCTGCATGAAGTCCAGATGTACACAAAGCCAAGTCCAGTGACTGCACACTTCTGTACTCAGAGCTTCCACTGGTTTTATATATTTGACCACATGGTAGTGCTTCGATTATCAGCATTTTGTCATGTGACTGTCCTGCATTCTATGATTATTTAATTACTTCATTTAAATGCTGAAGCGTTTAGCACTCAGAGCTAATAATTATTGACTTTCTCTCTTCTGTTTGTATGCTAGGCCATATAACTTTGAATTCTGTATTTCCCTGTTTCTCAAGTAATACTTCTCTGTGAGATACATTTTCTCTGGCTAAGTCAGATCTCAGTATCTCTTGCTGAATAGCTTGCTTAGTCATATTTGCAACTAAGCAGTTTTTCAGATTGTGAGTGCCTCTAGGTGAGTGCCTCTCATCTAGTTATTAGCAATAGCACATTTATATCACATTGAAGGCAACTAGACTCTTTGCTTTTCCAACCTTCATAGTAATACCTTGCCTGAACACAAGGATATATGTTCCCAAATCTATTAAAATGTGATAGGATTAAGAAACGTGACTTTTTTAGACTCTTTTGAAAATTCAGGCCATAACTAAGTCATAAGCTGTGTATAACTGGGAACATTGTCTTCAGACATAGCAACCTGAACTTTTTTGTCTACATTGCTATAAAAGTGGGCTTATATTTCAAAGGTAGTTGAGCTCTAGCCAGCCCCATACAGAAGTTAATTAAAATCTTGACCTATAATAACAACAACAACAATAATAATAATTTGAGTGCTTTTATTTCATATTGGATTGTTCTAACCATCATATAAACACACACAAAAGACAGATCCCTCCACAGACATAATGTCAGTAGTTTTGCCTGTGCAAATTCAAAACCATGTTACTTATGTATAAAGTTTATAAATGTAATTTTGGGCATTGAAATAATTAACAATTTCTGTAGGTCTACTGAGAAAATGTCTTAAAGCAATATTCAGGTCTCCCTATGAAAAAAACCTGAATCAAAACAGATTTATATGCAGAGTATTATTATTATTAATAATGTAAACTTCAATATGAATAAACTGTACATAGCTCATTTTCCTCATCTGTTACTCAGGCCAGTTATCACAAATGCATAAAATGGAAACATGATGCATTATATTTTGGTTAGGATGAACAATGAGGATTTTATGTCCTATTAGTTTTTTTTAATGCAATACTTCTATTAAAGTTGAGTTAGCCAGCCTGATATGATCCTTGTTAGGTGCCTGCAAGATTGAAAATGAGTGGATGACAAGACTAACAGCACAGATGTTTACAATATACTGACACTGTGCTGTGTTTGAGCCACAGATAGAACCAAATGATTAATTACATCACAAAAGTTACTCAGACATCAAATTATTAGGCTGGATTTTGATCTGTACAAGTTTGACCAGGAGCTAGGTTTCAAGAGATCTCAATGTTAAGAGTAGTTTCAGTGCTAGCTTCACCTTCTTACATGTTTCTTAAATCTCAGCTTTTGGCGTAAGCCAGAATATGCACCCAATGCCCTGTTTTGTCATAGGACTCTCTCTACAGTACTGGAATATGGCTGCATGTTTTTCCACCTGCCAAAGTAATACTCTTACTCCCTGAATTTTAGGACTGCCAAAGGCAGTTATCAGGGGCTGTATGACTACACCAAGAGCATTAATGCTAATTAAGGAGAAGGGGAGAGGATGTTTCATCTACTTTCTACTCAGTTCTGGAAAGATTCCTGCCTTCTCAAGTACCCTTAAGCATGGGACAGCTTTGCACTATCACAAAACCTTATGCTTGCTTTGCAGACTCGTTTTAGTCTTCTACTAACTTTTGAAATGGTTTTCTCAGCCCACAATGGAAATACCAGATTTTGCCCTTAACTGGCATCCGTGTTTTATCTCCAGCTGAATGGGAGACAGATTTATACATTTAGAGAGCCAAATCTTCTTCCAGGTGATGGCTTTTCCTGAAGAAATGGAGAATTGCACATGCATAGCAGTGATTGCACTTGTATCGTGTGAGTGATGTAAGGAAAGCACTGATATAGGAACTTCTATGACATAGATTTAGTGTATTCTCCAAATGGCAGTGGAATATTTTGATTTTGGACACCAGGTAAATGTCTTCAAATTTGTTCTCAATTTTCATCTGTAAACTGTGAATTAAAGATCCGTATTTCAGAGTGGTACTCTAAGGAGAAGAGCTTAAGGTATGTAAACTCTGCTACAGTGGTTTCACAGTTAAAGCAGGAGATTGGAATGGGAATGTGATGTTCCCCATTACTGATAGAGAAGGAGATGATTGCAGATTTGCATAAGCTACAGAAGAATTTGTGCTTATAATGAAATTGTTCAAGGCCAGGTTGGACAGGGCTTGGAGCAACCTGGTCTAGTGAAAGGTGCCCCTGCCCATGGCAGGGGTGTTGGAATGAGCTGATCTTTAGGCTCCCTTACAACTCAAACCATTCAGTGATTCTATGATTCTACAAGGAAAGCTGCAAAAATTTCAACAGCTTTCAGATAATGCTCACTAAATCTGCAGTTGGGCTTCTTTGATGTAATATGGACCATGTATCTGTTGATTTCCGATGTGAAGGTGCAGAATACTCCTGTTGCTTGGTAGCATCTTCCTATTTCCATGCCTGGCAAAAAGAGATCATCTCATTAAGACCTTAGGATGGAAACCTACAATTGCTTCCATCTTCACTAGTAACATTTCACCCTCTTATCCAATTTATAGACACTTCAACTTCTGATATGCAGTCTGGACAGCATCTTCTTGTTCAGAAAAGTTACAAAGATTTGTACATACTATGATATTGTGAGGAGATGTTGTTGCAAAAGATGTTGTTGTGTCACTTTCTAAATCTCAGCTATAGAGGAACCTGAGGGATGAAGATCAGATATTCTTTCAGATACTGCCACTAATGCTAAATGTCCTATCATATTTGCCTTATACCACTAGAGGTCCTATTTAAATAATTGTATATACCAAGAGAAAAAGATATTAATATGACATAGCTGATAAGAATGTAGTTGTTGGGAAAAAGGTATTAAAATAATCACGAACTACATATAAATGGATAAGTAGTATATGTATATGTATTTCTGTAGCTCTACCTCTACGTATTCATTAGAAAATTAACTGCTGTTAGCAGAACGGAAGAATTTAATTGGTCTAATTGTGTAACACAGAATACCAAATCACCTTGTGTGCATTTTGTTGGAATTGAGACCATAGAGTCCATTGACTTGAGCTGGGCCAGAATTTCAACTATTATTCTTAACGCTTCCTTTTTTTTTTTTAAATAGATATAAATTGGTAACTTCTGACTCAAGCTGGCACAGAGGGTCTTTCTTGGTTAAAATGTAAATTTCAGTGACTAGAATAATAATAGAAATGAGACCTTTGTCTCTTGAAATTAAAGTGCTGGTAAAGCTGAAGCTGCCAGCTTTGTATATTACAGCCTGAGGAGATAATATATTGAATCATTCATTTCCTTTTCCTATTCTTTTTGCTCTCTTCAAAAGCACATTCTGTTTCAAGTAATTTCAGTCCAATAATGAATATAACACTGACTGACTCACCATCATACAAGATCTGCTTTGGGATATACTTTAACATGTTTTGATTCTGTGCAGTTTGAATAGAATAAAATAGGAAAAAGTGACTTCCCACGTGGTGAGCTTATGCTGCCTCTTGATGCTTTTAAACTATTGTGTCTTTGTTTGATGAGAAGCCCACCTGTGTATGCCTAGATGTCTCTAATTTTGGCTTCTATCCCTCATTACCTGAAGAAAGAAGCTTTCTAATACTAAGGTTGCACAAGAAGAATTAGTTAGATTTATTGTTAAAATGATTTTTGCGATGATAGGGGGCTGTCTTGCTCAAATACTATATTTTCATTAATAAGTTGTATGGTGCAGTAGAAGGTAACCTTTTTAAATTTTTCAGATGGCATTATGCTACAGGACAGGCTTACAAATGAAAAGGATACTGGCAAACCTGGACAAAGTACAGAAGAATGGATCTTGTTGAATACATGTAAAGTCCTGCAGACAGGAAAACTTAGTTGCACAAAACCTGATATGTACTGACTGGGAAGAAGTGCTTCTTGGTAGCAGATCTACATAACATGGAAAAGGATTGAGGGCTTAAGGTGCATTTTAATATTATTGCATGTTCTGAAAAAATGTGCAAGCTAAAACACAGCTCAGAAACAGTGTGACATGATTCTTTGACTCTCCTGGAGCCTATTAAACTTTAGACAAGAGACCTTGTCCAGTTCGAAAACTGAAGTTAAAAACAAGAGTTGGGTCAACTGGATGCATTACAGGACGGACTGGAAGCCTGCAGGCACGGCCTAGAAAAAAAGAAGGAATGAATATATTTGGGTTTGTCTTAAGACTTGAGTTTGAGTGTCAAGGTTTTGGTCAGGTGAGAGCTAAAGAAGTGGCTTCTGTGAGAAGCTTGGGGAGCATGTGGAGAGACCTCATGGCAGAGGGAGTGGAACCAGATGATCTGCAAGGTCCCTTCCAGCCCAGCCCATTCTATGATTTTATGATCTTAAAACAGCAGGGGTGAACTAATGTGCCTTATGAAGAAAAATTCATTGGTGGAGCCAGTGTAATTGGGAGTTTTCTTATAGGTAAAGAAGGACCAGTTTATTGTATATTCTACTGCTGTTCAAGATGTAATCCACTTTAGTGGACATTCTGCGCTTGGCCAAGCAAAAGAAAAAACAATACTGGAAGCTGTGATTAATTTTCACGTGTGTTAGAGCTTTCCAGTGCTAACACTGTTTTGAGAATAACAGATGTGCTGTACTGACTTGATTACTAAATGAACTTATGTTGTTCTTAGAAGCTGGGTGCAACTCATGAGGAGTACAAGAAAACAAAATAATGACTTTCAAACTAAATTCTTATAGAATAATACATATGTTCTGACTTTAATAAATGTCTAATACATGTTGAACTGCAGCAGAGATTGATTAAGGTGTGAGGGTCTACTTATGTTTTGCACTACTGGATCTGCACACAGTAGATGACTATGCTTTTTAGAGTGAGGGAAATGTACAAGGGAACACTGTTCACTTATCACAATAAAGAGCATGAATTGGGAATGATACCTGCTCTGATTTGGAAGAAAGCTTGACAGCCTATGGATTAAAATTTCCTTATACTTAAAAATGGTGAATGTTATTGTTTGACTCGTGAGCACTTTTGTTCATTTCAGAGCATGATTGCATGCAAAATTTGTCCCATTTTGATTCATACTTGTCACATGATTTGTTCCCATAAAAACATTTCCAATTTACATGCACAACTGATGTGAAATAGCAGCCATGAGCAGATTTAGAAAGCAATCTCTGAAAATTCAACCAACTAGGTTTGCCCCAGAGTGTTATTGAGAGTAATATGAGAATGCCATGAAAAGTTACAGCCTTATAAAATATAGTGGACTTTATCTTATTGCATATTTATGAGCTGCAGTGTTGATACAGCACTGTTATGAAGTTGAAATGGTACAAACATTCTTAGGGTTTGACCCTGCTAACATTGACTCAATATTCTACAAGTGATTTTAATCATGTACTTGTGTATGTGCAGGATTGGATCTTTAATCTGTGTTTTATATTGTTAGTCAGTGGGTAAAAGCAAAGATGCATGTGAAGGGGAAAATTTAGAAGGTATAGTGTTAGTCCAAAGGTGTACTGCACTGGAAAGTTTGGGGAAAATTGGTTCAGCTATTTTTGAGTTAGCCAAGTGTTTTTCAGCTGTTAAGAAAATTGTTTCAGCTATTTCATGCTTGGGTAACTCGATCTTGTTTAAAAACATCAGACCTGGTGCATGTAGTCTTGAAGTATTGTGAGAAGGAAGCTACCTTTGAAATATTAGAGGCAATAATCATCAAAAATTCAGAAAAAGGGTATTATTCCCCCCTATCTTCCTCTAGAAGAGGATTGCAACAGCATGCTCTCCCTTAAAGCTTTGCCAATCTGAAGGTTGCCTGTAGCTTCAGAGGAATCTACCAATGCTTCATGTGAGTAAATGCAGATCAGTGGAGGACGGATTTCAAAGGTGTGGATGAACTTGTTTTATTTGACATGTTTTAATATCCTGTGAAAGTTAAGTGTTGCTGGACATGATCTATTCATGACATTAAGAGCTGCACCAGACACCACCATGTATGTAGAATTACACTATCTTTTGGACATTAAGCCAGTTCTTAAAAAGTCTCAAACAGGTCTCAAATCTTCAATACTGATTGAAGAACCAGAGTGCCCTATAGTTCAGGAAAAAAAGCTTAGATTTATTTATTTATTTATTTTCCCTCTGTGTAGGTTTCTTGCTGGAAGGACTTTCTCTTAATTAAGGACAATTTTTCTTTTTTCCTTTTTTTTCCTTGCTTGAATATATTTTTTGGTATTATGTTTTCACACCATGTGTCAATTTTTTTTTCTTACCAAGTACATTCATACATTAAGTATATTTTATTGATAGTGTATTTAAGAGTATATTTTTTAGCTTATACATGTTTATTCACAGCAACTACTTAGCAAAACCATTATGTTATGGGCTAAAAGTGTGCATGCTGTGCTGAGCTAGAGGTTACTTTACTCAGAACATATGCAGGAGGTTTGATAGGATTCTTTTGCTTTCCTGGGCTATGCATGCAAATGAATTTTAGGTATTCCAGTGGTGGAATTATTTGCTGAAATCCTCCTCTTAGAAAGGAAGTTAAAGAGAAACAATACCTTTATGCAAGGAGAGGGTCAGTTTTAATCTTCACTATTCAAGAAATAGATTTAGGTTTATCACTGGAGTGTTTCCACACAGAAAAGAAAGGAGAGAAGAGGCCAAAGCTATCTGTTATTTTTCTGTGTTTCTCAACCAACTTCTAGGTATTTTAGGTTTGTGGAACTTCTTAAGCCCTATATGATTTGTCTACTTTGAAACAATTAGTAAAGCCTTCACTTGAACCCATATACCTACAGCTAACACATTTTGGAGAATTTCAGAAGAATCATCTTTTTATGGGAATAATCACATCTGTCTTTGAACATGTTTCCAGCTGATTTCTTTGGATGATTCCCAGATTTTTAAATTGTAGTTTCTTACTGGTACATAAGTAGTCTGTTCCAACCTGTCCTTCCAGGATTAATCATGATTTTGCAAACATGAAAGAAGTGACTATTCCTCAAAACTACACTGTGAGTTAAAAAGTGGTAAATAAGTTTTCTTCATTAAATTGAACTTTTTATAACTATAGCTGCACAAACTTCATAGTTCATGTTTTGTGCATGTGTTGGATGAGACTGTAATGCCATTCTCTCCTAAATGTGTTCAGGCAAAGGAGTAGTGCAGTAGTAACTGCAGGAGGTGAACCTTTAATCTTTCAGTTTTGTGCACATAAACCCTTATTTAGGGTCATCTGTATCCGTCTGTACAGTCAAACTCAAATTACTAAAGCACTTATTTGTAACATGTATGACTTCAGTGAAACTTCGTATATGAGGAAGTGGCTACTGCCTTGGGTTTACGTAGTTCTGTGTTGCACCGTCCACACTCTTAATCTTACAAATTCTTTTTCAGCATCACACATTTCCCAAAAAGGATATGGTACAAACCCAAGGTTTTGGAAACTTTGTGTAGGTATTTGTACCATCTTTGGTGGTACTACACATCATCTGTCTCAGGCATCTAATTTAAGTGACCAGTGTCAATGTTTTTGTTCAGCTGAGAGGGATTTGCTCCTGTTCCGGAGCGTGTGTTGCATAAGCAACCAAAATATGCGCTCTAGAACTTTATGCTAAGTTTCAGTCGACTATCTGGGGAGGTCAGAGGGGATATCCATACATAAAATAAGTGATGTGAAACCCTGCTGTTATTTAAGGAAAATCTTGAGGAGTATGGTTTGGGATTAGAGGCCCTGTAGCCTTCTGTTCTGAACAAGTACAGGTCTATGACCACCACCAGGAGGACATGCCCATGGTTTAATGGATTAGAAGAAACTCTTAAATCCTCACACCTGATTCAAGGAACTGGCCCTTCAGTTTCTCACAAGAGATAAAACATTTCATGTGGGCTGCCCTAGGGAAGGCAAATCTGACTCCCCTGTACAGCAAACAGATGAAGGGTGACATAAGTTTTTATGTGAACAGGTCATTCCCATTCTGCTGCACAGGAAGATACTTACCTTTGTCCTTTTGCTTCTGAGTGCCTCAGAGACAAATTGAACTGCTTTACTCATTCTGGAGAACATGAGAGTCCTTGACCAGCCATGTAATCTAGATGGGAGTAATCATGAAGGGAGATACTAATCTAATAAAAGATATCAGACTGGCCTTAATCAATATGGTGAGAACTGGGAAAAGAAAAATAACAACAAAAACATTCAGCCTGATATTTAGCAATATATAGCTTGTTACAGCATTTTAAAATCAACTGTGTGCACTCTTCAGTCAGAAACTTATAAAAATGCACTCTCTGTGTTTGTTTTTTTCCCCCCCTCTTCTCTCCCTACAGTGTAGTCCATATACAGTCAATCTGTGTGGTTACAGACAGCTGAGAAAATTTAGTGCAATTTCAGCTTCAATGCTCAAATTGTTTTCCTATAGGCCAAGTAGTTTAAAACAGCTTTACCTCTGATCCCAGGTGTTGCTGAGGCAGCAAAGTCTCTGTGAGCCCCCACAAATCAGCAGGGAAAACTGCTGAAGCAAGTAAAATCTTTAATTGTGCAACCAAAAATGCTAACAAAAAAATCAAACAAGCAGATCTTTTTCCCAATTAAATGCTTCTGTGTTCCCATCAGTGAACACATGTGAGCATTTCTGATACTTTTCCCATAGTACCTGGCTCTTAGGGTGATTATCTTGGACCTCTGTCACAATGAATCTTTACCTGCTTAATAGAAATAACATGTGGGGAATCTGGGATGGAGCGTGAAATTCCATGTGAAAGACACTTTAAATGTCAATTAAATACTTCAAAATTGTGTGACCACTCAACAGGACAGTAAACCAAGACGATTTTCTGGCACAGGAGTGTCCAGATCATAACCTGTCATCAGTTGTAATTGGCATCAGTGAAGAGGCCTGAAATGAGTAAGAGGCCTGAATGATGGGGGCAATTCAATAAAGGGTCCGTATAGGGTAGACTGGGAGCAAAGGTGAGATAGAGGAAAGGATAGAGGAAGAGACAAGTGCTGTCTCTTCAATGCTCAGTTTAGAAAGAATGAGTAAAGTCCAGTTTGTTTGACTTTTAAGCTAGCTGTTTATACGGACAATGAATTCACTTCTCTCATCTCCAAGAAAAATTTACAGTAAAATCTATGCAATGTTGTATCTTTTTATCATGTCCCATAGTCTTTCCACCAATTGCTTGATTTATCATTAGAGAAAGCAATATCACATCTCTCCTCTTTACTTTTTCCAGGGCAGTAAGAATCCAGCCCAAGCTGGCAGCAGCCATGGTGGAGATTTCATTGTTGGCTGGCACTGCTGGTCCAGTTCTACAAGATAGCACTTAATTTTATGATAAATATCAGCAGGATGTCATGCTGAAGGTGGTCACCTGCACCAGGGACTCTAGTCAGGACTGGAGACAAGGAACTAGGCTAGAAATACATTTCTTGGACTTAAAAAACTTACCTCTTACTGTGAATCAAGAAAAGAAACAAACTCCCTCCTTCTTCCTCCTTCCCTTTCACCCCTCAATCCTTCTGCCCAAATAGAGGCACATGAGAAAATAGTTTAACTAGCTTCAACTTTCCTGGTTTTCTTGGGATCATTCCTAATTTCCCTAGTAGGTAATAACGTATGGGTTTGAAGGATTCTGCCAACAGAGCAGACCTTCAAAAAGATATAACCCTGGTGTGAAAATATTACCTACTAAACCTGCTTCAGAAAAAATATAACGATATATTAAACATCAGGGTGAATAAAACTAATTGTAGTAAGGTCATATAGATGAATTAGTGCACTCTCTGATGGTGTAGAAATTCATGAAAATCTACTAAAGGAAAATTAATTAGTGGTGTAATTTATTGAAAGTATTTTTTTGAATAAGAGTATGTTTCTGAAAGTGGTGAACGTGCTTTTAAAATGCTTTGATATATTGATTGGTAATTTGTCACCTGCACATTGTTATTTAATGTTGCTGGCTCAGTTAATGTTTTTCCTGAATATGAATATTTAATGGCCTTGTATAGTGATCATTATGTTATTTTAAGCTTAACAAATTGTACAGACCCCTCAAGCCTTTCATAGAGATGTTTTTGTATGTAAACATAACAAAAATAGAGTACAGTTTAGCTGCTAGTATCACTGTGACTGGGTTTCTGATAGGCATTTCATAAGAAATGGATAATTTTTCAGTGAGGAAGAAAGCTTCTGGGCAGCCATCAGCACCAAATGGTGTGGAAAGACAGAAAAGTGATGAGGTGACACCAAGTTTCAGCTGCTCCAAGAGGATTTTGTACTTGAATCAGCTGTCACACTTTCTGTATATGAGAATGAGGCAGGTTTTAAAAGGTAAAGTGAGCTGTTGGCATAGAGTCAAATAGTTATAAATGGGTCATGGATAACTTTGGATTGGAAATTAAAGAATGATTTTTTACCATCTCAAGAGTAGCTAAAGAGTTTTTATGGGTTTCAAGCTAGATCTTGCCCATTTTGTTGCTTTGGACAGCAAGACACCAGACTTGGTGTTCCTGGTTGTCCTTTCAATTCCATCTTGTGATTGACAGATTTGCATCTGACGTACATATATGTGGTTTCATGTAGACAGCAAACTGTGTTAAAAAACTCAAGAGAGATCATGAGATCTATAAAGAGATAAAATCTTGAACTCATTTACCAAAATAAAACACAGGAGGTGGGATTAAACTCCTGCAGTTTTAGATGTAATGTGTCTAGATGTCTACAAGTAGCTGCTCATCCAGTGATCTCTGAACTGTCACTAGCGAGAAATAAACAATTTCAGGGTCTCATTTATCTAAGTTATTCTAGATATTCACCTTAGAAAGACAGTAATCATTTCCTAGAAATGGCTAATTTTCTCCATCTTCTGTATCTCCATTTGGATAACTCTACAAGTTTGTTTTTGTAGAAATCTAAATTATGTTCAGACAGAACTTATCCATAATAATTCTGACAATATTATTTTGTTTTATATATCAGTGTTATGATGGATTTTTTTAATTTCAATTCATTAATCAAGTATTGATAAATATTAAAATTAAGAAGAAATGGTTTGTAGTAGGAACATTGTACTTATTCAGACCAAAGCTGTGACTTAGATATCTTATCAGAATAGTTTTTTTCCTATTTAGATGTTTTATCTCACTGAAAGAGAAAAAAAATCTTTTTGTTTATATATATTTTAAAAAAGACGCATCAAAAAAGCAGTGAATGCTTCTTTAAAGTTCATAGAAAAATTCTATTTCAGAGTGTAAAATACCCTACAGCATTGAACAAAACACATCAACATGCATCTTCCTATCAAAGGTTCATCTGCAAGCAAGGGTGATGACTGAAAAGGTGGTGATGTGGTAGTAAATAAGATGAGGATTCACATGAAAAGTAAATGTATGAAGAATTGGAAGTCAAAATTGCTTCTTACATCAGTATGGTAGAAGATAATTTGAGCAATGATTGTTCATCTACCAACCATTTAGCAGCCACTGAGCTCAATGGAAATTCCTCAGTCTATCAGTTGAATTATTCTGGTTCTCAGTAAGAAGGACGGTACATAGATTATTTAGGTTTTAGACATGGGTTCCTTGGGGAGTATTGAAGTTGGCTTCTTCTCAACAGGTTCCCTGGCAGATTGAAGAGGACTAGGAAGTAAAAGGTTCCCAGGCTTTGGGGACTGCTGCTTGAAATAGCAGCAGCAGCAGCTTATGGGACTGGCTTCCTCTCATACTGCTCATTTTGGAGACTCTTGACATCCAGGTCAATGCAGTGAGCAGATCAGCTAGAAGTGTTTGGTACAGTCTTCTGCATTTCATACATAGTAGTTGCTTTCTGTTAAATTTTAGTGCAGGACTGTGAAAGAGGTAGGAGGGAGAAAACTTACACCAGCCTATTCAGGCATTTATGTCACTGAGGATGATGATACATCTGGGTTTTGAGATGGCATTTTGTTTAATTTAGATTGTCTTCTTTGGACTCATTAGCACAGTTGTCTCTTTATGGAGTTGCTGTTGGAAAAGCAATGTTTTTCATTTTTACCAGGACCATTTCCTGTCACCACTGCTCATACCCCACACTAATGTTCTGGCTACCACCACCCATCTATTCTTTCACCCCCAAGGTATGTTTTCCTATTCTATTAACCCTTCCAGTGATGTTCTATACCTGCTTCTTTGCAGATGGTTTTTCTTCTCTCAGATTGCTGTCTTGACATACTCTGTAGGAGTTTGGGATTTTTCAGGTGGACAGAACAGGAAGTGATCTCTTATTATGGTGAGGTCTGTACCTTGCTATCTTGAGGAACCATGACAAATGATCCCTTTACAAGCCAACAACTAGCACCAGAAAATATTAACGGAAATGAGTCAGGGGGAGAACAATAAGGCTGTGACTGCAGAACAGTGTAGTCTCAGGTTTTCAAGTCTGGCATTTGCATTTAGCATGACTATTTCAAGTGATCTTGAGTATCCGTTCAATAAATTAGATTTTATTCATCATAAATGCATTAGAATTATTTGTAAGGATCAGAGACCTTGTAAACAAGTAGGCTTCCTTAATTGAAACCAGAGACTGCTTCCTTTTCCTTATGCTTCAGAAACATGGAAAGAAACCATGAAAATCTATAAGCTGCATGAGGGGAGTACATTCATTTTCTGGTTTTACAGAACTTTGCCCATTGATATCTTGGTGTGTGACAGCAACACTCATAATAAGCGTTAATAGTAATTAGTTGCTATTTTTATGGACAGTGAACTTACTTTTTGTCATCTCTTTTTAACGATGATTTAAAATTGTAGCATTTGATACTGTTGCCGTCTCCGTGAAAAAAAAAAATTATTTAACTCATATGAAGAAATGAGTTGATTAAATTTTTTTGAAAAGTACTGTCAAATATATTCCAGGCATGGACCCTTTGAAAGACAAGTGGCTTCTTAAGAGGAAATTCTGTTGCTAGGAGACCATAACCATAAAGTTTCAGGATAAAGTATTTTTTATTTTAAATAAGAACTGTTGATTAATGAACATGCTTAACAGGCAAAGAACAAAGCTATCACAGCTATCTTTATTATAATAAAGACCAACTGAAATATTCAATGGATAGTTTCAGAAGGAATTATAAAGAGGAGGTCTTCAAGGGAAGCCTAGCCAAAGCTAGAGAACCAAGAAGCCCAGAGCACATTGATATAAGAAAAGTGCTAAGTATCTTCAGGGTATATTAAATCTGACATTTGAAATTTTTAAATTTATCTCTGTCAGCAATGAAAATCAGATTGACTTTGTGAAAGAGAGACTCTCTCATCTGTATTTTGCAAACAGAAAGGTTTGAATGAATGAAATGATCTCTTGAGATTTCTTCCTGACTTGCCCATCTGGGATTTTGCAGATTTCTGAAACTTCTTGTACTGCTTGTCAGTGAAGGATAAATATTGGGCTAGAGGGTCTTTGGTTTTTATCCACTGTAAAAATTCCTAAGCATGTCAGCAATAACTAGCTATGTACAGACTTAGAAATGTTTAGAATACACATAAATAATTCCAGTCTCATAAAGTATTAGCTCATGGTATCTGAGAGTCCAGTATTGATCATTTTGCTTTCACTGAGTAGCACCTTAACCCATAAAAAGACTACTGAAGTCTCAGAAGGTTTCTTTTGGAAAAAAAGTCCAAGTACAGGCATTAAAATGTTGCCCCACTGGCTCAATATTTATCTAGTTGTTTTATCCCACGGGTCTTGATCCAGTTTACAACTGCTGAAAATTGACTCAAGAGTAGACTAATTAATAAGTTCATAATAGTATCAAAGAGCAAGGAATCTTTAAAATGGCTATTTCTGCAAGGAAGTCAAATTGCTTTCTGAGAACTTGCAACATGAAACAAAATGCAGACCTCTTCAAAGGGATTTACATCACTTTCAGCTATAAAATTGTGTCACTTTTTTTTTCTGTGGATGTCCACAAAGGAAGTCTTTAGAAAAGGATCTTCTCAGCAGGTAAACTTTGGTTACCTGGACTACTGAAAACTCCTGGTTAGGTGGAACATATCCCAGAGTAGAGACAGAGGAAGAGAAGGCAGGTATTATTAGCAATACTATATATATGATTACCTTAGCAAAAAGCAGGACATGGCAACTCAACTAGGAACATTCTGAAACACCAGAAAGAAAACATTTCAATTATCATACATTCTTAATAGCTTTTATTGATAAGGTTTTATTGGGAGGCATGTCCCAGGCAAATCATACCTACTTATCCTCTATCAGCTGTGTCAGTCAGGGTACAAACTTACAAATTAAGATGTGAAAGCAGCTGTGGGACCTAATTGTCTCCCTGACATAGGGTGAGATGTGCCTGTGGAGAGGAACAGTGCTTGGAAATGTTTTGCTGAAAGCTGAGGACGGATCTCTTAACCACAGACCTGTGTCATATTCCTTTTTTGCAGTTAGGATAGGAAAGCACAGAAATGTTGCAATTCTCCTCAAACTTTGAGGGGAACAAGGGGTACATGCTGCATATTGCTGTCACCTTTGGCTCAGAAGGGAATGGGTGCATGTCTCAAATTATAGGTATGTGTTATTTGGAAGCCTTGCCTTTGAATATACGTAATACCAACGAGATGTAGAAGTCTGTCATGGATAGAAGATTTACTTTTTGATAGGGTTTGTTTAACGTACAGATGCTGTTTACTGTGTTTCAGACTGGTTACAAGGTTTTAGGGATGCCTTAAATATTTGTTTTACTGAAGCTAATATGTTCTTTTCTCAGAATTATTAAGACGTCCTTATCAGAAATTTGCATGAACTAATCCTTTATAATGCTTTGAAAATTCCTGACTATATGAAAGTCTGGCTTGTGATACTACAAAGAGTTAATCTCAAATGCTAGATTACAGACAGTAAAGCAGAATTTACGTATCTGAGTATATAATGCCTACATTCTGTTATATTAGTATTTCAAAAATTTTGGGCTTTGATTTTTGGAAACCAGCGAGAAAATTATGCTGTTCATCAAGCAAAAACTAAAAGGAAGTGCAAGATTTTATCTCTGCTCTGTGAAAAAAAAAAAGGTGCAAGAACTATGATTCTTGCTCTGACGAGAGACCTTGGTGCTTTATACAAGAACAGGATCGTGTTGATTCACAGCAGATTTTTCAAAGGGAACGACAGACATCCATGTTTATTAACACTCTATAAAAGAAGCTTAACAACTTGAAGCAATTCTTTCCCACAAGGTGAAAAACACCCAAACAAGTTGGGAATGGGAGCTAAAACAGATTGCTGACTGATAAGGATCCTTCCCAAGGCTAATAACAAAGGATTATCAAAGACAAGCAGCAGATTAAGGATTTTAAACCTTTCTCTGGCTAAGGCTAAGGAATCTGCTGTGGTAATTCTGCGATCTGTAGCTCTTTGGATAGTTATCAAAAACAGTGATGAAGAAAGTATATATATGTATATATATATAGGCTTGAGAGGTAAATGAGGTATTTTGTTCTGCACGGTGAGTAAGTGAGGTTTGATCCCTGTGGAAGGGGTTGCTGAGAGTGGAGAAGAAACATTTACTAGTTAAGGTAGTAGAGAAGAACACAATGGACGTGAGAGAAGGAGGAGAGACACAGCCTGAGAGCATCGCTTTACTGAAGGAAGAATGGGGAGAGCTGTTTCCCTTCATGAGCCCTTGATTCTACAATGTGTTTAGATCCTGTTTGGGGGATTAACGAGTTCTAACAGAAACTACCTTTGCAAATGATCTGGGCTGAGTGTCTGAAAGATAATCATTTACTTTAGAGATGTGTGTTGCCTCATGCACAGTGGCTTCACTGCTCTGGGCTCTGTCAGGCAGCTCTTTCTGTAGTAAAGCCAAATGTGTACTATAAAACTTGCTTTTCACACAGCATTCCATGGAAATGAAGTTTTCAATGGACTTATGTGATACATCTTCATTTTGGCTTCATTACTTAAGAGATATTTTGCATGACTTGTAGCTTCTATGTGATAGCGTTTTTCAAATCCAGTTACACTGATTAGACATAATCTACAATGAAGGGGATATAAAAATGATTGATTGTGGCTGGCTTCTCCCTTAAAAGAACCAAGTATTTTGATAGCCAATGAAAGAGAAAAAAAGTTGTTATTGGCCCTGTACTTTTCCGCGTGACCTCTGTCTAAAGACCATCACCTTCATTCTAATAGTTTGATTTGTGTTTCAAATAAATTATTCAATAATTTCAAGCAGAGAAAGCTCTCTGTCTCTTTTGGAGTGTGACTTCTTTTTTTTTTACGCCCAACTGAGTTGCAACTAAATGCTTCACTGTGCTCCAAACTGACTTTGCAATTTACTTCTGAATTTCTAATGCTTTCACCACCTGTAATGGCTTTCAGTGGCAACAGAGGTGGTCCTGCGACTCACACAGTGTTCTGCTTCCTCTTTTAAGGTAGTGACAGATAAAAAGGAGGAGAGTAAAAAGTTATTCAGAGGTTAGAGAAGGGCAGCGTAGATTAAGAAATAAAATGCTCACAAAGCAAATCCTATAGCCCCAGTTAATTGAATAGTTAAAATATCTCAGCTTCCATTTGTAAGTCCCAAAATACAGCCTTTTGTGATGGCTTTATGGTTTTTTTTGCTTCTACAGACTTCTGCTAAGCTTGCAAGTCTGGCAAGCGGCTAGAAAGCTCTGAAAATAAGTGATCTCTGTTCACCCTATGGATTTTTCCAAGATACCTCGAACTTGGAGTTTTATTCTGCATATAAACCTTAAGTGAAATGGGGCTGAAATTGGTGTCTTAGACCTTTCAAATTTTTCTGTGTCAAGGAACACAATAAAGAAGATACCTGTCTTTGCTGGTACCCGATTTGTCTCCTGTCTGTCACTTGTAAAGTAGCAATGGTGGAATATTGCCTTCCTCTTGAGAAATTGTCTGGGCTCCTTCCTTGTGGGAAATAGCACAGTATTGTGATGCAGATTTTCTGCCAAATCTCACAAATCCCTCACTGTGGGGATTTCTCCTTTCAGTCCTCTATCCTCCTGTCTGTAGAGCACTCACATTCAATACAGAAGGCTTATCACTTCCTTTTTAGAACTGTAAGAACCAACATCACAGCCTGCAAAAACCCACCTGGTGAGCTAGATCTCATTTATTCAATTTTTGAATCTCACTGAGGACTGCTTTAGAGAGGAAGAGACTCTGATAAGTTATTTGCAGTTTCCTTTAAAATACACCTGCCTCAATTTAGTTTCAAGAGACTCCTGCTTTTGTGCACCAGCAGATAGATTATAATTATATTTGTTCCTAAATGGATAACTGTGATGTCCAATATTTAATTAGTGCCACCTGTCTAATGGGATACGTGTGCGACTGCAACTGTAAAATATGTCAGTGCTATTCAGGCATAAAGGAGGGAAAACCAGGCATAGCTGTTAGGAAAACAGACAGATTCATGAGTTCACTGTGGGTTGAAAGGCAGATTCTCACTGATTGTTCAAATGAACACCCAACCAGAGCACATGGAAGCTGACATCCATGGAATACATTTAGGTTTCCCGCCTGTGACTTGTGCTTTGTACTAGGTTTCACCCTGGTTTTGATGCTGCAGGGAGGTATGTACACAGATTTGGGTGTTCAGAGGTGAATTTACATTTCAGACAGAGGCAAAAGCTATTATTGCAATATTCACTGGACTTGCATCACTCTGTTGCTGTAAATAGGCTCACATGTGTGCAAGCCATATCTCATCGTGCATCAAAGTGTTATTATGGAGGATATTCCACATACAGTAGACCAGAATTGAGAGTTAGGTCGTTGAGTTTGCCACTGTTCTGTCATTTAATTTTTTTTTCTAGTGTTTACCTCTTCTTTTTTTTTTGCAGATTTGCAGGAAGAAAGTTGCATAGTTGTGAAAACAGAACTGCAAGAGTCTGAGTGTTGTGACACATTGCAATGATGACAGTGAACAATGTAATCAGTTAAGATAAATCCAACTAAAAATACACTAATAAATAAATGCGTTTATATGCTTTTCATACCCAGGGAATAAATTAATACTTTATGTTAGAATAAGCCCAATTTTTGACTGAGAGAAAAATAGACACAAGCAAACTGAACACAAAATGGCCAATTGTTAACGAATATAGAAAATTTTACTAATAACCAATAACAAGATGTACTTCACAGTGTAACTATCCCAGTTGCAGTTTGACCTAAATGCTAAAGATAGACACAAGAATGTTGATGACTTCTTTGCAGACCCCAAATGACCAGGATTTAGACCTTATAATTCACCAGGTGAACAACACTGATATGAAGGTCTTGTAGTATGACAGAGTCCTGATTCAGCAGAGACCTGGAATGTTTCCTGATAAATTATTGTCATTTGCTAATATCTGTACAACACTCAGGCAGAGTCAACTGTTGGAATACTTCAGTTTCACCTGGTACATGCTGCAGTTTAAAAAGAAAAGGGATCTGCCAGCAGTAATAACACTGTCATAAATCTGACAGTCCTAAGCCTAGTGTTCTATCTTCTGGCTTCTTAAGTTTGCCAAATCATTACTTCTAACACTTAGAGGAGTACTATGTTATTATAAGTGGGTTTCTGTTTAAATGGGCCTAAATAATCTGAGAGTAGTGTTTTAATTCTGATTAGGGCCTGAATATATTTTACAGGCATTTCAAGCACTTATGCAAGGATCCTTGTTTCAGAAATGATATAATTTTTACTAAACTTCATTTCCCCTCCCTTTTCTAACCAGGCACTTTAAGGTTGTTTTTTCTTTTTTTTCTTTTTTTTTTTTTTTTTTTTTTTTTGAGGAGGGAGGTGTGGGTGGGAAGCTGGTGTTTAGTTTATTTTTTAATTATAATTTTTATTTTATTTCCATGGTCCCTACAACTGTGTTAAATACACATTCAGAGATGGATATGAGAACTGTGAGTGGAATGCTGAAGGAGACACTATTGTTTCATTTGTAATGTCTTCATTGTAGTGTTAGGGTCTAGCTTAATTTTTACATTGAAGACTGTTAGAAACTTCCCTTTGACAGTTTATGCTGTCTATTGTCATCCAGCCTTTTCTAACAGTGAAGGGAGGTAACTGTTTAACTACTTGACCTTTCTGGCAATGCTCTGGTAGAAGATTATAATAATCTTTCAGCCTCCAACAGTGATAAACTAGTATCCAGGCAGTGTTTTGCACTGTAATAATCAGTGGCTAAAATTTGTCTAGGAGAGAAACCAACGTATTTCTTGTCTAAAGCACGTACTCAGATGAGATGAATATGTAATAACTTATTTTCAAACCAAAGGGACTCCTTTTTACTGTGCTCTTGCTAAGAAAGGATGATCACACATGGTGTGACTCTTGGGGATGGTCCTCTGCAGGGCTAAGGGTTGAACTCAGTGATCCTTATGGGTCCCTTTCAACTCAGCATATTCTGTGACTCTGTGATCCTCGAGATACTCTTCCAACCTGGTATTTTATAATTCTATGAGTCTGTGTTAGGTGATACGAAACAAGAAAATAATTGATGCTGAAAGGGGCCCCTGGAGGTAAGGCACTGAGGCAGGTTAATCATCTTTACCCATGCCTGCAGCTCCAAACACAATATGACTACCTACTACTTGTATTTACTAAACTTTTTATACCTATTTCTTCATTTGCTACTTCACGAGTGTTTCTAATGACCAAAAGTCTATTTTACTTTTTTTTTTTTTAATGTGTTTATGTGTGTATATGTTGAGAGATTATGTGTGTCCATACACTGTAACTTTCTGATAGAGTGAATATTGTTTTGGAGGGAATAAAGAGCTACTTCCACTTAAAAATATCTGCATTTGTTCTTAAATCCTTCTTAGCTGTAATACTTTTCTAGTGTGTCAACAGATGTCCCTCTGTTGAAATGTTAATTATGAATTTATTCCATGAAAATAAGAACCTCAGACTAAGAAAATTGTGATGAATTTGAATATGTGCAAGACTTCATCATGAATAAAGCAACCCTGTGAATAAGATTCTCTCCATGAATGAGATGTTGGAATACTTGGCTTTAATTTGCTTGAGTTAAAATACAGTTAAGGAAATGCACAGTTATGATCTCTCTGTTTCTTTCATGAACTTAAATTTTGACTGAATTATTTTTTCTGATTTTAAATAAACATATTTATAGAAAGATATATCTATAGCCTGGTTCAAAACTTTCTGAAATCTGAAAGACGGATTGCAGTGAGGTCTGGATGAGTGTAGTTGCCATAATCCCGAAAAAGAGGGAACCTCTTGAAGTTTGCCATAAAACTTCAGAGATCATGGTCCACACTGACAGGGCGGTTTAGACAATTTGAAAAATTTATACAGCCTAAGCACTGTTTCGAAAGTGACCTGCGCTTGTCATACTGATTTTCTGTCTTCTTACATTTGTAAGTTAAAAAAATCATATCCAATACCTTATTCTTGAAAATTTCATGACTTCATAAGGAGTATTGGAATCCTTGGAAAGGGCTAAAGACTGGAATCCTGGAAATACAGAACTGGAAATTGTTTCTTGGTCTTCAAATGCAATCCCCTGACATTTAAATTATGGACGCAGTGTCCTATATTTACTGTCTTAAATATTTCAAACAGTATATTAATAGTAGTTGCACTTTTTATCCCTGGTACTTTACTTCGAAAACGATTTCAGAATCTGCTTTGTTTTGTATCTTACTGCAATAACACGCAGGCTATGACCATTTATTACTGTGTAAAACACTCTCCTTGAATTTAAATAAGTTGTTTATCTCCCATATTTGTACACTGGTTTACATACAGGCACCAATCACATCCCTTTGGGTTACAAGGTGAATTCTTCTCTTGTCTGATAAGCTCTTGGTTCCACTCAATGGATAATGACAGTGATCCTTCTCTATGCCTGTTCCATTTCATATCTTCCTTGAAAATAAATGACCAGAACTGTACACACTATTACAAATTAAGTCTCATCAAGGCTTAGTATAGCAGAATTTATTCTTTTTTATCTCAGCTGGAAATACTTTAACTGATATATTGCACGATGGTATTTGAGTTTTTCCACGCTTGCCATCCCTTGCTACCTTATAGTCATCCTGTGAGCAGCTTGTACACCTGTGTCTCTCTCTTCCCAGTCACTTCTTGACAAGGTCCTAGTCAATAGAAGAAATTCTCATTCATAGTCCCTGATGACCTTACTCTTTTTATTTTAAATTTAATTTAACTTGATTATGCTGACTCCCATCTTCAGGGCCATGCAGTTCTTTCCGTGAAATACCCTAATCCTCTTCAGTATTGACAATGCCTTTTAGCTTTCCATCTAAAGAATACTTTTTGTTTTATAATCCAAGGTTATTTACACAAAAAATTAACAACATTGATCCAAGGCCAACCATTTTTTACCTCCCTTTTTTTCCATTTCAATACTTTCAGTACTTCTCTTCTAGCCAATTCTTTGCTCACCTCACAGTTACAGTACTAATTCCCATCTTCCTACCCATAGAATCATAGAATATCCTGAGTTGGAAGGGACCCACAGGGATCATCAAAGTTCAGCTCCTGGATGTTGATGACTCCATCATTAATGCTTCTTCATATGACCGTATTTATGTATTTATTGTATTTATCACATTTACACACGATGCCAGTATTTTACTGAACTCCAAATGGATGAAAACTAATACCTCTTCTTTGTTTAGGTGACTTAGACAAAGCAACATGGGCGACATAGCCTGGCTGGATCTTTGTTGAATGCAGGCCACGTATTATCTTATTTTTTTGCAACTTGAATTATGATAGCCTTGAAAATGCATACTGTATGATTTCATGGCTTTCGGATTAAGTTGGATAGCCTGTTCTCTAAACTTGGTGGTCCTAAATGTCATGTACTGCATTACAGTACTTTAACATTATATGTCAGTGCTTTCAGACCTTTTATGGGTCCAAAGTAATTCAACGCACAAACCCTCAGTTTCTTCAACACCTCTTTTGAGATACAAAAGTAATAACAAGACCTTAAAAAGAAACATTGCTGTAAGACTTAAAGCATTTTTGAAGTAAAGGGCAAAAGCAAAACTTTGAAAAATATTTTCTATACTACAACAGCAGCAGTTAATTTCTTAGAGCATTGGTAATGAGGATGGTACCTAAATGTTTATTCTTTGGAAACAGCCTATGCATGCTTTTAGAGAAGAGCTGGGCATCCTTCATTATCAAACATTGAACAAGATGGGACCAATAGTGAATAAAGTATAATTTCACTAAAGGCAATTTTTCTGTCAGGTTCCTTAACCATTGCTTAAACTCAACATTATTCTTGCATGGAAATTATTTTCGTAGTAGAAAATATCCAGAAAGGTTGATATTATAAAGCAGAACAGTGAACTTCAGAATCATAAAACTGGGTTAGAATTCTGCTTTTAAAACATTTAATTTCAGACAGTTTTCCAAATTAATGATGAGCGTACGTTCCAAGAGTGTTATTATTCCTGACTATCCTGGATTACACAATGTCTCTTTGACAGTTGTACAGCTGAAATTCATTGTTATTGGTTCTATTTTTTAATTTAAAAATGCAATTTTAAAACCCTTGAAAAATGATACAGCAAATTTCAATACCTGAAAAAACAACAGGATTTTCAATCCTATACAAATACTTTGCAATGAATCAGACTGCGTAGACACAGGGGAAAAAATACTCTCATCAGCATTAACTTGTCTTTCTCTTTTCCCTTTCTTTTATTTAATTTTTTTTTACTTGCTCAAAAATATCCTCAGTTAGAGTATAAACTGAATAAGGATGGTAAAGGTTGGTTCAGAAGCTGGGTTATCAATTTATTACAGAAAGCAATAGTAAAAGCTAATAGATGAAGTGTATATGACCTTCACATCGGATTAGTGACCACCGTAGTATATTAGCAAAATATTGTGCATTGTATTCAGTAACTCAAGAAGATATTTTTCTTATTATAATATAAAAAATCCATTAATGTAATACAAATGTTCATTCTAGCCTGCCTTATCAGGGATTTCCATGTTGTATTTCCAGCCCAGTGTCCTGCTTAGTGGTCTGGTTTACATAATGATATAAGTGTAAAATGGAGTACACTTTTGAAATGAGAAGGACTAAGGTAATGAAGGACGAATAAGGGAATGTAAACAAAACATAGAGGAAAGGGAAATTGGGAAAATGAGACAAAGGGAAAAGAAAGTGAGACAGGGCATGTTAAAGTAGGAAAGTAAATACAAACACATTAAAAAATAAGAAAAAAAGAATAATTATTAATGGTCAAAGGTAAGCTTGTCAGTTCTTATGCCCAAGTTTAAAGTTAAGATCCAATTTTCAGTCCTAGCTGAACTGATTTCAACTCAGATGTTGGTATATGTGCATGAAGATGACCTTTCCTCATAATTTCAGCAACTTGCTTCTTGGAAAAGTCCTTACATGAAATTAAAGCTAGTGTATCATTAATTATTGGAATTCAGAATCAAGTGCTGATGACTCATATTTCTTAACATAAAGTTTAAGACTTAGTGGAAACTATGCAATGTTTTGCTCATGCTTTTGGCCTTTCAAATAAGAGAACATTTATACATTCATATTACATTTATATTAATGCAACCTGACTCTTTCAGTGATGATCTGGGATTACTTTATTTTCCCGGAGTAGTACTTTCAACAGTTTGATGTCCCTCTAAAACTAACTAAATACTTATAGGAGTTGGCACCACTTTTTTTGAAGATGTCATTAGATTTGTTTGTCGTCTATGTAGCCTATAGACATAGTCTATATATTTCATCCATAATTAGATGGAATGAAAATTGCTTGTGACCAATTTATCTTCTACATTAAGTTGTTATCCCCCTGATACTCATGGACCTGGACTAAAGAGATGTTAGCTCTTGATTCTCCTAAGCATCAGATCTTCGAGTCACAGCAATAATCATAAAATCATAACATACTTGGATGCATATAAAAAATGGCCACATGGGTTAATAAATGTGCCACCATCAGTATACTTATGTGTCAATCTATGCAAAACAAAAAGCCTTCTCGTACACATGCATGAATTTGGCAAGAGCAATGTAGACAGCATATTTGGAGCCATTAGCATGTGTGTTCTTCCAAAATTTCTGCTATATGTGAGACAGAGATTGATTGGGTTATAAAAGTGCTTGTGATGTGGAGGAAAATTAATTCAGCTAATCAAAAAGGGAAAAAAAGCAGTTGTTTTTGAAATGCTAAAACTCAGCTGTTTGCTTATTTTCACAACTGTTCCTGTCTTGCTTGCAAGTTCTCTCCCTGTTAAAAATGCCAAACACAGGTCATCAGTGGTGTCTAGGATCCAAGACCTATGATACCAACATCTAAAGCTCACTGAGGCTTTCCAGTTGTTTCACAGAAAAAAACTCCTTATATAAATGCTGGAAAAGGAGCTTCATTAATAAGTTGCAATGGCATTTTTCTCTCTGTGGCAACTACGCAGAACCTTCTATGCAATTATTTATGTTAAGCTGGTCAGGATTTGGAGCCAGCAGTTTTTCTGTTGATTCAGGGAAGTCAGTGCTTCATTCCTCCTGTTCAAAAGCATTTTGTTCAATATCAGATGGTACGTGTATTGCCTTGTTAGACTATTTCGGCCCAGTACCAAGCCATCTGCTCCTTAATCGGCACTGATGGATGTTTATTTAGTTTGTTTTAGCAATGGTGAGTTGAGGGCTGCCTTCAATAATAGATAAAGTATGTAACTATTCTTTCAGTTAAAGAGTTCTTTCTAATATCTTATGCCCCTTGCTGCTACTTAAATCAATTAATTCTTGTCATATTTCTAGTGGACATGGAAATCATCTGATTAGTTTCTTTTTTGAACCATCTGTTTACATAGTCTAAAACTTATCAAAGCAGTCTCTGCTTTGTATTAATTAAGTAAAATAATTTCTGGTTGGCTTCAATAATCTTGCTTTCCAGTTTTATTTTTTTCTCCTCTCTCCCTCAAACCTTCTTTGTGAAACTGGGTGCAGGATTGCAGCCTTTGTCCATGGGAAGTGAATAGAATGAAAGCAGCACGTAATACATCTTATGTATGACACCTGTGCTTATCCAGCTCACTCTGACTACTTTCTTTAGGCAGGATATGTGGAGAACCCAAGCTAGGTGAGAATATGCTACTTCCAACACCAAAGCTGTACAAAGACATTAATGCCATTAGCACAGGGCTCTGCATGCACTAATTAACCCTGCACTAGCACAGCAAAACTGCTGCTGTTTATTTCACAGTTCACATGAATGTCTCCACATGACACTGCTTGAAATGGTATAGAAACATTTATTTGTAAAGAACACTTCAGGGGGGTGGGTAGGCAAGAACTATCCCAAAAAGTGTAGGTATTCATTTCTGCAACTTGAAGTATAAATAAAACTTCATGTGTTTAGTATAATGAATAGTCACTTATTACCCATTACACACACTGTCCTCCCCTACCACTTTCTTAATAAATGTGTTGCCAGAGGGTATATTACTTAGCAGTTTGAAAAATCCTTATTTGCCTAATGAATTTCACTCACCTCACAGTAATCCTAAAATTGGGCAGATACTGGTTTTAGTCATTATATTTATTTGTTATCATGGCTAAAAATTCCAAAAGAACTTAAATGTTATCTGAGAGTCAATAGAAAATTGATACCTCAAACTTTTAAGAACACTTGAGAATTTTACTCAGATTATAATTTATTCAGAGGCCAGTTACATCAAGGTCATAGTTTTCATTTCTGTAAATGAGGTAGTTTCAATGAAAAAAAGATCGTCCCTGAACTTTATTCAGTTGCTCATAGACCTAGTTTTAGACATAACTTTTTCTCCTGAATAATGAACTCTGAAGTGGGGCTCACAGACTTGCTGATACTCCTCCACAAAAGTTCATTTGCATATTGAACATTTCTTTTGTTTCCATTTTTAAATACTGAGTTTCTACAGAATATTTTACTTTAATTTTGGCCAATTACCAGTTACTTATTTAGTAAAGGATGTCAATCTTCTGGGTGTCCCTGTTCTGCAGGAAAGCATCTTTGACTGTAGACAGAGTTTGGTGTTTCCTAATGAGGGAAAGGTTATCCACTTTTGTCTTTTCACTTCTGTATTTCATCCTGTGATATGGGCAAACCTCATAATGACAAACTGAACTCCCTGAATGTCTGTGATTTTCAGTTTTAGGAATTAAAAGAAAAAAGAAAAGAAAAAAAGAAAGAAAGGGAAATGGTTGTTTTAATGGTAATTGTTTTATGCGTGTCCTTTACAGTAACAGCATTTTTTTCATATGGTGTTTGACAAAGGATCTGCCAACGCTTAGCGAGGGCTGCAAAAGTCATTTCCTGCTGCCTGAAGCAGGCTGTGCTTCTGGTGAGGTGAGAGCAGAGTTCAGAGTCATCTGTTACATGAATGAGAAGATGCACACGCTTTGGGAGGAAAGCAGATGAAGAGGGTTTTCTTTCCATTCCAGTAACTCACAGCAGGTAGTATAGATTTATTCCCCTTCTCATGTTACTTTCATTTTGCTGGACTGTATCAAAGCATTGCAGATACTACAAATAGGGGTGTGCTATCTAACTTTAGGAGTAAGAAAAAGACCAACAGTGGTTACTTCATTCAGACCAATACTTTCCATTGCAGTATTTACTTCCCAGTTAGAAGAAACTGTAAAGACACTACATCACTGGATAGCAAGCAATTTAAAAGTAACCTCTTGTGACTGTAAAGTTGGTTGGTAGATCCCAAGAAAACCTAAAAGGCTCCCTATAAATCCTTCTGGTTGAATATATAAAATTTCTACCAGGGATCTAACACTTGTCCACTACTTCCATTCTTTCAATTACAGCCCTGTTCCTTTTCCTGCATATAAGATCAAATGTTCCTGGCCACATCTGCAAAATCATTTCACTGCTCACTTTTAAACAACTTAAAACTAAGACTGGTCAAAAAATGAGATTTCCCTTTTCTACTTCCCCTTCCAGTCCCCCTTTCTCTCTTTCATCTGTTGCTGCTCCTTACTCTGTCTCCCCTCATACCCCTATATCTCTTTCTCTCTTATATCCTCTGGAGAGAGGATTGGAGGGAGGCTAGGAAACCGAATGGAGTCCAGTGGTAGAAAATTATTTGGAAATTAGGAAAGGAGATAAAACAGGGAAGAAACTTAAAATCAGAGGAGAAAGATACACAGAAAATTTGTGGTAAATATTTGCTGAATCAGTTAGACAAAAATTTCCCAGGTAATGGACTATTGACAAACTCATCAACTCTTCATTGGTTTTTATTCACTATTTTTGTGCTACGGTGACAAATATTTTCCTACTCCTTGGCTGGATGCCTTGTGTTTTTTTAAGCAAGGATATAAAAACGAATAATCTTCAAACATCATCCTGCACACTGGCAAGTTTTGAGTTGCCTCCTGCTTTAGCAGCTAGATCAGCGGGAAAATCAATCCAAAGCTGCCTCTATTCCAGCAAGTGCATGTGGGTCTGTTCTTTCACTGGATGGCCAGCTGGCTTGCATCAGCAGCATTTGTGTCATTACATCCTCTTAGCCTCCAAAACAGGGTGGTGACATCCACCTTATCTGTTGGAACCCATTCCCAAACTCAGCGCACTGCCAGTTCGCATCTGCGAATTTAAGAGTTTGGCTAGTTGTCCACAAGCCATAATATCCCAGGCACTATTGTAGCAATTTAACAGTCTGCATTAGAAATTCCAGGAACAATCCATGCCACTGATCAATTTACTAGTGTAGATATAGTTCAATTCTATTTTTCCTCTGGAGCAAATAAGGAATTCTTTGCTATACAAGGCCTGGAATTTGAAGCCCTACAGATGTCACATCATGCCATAATTCTGTGTTAATTTTTTGAAAAGTGAATACTTAATGATTCTTGATCTAGAACTTGGCATTTTCCAATTGTCACAAGTAATCATGAAACTTGGATATACCTGGAATTCTCACCTGGGCTTTATGGACTCCACTTAGGTTATTTTTCTTAAATGACAATATTCTCTGAGAATTAAAAAACATGGAGAAATTGTTTAACACTTATATGTAGAGCATGAGCTACCTATAACTGGAGCATTTTTGCCTATTGACTCCACAGAGCTGGACCAATAACTTTGAGCAGTGAGCTGCTTAGGAGAGGTCTACACGTGTGGGCGTGTATACTGGATGTGATAAGGCTGAGTTAGCCCACTGCCCTGCTCCAGTGTTTTAGATTGTCTAGAGCTAACATGTCCAAACTGCTTCCCAAATCTCATTGAGTGGATGAAATTCTACTGCAGATGTTCCTAAAAGGCATTTACATTCTGTCTGGAGCAGGTCACGCCTTGAATAAAATATTCTTGTCTCTACACCAGTTCACTAGATTTTTTTGTGCCCCTGATAGGAACAAGTGTAAGGAAAAGTGCCAATTTATAGACCTTTTTGGTGCTCATGTTTGGAAAAACCTACCAAGATTTACAACTTGGTCACTAATGAACCTATCAAATAGAAGAGAAAGAAAACCACCATCAGGGGATATGGTGGATTCTGCTCCATCATTTACTAAGATGGATATCTGTGAGCTATCTGTTTCCTACATCAATCTTATTTTGGGACAGTAGAGCTCAAACTTCAAAATAACAGGCAACTATGGAATTTTTGTGCTGGGATGGATGAGGTTTAAAATATATTTTTCTGTTTCATTTTAGTCAGTCCTACAGTTAATTACAGGGTGGATATATTAATTTCTTGAAGTTCAGGTTCCTAAATTCTTTTACCTTGAAGATTTAGCTGATAGCTGTGACACCTTTCCATATGCAGATACAATTTCATTATAAATCATCTACCTATGGCTGGGTCAGCATTACAGTGGACTCAGCTCTCATTACTGTATGACAGGATATGTGAGATGCTGACACTAGAAAGATAGAACTATTTTAACCAAAAATATTTTTTATCCCTTTGCTACCTTCCTTTCTCATTGCCAACTCTGTTTTTCTGTGCTTAAATTTCCCTTCTGTGCATTTTTAGTCTTTCCTGTATTACCTTGTTTTCCATTTGGCATAGATATACTCTACTTATTTCTTTCACATTGTTTATATTCCTCTGGAGGAATTACAATACTGTAATTAATTAAAATAATTGCATTTTAAGGACATGAGAAACAAACCATATGATCCTTCTCATTTTTGCCATACACATTGGATCAACTTGCAGTCACATGTTTGCAACCAGCGTCCTGTAAAAATTCTGCACAAAAATATATACAATGACCTTTTAAGCACTGTTTCCTATGTGTCTGCATAATTTTCAGGAAATATATGTAAGCCTACACAGATAATTTGGTATGGATGACCTCTCGTTGGCTTGTTTCTTCAACTCCACACTCAATGCACAATACTCTGCAACAAAATTATATTTATATTAATTTTAGCCTCTTTTTGTTAAGGACTCCTGTCCAGCCATATGTCAGACTATTGAGACTGCAGCAAGCTGGTGAGTGAGGATTCAGACTCAGATGTTTATGGATGCCAAATCATTTAAAAATACTAACAGATGCATAGCTTAATTTATCTGAGGGCTGTGGAAAAAGAATGAAGGAGAGAAATTACTTATTTCTAGAACTCTCAAAAGAACGTTGGTACAAACTCTTTGAAAGCTGCAGGACTGAGGTATCAGTCCTGTATCCTCCCATACAAAAAGGGAGGAAACTGGAGCCAAAAGCTTAATCCTTTTATTTTTGTCCCTCTTCTGTTTTCTGTTTCTTCTTCCATTATCAAATTCTTCTTCCATTACCTTTATACCTTTCCCTCCTTTTTACTCTCCTCTTCCTGAAACACCCCAGTAAGCATCCGACAGAGATACTTCCAATGAAAATGCCAGTGCACCATGCTCTGTTCCCACTTATGCTTTTACTTTTACAAGGGAACTCATACAAACGAAGAAGAATGTCTGATGCCTCAAAGTCTTGGGAGTTCACCTTTACCTAGAGAAAACAAAGAAGAGAGTACTTAGTGACTCTCTTTTGGGATGACAGGCAGTATCCAGCTGCCACTGGGCTCTGATGTTTCTGGAAGCAAGCTGTGTGCCAGAACAAAACCTGAGACCTGAGCTTCTAACTCATAGACTTGACTTGTGCACAGTAATTAGTATTGATGGGGTACTTAAACTACCTATGCATCAGTCAATATAGGAACGTAAAAAGACAAAGGCTTGTTCAAATTTATTGGTGACAACAGTTGATACTAATAGCAGAGAAAGCAGAAGGAGAAAGACTCCTGTAGATCGGATCCTAATTGATGAAAAAGAACTAGTTGCGGAAAGTAGAAGGCAATCTGGGTGACCAAAACATTAAACACTAAATTCTTGATTCACAGGAGTACAAGATGGGAGAGTGATAAAATAAGGTTTCCAGGAAAGAAGTATTCAATTGATTGTTCAGAATAGCCTGCTGGAAAGTAAGCATAATAAAAAAATTCATCTGGAAGCATTTTAATGTAATAGACAACAGGTTAGCAAAGGCATATAGTGCTTTCGGAAAGCTCCATAAAAGAGTTTGGCGAAATAAACACCTGAAGAAAAGTACAAAGATCAGTGTTTACAGAGCCATTGTGCTGTCTACTCTCTTATACGGATCTGAATCATGGGTCATCTACCGCCACCACCTGCATCTCCTAGAACGCTTCCATCAATGCTGTCTCCGTTCAATCCTAAACATCCACTGGTCAGACCAATACATCTGTTCTAGAGCAAGCAGCAGTCACAAGTATTGAGGCCATGTTGCTGAGAACACAACTGCACTGGGCAGGGCACATCTCCAGGATGAAGGACCACCCCCCCCTAAGATCTTGCTCTATGGTGAACTTGCCACTGGCTGCCGCAAGAGAGGAGCCCCGAAGAAAAGATACGAGGACTCCCTGAAACAACATCTCAGCCTTGGCCATATTGATCATCATAACTGGTCTACTCTGGCCTCCAATCGGGATGTCTGGAGACACACCATCTATAACGCTGCTGATGCTTTTGAGAAAGCACGCAGGATCACCCTTGAGGAGAAAAGGCAACACAGAAAGAATCGTGCCTTGCAGAATATACCACCTAAGGAGTCTTTCTGCTGTGCCTTTTGCCTGTCTCGTATTGGCCTTTTCAGCCACCAACACGCTTGCAACAAACGTGGGTAGAGCCCTTCCCAAATCTTCGTTTGCGAAGCCCAGCCATGATGATGATCTCATCAAGAACAGCATCACTGAAGGGTAGGAATAGTGACTTCGCAAAATTATGTCTTTCAAAACATAAACATTTAGCAGGCATCAAACAGAAGCAAAAAATTTCCTCAATTATTAAGAGTAAATGGAATAGCAATGTAGGCAGGGACAAAATCAGGGGAAAATAACTAACCAAGAAAATAACCAGCAAAAAATATTTATTTATTGTAAATAAAATGATCATGTAAACAATTCAGTGGGGAAAGTTTAACTTGCTACAGTAAAGCAACTATTACTCTGAGCTCTACAAATGGGAATATTGTGTCCAAGCTGTAATCTTCTCCTCAGGGTTGATAAGCTTTCGACAGGACACCACTCTTCAGGCAAGATGTGGATCTATTAAAGAATATCCAGAAGAAAGAAATGAAAATTTTAAATAAACCTGCAATCTTGGAAAAATAGGTTTGCCTTATCTTGAAAAGACTGATAGAGACTAAAGAGATGATCTGAAAACAACTTTTCAATACATAAAAGGTAGCTGCAAAGATGAAATTAAATAAACAGTTCTCTGTGTCCACAGTAGGTAAAATGAGAAGTAATGACTGTGAATTGCAGCAAGAGTCCTTAGGAGGACATGTCTTATCTGCAAAGATAAGCTAAATGTGGGAGGACATTATCCAGGAGGATGGTGGACTCTCCACACCACTGGATAATGGTTACAAGATTTTTTTTGAAAACTGAAGAACTGAGGATTGAAGAAGCAGAAAATTGCAGGCACTTAGGCAGAGCTCGTCTCCAGTGTGACTTTCATATCCATGAAAATTCATTCACAGAAATGTTGGAATAAATTGGAAGCAGATGATTTTTATACTAACTACTGTAAAAGATGCCAAAAATAAGAATCTTTATTGACATATAAGGGTATTGTTTAGTGCTCTAGCATTGGGGTGCATTGTTATGTCAATACTAAAATGTCTGTTTAGAATTAGACTGCTCCACTGGACAGTTTATTTGTCTCAATGACTATAACTAGAGTGCTAAAGAAAACGCAACACAAATTGTGAATTGCAGACCTATTGGCTTGGTCTGACTCATGTTCACACTGAGAAAAATCTAAGCAGAAAAAGGAGTTGGGCTGTGCCCTATCTGTCTGTTAGGAATCATTCCTGGTCTATGGTATTCTCCAGACTATATTCAGAAATTGTTTGTAAGAGTGTTTAGTTGGCATGGGCCAAGGCCATGGCAAGAGGTGAGATACTTGTCAAGCATCATGGAAGTTAGAGAACAATGCTTGGACTGAAATTCTGAACATCCCTCGATTACTTGTACAGAAGTAGCCAAAAGAACTACTTGAGAAAGTAGTTTAAAGTGGTATATCCATCAGGAATTAGGGCTTATATGCTTCATTCAAATACTAAATTTTGAATCAGTTAATGCTACTTCAAATATACTCTCCCAAAAATGTCTGTGAACAATTTAGCATATAGCACAGAGCAGGGCTAATCCCCACAGGCAGTACTCTGTCTTTTTTTTGGGTAAACTGAGATTTTACTGATTATTATAATGCTTTTTCTTATAGACAAACAGTTGTATGAGAGACTCAGATGTAATTTTAAAATGCAGCATATTTATAATGTTGTTCCTTTTAAGGAACTGATAAGGGAAGGAAGAGAACTATGTTTACTAAGTTGCAAAAAATGAGACATAATTTTAAAGCCAATTTCATGGTTTTCATTGCTTGACTCATGATTTTAGAGAGCTTATGGCTGGAAACATTTCAAGATTTGTGAAACCTTTTCAGCTAAATATTATTATATCTTTAATATATAAAGCCAAATCCTCACCCAACAAACACACTTCCTGCTGAATCTAACAGAAGTTCCTGGCTGCAATCCCCTTGAGAATTTGGCTCTGGTTTCTGATAAAAAATATGGACCTTGTCATGATTCAGGAATTTTAAAAAGCCACTACTTAGTAGAATGCCTGACTGAGACTGAACGACCTCACTTTTCTGTGATGTCACTCATCTCATGTAAAACACCTCAGATGTATATTTTGCTCTTACTGCTACGTCCAGGGAAGTTAGGTAGAAATCTCTTTGCATGAGGACCAAGGACTGTATGAAATCCGTAGACTGAATGAGGTCCAGAGGAGCTCAGATTGCAGAATTGTGACAATATACAGATGTTCAGTGGAATTGGACCCTATTGCAGGGGCTGAATAATACACACACACACACACATATATATACACATATACATAAATATATATATATATGCCTCCAATCTTACTATACACGTGTAGTCTTATATATATAAACCATCTTAACATTCATCTGAACAGGTCTTCTGGCCAAACAATGGAAATAAAAAGATGACTTATCTTTATTGTTACCTTTTCTATTAGACAGAGAGCAGCTAAGGAGGGGACGGTCTTTTTCAACACCCCTTAAACAATGCAGAGCAGACTGCAGCCCTATTGCCACTGGCATTTGGATGCTGCCATGATGGGAATGATGCTGATTTTCAAGGTTATTAATATCAGTAGACTTACTAGTGGTCATATGAATTAATATTTTCAGTAATCATTAGATTCCAACATCATCTATGCCGATGACTGAGTCAGGACTCTTCATGTAGTTCTGAAATGTTAAAATAAATGTAACTTTTGGAAAAATGAAGTCCAGCAGAAATCAAACTGGTGCTCAGTAGGTATAGCAAAGTCACATTCTGAATTGAAATTCCCATTTTTACTGATATAATATATTGCTCTAGAGATGTAATTCATCTAGTGCCTCAAAAGTTTAAGAGTGTCACTTTTGTAACTAGAACCAGAGTCCCTGTTTGAAAAGCAGTCAGTTGGCACTTTTACCGCATACCTGCAAACATCATTAAAGTTAATACAACCTCCACTAGTTTTTGTCCCCTACTAGACTGTCTCCCTATCTTCTGCTTTACAAAGGTACAGTATATAATCAGGTAGCTTGTTAAGGTGCTTAACAAGGTGAAAAATATCACTCCCCTTGTTTACGATGCCTTCACCATTCTGCAAAATAACAACACAGTGCCTGTCCTCATCCCCTGCACTGATTAGATCTATTAGTGCTTAGTTGAGGCAAATTCTGCCAATAAAATGCTGTTCTGAATTCATTTTTCTGCCCACAATTATTTTTTTTTAATCAGAGGAGTTTGTGTTTCCACTATGGATCCTTCCTGCCTGTGTTTTCTAGTTAGCTCAGTATGATATATAATCACCTTCTCCAATTGGATTATGAGCTGCCTTGTTCATGATAATTTACTTAATTTATTCATCCTCGTTGCTCATTCTAATGATTTTTCACAGGCTTCCCCTTCCGCTTTGACAAGAGACACAATGATAAAACAGCGTGGTGAGCCCTATTTAAATACATCACCAGAACCCTGTGTCCTTTTGGTCTTCAGATGCCCGATACAATTTTGGTGGTTGAGCAGCCCTGACACTAAGTGATTTTTTTGAAGCAAATTCAGGCAAGTCTGACAACCATCATCTTATCTGACAAGACCGGAGTGGAGACTGCTCGACATTATTTATACGAATAAATTAAACATGCCTGGGACTGTTCTCAAGTGCAGAGGCCGAATGGGTGCAAGTGCTGTTGAACTCGGTCTCCCTCTGAAACAGGAGGATTTGCATCTGGACTGCACATCAGGAGTGGTTTCTTCTGTTTCTGTCAGGTTCTGTTTGGGAGGCTGTATGCTGGCCTCAGCCAAAACCACAACCACTGACCAACCTGGCGACACCACTGTCTGGTCAGCTGGTGTCTTGGGGAGACTTCCTGTCACTTTTAGGATATTGGGTCAGACAAAGCCCAGGGATACTACTCTCAGAGAGCTAAACATAGTCCACTTCCTTGTGACTCAAAATAATCCAGCACAGCGGTTTTTGCTAAAACTCCATAAATATTTACAAATATTTGCCAACCAGGCCTCTGTAACCACAAGTTTTAATTAGGTTGCATCTCCCTTGCTTGGGCATCATTGAATGATTCTGTCAGCAGTGCTGAACCATTAAGATGACTTGAAAAAAAAAGGAAGGCTTTTGTTTATGCTGAAGCACGAACACTACTTTTCTGAGTATATTGTGCCTGAACCCTTTTTCGTTTGTTTATTTGTGTTAAAATCACCAAAATGTTGAGGCAGTATATTATTAGATCAGCAGATGAGAGAGGAGACCTGATAAGGACACGTTTTTGTGACGTGTATTAGAGAAAACAGTAATAGCGACACAGGTTTAATGACAGTGCGATAAATAAGATTGGGAGGAAAGTTGAGTACATACCGGGTGTTCATGCATAATAGAGTAGGAATGCATTGTCTGCTGTACTTTTTCTATGCCAGTAAATTGCCTTTGGATAAAAATACCATGCTTAGCTACTCTAGAGAAATACTGATGGAAAAGTAATGCTAGTGAAAGGATGCTTGCATGCAAACAGCATCAGCTAGGTTTTTCCAAGCCTTTGCTGATCTTTTTGCTCATTATTATCAAAAGTAGCTGAGAAGCAAATGGTCGGGAAATAAAGGAAAAAGGAAACCAGATTTCTTCTTCACAATTCCCATTGGCCTATGAGCAGGGTTGCAGCATTTCAGGGCTGGAACAAGTTCGGAAACATACCGATTTTTTTCCATAATTTAAAGCTACTCACTAATGAGGGAAAACTGAAGGATGGATTCAGTATTTATTCTTGCTGGGCTGCATCCATTTCTTTAGCACAAAGATGCAGGCTGCAAGAGTGAATCTGGTTCCATATTTGATACAAAACTGAATGCAACCTCCCCACTGTTCAGTGTTGGTAAATGTAAATGTGAAACACAGGTAACAGGAGATTAGGATTTGTGGACAGTGTGCTTAACATACACATTACTGTGGATTTGAGGGTTGTTTTGGCATAATTTGCTTTCCAATCAGCATCTATTTAAAAGATTGAGAAAGTTTCATTTGGATGAGAATGTCTGTTGTTATCTTCTATTCGCCTCCAAAATGTGCTGCAGGAAGGAGTTTCCTGGGAATAGAATATACAAGAATCTGAAAATTTAAATGGAAGTAGAATACATCGGATAATGTCCATCCACATTTCTTACATTATAAGGTACCTCATTTCCTCATACAGCCTGACTGGTTCTGGTGGGGAATGTAAATCACACAAAACTGGTCCATGAATAATGGTCCATGAATAATAGGGTTTGTAACCATGATATGGGGAACAGTCCAAATGGTGCCCCAGTAGGACTGCTGATACAAGAGTTGTCAGATAAAGAAAGGGGCTCATTGATACAGTTGCCCCACATTCCTAGGCTTTGATTTAATGTACACATACTTTCATAGGACTTTTATAGGTGTTTTCTCTTCTCTTTCATTGCCTTATCACCACAACTTGATTTGTGTAACTTCTCAAGCACATTTCTTTCAAAAGAAAAGCATTTCTAGGAATGGGTAAGTTCTTCTGGGATGCAGTACCCTCTATTGACCTGATGGATCTGTGAAGAAAAGAATGACTGTCTGCTTAGGGTGCTGGAGAGCTAGGAGAAAATACATCCTGCATGACCATGGTTTGTTTGGGAAGCCATAAATATCACCATAGAACAGAAATAGCACTTTCTTATCCCCATGGGTAACTATGAGAGATAAGTACACTGAAGTCTTTCAATCACTCAGGTAAAGCATAAGGGTGCACAAGTCTTCCATGTCTGAATGTTTGTCTACAAGGGGGGAAAGGCCAGCAAGGGAAAGTGGTGGTCTCAGCAAATGGCAGGGTCTCAGTGGATGCTGAATTTTTTTGTTGTTGCTGTTGGAATTAGTCTGCAGGACAACGCTTCAGTAAGTTACCGCTTTTTATTTCTGATGTACCCCAGAGTCTTTCTTGTACAAGGTGGCTTACCTTTCCCTCCTTCTCTGACTACCTCTGGTGCTTGCTCCACAGCATCTGAATATCATCTGTATGCACTTAACGACCAGATGTTCTGTGTCACGTTGTTCTTCCAAAACTAGGCTGGAGAGTGAAAAAAAAAAAAAAAGACTCAAACTAAATCATCCAGGGATTACACTAACAGAAAATGATACTCTTGGTATGGAAACTATTAAAGAAAACCTGATTTTGTCTTTATATACTAGGGTTCATTAACTTTCTCTCTGGTACAGCTAATGACCTGAACAGAAGCTGTGGTTCATTAGTGATCTTTCTCTCTCTGCCTGGCAGTGGAACAGAAAAGAGAAAGAGTTGGAAGGAGACATAGAAACTCTAAGTGAAACAGAACAGCATCACATGTTTCCAGGTTAGAAAAGCAAATTTTTTTTTGTCTTTCTGTCCTTCTAATAGGAATGATATGATGCTTACAGATAAAATCAACCTCTATGCCAGTTGGTTTAGTCACCAAATGTGGAGTTAATTTACCCTGATGTTACCAATTTCTTGTTGTGGAGCTGCCAGGATCTGTTTTCGTCTCTGGAGCTTGTACCATCCTAAGCTCTATCTGCCTTAAGTGTGAGAGCTCCACAAGGTCAATGGCACCACGGAGCAGCTGCAGGGAGGTTCAGGAATACTCTGGCCTGACCTGCCTTGCTGGCATCCAGCTCCTGTAGGACATGCCTTGTTGCTTTGCATTGGTGCAGGATAAGGAAAGGGTGGGCCGTGCTGTCACCTGTGTATCCAGCTCAGGGGTGGTGATGGTGCAAACCGAAGCAAGCTCAGGGAACCATTAAATGTGTTTCTGTTTCCCTGTATAGAAAAATTTCCACTTTTTCTGTGTTACTTGTGAAAGCCTCCTCTGTGGAGTTGTGATTGTCAAGGAAATCTGTTCCTCTTCAGCATGCCGTTCTTACAGCACAAGAAAAGGTCTTTAAATTCTATTGAGTTGTTATTCCACTTGAAGGAGGGAGAGAGGAGAGGGATGAAGAAAAGAAACACTGCACCAACATTGCAATGTCACATAACTTACAAAATAATACACCAAAATATTCAACCACTCATATTTTCAAGGCTGATTTTTTTTCTAAACATCTCTGTTGTTATTTTTTAATGTCACAATAAAATTGATTACCTCTCATCACCTCTCCTATTTAAACTCAACTTTCCAAGGAAAAGATGTGCAGTTTACTGTGAGTTTAAAATGAAAACTATGAAAAGTAGCATGTGAATTCCAGGCAAGTAGCCAGTGAATCACTTGTCACTGAAGGTAATTTTCTCTCTCTCCCTACCTTTTCTTTATGGTGCTACACTAAAATATAGATATTAAATGTTTTTAAGGGAATTGTTCTTACTTGTAATCAAATGAAGAGAAGCAGTGTGTGAAATAACTAATATTTACAGATAGTTATTGAAATGTCAGACCTGTAAATACAAACTGTGTGTTTTCATTTGGGTAGTTAATGCTTTCAGAAGGCTTGAGGTGAACAAAATGATAATGAATAAGTGGATAAAAAGCCAGTGACAGACATTTTTTGACTTGAAAAGGGATCCTGAGTCATACACAATGCTATCAAATACCCACCAAAATTAGACATAGAAAAGACATGTCAGACAAAGCAATCTGTTCTTTTTTTAGCATAGGACTGTTCCCTGAATGATATTACTTTGTCCAATCTAGTTTTAAATATTGGAAGCAGTAGATCATTCCCATAGGAGGCTGTGACACAAGCTAGCAGTTCCCACTACTGAATTTTCTCTGATATTCATCCTATTTTTCCCTTTGTTTAATTTCTTGCTGTTGTTCCTACTTCTATCTATATTCTCAAGCCTTTATTTATTTAGTTTTCTTAATTTTAATCCTCGTCCTCTTCTCTCCTTCCCCAAACATGCCAAGTAAGGACTTTGGCATTATTTATCTTACAAGCCCTTTGGAATTCCGAGTGCCTGTGAGGTTGCCCATAAAGGAAGCATTTTGGTGCCTAAGGGTGAGGTGATTTCCTCCAGCTGCCTGGATGATTTAGGTCCCTGGTACCCATCTGCACCTAAAGTGCCTTTGAAGGGCTGTGCTGAAGTGTTAGAGGAATGCATTACCCCTTATAGCTAACCAAAAGTATAAACTAGCCCTTAAGTGATGCCTGAGTTTATCCACCCCATCTTGACCCTGTTCAAACCAGAGATGACAATTCTGTCATCTGCTGCTTATAATTCAGAGGTTATGTACCCCAGATGGAAAATAGGATTAAAAATTGTTCCACAAGTCCTTGATGCACTTCAAATTATGTTTTGGTTTTGGATTATATTTCCTGTTTAGAGCATCAATCCCTGTGGTCTGCTGTTCCTCTCTTGGGTCACAGATTGCAGGAATGGCTCAAACACCTGCAAAAAAATGATGTTCCATGCACTGGACTTTTTAAAGGCAATGTTTTTACTCTGGAGAGCTGGAGTAGGACCTTCCTGGAAATCAAAGACACAAGATACTTTTTGTGGCCATACACCTGCGCCTGACCTTTCTGTAAGGGTCTCATCGTGGTGGATTAGTGAGCTGCAGGAAAATGTTTCCATGATAAACTTTTACAACTGGTCTTCAGGACTGCAGCACGATTTAGGTTGGAAGGGATCATTGTAAATTCTGTGCTCTCACCTATGTGTTCAAATCAGGGCCAGTTTAAATCAGGTTGCTCAGGGCTGCGTCCTGCTGAGTTTCGACTGTCTACAAAGATGAGGCTTTTGCAGTTTCTCTGGGACACTTGTTCCAGTGTTTGACTCTCTTATGGGGAAAGAATTAATGGATAATCAGAATTTCCTTTGCTGTAACTTGTCTTTGCATGTCTTTGTAGCACTTTTAAATATGTTTTCCTGTTTATCCAGGCCTCATAAAAGTAAAGCCCGTTTATGGTATCACTTCAGGGGAGTTTTTTGTTCACTATATGGCTTTCTAAAAGAAAGTGTCATGGTTTAACCCCAGCCAGAAACCACTCAGCTGCTCGCTCACTCCCCCACCAGTGGGTTCAGGGAGAGAATTGGAAGGGTAAAAGTTAGAAAAACTCATGGGTTGAGATAAAGACAATTTAATAGGGAAAGCAAAAGCTATGCAAGCAAGCAAAGCAAAGCAAGGAATTAATTCACCCCTTCCCATGGGTAGGCAGGTGTTCAGTCACCTACAGGAGAGCAGGGCTCCATCATGCATAATGGTCACTTGGGAAGACAGACACCATCACAAACATGTTGCCCCCCAGCCCCCCCTTTCCTCCTTCTTCCCTCCACTTTATATACTGAGCTTAATGTCATATGTTTTGGAATATCCGTTTGGCCGTTTGGGGTCAGCTGTCCTGACTTTGTCTCAACCACAGTCTCCTCACCAGGGGCAGTAGGAAAAGCAGAAGAGGCTTTGGCTCTGAGTAAGCACTGCTCAGCAACAAGGAAAACATCTCTATACTATCAACACTTTGTTCAGCACAAATTCAAAACACAGCCCCATACTAGTCACTGTGAAGAAAATTAACTCTACCCCAACCAAAACCAGCACTCTTAGGTTAGTGGTGTTATTATCATCATCCTTTATGCAAGGGAAAATCTGGGAACCCTGGCATTCAAGTTCTGAAGTCCTGATATACCTTTATGATCCTGTTTCCCCTCTGTAAAAGATGTCAGTGTGCTCACTGAAGTGCTGAGTTGGCATACCCTCTTAAACCCTCTCGCCCTCAACTTTGATTGCACTGTTATAGAAATGCTTCAGGCACTGGGGCTTCTCCATGTGTGTATTGAAAGTAGCAGCATTGGTCTTGTTTGTCACTGACCAAGGACCAAGAAAAGTACAAGAAGGAAAAAAATCAGCAAGGAGAAGCTCCAGAAATGCCTCTACTTTGAAGGCGAATCTCTGTGTGCAGCTTACTGGCAGCACAGCAATCCTTGCCATTGTCCACAGCTCCTTGAAGGCCCATCAATCTGAGAACAAGGTGTCCTACTTTCATTGACCTTTCCCGCGCATCCTGTGCCCTGCACATACTGTGTATGTCTGGGTTGCTTCAAAGAGCTGTTGGACTGCAGCTCTCCTTCTGGTGCCTTAGAGCACTAAGTTCATTATAAGCTTGAGCAGCAATTCCTGGTTCCAGGAGCTAGTTACACAAATGCCTTTCTTATTGGCAAAAGTGGCACACATTCATAATTGAAAAGCAGAAACGGTTTGAGTATTATCCTGTATCTCTGCTACTGCAGTATGATTCATAAATAATAATAATAGGGACTGGGCTGGAGGACAGAAGGTGAACAGGAGTCTTTTGGAAATAGCTCTAATAAGAAGGATAAAAATGAAATGTTGTGGTGTTGTATGATGTTATAATTGGCCAGTGCAATTACATTTTGTTTACCTTATGGTAATGGAATTTATTTTCACAGGTACACTTTGAGAATCATAAGTGTTAGACGTACTGCAGAAGAGACCCTGACTGTGCTGATGTATTTCCCTTGGACTTCTGTGCGCTTGGGAAGAATAGGATTACATGCAAATGACTCTTGACTGGTTATATGGCATTGATTTGCAAAAGGGGCTGCTCCTTGGTTTTCTGAGTATGATTACAGAATCTCACTGTTTTCTTTCTTTGTTATTGATGGCTGAAGGGCTTTCATAGCTGTGAATATCATCTCAGGAGAACTGTGATCTCTCCCTTTCTAAATTGTGGTGACGTGTTGCCATTGTCATTTGTGCTAATGGCTTATGTAGGTGGCAAGGAATCACTGCATGAATAAGAAAAGAAATACATCTTCATTTTATAAATGAAAGCAGAAAAGGAACTCTTCTGGCAACAGATTTATAGCTCTGGAGACTAAGGAACTTCAGGGCTGTTTAACTCAAGTGGTGGAAATTAAAGCTACCTTAAAGTGTCCTAGTAAATATATTCCCTCATGTTAGTTCGTTAGTTATCAGCATCAATTAATGCTAGTACAGTGTGGACAATTATCTCTAGCACTCCGACCTGTATTTGATCTGGAAAGTTTGAGTCCAAGTTCAGAGGAAGTTAAGAATTGAGTTGCGAATGTGAATTTTTATTACATCTTCTGCAGTTTGAAAATAATGGGGTTTTTTGTGGATGAGATGGAACAAATTTTTAGCTTGAGATTTTCAAAGATTTTCAATAAATGTTCTATTTTCTTTCCAGAAGCTTCTGAGCACCAATAACTCAGGAACTCCTGTTTTCCTTTGTAAGTGATACAACGTGTAAGTTACTCAACTGCTGGGAAGTAATACAGGTCCCGAAAAGTGAGCACAGTGATAAGAATTTACAGGCGGTACTTAACTTAGCTCATGCCATCTGTCTTAAACTTCACCACTACTTCAGCCCTAAGACCTACCAGATTTTAGGGAGGCTGAGTGACTTGGCACATGAACTCCGTTCCTCCTGACTCAAAATCCTGCTGTCCTACCCAGTGATCTGAGCTGACTAGGAGTAGGTGACATGGGCACTTCAGGTTCTTGTTACAATATCCTTCCGCAAAGTGAGAGGAAAGGCTGTTTGACTGATAAAAGCTGTATCCCCTTTTAGTGGCTTAGCACAGTAAATGTGGTAAGATAAATAAAAATAAATCAATGTATGTCAAATCAGCACATTGCCACTGCTGGCCAAGCCCTCCTGCAGAGCTGCAGGAGCCCTTCTCCTACTGGTTTGTCTTGTTTGCACTCAGGTCACTTCACACTGTGATGTGGTACAAAGTCATCTGCGTGCCTGGGGTTACAGTCGGCAAATCCAGCCTGGAGCTGGCTGAATGCCAGTGGGAGACTGGGCTGAAGTCAGATCTCTGCTCGGCTGCAATTCAGGAAACGCTCATGCCGATGCTGGGCTGACAAAAATTGCATGATCCCCTTTGCACCTCTTCCCTTCTGATCCTTCGTGAGCTGAGCGAGTGGTTCCCTGGCAGGCTTCAGAGTGAGAAATAAATAGCAATATGTTTTCAAGAGCTCTTAAAGAGTTTTATTTTTTACATTCCTTGCAAGCTACTGCTGTGCTTATTTGCCTATCAATTCATTTTCTCTTTGCTGGTACATTTACTCTATATTTAGCACATTTTAAGAGGACAACTAGATTGTACAGACAAAAAATCACACAGTAGAGCCTTATTTACTATACTGTAATAACTGTGTTCATAAATCCAACCTCTCTTTGTAAAACTCATATACCTGTCTCTTCTTTCTCCCCTTTGATTCCTGTCCTTGCCTCTCTCTCTGCTGATAGCAGGCAGTAGGAGCTGCACTCAGTACCTCTGAGTATTACGGTCCATTTACTTAAATCAGGATGCTGATATTAAACTTAAGGCATCCAAGTTTGACTCTTTTGTCTTACTTACATTTTTGTGGTGGTCTATTGTTTATACATTTACAGTGAAAGACATTTCTGGGATATTAAGATTTATGCCAGACAGGAATGCGGAGAGCGGATGTTTATCTGAAATGCAGTTTCCTTGGTTATCTGGGTTTTGAAGGGGTCTTTGTTAAAATGCACTTAGACTAGCAGGTGATGATGTATTGAAAGCCTTTGTTGGAAAAATATTTAGTAGGATATTTTTAAGGACATACACTTAATTTTAACTTTTATAATTTATAATGTTGCAGTTTTATAATAATGGTAATATAACCTAGATCGTATAATTAAAAATCAAATGTTACAATATAACAATATACAATTTACTCAAATATTTATCAGCTAACTTAAAAAAAACCCAACCAACACACAGATCACCTGACATAAGGTAAAATTAAAATTTATTAAAACCAAACATTTTTTCTTGGACTCAAACTTCTTGTAACCAGAGTAAATGGTAATGCAGGGGGAACTCATAGAGTCACAGAATGGTTTGGGATGAAAGGGACCTTGGAACATCATCTAGTTCCAACCTCCCTGCCATAGGCAGGTACACCTTCCACTGGACCAGATTGCTCAGACTGTCAGCCAACCTGGCCTTGAACACTTACAGGGTTGATGCATCCTCAACTTTTCCAAGTGCCCCAAGACCCTCACTGTAAATAATTACTTTCTAATATCTAATCTAAATCTACCCTTATTCAGTTTAAATCCATTCCTCCTTGTTGTTTTACTACATACCCTTGTAAAAACTCCCTCTCCAGCTTTCTTGTAACCCCTTTAGGTACTAGAAGGAACTGTAAGATCTCTTGGAGTCTTCTGTTCTCCAGACTGATCAACCCAAACTCTCTCAGCCTTTCCTCAAAGGAGAGGTGCTCTAGCCCTCTGATCATCTTACTGACCTCCTTTGGACTTGTTCAATTCCAGATGGGCCAGACCAAAGGAAACTGGAACTAGGATTTCTTAATAAAATGCTGCCACTGATCATGAATGGGAAGTCCTACACCAGGTTGTGAACCATACTGGTAGGATGTGGAGCTGTAGGCCCACAGCTGCTCTAAAAACTTTCTATAATTTCTATTGTGTATTCAGTTATTCCATTCATAAAACAAAATGGAAAAAAGTATACCAGTAAAATGATGTGGGGAGAAGCTGGGAAAGGAGGTGGCAACTGCTTTGTGCCATCCTCTGAGAAAGCCAAATTATGTGGGCTTTTGCCATAGAGTACTCGAAGTGTAGGTGGTTTGGGGTAGCTATTAGATGTGAGATGCAGCTATTTCTGAGAATCAAGAGGGATAAGGTACCTAAACCCATTAAACTAATCTGAAAATACCAGTTTAAAAAATTGCACACTTTGTCACTATTAGCATTAGTGTAGAGAGGCATTTCTCTTGAATACGGGTTTTTCCTGGAATAGGAATGGTTGTTAAGCAGCTACTGATTTTTCCATGCTGCAGGGAGGGAGAAACACAGTCTTTAATAATATTCTGTGTATGTAAATGTGCTCTCAGACATATGAAAGCTTATGATCATTTTATTAACCAGGCAATAAATACACAAAAAAGGGGTGGGGAACAGAGATTGAAGTTTTACCTTATGAACCTCTAAAATAATCTCTTTCATAGGGATTATATGAAAAAGTAAGCATAACTTTCAATATCTTTCGGGTCCATCACCTGTACTTTCCTTTAGTGGTCTCACCACACTTAGGGAGATAGATGGGTATATCACAAAATTATCTACACATAATTTGTCATACTTGGGCACCAGTGACAACAGACGCTCTGCTTTGGAAGAGCCTGAGGTTAGCATGGTGAGGAAAAGAAATAACTCCTTACCCTGAGGGCTTAGTTCTTCCCATGCAGCACTGAGGGCAGCTGAAAGCTGTGTGGGAAACTAAACTGCTGAAGCATTTCATGTTTAACGTGGCATGAGAATATGGGTGAGATGAGTTGCTCTTCCCTACTGCCAAAGCTTGAACATAAGATTAAAAGAAATCCTGATGGGATTACTGCAAAAAGTCCCCCTGAAGAAAGTGGAGAGGTTACAGAAACAAAATCTATTATCCATCATCCCGTCATTAACAAAGTGGAAGAACTGAAAGAAGAATTGTTGGCCTAAACTCGGGATGTCAAAAAATAGGTAAGAAAAATAGACTGGAGAAATATTTCCTGAGAAGATTCTGGCGGGGGGAGGGATTGGGCAGTACAGCTAGCCTTCTTCATCTCTCATTTTTAGGAGTCTATTATGTTATTTTGTAAAGTGAAGAGTGGTTGAAATGATTAATTGACCACAGTGCTTGACATATGAGCAGGCAGCCAGACGAGCGAATCCATGCAGCGCTCTCAGTGCGTTGCAGTGAGGGATTTCCGAGTGCTGTTGGGTGGGAAGGCAGGGAGGTTGCACTTTGAGGAGGTGTCATTAGCTGAAACAAAACAACAATTAGCTGAGAAAATCTTTTAACAGATCATTTTATTGTGCCCACCTCTGATCTCTGCCAGGAATGTCAGTTCACTCTGTGCCGCTCAGCTGTGGTGCTGGCACCCATGGCTCCCTCACTCTCTCCCAGTCCATGCCATCCCTTGACATGGTTCAGGGCATGTGCTCTGCTCCCCAGTCTGGCTCTGCAGCCTCCCTGCACCACAGAGCCGTCACACATCATCTCCCAATAACCCCCAGAAGGTGTGCAATACTAATTTCAGAAAGGTCTCTGCAGGTGTGGGGGCTCTGCTAACACCAACTCTAGAGGAGCCAGCTGGGGTAGAACTCCTCCTTCATGGCCATCCCCTTCTACCTGCCATGCCAGACCAGCTGCCAGTTCACCTGCAGACTTGGAGCAGAAATCGAGAGCAGCAGATGTTGCAACCTACTGAAAGCTTGCTGGTGGCTGAGCGTTTGAACTCCCAGAGAAGAGCTCTTGTGGAGAAGGCCGTTGGCTGACTGTGGGATTGCAGCACACCATAATTTTTGATGATTTCAGCATTTTATTGTGAAGCCTCCTCATGGAGGAAAATGTATCAAGATCTTCCCAGCACTCCATACAACCACTTAATGGAAGTTTGTCTTGCTTCTCCACTGTCTTACTTGAGTCTTCCTTAAGTACTGCAGTGTTATTGGCAGTGTCCTTGTCCTGTGGTGTTTTGGAAAAGTGACGGGACTTTTTATCTGCATAGTTAGAGTTGAGTCTATTTGACCTCTAAGGAAAGGAGAGAGGAAATGATATTGTGTGAGCACCTTCTGGCTGGGGAGAGGGGCGAATATATTTATTTTTAGGAAAGGAGAGAGAATATTATCTGGCTTTTTCATTCAAGTTTTCATCCTGACACAATCATGTCCCATAAGCCCTTAGATATGAAATAAAACATATGCAGTTTACCTCTGCTTTAAGTCCACATTCTATCCAAATAAATCTTACAGAAGGTGAAACCACAAAAATTGCTCCACCATGTCAGACTAGAGGCTCAGCTGCCCCAGTGCTGCCTTGTAATGCTGCCCCATTACAGCTGTGTATAGAAAGGTTCTTATCCACACAGTGGGTTTCCACATTGGCATAATGTGGTTTTCCATTGTATCCTCTGCCTTATGCTGTTAATTTTAATGGTCTGTTTGTCATTCTGACCACTGCTGAACATTGAGGTGAAGCTTTCAGAAAACAATCTAGTGTGAGGCACTGCTGTTGATGCAGAGCTGTTCCTCACTGTGTTCATTGCTTGGTACTTGTTAACTCTTAATTTTGTCTGTGCTCCCTGTGGTTGGGTTTGGTTGATTGCAGGTTCTGTTAGATGGGCACCAGGCAGGGTGCTGGCCCTGCCTGTGATGCTGCATGATGGCAACTAAATTATTTGTGTGTTTTTTTTTTTTTCTTTTCTGTTTGCTGATGTGACTAATTAACTTCATAGAAAATATGATAAAATAATATATTAATGTAATTGCAAATCTGTTCTATTCTTCTTTCTATAACACTGTGTTGTTCATCTCCCAGGTAAATGAATATGGTGTTTTATTTTGCATAGCAAAATACATGATGGAGATCATGGCTGTTGTGTAATATTAACATAAGTAGGGCCAGCTGTACATAGTCTGTCTGATGGTCCTGTTTTACTCCTCTTGTTTTATTGTATATCCTTAGACCTCATAGTACTCAGTGATTTTTTTTATTAAATTATTTATTGTAGCCAGATGATTGATGTTGTCTCACTTTGGTTCTTTGCAGCTTCCTGATTCTTTAGTTGTCAAAATGACAAGCACTCAGTGATTAATTAAAACCTTTATTTTGCTCTGTTATTGTTCGTTTTCAGTCAAATCTAAATTCTTATGTATTCCAGAAAATAATAAATATTCCCCAACTGCAGGTTGCTAAAATTTAGATCAAGGAATACCTTCATTTATTTTTCATTATTAATTTTTTATTATATTTAATTTTTAATGTATGCACACACGGATATATAAAAATATTTTCATGTGAAAAGTATTAAATTTAAAACTCTTTACAAGAAAACTGCCAGCATGGCCTGATGTTGGATGGTCATCTCTGTAAAATTCCTCACAGAGCTTTCTTTTTTCTAAGGAAGATGAGAAAAATGAAGAGTGGCTCCTTGTCAGGACTGATAAACCCCCTCTCTCCAACTGGCATTAATTGCAGTACTTTTTTGTGTTGTGGACATATAGCATGGATTCCTCTCAGCTATGTTGAAGTGTTTGTTGTTGACAGATACATCTTAATTATTTACCTTAAGATCTCTTTATAATTAATAGAAAGAAATAAGCACTCTCAAATGTGCAATTCATCTCATACTGAAGGAGACATCTAGCACAGGGCACTGAAGACCATCCTATTCCCTGATAAGAAAGGGATGAGCCTAGACATTTAGGCAGATAATTGCCACTCAGAGACACTGGAACTCGGGCTGAGGTGACATTTATTTTGTGCAGCTGGACACAGAGAAAGCAATATCTCCCAGTTCCTGTGCTGGGCCTGGGACAGGTTGCCACCTCATTCCTGGTTTCTTGTGACATCTTGTTTCTCAGTTGGGAATACTTCCTTCTAAAAAGTGTATTTGAGCATCTCCTTTCATTTACTTTTATCAACAAAACCTCGGTGGTTTTGAGAGCAGCTGTGAGTGGCAGAAGGGGTTCCTTTGAATGAAGTTATGCCATTCAACGTGCAGAAATATACTTGCCCAAGCTGGCCCAGCCTCTGTAGTGCTGGGGTGAAACTCTGCATAGAGTGTTGAACTCTACTGCAGTGGCAAAGAGACCACAGGCTGTGAGTGTGCTCCAGTGGGGTAGGTGATGGGGAGGCACATGGATACCTGGCCAGCATGTCAGTCAGCCTTTATCCCTGGAAAAACCATTCCTATTTCTTCTCAAGAGACGCTGATGGGTTGGCTGAAAATGCTTTAAGGTATGTCTGGCTTTCTGGAATTGCTTTCGCAGACTAATTTCTTTTTCGTGGGGTCTCATGTGAAAATAAACTCCTTAGCTTTCTGATATGATTCCTTGAATGGCTGACTCATGAATTCTTCTAATGTTCCAAATTTTCATGTACATAGCGCATCAAATTTTGCTGGTAAACTGGATTTAGCCTTCTTTTCAGTCTTTTGTTTAGGATTTTTATCTAATTTATTCTGGTGCCTCTCATTTTTTGCTTCCTCTGCTTAACGTTCCTAAAGATGTGATTGACTGCACCTGAAGTTAGAGCTACTTGGCCTGTTAGAAAAAGAAATGAATTGGCTCAAGTAAATTACTAAAGTAAAATTCATATGATAATAATTTTGCTGATGGGTTATAGTCTTCCTTTATGGAAAACTCAATAAAATCTTAATTAGAAAAAAAAAACAGATAAGGAAAAGCAAGTAAAACCATTTTTTAAAACATCCTGAAGTTCCCTATTCTTTATCAGTTCCTTTGATGGTATTGAATAGATACTTACTCTGCTTTGGAACTCTACAAATGTCACTGCTGAGCTACGGATTCTTCTGAAAGGACAAGGATCAGATGAGGAAAATTCAAGGTATGAAAGAGTGTGTCTGCTGCCAAAGCAAATACCTCTGCATATTCCATAAAAGATTTCCGCATATGTGATTTTTAAATTTTTGCCAGCCACTATCATGTCTTCCTGATGTATTGTTATACATGGAATGACCTTTTCGTAGTTTCAGTCGTAGAGTGTAAAGAAACCTCCCCATCATTCCACATCATGAACATGTACAACAGAAAGGAATGAAGAGATTTCTTCCTGTTATGAAGTCTGTTTGACTGTACTGAACCCAAAAAATGAGAGACAGCAAGAAAGCAAATTTGACAAGTTTCTTACACCCCCTTCTTTTGCCAGAGGAATTAATTGCATGTTTCCTATGAAGCAAAGCACAATAGGGTTTTATGGCACATTTCTTGTGATTTTTTTACACTGCCACAGAAAATTCAGAGTTTTCTGCAGGTATGAATACATGGTGTTAAGCATTATTTCATAGAAATCTGATCAAATGCTTACTTAGGGCTTGGATGAAGAAGTGGATTAGATGTCATGATACTCAGAGTGACCATGTTCCCCTAGGCTATACCAGGCACCAGGTTAGAGGCCATCGTCTGTCCACGATGACATGGAACAGATGATTTTGCTTAGATAAACACAGTTTAACACTCATGTTACTTTTCAGTCCATATAACAAGATTTCTACTTTCAAACTACCTATTGGGGCCATCTTTGGGCTGGAAGAACTCCTGATTGATGGCCAGGCATTTTCAGGGGGATAATGAGTTGACAAAGGCCATATCAGGGACAGCACTGACACTTGACATGCCTGGAGGTCACATGACAGTACTTGAACCTGTTCATTAGTTTTGCCTAGGTTTTTTCTTTTTTAATCTTTGTCTCTTTGTTTCTCCTGAAAGGCAGACATTGCATCATGTTGATTAAATGGGAAAAAGCTAGGAAACCAAGACAGGGATGGCCTAAGGTTGGGAACACTGGGACACCTAAAACAGTTAATGAAAACCTGTAAAGGGTGTGGTGTCCCTGATGGGTTGATACTATGTCTTGTACAGTTTACCTAATTCATCAATGACTTGGATGAAGGGGTAGAGTGCCTCCACAGTACATTGATGATACAAAACTCAGAGGAGTGACTGATCCCCTGAGTGCTGTGTTGCTATTCAGAAGGATCTCTGAACTCCTGCTTTAGTTCTGCCCAGCCACAGAACCTCAAGTTAAAAGGAAATGCTTTTTGTAAACACTCTAGGCACCTCAACAAGTTATGAAATGATAAATTTTTTCATTGTTTTCTGAATGTAGGAATCCGAGTTCTATAATGAATATATTTTGATTTAAAATATTTCAATATAATTATTTATTTGATGATACATCCATGTACATTAAGCCCTTAAACTTCCATGTCTAGTTAGATTTTTACTTTTTTTTTTTTCAGATGTGTCTCAGACTGTTCTGCACAAAATCTACAGTTTATTTGGCTGCATTTCACAGGTCTTTATTCATAGTTATAGAATCGCTATTTGACTTTTTAAGCTGGCTGAAAGAATTCTAGTGAGTCCTTTGGCTCAATGATTAGTGATGTAAATGATTTAAACCCACTCCATTTACTGTCTTTTCATAATATTATGAAAATTTGAAGCTAGATGTAGCTGAAGAACACTTTTGTGTCTTCCCACCTGCTGTCAGGCCTTTTGGCAACAAATGAGATTGCTTTGTCTTTTAAAACATGTGTGCTTTACCTTTATTAAAGATAATGGGAATTTTTCCCATATGTAAATGGAGTATGTCTGCCAAACTTAAACACAAAGAATGTACAATTCTTCCCTATAAATGGGATCAAAACGTCATTTTTATATTTTCAAAAATATGGTATAAAATATTTAGATCAAAATAGTTAAGTTCTACCAGATTTAGCATGGTATTTGGAGATATTGCTTGTCTCTTCCACAATCAATGAGGATGAGGTCTTCCAAAAAATCATTGCATTCTAAAGATAATCATCCTTATGCACAAACAAAAATTGCATAAAAAATTATAAGTCTAATTGTCCCAATGTTTGGAGCATTTGATTTTAAAATATATTTTAGCTTTTAAATTGATTATTTTATATGTAATTTTGGGATATTTTTACATGGAAACTGAATAAATTTATCAAAAAACTTTACTTATAAGCCTTCAGCACTGCCTAATTTTTCCACGTGAGCTATAAGGCTAGCTAACCTTCATTGTTATTTCACATTCTATGGTGGATGTGCCAACCCTGGGAGTGTCCAAAGTCAGGCTAAATGGGGCTTGGAGCAGCCTAGTCTAGAGTAAGGTGTCCCTGCCCATTGCAGGGAGTTGGAACTGGATGGTCTTAATGGTCCCTTCAAACCTAAACCATTCTATGATTCTGAGTGGGAGGAAAAATACAAGGAAAATATGATTCCCACTTCTTGAAATGTCTTCTTGGGTTTAATATTATTGTTGGAGTCTGATTTGTGGTAATCTTGGTACCTTGGAAGCTGAAAGAGCTGAGGTAGATTTTCTATGTGCTTACTTCAGAAGCTTTGTGGGGAGCTTAGCTTCACCCTCTCTTGCCTCTCCCAGGAGAGGGCTGCAGGGACTGTGTAATGGCTCTGCAGTGCTGTATGTTATGAAGGCAGCGGTGTTCAAACTATCACAATTGACATTAGTGACAAAGAGGAGGAAGAAAGAAACACCTGCTTTGACTACATTTAGATATTTCTCATTCTGCAACCTTGATGAAATCCTCAGGTTCGTGAAAACCCTAGCTGAAGCAATCCCAGCAGTCTCTCAGTACAATTTGGGAATGTGTGGAGATGGATCAAGTTCTGGAAGACTGGAAAAGGGCAAACATAAGACAACTTAAAAAAAAAATAAGGCAAAAGGGAAGATTACAGATTGATGGGCCAATTTCTTTTGTGGGAATATACTAAATAAAAAAAATCCAACAGTACTTTTGTAGGACGCCTAAAAGAACACCAGATGAGTAAGTAGCAAACTCGTTGGCAGTATGCAGTGAGTGCTAACTCATTTGTCAGGATTAAAACATATCAGATCAATCAAAAGTCTTTTTATGTGAAGTAACATGCCTTACGGGTATAGAGATCACATAGCTAGGCTTTGCTTATAGGTTTCACAAGAGCAAGTTGGGGTTACTGTAAAGTGGGGACAAAAGTTTCTGTGGATGCCATATTCAGAGCAGTTGCCAGTGCTTTGCTGTCAAACTGCTGTGATGAATCGAGGATCTATCCTAGGCTTAGTATGTTCGATGTTTTCATTATAATCCAATACCACATTGCTAGAATATGCTTATTAAATCTGCAAATGAAATGAATCTGAAAGAGACAGTAACAGATTGAAAGATAAAAATTAATTCAAAATGATCACAACAATTTAGAGAAATAGTCTTGAATAGAACCTAGAATTTAATTAAAAAAAGGTATGGTTCTGTATTTAGGTAGGGATAAACAGTTGAGAAAATACAATAAGAAAAAAAAAGATAAGAAAGGAAACAGTCTTGCAAAAAAGTATTTGATATTACAGTGGGTCACCAAATGAATGTAGGTTAAGAGTATTACGCCGTTTGTATTGGTTTTGCATTGCAAGATTTTGGCAGGTGGGGTGGGGAGGGATATGGAAATGACTTTTGTGAGAAGCTTCTAGAAGCTGGTAGTGCCTCTGGAATAATGTGTAGCTTCAGCTTGAGAGAGGATTGAGAACATTTGAGAGCAACAGCTCTGCAGACAACAGGTCAGTGCAGAAGGAGGAGCAGGATGTGCTCCAGGTGCTGCAGCAGAGATTCCCCTGCAGCCTGTGGTGCAGAACATGGTGAGGCAGCTGTGTCCCTGCAGTCCAGGGAAGTCCATTTGGGAGCAGAGATCCAGCTTAAAGCAGGTTGTGAACCTGTCAGAAGCCCCTGCTGGTGCTGGCTCCTGGCAGGACCTATTTCCCCATGGAGAGAGGAGCCCACAGTGGAGCAGATTTGATGGTAGGACTTGTGACCCTGTGGGGAACCCACGCTGGAGCAGTTTGTTCCTGGAGGATCTGCATCCTGTGGGAGGTACCCATGTCAGAGCAGCTTGTGAAGAGCTATAACCTTTGGGAAGGACTCATGCTGGAGAAGTTCATGGAAGACTCTCTCACGTGGGAGGGACCCCACACTGGAGCAGGTGAAGAGCGTGAGGAGTCCTCCCCCTGAAGAGGAAGGAGCCACAGAGACAACGTGTAATGAACTGACCACAGCCTCCATTCCCATCCCCCTGTGATGTCAGGAGAGAAAAGGTAGAGGAACGGGAAGTGCAGCTGAGCCTGGAAAGAAGGGAGTGGTGGGGGAAGGTGTTTTAAGATTTGGCTTTATTTCTCATTACCCTACTTGGATTTGATTGGTAGTAAATTAAACTTATTTCCCCAAGTAGAGTCTGTTTTGTCCATGACAGTTACTGGTGAGTGATTCCTCCCTGCCCTTGTTAAGATCCCCGAGCCTTTCATTATATTTTCTGTCCCTTGCCCAGCTGAGTAGAGGAGTGACAGAGTGGCTTTAGTGGGCACCTGGCATTCAGCCAGAGTCTACCCACCACACTGCTGCACAGAGGTCAAACATCACACTGGGATTTATAAACAGCAGCATAGTCCATAAAATTTGTAATGTAATTCTTCTTCACAACATTGTTGTTGTTTTTGAGATGTGAATCAGCTGGAGGGAGTACAGAGGGAGGCTATGAGTAAAGTCTGGAGATCTACAAAGAATGGGGTGTCTGGTCCCCCTGGAAGACATAAGATAGAAAGGAGAGGTTATATCAGTGTATAAATATGTAAAAAAGCTTTAAAAATAATGTTTCCTATAGCCATGAATAGTAAGGTAAGAAATAAAACTCAAGCTGCAGACAGAGATGTTTACTTAAAATTTTAGGAATGATTTTTCTCCTGATGGGAATTGGTAGGCATTGTGGTTGCTTAAGAATATTTTACGATGCTCATCACTAGAAATATTAAAGAACAGGCTCAGCAAACATGGATAAGATAGTTTGGGAATATGACAGCTTCGGTAGTTCCTTGTTATAGGAAGAAAAGTGAACTATATAATCCCTTCAAGTGCCTTCTAACCTTTCTATGTTTGTGTAATTTTGTTGTCTATCTAGAACTGGTACAGGGAAAAAAGGTATAACAGGAAGCTGTCTCCCTTTGTTCTTATCTGCACCATCCCCTCTCCCCTGCAGGTCTCTGGCACATCCAGACAGAATAAGCACAATTTCAGTGACTCCTCTCTAATAGTGACGAGTACTATTTCTAAGTGATAACAGTAATTAAAAATATATGTTTAACATATATATGGACAACACCAAGCTGGGTGTGAGTGTTGATCTGCTGAAGGATCTACAAAGGGGTCTGGACAGGTTGGATTGATGGGCCAAGGACAGTTGTATGAGGTTCAAAAGGCAAAGTGCTGGGTCCTGCAGTTGGGTCACAACAACCCCCAGCAGCACTGGGGGCAGAGGCTGGGGGCAGAGTGGCTGGAAAGCAGCCCAGCAGAAAAGGACTTGGAGGTGCTGGTCAAAAGCAGCTGAACAGGAGCCAGCAGTGCACCCAGGTGGCCAAGAAGGCCAATGGCACCTGGCCTGTGTCAGCAATAGTGTGGCAGCAGGACCAGGGCAGTGATTGTCCCCCTGTTGAGGGGGGAGTGACTGTCGAGGCCTCACCTTGAATCCTGGGTTCCGTTCTGGGCACCTCAATGCAAGAAAGACATTGAGGTGCTGGGTTGTGTCTGCAGAAGGGCAAAGGAGCTGGTGAAGGGTCTGGAACACAAGTTGGATGAGGAGAAGCTGAGGGAACTTGGAGGTGCTTAGTCTGGAGAAAAGGAGGCTCTGTGGACACCTTTTTGCTCTTCACAACTACCCGAAATGATGTTGTAGCCAGGTGGGGCTCTTCTCTCAATTTACAAGCTTAGGAGGAGAAGAAATAGCCTCAACTTGTCCAAGGGGAGGCTTAGATTGGACATTAAGAAAAATTTCATTGCTGAAAGGCTTGTCAAGCACTGAAACAGGCTGCCCAGGGAACTGCTGGAGTCATCATTCCTGGAGATATTAAAAGATTTCTAGATGTGGCACTTAGAGACATCGTTTAGTGGCGGACTTGGCAGTGCTGGGTTAATGGTTAAACGATGATCTTGAGGGTCTTTTCCAACCTAAACAAGTTGATTCTATATTTGTTGTTGGTCAGTGGTTGATGAAGCAACCCATTTATTCAGACACCTCTGTAAGTACTCTGACTCTCCCAAAGATTGAACAACTGTTTTCTACTGAAATGGCTGTGAACTTCAAATCCTAGGGATTTCTGCAGACTAGATTCTTCTGCAGAAACATTTAATGGTCTTTTAAAGGATGAATTATTTTTATTAAAGCTGTTGCTTACATTCAAATCAGAGCTGACATTTTGAAAAGTCAATGTACAATGAAACACCAAAAAGATATTTGTTAGACTTCTTGTCATTTGTGGTCATGTTACTCCTCCTGTTTTTATAAAAACAGGAAGATATTAACCTCGTGTATGACTGCAGTCAATGTAAGAACTCCTGTTCCCTAGTGATTTTCAAAGCAAAAATACTAGGAATAAACATGAGGCTGTACTATGTCATAGAGTCATGATTCTTCCTTTAGCACAGATTTTAAGAAAAACAAGCAAACTGCAAACAAAGACCATGACAGCCTTTCTTCCTGATGTCTGTGCAGTGTATTGGTGGATCTTTCTTTTGATGCTGCAATAGTAAATAACTGACTTTGCTGCATGCTTAGAAGACTTCAAAGCTTCCTGATGCTTTCAATTTTATTAAAATGTTCCACGACCAGGTTTGTTCAATATGTTTTCTGAATTTCATTGGCAATAGCACTCACTATCACTGCTTTGAAATGTTGTTTTGTTTTTTTTTTTAATTTGGTTATTTTACTATAGCAAAGCACTAACAGCCAAATAAACTATTTGAGAGAAAACAATAACCCCTGCCAGGTGTTGCCATTGTTTTGAAATAGTTACTGCAGGTCCAGTACAGGAGCACTGGTGGCCACAAGGATCCTCCAAAGGTGAGTTTGTGGCAGCTGGACAATAAACCCTATTCCAAATTAGTCCCTATTTAGATATGTATGTGATGAAGAGGGTAAAATGGCTTTGTTATTTCTCTTTGATAGTGTGTATGAGGGTCAGATACAGCTGAATTCTTTGTATAGCTGTTTGAAGAGACTGTTGCCTAGCTGTTGTTGGGATCTACAGTTAAGATTTGCCATTTGTTTTCCCCAGTGGGAGTACAGTGAACATAAATTTCTGTTTCACCACATGGAGCCACAAAGAGTTCCCAGCAGTAGCTGTAGAATGAGTGAAGAGATGAGAGGCTCCATGATGGGACTGAGGCTAAAGAAGGACTATTAGGTTCCTCAGAAATCATCTGCTGCTGTCTGCTCCTTCCTTCACTGCTGATGCCACAGATTTCTCGGTAATGAAATACATAATCTGATATAATTCTGAAGTATTTTCACAGGAAGTGTTCCCATATGTTGGTTTGCAAGAGTGAATTCTCAGAACTCTTTTAGCTACCACACTTTTTTATAATTACTGCTTACTAATTCAAGCAGGCCAAGGTTTCAGAGACAGTTTTACAAGTGCTTATGCTTTACACAGAAAGTCTTTCCTTTTCCAGCTGTTGCTGAAAGCTTAAAATTATGTGAATGTGCTTACTAGAGAAGGCCAAATACACAAAGATTTTATGTGGGTTTGAACTAACACTTGTCATTTTGGAAATTCTTATAAGGATGAATCAGAGTTCCCAGATTGAGATCTATTCTTTTGATTTGGATCCATCCCTAAATTTTATTTCTACTTCTATTTTTATTCTCTCATGGGAGGATAGAATATCTGAAAAAAATTACAAGTTCGGACAAAAATCATCAAAAAATTATGAAATGTGATATGTCTCTGAAAGTCTGCAAAGGTTTTTGTAATCAGAAGAGCTATTAGGACTCCACTTACACTCAAGTGTTCAACTCTCTCTACAAGACTCTTGTTATGGTGATGTCCAGGCTGTCCTTCTGCTGTGTCCATCATACATAAGATCTTCAAGCAAAAGTATCTCAGTGTTAGTGTTAGTGGTACAGATGTGTTAGTGGTACATACTATCATGTGATTCTTCAACATGCTTGTTGCTCTTCATATCTCAAGAATAAGAAGATATTTGTTGAAATGTAAAGGCGATTATTTCAAAATGGATAAAAGACGGGAATGACCAAGCAACTGAAAGTTTGAGTGTGGAAATCCTGGAATTTTAAAAGATAGAAAACAAGGGCATCTAGAATTCAAGCTCATACTACCAACATTTCTGAAAGGAAAAATAAAAGCTCATGCTTAAGGATTTAAGACTGACTGTAACTCCAAGGGATTAGGCTGAGATCTTTGTGGAAGCAGATTGTTTTTATCTTTTCTTAAAGCTTTCTCTGAAACATCTTGTGATGGTCATGAACAGGATATTGCAATAGATCAACACAAGAGGAGGTGACTTTCACTGGGTGATGCAGTCCTTCCTATCACTATGGCTGATCACAAACAAAGAAAGCTAAAGGGAGCCCTTTGGCACCTCTACTGTCCCACGTACAATTTTACTGCAGATTGTCTTCACAGTGAGCAACAAAAAGTTCTCTATTTCTCTCTCTGACAATTGCATCTTTTATTTAGAAACTCTCTCTAAAAGAACTCAAGGTGCTGGTATTTAACATGAAGGTGACCAATAGGCACGGTTTTACAACTGCAGAAGAAAACTGAGTCAGAGTTAAATGGACTTTTTCAGACCCTATATTTTATATTTAACAGGGTGTTGTGAGCAGTGATTGTTGCTGCTGACAGTGATGTGAAAGCACAGAAGACATTGAGCTGTCACCCTGTCTGCTGCTGAGAAAGTACTGGGAGCAGAACCTGGCCCTTAGAGAGCTCCAAGGGCAAATAAACAAGAAGGTTCTGATCCCCAAAGTCCCTGGCTACCATGAAAATTTAAAAAAAAAATTCACAGTGAGGAGTCTGAGGGAGAGGTACGTTTGGACTCACAAGGGCAAAAGCACCACTCTGGTTTGGTGCAGAAGATTAGCAGGACAAGTGCCAGTTTTGCGCAAGCCCTTGCCCCTCAGCTTCACTTCTCAGAGATTTCTCCATCTACTACCATCATTACCTGCTTATCAGCAAAAGCATTGCTCTGTCCTCCTCACAAACTGCTTATTATCAGAGGTGGGAGCTGCACATACGTATTCCAGTGCTTCCCCCACAGATACTTGTCATTAAATGTGACAGGCTTCTGAAGAAGTATTGTTACTTGTAAATAAAATATGGTTGCTAAGAAACACTATGATTAACATGCTCACAGTACAACCTTCTTTGATTGTTTGGGCACCGATTGTCTGCTTCTGTAATCAGTGAGGAAATAATTTTTTTGAGGAGATTTGTCAGGCTGAGAAAACTAGGGGTTTTTTTGGTTGGTTTTTTTTAAACTAAATTAGAGTCTAGTGTTTCCATACAAAGAAAGGGTCTCCAAGCCATAACTCTTCCACTTTATTTTCTTTTTGGCACATCATAAGTTTTGTGTTTCTGTTTATGTTAATTTTTCAGCTAGGAAAATAAGGTTAGCATTAATAATGTATCTGTCAAAATATTCAAATAAAGGAAACTGGAAGCTTGGGCTCATTAAATTTTTATGTGTAAATTCTATACATTAATTTTCTTTTTGCTAGTTCTAGTCTCATTTTAAATTTTTCCTGCTCTCAAATCCTTCCAGTTATTAGGGATTTTGAAATTAGCTTTTTTTTGACATACATCTAGAAACTACCCATGCCATCATTCCTGTACAGAACAAGGAACTTGAGTCTCCTTTTCCATTAGGGGGAGACAGAAAAATGGTGGCGTTTCTTCCTTTTTAAGTAGATTAACTCTGGTGCTAATGGCTGAGGCTTGGTAAAAGGAGATGAGCAGGCAGAACCCATACTTCTCAGGTCAAAAATTACCCTTCTCACCTCCTGTTACTGGATGTGTAACCACACTTGCATATGTTGCAACAGATGGCGTTTCACTGAACAGTGCCTGAAAATGACACCTTCCTACCCAACGTTTCTGCCTGCTGTGTGTATCCAGAGTCATGTCTGCTTACTACAGTGTCCAAAAAAAGTTGTATTGCCTATTATTCTTGCAGAGCCAACTGAGAGATGACGGGTGGCATCTCTTTTCTGCTAATTTAAACGGATATTTTAACCACAAAGGCGCCTGTGCTAGCACATGGAAAACAATGGTTCTGCACAGGTATCTATGTAGGCACAGCCTGCAAACAGCAAAGATGCCTGCTGGAGTCCAGTTCAGCCTGAATGTCCACTATAGTAGTGATGGATACAAAGATAAAAATCCCTGTTCTGAGACATTACAGTAAAAGTTCATTTCCAGAATTTCAGAAAAATAAACTTACTATACTTTTATTTCTACTTGGAGGTGAACTGAACCATAAGTTTTGCAACACAACATCTGTGTGTTCACTGTTCTTGTGTAATAACCTCAGGTGATGACTCCACGAGTGAGAGAAAGGTGCTTTGGCGTAGCTGTGCTTGTTTAAAATAAACTTAAACACATAGATATTTTCCTAATGATTGAAAAGCACTATGACTTTCAGAAGGAGCTGAATGCCCTAGAAGATAAGCAGAAGAGCAAAGAAAATAGGTGACTTGTAGTCTGTCGAACTGTACAAAGAGAGGTAACAGTTTTGCTGTTAAACACACAGACACAAAATCAAACTTCCCCTTCCACCCAGGGCAAACAGACTACATCTAACCAGTGTAGCATTACTTAAATAAATGTTTCTGGATCCCATTGGATAGCTGGCAGAAACTCTTAGGTATGATACTTGAGTATAGTCATTGTCTGCATGCACATCTATCCAGGTAGTGATTATGCTGAGTAACGTAGGTAATTCTGGTTATCCTATGGCACATAAATATTGAGGGTAGAGAAGATTCACAGTTTGACAGATTTCAAGGCCAGAAGGGTGGCCTATAACTGTCTAGTCTAAACCCTTCCTCAGACTGGAGATGTAATTTCTCTGAAAAGCAGAATTATACCACCTTTTTCAGAAAGCTATCTAAACCCACCTTAATGACCCAGACTAATTGGGAGCTGGCACCGCTCCTCATAAAATTTCATTTTCTTTTTTCAAGGTTAAATTTTCTAACTCCAGCTTCTAGTCATTATGTCTAATTATGATTTTGTCACAGGTTGGAAAACCATACTACTGGATGGGGTTTTTGTGTGCAAGAATCTATAAAAATGGGGCGAGTCAGCTTTCAAACTTCTCCGGTAAGTTAAGTTAAGCTCTTTAAGTATCATGTCTTTATATTTGTTTTCAAGTCTCTGGCCTGAGTTTTTTTATTTGGTTCCTTCTAAGCTTTCTCTGTGTTTTTCATGTTCTTCTGAATGATCTGAGTCCAGACCTAGGTGTCTTATTGTAGTGGCAGTTTTAGAACAGCAGTGACACTTCCCTACTTTTACTTGATTATCACATTTTATATAGCCAAGGATCATATTAGCCATTTAGCCAAAACACTACTTTAAGAGCTTATTTTGGGATGATTAACTACAGTCAATCTCAAGTCCTTTTCTGAACTACTGCTTTCCAAAAGAGATTCTCGCTGTACATATAATTTGTATTTCTGCTCCGCAGATGTATCGACCTGCATTTGGGTGTTCTTAAATTAATTTTGTTAGAATTTAACTGTTTTAGAAGACATTTCAGGTAGTTCTGCAGCAAAGCTTCATCTTTGTTGCTTATTACCCTGCTATGCTTTGCTCATATGCTCTTTCTAGTTCATTGCTCTTTATATATATAGAGCAATGGCTATTTGGGGGAGCCTTGTAGAAGCACTTATTCTCAATGATTTCTTAATTACTACTTTCTGAACACTGTGAGATATTTTAATTGTACCTAATGTACAATCTGTTAGTTCTGCACAATTCAAGTTTGTTTTTAAACCAAAGTGTTTCATGGCACTAAGTCAAATGCCTTGTTAAAAATGAAGAATGCTGTGCCAACACATTCGCCTTTATCAATAGGGCCTTTAATCCTAGCATGAAAACAATACATTTGTTTTGACAAGATTTTTACAAAACCATGTTGACTGGCATAAATTGTATGTTTAGCCACTATTTGTTGATAGAATCCTCATTTAACTGTTCTATTATTTTTTTCTGGAATACACATCAGAGAACTTTTTCAATGGTTCCTAGGTTATCTCTTTTACCCTTGTTAAATACTGGAATTACTTTGTCAGTTTTCCAAGACATTTCAGTATCCCAGCTTTCTAAGATCTGTTAAAAATTAAAATTAAACTAAAAGCATTCTTCACGCCTTTTAAAAAAAGTTTGGATCTAAATTATAAATATGTGTTAAAATTTTTATTTTTATCAGATGTTATCTTATGCTATTATTTTGATAGAGGTGAAGTTTAGATGAAAAGGGTATATCACAGTTCTTAATTTTAGGTATCAAGATGTATTTATGACAAATGTTTCACTTTTCTAATATCACTGTTGAGAATTCTTCCACCTACATCCCCCGAAACAAAATTTACAGCTGATCTAATAACACCCTTCTTTCTAATACATAGGAACACTAATCATCATTTCCCGAAGCCCTAGCTATATCTAACATTAATTCAACCAACTTTCTTAGGCATCACCTATATTTAAAGTTGTTCACCATTCATTATTTCCCATTTACCCATCTTATATATAATTTATTGTTATTTCAAATCTCATTTTAAAACAGTGGCATTCTTGCAGTAAGAAACTTACTGGTGGAATAATTTTAAAGAACCAGAAATGGGGTTCCTCTCTCCTTTTAACTTTACAAGATTTAAACATCTAAATTTCAGCTAACCCCTCTGAAATTTTTTGCAGAGAGAAATAAGCACTTCTAGGGGATGATTAAATTGATTTATCTTTTACATCTCTTTTAGGATGGGTTGAACTGCCTAATAGAACCGTTTATTTCTCCCCTGAGGTACCTAGGTTAGACATAATGCCACTGAGTTTTAGATATCTGTGTTGCAGTGTATAACTCCCACCTTTTGTTTTTAGTAACAAACTGAACTAGTTTTCCAGAAAACACCCCTTAAGTTAAAGTCACCCATCATAAATCAGGCTTTCTTTCTACATCCTCAAGAGAGGAGTTTAGGGAGGCTGGGTAAAAATACATGCCCATCAGTAATTTTTCTCTGCTAATCTATAATCATTCAAGGTTCTGTGACTCTGAATCATAACAATGAATGACAGCCACCTCCACCTCTTCCCTGGCTGTTACTGAGCCTTCCAAAACTGGCACAGAAACAGTTTTTTGACTATGAAACATTATTCCTTTATAAGCACAGCTCTATGGGACTGGTTGGAATATGTCAGTGCTTTTAACACGATCACAGTTGCAACTTGCCTGTGCTGTCCATCTGGTTTAATCAGGGCAGCAAATGATGCTGAGAAGAATCCCTGGAGTTCCAGATCCTTTCAACCTGTTATTTTCAGCATTTGAGAGCAATGTTTCCAGTTAGGGTATTGCCCTACAGGCAATGGTACCAAAACAGCAGTCTTGCCTTCTTGGCGCCTGCATCGTTCCTCCCTATCTCCCTGTCAAATCCATACAAGCACTCTGTGGTCAGCTAGAAAACATTTATAGGTCCTAGTGCTATTCCAGCTGGCCAAATTTCTCCTCTAGCAGCATTGCTTTTATTTACCTCCCACTTCTTACCTTTTGGCCCAGGGGTCTCAGGAGGTGCATCGGGGGGTATTTTGCAGGAGGTCATGGATGGCCTCTGGTCGTGCTTGGTGGTAGCTGGATGCAGTTGTTCAGATTGGGGTGTGCTCAAGTTGATAAGGCCTGCAGGAGGCAGGGTACATTCTCTCAGGCTCGACTGGGTGATAAATATGCCTTCTGGCTCCCAAATCACAGCTGGCTCAGGGGGTGAGTACACTGACATGGCTTCTGCCACGAAAACACTGTGTAGACACAGCCCAAGCCTGACTAATGAAGGAGGCAATGAATCTTTGATATTTGATTCTCTTGTAGATACTGGTAATTTGTTGTTCAAACAAACAAGCAGTAAATGTAGCAATAGTCATGACATGGTAGAGGAGGAAGAACATATCTTTCTAACAAGGAGTTTTTTTTAAATTTGCTCAATGCTGTGCAGGGCCGGGAACTGAACTTTGATGATCCTTCTAGGTCATTTATTCTAGGATAATCTATGATTCTATGATATAGATACCTTTCTTATCATAGGACTCTTTTGAAAGTGGACCCAGGCATTGTTCAGAATCTGTCTGACAGGTGTGGATTTGTTTCACAAGAAAAGATGTTTCTGCTCCATTGCATTTTTCTGTGTCCTGATGGCTCCTTAAGCTCTGTCTCCCTTATTCTTGTCTTATTTTGTGTATGATTTTCAGTTGGCTAAGCTCTGGAAGGAGTGTCAGTCCTCTGGTTTATTAGTGCATCCAATTATAATTTCTAGCAGTGGACATGCTCTTTCCCAAATAAGCTGATATTTATTAGTTAGATAATAATCAGTACTGAGATCTGATGGCCAAGGCAAACATAACTGGTCAATGTGTTTTCTTTCATGGAAAAACAACAGAATGCTTTCCTCTGCCTCTGCATTTCATTGACGCTGACCTGTAGCACGTCTTAGAAACATATTCATCATCACGTGGCAGGTTTCGTTTTTCATTCTTTGCTTTTGGATCTTTGATCATCCAAGGACATTGTCTAGGTATTGCACATTGCAGCCTGGAACTCCACAGTCTTCTCAAGTATAGTTCCCTAATTGTTGTACAGAAATAAGGGTATCCTGTCCCCCGTGTGCAGGAGGACATGAATTGTTAAGAAAGTAAGTAAGATTTAACGAACTTTAACAAAAGTCCAATGTGTTCCTTTCCAGTTCTTCCCATCTGATTCTTCACAGAGATTTTAATGTAATATCCAGTACCCTCTATAGTTACATTTTGGCACAGAAGACCTGCCTTATGCATTCAACATCACCCTCTAATTTTTAGTAGCCTAGAAGATTTTTCTTTTCTTCAGTCAGAAAGTGGAAACTAATAATTCTTCCAAATCCAATAACTAATCCCTCAAAACATGTTCTCACAATTGAAAGTAGGGGCTAGGCAATATGCAGAATAAACAAAGTAGAATTCCTCTCCCCTCCACACTGATGGGATTTGTTTCCAGCAAATCATGAGCTACCAAATATCAAATGACTATTAGCTAAATAATGAAAGGGAAGATTAAGATATTTCTTAAGCTCTGTTGAGTCTTGGAAGACAGTGGTTGATTATTAAATACCACAGTGTTGGTATCATGATGCTTAAGTCACTTTGTGATTCTGTCCCCAGTGATGGTGCTATTGTTGAGAGTCCCTCTGGATACTTATTTGTCCTATGTTCCTCCTATGGATAGGGAAATAAAAGCTCCATAAAAGTGGGGTAGTGTAGGCCCAGTAGAAGACAGGAAGGTCCATTGAAAAGAGTGGAGTGGAGTTTGTGGCTCACTTAACAAAGTTGGGATTCTCTCATCAGACAGGAAAGGTGAAGGTGAGGGTGTGAGAGCTCAAGCTCAGAAAGGGGATGTTAGAGTCTTGCTGTACACTGTGACTAAATGGCATGATTTACTCTCAGGACTTAGAGAAAATGCTAATGTGAGCCCTCTGAGGGAAAGAAGTTCTTACATCATTGTAGTATCTGCCACTAAAAAGAAAATTTTACTGCTTTCCCCTGTCTCTGTCATTGGGGCTGGATTGAAAGATGTAGTTGCACTTGTAATCCCCAGGGACCCAGTCCACTTACAGACACGTTGGAAAACTATTACCATGTGGTATGAACTTTCCTACTCTGACTGAAGACTCTACAGGGATAAAAACTTGACTTCTGTAGGGAATAATCATGTCTTATTTTCTTTTTATTTGCCACTGTAACTGGGAGGCTTTAGCTGGAATTTCTGCCCTTCTCAAACAGGAGACTTCCACCCACAGTTGCTATACTTTGCCAATAGGCAAAAATTTACACAGCAGTTCTTAAGTTATTCTCCAGTCACCCTTTGGTACTGTGGCTCTGGAGTAGTCTGTCCCATTCCTTACCCCACACTGCCATGAGACAGGGAGCTTGGGTCAGACGACAACTGAAAAATTAGCACAAAATTAACCCTTTCAGTTGAGATCTCAGTTTAATGTCTTTGATGTTGGATTTCCCTGTCCTGCCTATCATTGCTTCTGCCACTGGAGGTCAATGCCATGCACTATTTTGGACAGTTTATCACCTCATAGGATTTGTACTTACCTATACAGAATCATCTTTTCTTTTGCTGCAAGTGCATCTATAGTGTGATTGGCACCAAGTTGTAAATAATTAGTGAAAGTAATGACATAAATCCCAGTGGTAATCTTGTCCTATTTAGGATACAACTACAATCTGAACTTCAATAACACCTTTGACATAATCAAACATCCCAGAGCCCTTTACGAAGCCATAAATTACTCACCTGTAAAGTAATGACTGCAGGGAATTACAGCAGGCAATGAGACCATTGATCGGTGCTGGTACAAAATGAAGGAGAGGGCATACAACAGAGGCCACTCCAGAACTCTTTTTCTTTGGAAATTTCCAGAGTGCCTTTAGTTTCTGCATGTATTTCTTCCCTTTCCCATAGATGAGACACAAGAGGAGGAAGACCATGTTGTTCTGACAGTCAAGGACACCTTAATCCATGCTGATCTGTCAATCCCATCTGAAAGCGATGAGATTTTAAGAAGGACACAAATGTATGGGTTTATAGCCTGCAGGGAAATCTGCTCTTTAGCCAGTGATGCAAATAAACAAGTAAGTCACTTCCTTAAATTTGCATGGACCATTTCTGAAAGCAGAGTTTTACTGCTGCTTTTAAACAAAAAATAGCAGTGATTGCTTTGGACACCTCAGATGATATGCTGCACGCAAAATCAGGGCTGCCTCACCTCCTACCTCCTCCTAAGCTACCCTCTCTATGATTCAGAGTTTCTCTCACATTATTAGGTTAGTTGGAATTTTCTCCTTTATCAATTTCATTTAAAATGTGCCCCAGCTCTAGAAACTGTAAGTTAACAAACTCATATATCTGTAAGCACTCTGACAGAAAAAAAATGGAATTATTTTGGTAGGCAACTCCTTAGTGTAAGAAAGAATTGCTAAATTGAGAACTCTGTTATTTATAACAGAGTTATGATAACGAAAAATAAGGATCAAATTATTTCTGCAATTAAAAAATACCACTGTGATTAGGAAATGTTCTGTATTAAATGAAAAATCTGAGAGGTTTTTTTTTAAGCTTAGAGAAGACAAGGGGATCAGGCCTTATATTTGTAACATAAATAAATATTTCTTAGCACCACCTGGAGCTCTTCTTGGTTTTATTGTGTTCCGGGACTACATGTTTATTATAGTCCTATTCTGAATTCCCAGAGTATTACTGCATTTGTTATTGAGGTGCCAGCTTGACACCAGTGGGACTACCTTATGGATACTATTGAGTGTGAATTTGAAAAATGCTGCCTCTGAGATAACAAATATTTTGGCAAGATGGGAAAGTTACAATAACAAATATTTTGCCTGGATCTCAAAGGTATACTGCAGTTTTATAACTTGTGTCTTAGTTTTAAACTGTTTCGTGTTCTTAATTGCTTGTCTTGGGTATTGGACATGATGATGGACTGAAAGCTATGGGGACTTCTCATGGAGAAAGACAGCAGTGTTTGGTCCCAAAGGCTTAATTTTGAAATCCAGCAGAATTGTTGTCCTTGCTCTGTGGATATGACAAATGAAAAAAGGATTCATGCTGAATTTAGAAGGCATCTTTTGATGGGATAGGGCTTCTTTTGAATCACACACAAATCGAATAATTTATCCTCTTATATTTTAAAAGGTATCTGTACTTAGATTATTTCTTATTGTCTGATCCAGGGAGTATTGAACCCTGCAGGAACATTTCTTCTGGATTCTGTGGGCTGCATAGTGGACCCTTGCATGTTTGTAGAGGATAGGGCAAACCTTTCAGGAGCTCCCTGCTGAGCTGGATGAAGAAGTAGGTGCAGAAGGGACCACTGAGCTTCTACGGGACAGAATGTCACTGCTGTCTTCCTCCTTGGGCTATCCTCAGCATTACAGCTTGTTGGAAGCAAAGGTGATCTCAGGAAGAAGCAAAAGAAAAAAATTAAACAGTCTACTGTCTCATCAACTGATGTGCATTTTTCTGTCTCATTTCCAGAGTTTTTAGTTGTTTATTTTACACTCAGTGTCAGATACATTTCAAAGAGAAGATATTGCAATTCCATGGCAGTTCAAGGATTTTTGCTGTGTTTTGCCAGCTATGAATTAGTCCCAGCACTTTCAAATTTCCTGATTCAACAGCTTTGTCTTTTTTTTTTTTTTTAATATTGATAACTTTCTTTTTCTCTGCAGTTTAGCTTCAACTGAAGGGACAAAATTGTAACTGTATGAATACTGAGTGACAAGCATAATGAGTCCCTGTCTCCTGAAATCATCCCAATGAGAGCTTTAGGTTCTAGCTCCTGAAATGTGGTAATTTTCTTTGCAAACAACTTGGTTACATATTGATGCCGGGTTTGCATTCTGCAAGGAACCATGATGCTGCATTTATTAGCATCTTTCTAATTGTCCTGAGTTAGTATGCATTTATTATCCTCCATGAGAAAATCTAGCTAATTAGAATAATACCAGAGTGATTATTGCTATGTTTCATATATAAACAAAGAAGCTCAACACCCTTTTATACTTCAGTGAAAGTGGTTTAGAAATTATTAAATCAAACAAAATGAGATTGATATAAATATTTTTAACTAACAGAAAAAAAGATAGTTATTGAAACTAGAAAAAAGATTACCTTTGCCACACCAGAAAACAGATTTAAATTGCTGTGTAGTATAACAGTTCCAATTTTGCAATATGAAAAATGATTGTTTCACTATTGTCTTGTCTACTTTTGGTTTTTCCCACCTGTTCTATCCAACTCTATGTTTAGAAAGTAGTCTCTCTGGGGCAGGGAATTACATTTTTTTATTAAATATATGGCAGGCATCCAGCACAGAAGTGCCCTGATTCCAGGCTTTGTGGCTTTGTATTAGTGCAATACAAGTGATAAATACAAGCCTATACCATATCATTCAGCAATACTGGAAAAGTATGATTTATTACCAACTTCTATTTTTATTTGGTATTTAAAGTGGAGGATAATCAAATGCAAAATTATGATATGAAGAACAGCTGTTTAGGCAAAATGATGTATTAAAAACTAGCAAATCATTACACATTGCCGTGAAAATGCTGTATTGGAAAAACAAATGCTTGTATCTGCTTCTAAACTTGAAGTAACACTTTCACCAGCTATGTAAATTAGCTCTCAGGTAGGTGGGTGCCATGTTCATCTCCAATGAACAAGCATTTCTGAGCATGAGTGGGTGAAAAAAGCTCGTTACCCAGGGGCCTTCCAGTCAGGGAAATCTTGGATGATTTTAATTGCCTATGGATTAGAAAGCTCATGAAATGAGTTGCACGTGGTAGCTGTCATGTTCTTGATCATTCTTAAAGCATTGACCATAATTAACTCGTGTCATGAAAAAAAGGATACTGAAAAGAAAACAAGGGAGCAAAGTAGTCAACAAAAGACTGAACAGCATTCTGTTGTCAAAAAAGTAGCATGACCCTTTAAACATAAATACTGAAACACTGATTGGGACTGGTGAGGGAGACTTGAACTAGAAAGAACATTATGTGCAGCAGATGCGTATCTGTTTATACAAGAATATTGAAAAACTAAGACAACATAGAATAGACTGTGAAAACTGAGATGGCAAAGTAGCTGGTCTAGTTCATGAAGTGGGCCACACTGCACAAATCCAGCAATGCAAAGAGAATGCCTGATATTACAGGTCCAATGGTTCTTAAAAAAAATATATATATATTTTTGGCAAGGATGGATTCTCTGATCCATTGAATGCATTTTTCAGGCACACAAATTTGATCAAGCAAAAGTGTTTGTACTGCAGGGATAAAGAGGTGATTTTTATGTAAAGTTTGGATATTTGATCAAAAGGTATTTTTTTGGTATTGCAAGCTGTGGTTCTGATAAACATTTCAGATTCCACTAACAAACTGGGTTTGAATCCACAAGCTGCAGATACAAGGTTCTGCATCCTCCTAAACATTGCCTTGGCTAACCAGCTCTTTCCACTCCTACTTTTAATCTTTAAAAATGTTAATTGATCACCATTCTGATAATTTCCAGACTAAAGATTTTTTTTTCCTTTCCAGTGGACATATAGTGAATTAAATGCTCAAGAGGAACAAAATGCAATTATGCAGGTTTTCATTCCTCCATACACGCTAATTAGAACAGATAAAACTTTTGCTACAGCATTTATAGTATTTGTGGGGATAATGTGTCTGGGAGATAAGAAGGGACAATATCTCACAATAATTTAAACATGAAGTATCTTCCATAATGCATCTATGGGGAATGGTTCAGTTATCAGATGCTGAGGCAGCAGCGTATTTATGAAGCATTATTGTAAAAATACATACAGCAATGGCAGACTGCAAATCACAGCAAGTCACCAAAGTAATGTTATAACTCTTGGTGGAAAGCTATCAGTACATTGTGGGTCTGAATTGTGACACTACCTGGAGCTGCACAACCAGTACCTGCTAGGTCATTACAAAACTTGTCTGGAAATTTTATGCTAGGTCTAAGAGGAAGGAATGGGAAAATTATGATTGTCTTTCACAATTTTGTCATCTGTGATAAATCTCTTTCTATAGTTAGAGGATCTCCTTTATTGTAAGGATTAAAGAAGGAGAAGGAGGAGAAAGAAAAAAACCCTGAGAGCTGATGAAGCTTTATGAAACTTAACTTATGCTGTATTTTCTTTTATCTTCAAATCTACTTAAGTTTCTGGGATTGCTGTAGTATCTTTTAATTTAGTCTGACTGTGGAGAGATTGTATTTTAGACTGACAGTTTAACTCTTGAATAAAACGAGAGATGTTTCTCTTGGACATTTATCTCTAAATCAATGAGGCTAATTGAGCACATGTTAGAAAAATGTGAGAGAAATCCCTTTGCAGTATTTTGCTTTTATCCATGAAAATACCAAATGCAAACATAGTCTTGTTATTTATAAATCCTGAATTAGACACATTCCATTGAACTGTTTATTTCTATTTTACAGTATATCTCCTCCCCCTTTTGAAATCCAAGAGTGTTCTACTGATAAAATGAGAGAGAAAAATACAATGAAGAATAACAAAGAAAGTGAAAGTGTGAATTAGGAATACAGTCGGGAAAATGACAATAAATGACAACATGGGAGATTCTAATTACATAGTCTTGAATTAATTTCATGATGTATGGCAATGACATAAAGAAAAAACCCTATATTCCTCTTCAATATCTGTAAAAAAATAGATTTTTGTTCTTCATATTTCTTTATCTCAACCAGAAATTAGCACATTGAGTGTACTCTTAAGCGGTCCTTGTTTGTCAGATCCTGGTACATTGTGCCTCTTCGTAAATAACAGCCTATTGCAATGTTTTGAGCATCCAGTTTTGGCACTTTGCACCATACAGAGCCTTTCAACTCTGTCCCTACAGCCTTTGCACAGGCAAACACTCTGAATTGGAAACCTTATAGTAGCCTTCCACTGCCTAAGGGGGTCCTACAAGAAAACTGAAGAGAGACTTTTGATAAGGGCGTGTAGTGATAGGACAAGGGGGAAATGGCTTTAAACTGGCAGATGGTAGGCTTAGATTAGATATTGGGGAGAAATTCTTTATTGTGAGGGTGGTGAGGCACTGGAACAGGTTTCCCAGAGAAGTTCTGGATGCCCCATCCTTGAAGTGTTCAAGGCCTGCATCACAGGCCACACAGGCACTGTCCTGGTCAGCTGCAGAGACTGCATGTTATTCCATGCACTTTAAACTGCCCCCCCCCCCCAAGTAATTTTTCTACATTTGAACCACGTATTGCTTGGCACCACCAAGAAGAGCCTGCCTCCATTCTCTTGGCACCTTCACTTCAGATATTTGTACTCACTGATGAGGTCCTCTCTTGGTTGTCTCCTCGAGGCTGAACAGGCCCAAGTCTCTCAGCCTTCTCTCACGTAAGACCCTGGAGCCACAAGCTCACCCAGGCTTTTTGCTTTTAAAAATATACAAGGCTCAAAAAATTCACCCACTGAACTTTTGCAGAGCCTCTGGTTCTTTAATATCTTGAGATCGTGTAAAGAGAGAGCCCTGCACACATTTTCTCAGGAGATACTCTTACTCATGAAATATGGGAGAAAATAAGGATCTTGGTAAAAGTTTAAAAGGGTAACATACAGTCAAAACAAAGCATTCCACAAAGCATCGACTTAGCACATGCTAACCCACACAGCTTAGCAAAATCCAACCCACTGGTTTTAAGTTACCCAACATATTAAGTAAGAAAAGAGATTAAAAGATTAAAGAAAGAAAAATATTAAGAGAAGACACAGAAGTAAAGAAAGAGAAAGAAAAAATTAAGAGAAGAAAAAAAGTACCTACCACTGAAGAGTCCTGTGGAAGTCCAACTTCACATGGTGGAGGCAGGTCCCAGGAGAGAGAGAGGGAGATGGAGACCATGTGCTCCTGTTCTTATGAGCTTTGGTTCCTATGTCCAGTCCTCCCAGATGGGACTTCTGACTGACCAACCTATGCCTCCAGGCTAGATAGAGGGGTGGTGTAGCCACTCAGAAGCTGGGTTAGAGGTACCAGGGGGCATGGGGTGAGCAGGCTCCCAGGCTGCCCTTTTGACTGACAGCGGCTACGGGGCTGCCCCATGAGGCTGCCATGTGGGCTACTTGAGCCCTACCCCCTCACACATGCTTGAGTTGGTTCCAACCCAATGATAAAATGGTTGGGAGATGCTTCAGTCCCTTGATCATCTTTGCTGTCCTCCACTGAACATTCTCCAGTAGCTACTTGTCTTTCTTGTTCTGAGCCCAGAACTGGGCACAGCACTCCAAATGTGTCCTCACCAGGGCTGAGGAGAGGTGCAGGATCACCTTCCTCGACCTGCTGGCAATGAAGTTCCAGCATATCTTCAAATACTCAAGAGGAATGGATCTGGATTCTCACTTCCTTTCCTCCTCCTCAACCTGCACTCCACTCTGATACTCACTATTATAAATTAATGTGCTTAAAGATGGTAGCGTTGTCAAGAAATAATTACATTTCTTTCAGACTGTCTTCCTCACTAAGCATGATGGAAAAATACATACCCTAAAATAACTTTTGGAGTCAATAAAAGGAAGTGGCAGCAGTGGTTAAAGTTCTGGAGAGGTGCTGGAGGGTGACAAGGTATCAAGACTAGATGACATGCTGAAGGAATTTAAAGAAAATGCTGTCAAAATAGACATAATCCCTCATTAAATTAATCAACTCCAGCTGAGGAGTTTGATGGAGAAATTATAAGCACCTTTTAAAAAAGTGTTAGAAATTGTAAGTTTCAGATTTGCTTCAGTATGAAAAGAAAATTCAAATTATAAATGAAGATTTATTTTGTTTACAGAACACCTTGGTTGGTATAAAATGGCAAAGCTGAAGAAATACGTCTGCCATAAAAGAAAATCACACATCTCTGGCTTCCAAGTGTTTGAACTAAATCATATGCACACGAAGGTGGTTATTATAACTAATTTGGAATTTCAACAAGCCTTTTATGAAACCCCTTGAAGGAGGCTTTCAAGGAAATGAAGTAGCCCTAATACATTAGAGGTGAATTGCACTTACGTGCCAGAAACTGCTTAAGTGACAGAAAACAAGGGACAAATCATTTTATCCAGGATGAAATGTCTCACCTTGTGGAAGTGCTTCATGGTGATCCACCCTCTCAAGAGAGCCTGGGTGACTAGTTTGGACCAAGTATTCCACTTTTAGGCAGGCAAAACATTTGATGAGTTAAACTTTGTCCCTACTCTTGAATATAGAGGTTCCTGATGAAAACCACCATGTTCTACATAGTTTGATATATCAGTTATTAATGAGCTAGTGAAGAGATGAACTGTGTAAAATGACAACACTTGAATGTGATGCAATTATTTCACTGGAAAGAAATGAAGAATTCAATGTTCAGGAGTGTTTGTTTAGGTATTACAAATGTAAATTAATTTTCAAACCCAATTGAAAAAAGAGAACAATTTGAAGTAATTATGAGTTAAAAATAAACTCTAACTCCCCAAACAAATAAACCTTCTGTCATTTCGGTAGCTTCGTGATTCACATCAAGTCCTGGAACAATCTTGTTACCGTGGTTTCACCATGTGCTTGTCAGACTTCCGTCACCTCACAAAAACCCCATTGCTCTCTCCTTACACTTCTCTCACCTCATATTTCAAAGCCAGATGTTTTCTTTCTCCTCTCCCTGCTCAACATATTGTTGTTGCTTTGCACCTTCCCTTGTCACTGCAGCAGAGGTACTGCAGGGAGATGTAGGACAAACCCAGGGTGAGTTGAGTGCTTTGGCCAATCACCGTGTAGAGGAGGATAGAGGTGATGGAACGGCTGTATCTGGGAGCTGCTGCCGGACTTTTTTTTCATCCTTGTTCTTCTTCTCTCACTGTTCACTGAAGACAAATAGCTAAAGGAGACATGAGAGCAGCAAATGGCTGAAACTGCTGAAACGAGAACAGGAGAGGAAGGCTCTGTTAACAAACTCCTGCAGACCCTGTGGGGAGATCTTCTGTTGAGAGGAGGCATAGCCAAAACAAAATATCACATGTTGTCCTATAGTAAGGATTAGGATATAAAATAGTCCTGATGATAATTTCACAACATTGTATAAATTATAATTTCCCTCACCCTGCATACTGTGGTCTTCTGGTCATATTAGTGAAAAATAAAATAAAATAGAGCAGTCAGAAAACAGGACTGATAAAAGCCATGACAGAATTATATAAATCAATGAATGTTTTAAGAAAAATAAAGAAGTTCCTCTTTTTTGGCCTTTCTGTATAACAGAACTAGAACAATCACATTTCATATGATGGACATTTATAAAGGCTCACAGGTTTCTGTGTAGCTGACAACCCTTGTGGTAGCTTTCTGGAGTACCCAATATTTGTTTATTTTATTAATGGTATGTTGTTGAAGTTACCATCTAAGGAGTCTTTCTGCTGTGCTACCATCTAAGGAGTATTTCTGCTGTGCCTTATGTAATCGGATATGTCTGTCACTTATTGGCCTCATAAGCCACCAACGTGCATGTAACAAATGTGGATAGAACCTTCCCAAATCTTCGTTCGCAAAGCCTAGCCATGATGATGATGATGATGATGTTTGGAATGTAAAACTTTTCATTGTAAATCAAGAGAAAAAGCAGCAAACTTAAATTACCCCATTGCAGGTTAATTATTGAGAGTAGGCAGTACTGGTGTTAACCTGTTCATACAACAACTTGAAATACTTTGTGCTGATCTTTTCTGTTTATTAGTTCTCCAATCAAAAATGAAGATAATTAGATAGGTGATTTATGCCAATTTGTATATTTTTAAAGGGAACATTTTCCCCGTTCATTAGCAAATGCTTCATATTTGTCAGTTTGTTTTTCTGTTGCATTTCATTTCTCTCTCAGGTAAGAGGTCATTTTATCTATCCTCAGACACAGCACTGGAAATGGAAAGACAGGGCAATCACCAGAGAGTATTTACAGTGGTTTCATTATATGTTGGTAGAATATTTAGATTAAATTATACTGCCTTTGAAGGCTAAAATCCTTTAATGCTAGTATTTTAATCTGAAGTCAGGGATGAGTGGCTATTTTAAAATCATAAAAAATTAAGCTTTGCAATTGCGATGTAAGCTTCTACACACATGCCATTTCTCCCCCAATTAATATTGAAGGTGCTTGTATTTCAGTAAGGACACAGTAAAAAGGAAGAAACAGAGCAGCTCATTAGGTAATGTTGGGATGGAAAGCCTCTAGCTACTCATGTTAAAAGAAATATAAACAGCTAGAGATTTACCTGATCTAGTAAAGCAGTGACATTTATATGAACAAAGGTATGTTTGCTAACAACACACCTGAAATATAAGCTACATCTGAATGAACTCTTTGAAAAACAGAGAGTCCTAGATAAAAAACGGATACTCCTAGAAGGAAGTTTAAGTGATTTAAGCTTTCCACAGCTTACATGAAGGCATAACAAAATAAAAAAAAGGAAAAGAAAAGAAGAACCTTCAACCTTCCTGCATTATGCCAGACTAGCACAAAAAAAAAAGATTTTTGCATAGCTTGCTTAAAATATTCCTGAAATAGATGAAAAGCCAAAACCCAGACATTTGAACAGACATGGGCAAATACTGAAAAAATGATTAGCAAACATATTTGTGAATTTCAAACAATAGTGAATTACCTTTTGTTGGTAACTTTTGTAGCTGAACTTTTTATTCTTTAAGAATTGCATGAATTGAAGCTCACAGATGTGTATGAAAAGCAAATTTTAGATCAAGAATCAAGATTTACTTAGGCTCTGAGACAGCAGACCACTTAAATATATGCTTAACTTGGAGTCTGTGGAAACATTTGCATACTTACAGTTAAATCTGTTCTTACATATTTTGCTGTATTGTGCCTAGAGTCAGAAAAATCATACTAAGTTTATGATTAAATGAATCACATGGTAGGAAAAAGCAGGTTGTTAAGTTTAAGTCAGCAATCCTCTGGTAGATAACCAGTTACAGTCCAAATACTGTAAAACACTAGTAATTATTTCTGTATTAAGCAATCTAAAGAATTAAATTCATTGGCACATGTCACTTGTGTGGTGGGTGACGTTCCTGAATATAAAATTGCTGCAAACAGTGCATTCCTTATTCCCAGGCTTACATACTGTTAGGTAGAAAATTCTGGAGCAGATATAAGGCATTTCACCATCAGGCATTTCACCCAAATGTAGGCACATAGTAAAGCTAATGTGAGCAAGAATTAGGTTTGTTTTGATCAAGTCTGATAAAACATGTATAAACAGTAAATTATTTAATAAAACCTTTAAGGTGCCAATGACTGCAGCAGAGAAGCTGAAATTGTCCTAAGGGTTGAATGAGCAATGGAAAGTTTCCTCATCAAATCAAACTCTGATTTCCACAATGTACCTCATAGGCATAGAAGAAAATGCTTTCTGCATTCAGAACTAATAATCTTGAATATGGCATTTGTCTACTTTTTTAATGAACCTAAAGTCTAATCAGCCTGAAGACAAAATATTCAGATTTTTTAAAAAAAATATTTTACGTATACAGAAAATATCCATTGTTCTCATAATATTCAAATGCCTTGTGCTAAGTCTTTATAAACTATTTTAATATAATGGTTTGGTAGATTTTTGTTGTTTTTTTTTTTTTCTCTGTAAGTCTGAATAAAATAGTGAGCAAAAAGTCCCAAGCATAGCTTTATTTTTCATAAAGGCCAATGTAATATGTTCATAAACAGTACAGAGCAAAGAAAAGAAAAGAAAAAGAAGTCAATGTTTTTTCTCACCAACTTGTCAATGAAAAATGTTCCAGTGTTAGTGAAATGACACCTCTTGAAACTTTAATATAAAATCTTGAGTAACTTCTTATCCCTTGGTGTTTTCTGTTGGAAGTATGTTTGGCATCTTTCAGAGCTCAATATCAAGGACTCAAATTTCTATATTTCAGTCTTATCTTGGGAACTCACCTTTGTCATTGGCTTCTCTATATTTATCATATTCCTTCCCTGAACACTTTCAATTAGAAATACTGCTAGACAAGTTCTGTTTTTCTCATTTTGTTTCTCATTTTGGAAAATTACAGAGCAAACGAGAGCAACAAACCATAGTCAGTGAGCGTTTCCCTCCTTCTTAAAATAAATCAGTTGTAGAAACTTGGATCTGCATAAATTCTTAAGACAGTGAACTTACATTTTTCAGAGCCTTTAGATATGGCATTCACCACATTTAACTTTACATACTGACAGTTGTCCCCTTTTACTCCCTCTGTAGTCAATCTGTTGATTATGCAATAGTTGCTTTCAGTAGTGACCATCAGGCTCATTTAATGTACATTTAGGAAGACTAAACACAGTATATTAGGATAATGTTCATCTGCACCTCTTTGATGATACAGACAGCAGTGGTCCAAATGTAACCCTCTGCATTGCAGTTATCTACCTGAGGTCACATGGATTGCACCTGGTTGTTTAACTTGTAAGTGAATACTGAAACCTTACATAGTATTATGCAATTATACATAGCATGACATAAAATGTGCTTTGGGAACAACTGTATTTTTTCACCATTGGAAATTATTTTGTTTCCAATGTTTTCTTCTACTTTCAACTGTGAATTTATATAATTTGAAGAACCATCTAAAAAGGACACTCAGAGCTTAGCTTGGTTCCCAAATATGTGTGCCTAGTGTATTTTTCAATGTCCTAGACCTAATGAGGACAGCATCAAGTACATACAAGACCTAGAGAAACAAGACTGGCCTGGTAGCTGAAGACCAGAGAGGATACCCTAGAAAATCCTCAAATTATCTTAAATTTTCATGTATGGGCAATTTGAGTCAACAAATGAGAAAAGTCAGGCTCAGATCTGAGTGTCAGTAGGTACTACCTCTGAGGGTTAAAACTAAATGGGGCATAAAATAAAGAGGTGAATTTCAATTATTTGAAATTTAAAAAAGAGATAGCAATTTAAAATTGTGCCCTTCCATTTGCCTTATGAGATCTGTTCAAACTATCCACAGCAGGGATTCTCTTTTCAATGAGTAAACGTAGGTTTCATCAAGATGTACAAATGCAGCCAGGAGTGGTTCACATTGTTTGGTGATGATAAAACCTCAGGCATTAAGATGGATCCGCCAACAACAAGAACCCAGAAAAGGCTAAGAAGATGTTAAGCTGTGCTACGTCCTCTAAAGTTTTACAGATCCCCTGGGCTGGACTTGGCTTGCAGCCCAGCACCTACCCAGCTGCTTGCTTGCTCCCCATCTCCACTGCTCACACAGTGCAGAGGTTTCCTCTTCCTCTGGCATTTGGTTATCCTTCCTAAGTATGTTTGCACAGAGATGCTACAAACTTCACAAGAGACTTATCTGTGTCCTGCAGAGGGTCTTTAGTAGAGCTGATGGGCACAACTCTGTACAGCACAAGGTAGCCTCTTGGCCTGTTGTCACAGAGGCCACCCCTCATAATTTTGATAGATAAATCCAGTACAACGGAACAGGAAATAAGTCTTTCATCTTAGAATCATAGAACAGTTTGGGTTGGAAGGGACCTTTAAAGATCATCTAGTCCAACCCCCTGGCAATGAGCAGGGACATCAACTAGACCAGGTTGCTCAGAGCCTCACCCAACCTGACATTAAACATTTCCAAGGATGGGGCATCTACCACTTCTCTGGGAAACCTATTTCAATTTTCTACTGCTCTTATTGTAAAATACTTTTTCCTTGTATCTAATCTAAATCTACCCTCATTACCCCTTGTCCTTTTGCAATGGGTCCTGCTAAAAAGTTTATCCTCATCTATCTTATAGTCCCCCTTTAAGTACTGAAAGTCCACAATAATATCTCCCATGGTGAGATCCTGGTGTGCCTCAGTTGCTTTTGTTGTCCCTGTCATCCCTCAAATTTTCTATTATCCTTCAGCCATTTCCAGTTTCATCTTTTTTCCTCTTGTAAGGGTTCTTCATCCTTTGCCATTGCATCCAGGGACTTGGCAGACTTCTCTTTGCTGCCCAGGCACAGACTTTTATTGGTGCACAATACCGCATGCTGCAAATAAATAAAGGAAAACAAGTGCCATCATCACATTCTTTATGGTTTTCCAGGGAAAATATGAGTACACAAAAAAGAACAAAACATAATCTTTTATAATTCTTTGAAAAAAAATGGGTTCTGACTTTCCTTACATCTTGAGCTAGAAATATTATCTCTTGAAGGTCTAGAGTACTAGGATCACCCTACTGAATTCTTCTGGGTCCCCATGTGTTTTACTGACAGTCAAAATGTTGTCAACACTGTAATGAGACCTTGTGGTAGCTGTCTGTGGCAAGGTTTTGGTAGAGGGGAGACTGCATGGTTGGACTTTGTGGGAAGAGACTAGAAGGGTTGCCCCTTGTTGAACAGAGACAGTTCCAGACAGCTCCAGAATAGACTCACTGCAGGCCAAAAGAGAGCTTCCTAATAAATGACCATGTATTTTGCTATTTCTGTTCATACCCACAATATATCCATGAAATAGGTGAAACTTCAGTGATGTCAAAGTAGGATCAGATGCAATTTTTCTGGTTAAAATTACATTTCAAAAATAAATAAGATCAGCAAGTACAAAACTATAAAAAGTTAATTGAAACCTCTTTCCTTTGGAAATTGCCATATCAACTGAAAACTGGCAGAAACCTCATTAAATGAGATAATTATAGATGGGATCATATATTTGGTTGGAAGGTGGAAGGTATGGGGATGCTTTAGAGCTGTGAGCTTCGGGATGACAGATCAGGCAGAGGTGATACTGCCAAAGTCACAGAGGATACAGAACAAGCTTCATAGAAATACTGAAAAAACAGACATGGGGTAAGAAACTACAAAAGGAGATTCAAACAGAGGTACAGCTGTGAGTCCTTTTGGGGAATGCAATGGAAAATACAAAATCAAGGAAAAAGAAATTAGAATGGGAGGCAGGAAAGTCTGTGTAACAATGACAACTATGAAAAGATGGAGTAGTTCCCCACAGGGAGACATGGAAGCTCCCATGCAAGACAGTAGAACAAACTGGTAATTAATCTGAAATCAGTAGGTGACTAGGCTGGATGAACTGATTTCTTTGCAATAGGCATATTCAAGCCTACATACCCCCTCTCAGCTGAAGGAACCTCCACGTTAACAGGTTTAGGTCCTAAGAGGTGGTTGCTGGACTGTAATTAAAAAGAAATAACATTATGAAACCCTCAATGAAAGAGAAATCTGGGGAAATTCCAAACAAAAATTCAACCCACTCTTTTAGTTTTCTGTTTTTGGCATACTCTCTGTATAAAACAAGATTATAAATGAAAGAATAAGCTGATATATTAAGTGCGATGAAGTACAAGCATATCTAAAACCTATTACAGGTAAACCAAGGACACTCATATCAGGTTCCTCACCTAAGTAGTAATATAAAGCCTATCTGAGTCCCTTTTGGGATTTCACACTTAGAAAATAAAATGCAGAGTTTATTTCTGATGGAGAGAAATTATCTTATTATGAGTCCTCAGACTGCTGTGTTAGTCAAAATACTAGTTATCATAGGCTGAACTCTGAAGTTGGCTTACCTGTTTCATTTATTCTTTCAAATTTATTCATTCCGTGTGTGACCAGAGCATCTTAATCCCAGGCTCTCTTCCACAAATCATAAACTAAGATTTTCTTTACAGCCTCACACTTAGTGTCACAAGGATCTCTCTTCCACCGGGGCTGGTGTTGACTGCCTTGTTGGCAGTGTCAGGACCTCATAATATTGCAAGAGAGTACACCAATATCCTTTGTTTATCTTGCATTAGCTCTGAAGTTGTTTCAGTATATACAGAAGTCTCTATGTCAGAGAACTTATTCCAAATAAAATGTCTTTTCTGCAAAATTGCCTGAACAGTGCAACTCTGTCTTGTAGAAGAGCAGCAGGACAATTGTTGATCATGAAATCTGGAACACCCCCTCTAGGTTTTCAAGCATGTCCTTTGAGTTTTGTAATCCACATAAAGGAGACAAGGAAATCCTTTCAAATGTTTATATCCAAAAAAAGTTTACAAATCCAAACTGGAACTGTAGTAATGTACCTGCAGGCATCCTTGAGAGAACGTAATGTTATTACAGGTGTGGTCCCTGAAATGTCTACCTGCCACTCATTTACACATCGCACCTATTCAGCTGCCTGCATACATCATCAATGTACAGTATAAGCATATTCCATTTGCAGTACAGCATTTGAATTTTTGGCCTGCTTAGCACTTGCTATCAATATGCTTTGCCACAGCTGTCGGATTAGTTAGGGCTTGGTTTTTTTTCTGTTTTATCTGAGTTGGCTTTATTCCCAGATTCCAGATAAAAATGATAGTATTTTGCTTGACCATCCCATTCCAAGCGTTAAACACTATGACTTCAGGCTTGGATGCTCTAATGGTGTGTTAAAACTGTCCAATTTTCTCTGCCTGTCCTCCCCTCTGCCCACACATGCACACCCAGGGCAAGCCAGAGGAATACATTGCTGAGGTGAAGCCAATGTGTGGAGCATCTAATCAGGCGTGTGTTTAGCTGCAAGTGGTTGGAAGCTACAGAGTAGTCAGTAGGGTTAAAATAAACACAGTGTAGAGACCACAGAATCTGGATACTGATGCAAATTGAAAACAAGTGGTGGTTTTTTTTAAGATTTTCCCTTAAAACAATGGTTGGGCACTGACCTCATGCATTTTTGTAATGAGAAATTACAGAACAAATTACTGACACTCAAATGAAACAGAAACTCCATCTTTTGGGAAGTTTCATCAGCCGGATGATTTTTGATAGAGTGCTTGCATCGTTTGGTCTCTAACCCATTTAATGTCTCTGTTTACTGCAGAAAACCTGGTGTGTAGGACCATCTATTAGAAAAAAGAGACATTTGTACATCATTTCACAACACAATGCAGTTCTGTACCTCTCATGCTGAACTGTGAAACTGCATCTCTCTGAATTTGGATTGTTTTAACTTTCATTCTGTTGATGCCACCTATGGTCAGATTTATAAATGGTCCAGTTTAGGCAATATTTAATTCCTTTACTCAATTTAACTGTTAAAACTTAAGTTACTCTGCTGTTCTACTCTTCTGGATCAAAAATTACAGAAGTTTTCAGCGTACATGTCTTTGAGCAGCTAAAACTGTAATGTTGGAGGACTGCTCCCTCTCGCCTCAATAATGAGAGCACATTCTAATGCCATTTTAGCTTTAGCTTTTTCTTAAATCGGGAGCTCTACATTTCTATGAATCTGTTCCTGAAGTCAAGATGACTGGTACAGCACCACTATTTGGATGATGTTTCTTACTTCTCTGTCACCTTGTCACATGAAACATTTTACATGAAAAAAGATTATGATCTTTTTGGGCCCCCACTCAAAGAGATATTAACAAACTGTAAATTATTTCGTGAAGGGTCATTAAGATGGTTAGGAATATGATGGTGTGGAATATGACAGGGGAAATGAGTCTGATTAAGTTGGCTTACTTAACCTGGGGAATAGAAATCTAAAGGGGATGGTGGGGATCTAATTGCTGTCTTCCACAACCCACAGAGAAGATGGAGTCAGGCTCCTTTCAGAGGAGTGTGGTAAAAGAACAAGTAGCACAGGACGGAAGATGCAACTACAGATAATTTGATTTATGAAGAATAACATTTACATAAGGATAGGCAAATATTGGAGCAGGATGCCCAAAGATGCTGTGAAATCTCTGCCCTCAGAGATGCTCAATACTCAGCTGGTGGAAGTGCTCTTCTACGTACTCTAATTTTACCCTGTTTTATAGTGGGGGTTGGATCCAAAGATCCCCAGACATCCTCTCAAATCAATTCTATCAAAATTATCTACAGTGCAATAGTAATCAAAATATCTGTGGCAGATCCTCTAATCCGGAAAAGCAATGTAGAAGCACATTAGCATTTTGTGCTTGTTTTCCTTTTCTTTGGAATTCCCCAGAGCACTGTCATTTGCTACTTGTCGCTTTAGAACAAAACAGCGCATCTTTTGGCACATGTAAACAAAAGAACTAAGTTGTTGGGATCCAGTGGAAAGCCAGAGGGACACTAACACAGCCATGCAAAACAGTTAGAGGAGTCAAACTTCTGAAAGAGCTTCCTAATTTCAGCTCAATTGTCTATTTCAGTGAACATCATGAAAACAAATGTTGAGTATAAAAAGTGCAAAAGGTAATTGGGAGGTTTTTTTCATATTCTGGCCACTGCTAATGTGAAAATGTTCTTCTCTGAAGCTTGTGGCCTCCATGACAACCTCCATATCTTTGATTCCTTTTCATTTCAGATATAATCTGAAAATGCTTTTTTTCCTCCCTCAAGTCAGTATTTCATTCTTTGCCTCCATGCAGCTACTAGGAATGCAGGATATGTGTGAAGAGTGAAATAAGATCACATGATGAAATCAAATTAAAATCCCCTTAGAACATGTCATACTCAAATGTATAAATCTAAAGTTTTTTCAAGAGCTGAATTCTGGGCTACAAGTCTTCAGTAAAAGGTTAGGCTCTTAAGTCAGTGATTTTATTTCCACTTTAAAAGAAGAATGATACACAGAAAATGATGAAAGACAAATAAAGAGACCACATGCTAGTATATAAACGAACAGAGACAGAAAATTGTTTTTTTATGGTTTTATGTAACACAGTTTAGAACTAGGAGTAGCCTATTACTCTATATTTGAACCATGCCACTCTTAATAGATCATAAACCGTAACCTTTTTTTCCTCACTGTTCAGAAAAGGTTGCAGTTTAACTATTTGTTCTTGATCACCCAGTAAGCCAGGTACCTGAATATCAGTTTCTGTGAATGCATCTCTTTTGTTACAGTAATGATGCAGGAAAGTTCTGTTGGAGTTGACATGGCACAAAGTCTTTCCTGACACCAGCAGACCACAGCTACCTCACAACCAACAAATTCAGTATATTTCCTGTCTCTCTACACCTTAGGTTATTTTCTTCATTGTTTTAGGGTAAAGGTTTTTACCTAGTCTGCAGGCTTATCCTCGGTCTCTCTTGCTGAAAGGCCATATTTTTGTCTTCTGGCTATGAGGTGTTTTCCACCACTGTGTTTTTCGTTCTGTAATGGTTTTTAAAACACCACTGTTTCTTCCCTCTAACACTACCTGTGCCTTTCTTCCCCAGTTTTTTAGGCCAGTTAAGTGTGAGAGATGAGAAGGGATATGGAGGAGTGAACTACTTATGTCTTTTCTTCGCTGACTGGCTTAAATTAACAGGGTTAAAATTTGAGGTCTTACAAATGTGAGGTTTTAAAAATTCTCCTGGGAAATTCAGGAAAGCCCACAGAGGTTTAGCTGAATCTTAAGATTAATGGCCTACATATTTTTTTAACTAAGCTGTTTATTGTCTGGACCTTGACTAATTTTACTGAAACTAGGAAGAAAAAAAGAGGAAAACGACAGGGGGAAAAAGGTTTTTTTTGGTAGGTGTAAACACTTCATATATATGTATGTATCTAAGCTGACATATTAAACCTATACCTTTCCACTGACACAGAAAAGTTGGTTTGTATTTTAATATGTTAGCACAGTATATAATACCTATGTCACTGTATGTCTGCCATAACGAGAAAGACGCTTTTACTTTTAACTGCATTAAAATATTCTTCCTTGGAAGTTCATATTTTGTAATATTAGACTCCACACCTGAACAGTTCATTACAAACCCCTCCTTTTTTTTTTTTATGTTGGGAAAAAATCAATTTTAATGCTAAATTTGTTTTTGATATGGTCCAATAACAATGCAAAATGGATGAAGTCTAATAAAATAACACAAAGTTAAATGCAAGTCTGAATTCTTGCCTTCACTATCATTTTACCTGGATTTGATAAATGACATTGCCTGCATCGTAGACAGTATGAGTTGTCATATTTTTCTAAGATCTTGTCTAGTGGAAAAGTTAATGCATTTTTTTTCTCCCTCTGAATTTCTCAGTGTGGTAATTGCTATGTATTTTTTAATTTAATTTAATTTTATTCTTAGAGATGAGAACTTTAAGTTGTTCTGTCAGGATGTCCTTTGATGCCAGGTGCATGTCAAATTTGTGGACACACACTTGGGTTAGAGACTCTATTCATACTTTGCACATTAACAAATGAATCATCTAGAAACCATATTATCAAATTTTCTTTGACAGCCCCAAATTCATTTACTTGACATTAGCAGGTTTTTTTCTTTCTAAAAAGCTTGCATAAAAATTTCCTTTAATCTACCCATTTGCTGTGAAAGAAGAATGTGAAGAATGTAAAGAATTTGAACTTGCTGACTTTTCATTAATTTTTTTCTGTCTCTCACTTCTTGCTATACATTTTGCAAAAAGGATGTTTTAGCTCTTTATTAACATTTGGATTCTAGGATTTTTTTTTTTTTGGGATACTCCTAAAGATTAAATATACAAATATACAAATTAAAATATATTTATAGAACCATGTTGAGTTATAAAATTGTTTTTATTTTTCTATAATTATTTTTTTTCTAAATAAAGTTTCCTTAAGAAAAAAAAAAACGATGTTTTATTCAGAGGAAATAACATTGACTAACCTTGTAAAGAAAAGGGGGAAGACGAGCTAAAAGAACTGTGGGCCATAGAAAGTGAGGCTATGAACAGGTTTTGGGTGGGATATTAACTTTTTTTATAGTAGCTCATGGTGCTGTGACTAAAACCATGTTAATAACGCACCAATGTTTTATCTGTTGCTGAATTGTGCTTACACAACATCAAAGTCTTCTCTACTTCTCAGGGTGCCCTGCTAAGGGCAGCTGTGGTTGCACAAGGAGCCGGGAGGGGACGCAGCCAGGACCGCTGATGCCAGCTGACCCAAGGGATATCCCAGACCACAGAGTGTCATGCTCAGCATGTAAAGCTGAGGGGAGGAAGAAGGAAGAACATTCAGAATGGTGGTGTTTGTTCTCCCAAGTCACCATAATGTGTAATGGAGCCCTGTTGTTCTGGGGATGGCTGAACACCATGTCTGTCCATGGGAAGGAAGAAGTCATTCCTTGTTTTGCTTTGCTTGCACAGGCTGCTTTTACTTTTCCTATCAAACAGTATTTTTCTCACCCCACGAGTTGAGTTGCATTGTCTTTTTGGTGGAGGTTCACATTCTCAGAGTCAAATTGATTACTAGATTTCTTTAAGAATTAATTTTATCTCACATAAGACTGAAAACAAAATTTCAAGATTTTTTTTTTTTTGCATTCTTCTCTAATAGTTTGTGATCTATTTCCTCAAACTTGCTGGAAGCACTTCATCTTGAGGACTTGGACAATGCCCTTCATCTCCCCTGTTCTCTCCCCGTGGGTTTGGCAGTTCTTCAGGCTCGTGGTCTTTTGTTCTAAAGGTTTTGAATATGACCTGGAGTGCTTAGAACCATTTATTGCAGGTAACCTGATACATTAAGACTCCACTTGCACCAATGCCCTGCAGAAGTACAAATAGGATAAGAGTAATTGTAACCTGCTGAGGGAAAACTGAGTTTGAGATATATGAGAGTCCCTTGGTAGCTGCAATTACATCTACACAATACTTCTGCTGTGGATAGAGCCACCTGACACCACTCTTTCTCCAGGGTATAAATTCTTTAATTGCATACATGACTAGAAGTGGGAATTAAACTACACAAGTGTGAGATAGTTGGAGAGTGTAACAGAAAAACTTGCACACATCACGCATTTTTTGCTCAGAAACTGGATCCTTTTTCTTCATCAAACTGAGTCACGATGCTCATTTCACGTGGGACTGCTCTCCTGAGTATGCTTGCATTGTGTTTAATTGCTGTTTTTTCTATGTGTTTCTTTTGCACCAACATCTCTGTCTGCATTTCTTCTCGTGAAAGCTTCTTCCCCTGCACATGTTGAACAAAAACTTCGGTATTTTAGAGAAATTAATTACTATTCTAATCAGTTTGCTGGTATTTATCTGATCCTTTCAGAGTCACATATACTTCCAAGATAGCCTCTTTTTCTCTACTATAAGCCAGTCTTCCTTCATAACTTATGCACTCAGACCCATAATCATTTTGCATGGCCTTTGCTGCACCTTTTTATTATCAGCAATGTCCTTCCTATAATAAGTAGAGTTGATTCAGCCGATACTCATTAGATATGCTGTCTCCTACAAATACCAAATGTTCCTGCAATATTCAGAGGGATTTCAGGGAACTTGGTGTGGGGAGATGAAAGTGAAGGAGGCAGTCATCTACTTTTCCAAACTTAAGTGTCATTTGGTTTGCAGTGACTTTGAATATCAATTTACATAGTCATGAATCAGCTGTCACGCTTGGTTTTATACTGTGTTGGCTCCATGTATGATCATGTCCCTTTCTAGCACTTTTCCCTCAGCATAATCTTACAGAGTGAAGAAAATTCTACATTTGCTTGGTACAGTGATGTGAAGGAACCCCTTTAGTCCCTCCAAACAGACACCAGTTCACTGTGTTAGGAAATGAATGGGGTACTGATATCAGCATCTGCGGATGCTGACTTATTTCTCTGCCCATGAGGTTGATCTATAGCTAAATGACATCTAGATTTGGCCCTGAATTTCTTTAGCAGTAAGATCAACATTAACAATATGAGGTCAAATTATGGCCTCTGTAATTCTGATGAGAGCTGTGTGGCAGGTAAATTCATAGGGAATTTGGCTCGAGAAGAGCAGAAATGCACAATATTCCTAATGTAGTCTCGTTACTGCCCTATTTAACAGAAAAAGACACTGATTATATATACAATATAAATCCCAAGGCCTTTTCCGCTTCTGCCAAACACTGTAGAAAGGGATTTACTGCATTATCCATTATCACGTCCAAGTCTATTCTTGGTTTGTATTGTGCTTCATTTTAGGCTATAGTCTCTGTGGATAGTTTTGATCCTCCCTTCTCTCATTACTTTATACTTCTCTATGCTGAACTGTATAAGCCAATTATCAGACCATAAACCTCATCTATCCAAAACATTTTGAATGCCTGTGCTCTGTGCCTTTGTGGTTGCTGCCCTCCTACTATTTTGTGCCATTATCAAACAAAGGCACATTTTAAATATTGTCATAAACGCCCCTCAGCCCCTTTCAAAGTCATTCTTAATTAGATAATGATTAATTAGATGTTTGTAAAGCACTCTGAAAAAAACAAAGTGCTATAGAAGTGCAAAGTATTATTATTAATATGCATCATCATCAGTGTTATTAATACTAAGCTTTGCTGTGGCAACCCTGACACTACTGGTTGTCCTCCTGAATTGTCCGCTCTTTTCCAGAACAAAATATTTCCTCTTTACAAGGCAGCTTTTAATCCAATTCAATGCATTTACCCTTTGTAATGTGCTCTCTAACTTACTAAAGAAATCACTCTGTAGTGTAATGTGGCACCAGGAGCAGTTGTGAAATGCAGACGGATTCTATGACCACCCTTTTCCCATGCATTAACAATCCAGCAATGTGTTCAAAGAATTCAAGCCAAATTGTCACACATGCTTTTCTTTTTAAGAATCCATGTAGCATCACCCTTACTGGGGGTGTTGCACTATATTGTGAGTACCCCTGTTGTGCAAAAAAATATGCAGAGAACAAGACTGCTGACCTCGTCAGATGAAGCTCGGCAGGAATGCAGAAGATTGGCTTAGTTAGTTTCAGATGCTGAATTAAAAGAGAGAAAAGAGGGAAGGCACATTTAAAAGGAACAAAGCAGTTTTCAATGATAATGCCCTGTTCCACTCTAAGATATCACCTAACTAAAAGTTTACAGAGATGTTGACTAAAAAAAAAAATCATCTAAAAGGCAATAAAATAGTCCTAAGCCTACAGCTATGTAAACTGTAAATAGCCTCTTCTGCTGAAAATTATGCTTTCAGTTAACTCAATAGATGCAAATACACTCACTTGGCAGTCTCTGCTCATCTACATCTGTTAGAACAGTGTGAGATCTGCTTGCCTGTTGGTCAGAGCCTTGCTCCAACATACAGGTTCCAGGCAATTAAAAGTTTACATGGGCAGACTTGAAAACACTATGGAAAAATTCGCTTTTCTTCAGGAAGTCCCTTCGCTGTGCCAACTAAACAACATTGGAAACATATGCCAGCTACAGTCAATTACACTAGCTTATACTAATATGACATGCAGAAGGAAAGGCAGGCAGAGAGTCCATAGCTCTTAATAGCTGCCAAAAAGCTGTATTGCCCTAGGTGCTGCAAAGCCCATAAAGACCCCATTGGGGTATAAATGTTCAAGCCAGGTGGAAGGAAGAAATATTGAAATGGTTAATAAAAAAAAAATAAAATTTGGAACTTTTCCCAAGAAATAGCCAACAATCTACCAGCCCAGAGCTCTGTGGTAGTCCTATAGAACAGAGGAGTAGAAAACAAATTCTATAGTCACTAACCTTCACATCTAGGAAAAGATGTAGAATGGAACTGTGAACAGTGCAGTTATAGGTTTGCCTAGCAGGTTAGCCATCTGACTCCTAGTCCACAGCCCAAGCTGAGACAAAAATCAATAGGAAAAACACCCTGTAGCTACATGATCCAAAGCCAATAAAGCTGGAAATAGTTTCTGGAATGAAAGTTGTTTTGTTTTTATGTTGCTGACCTTCCTAAGGCTAAGTATGTAATCAGTGATTCTATTGTTTTCTGTGTTCCTTTTGTTTGTTCTAGTACATGTCAGTGTCTGAAGAACTGAGCCTTTGTTCCCTGTATTTAATGGTCATATTAACACTAGATGGCCTTTTAAAAGACATTTTAAAAGACACATATATGTTTGCAAAAGTAACCTATAGCCTCCAAAAGAACTTATGTATATAAACACGTGATGATCAATAAAAAGCATCTAATACAGATGTTCCAGGAGAATGAACATCTCTATTAGGTGAAGTCAGCACACAAGATACAACTTCAAACCATGTGGTCATAATTTCAACAGTTGCACATCATAACACCTAAGCAGGGAGTCTGGGCTAGGTTGCTGATTTTCTTTTATGTTTTGTTCTCATTATAATTTTAAAAGAAAATGTCAATCCTGACCTTTCCCAATAAACAGAAAATACTTTTTTTACAGAAACTGTTTGTGCAGTGTTTCAAAGGGACACACATCTCATATTTTAGTGCAGATGAACTGTGATGATGAAGGTGGCTGTACTTTCAACCAGTGAAAGCTATCTGGTCTCTGCTTTACAAACACCTCTTCCATATTTGTTTAAAAACATACCACAGAAATGTAACACCTTGTTGTTGCTGATTGCAAAAGATTATATTACTTTCTTCTGGCAACTCTACAGGAGTAAATATCACAGAAGATATGCTGAGGTCGGCCATTGTGTCCAGGATAGCCACAGAGACACAATTTGAGTCCGTGCACAGGATTTTCACTATAAAAAAAAATTATAAAGAGAAAAAACAGGGTTTAATGAAAAACAGCTTCAAGTTGTGGAGATCTTCAATAAAAACTGGGTTTGGCTGAACTTCTCTATAACACTAAAAGACGATGGACAAAAATTGTGCATCATCTTGAGTCATACAGCCTAGTCATCTTATATATTGGAGCCCCAGGTAACGAAATAGCTAACTGCTAAAAATACTCTAATTGTTTAAAACAAACATTGGTCTTGTAAACCAAGGATTGAAGATAAAGGTCTTGCAATCCACTGCTAAGACAGCTGCGGGTGTTGTGTACCTGGAGCAGTGCGAAGGGTCACACACATGCAAATTTACCATGGGGTCTTTATAAATTAGACTCCTTATACCTATAGCTTTATTTCTTTCACTTTATAGGTTCTATCCTGCTCTGTGTCTACACAGGTAAAAACTCCTACTATCCCCTTCTAGCCTTTTTTTGTGATCTTTTCATCATCTGCTTAACCAATCCTTTCCTAGTTTATTTGAATATGGCCAGGTAGCAAATGGCATGTTTATCTTCTGAAAGGAGGCTAAGATCAGGGATAACTCCAGTTCCACAGAGAATAGAGAGAGGGGAAGAAGCATGTTAGCGCCACACAGAGAACTAGGAGTCAAGAAGAGGGTGTTTCTTTTACCCCTCAGTTAAATTTTCTGTTTATGTCCTACAGCCATTTGGGCACCATAAAGGGACCAGAGACAACCCAGGGTCAATTCTTCAGCAGTGTAGGTACAGCCAATCTGCCAATGGACCTCAAAGCAGAGGTCCCTGGCCCTATTTTGTTCAGTGCTTTTGATACAGCCTAGGAATCATCGTGCTTTGTTAAAACTGTGGAGTCTTTAGGCTCCACTAGAAATTTTGGCAGCTATTTACAAGAATACAGTGAAATTCAAATTAATGGAGTCATAGAATACTGAAGAGACATCTCTTGTGAGTCACTGGGGTCATTGCTACCAGAATTTTATATGTTTTGGTAAGATTTTTCAAGTCTTGTTTTTCTCTTCTACTAAGCGTGGAAGGTGAGCACAGCAAGCCAGTTTGGTAGGTATATGCCACACATACCTACATAGCAGCTCTAAGAAGGCATTTCTCTGACTACCCTCAAGCTTGAAGAAATGGGCATGAGACTACTTGAGGTGAGTGTAAAAAACAGGTTTAAAAGCATGTTAGAAGGTCCCAAAAGTCTGTATTCTGAGATGTTCCAGATGTGAATGGTGATATCTCATTGTGTGTGTACTTCAGCTCTACTTTTTATGATAACATTGGTGGAAATAGATTTATAGTTTTAAAAAAAGGGTTCAGTAAATCTGCTACAGAGTTGTTGTGCATTTGTGTAACTCTTGCAGATTTTGCTGATTCTCCCTAAACTTGCAGAGACAGGTACATGACAACTCAGGCTGAGTGTGAAAGGTGCTATGCAGGAGAAAACTTCAAGGTCCTTTGCAAGGTAATGAACAGTTTTCTGTTTTCCAGTAACAACTTCTCTTGTTACTATTTCCTTGAAAAAAATAACAAATAACATGTAATGTTCTTTTTTTTTCCGCATACTACCTTTCTCTTAACCCTCCCTGGTGTTTTTCACTGCCCTCCCCTACCTCCAAGTCCACCAGAATATTTTCCACTGAGACCAAAACAAGTAGAAAACATAAAAGTCACTGCTGCTTGAAAGTGTCTGAAACTATAGAAGAGTAGTGTTGCAAACCATCAGAGTGATATTTTTATAACAGAAAAATAAGTATTGCATGGCCTAGTTTGTAGCATGAGGTCATGTGGAAATATCTGTGGATGCAGGGTATGCAGGGGACAAGTGGCAAATTCTGAAAGGAAAAGGAGTCAAACTTGGTGCAGTTTTGTTCTTATTGCCTATAAATAAATTCTCTCTCTCGTGTGTTTGTCTCTGATCAATGCTTGCATGCTGTTTGGAAGAGGGCTACCTGACAAAAACGTGATGAGAGTTAAATGCTCTGGACAATCAAACACTAGTCCTGAAGCTTAGACTCTGTTCTTCTGTCTTCAATTATTTATAGTAGTAGTAAAAGCAGCAATAGTATCTATTTTAATATTAGTCATAGTAGTAGAAATTATTCTGAGCTTTGGGGATTAATACCTTTGGGATCCTTTTACAATAATGCCCTTGAAATTAGACCAGCATTTTGAAACTTCAAGCTGGAAATTACTAATCCACATTTATCTGCTTACATAATCAAGGCTTATATGCTTGTATCTGTACCTCTGTGTTTGGGCAAATCTTAAGGTCAGTGTAAATTAATTGAACTCAATTTCTTTAGAAACATCACGTTTCCTTTATTGAAATAAAGTGAATTTAAGAAGTCCTGTTAAATTCTTTTTTCCTGAATCATATTCAACATCTGCTCTTCAATTATTTATTTGCGACATTAAAGAAAACATTCCTTCAAAAATAAGAATACCTGAAAAAAATTAAATCCTGGGATCCCAGCTGGTGTTTCTAAGTTAGATAATATGACTGGGTTCATTAGATATGAAGTATGTAGCATAGATATGATGTGATGTCTCTTGAAGGAAAAAGGTTTCCTGCTGCTCCCTTGCACTTTTTGGGCTGCATTTTTGAGTGAAAAAAGTGTCCCTTACTAAGTGCATGTATACAAACAGATCTTGTGGCACAGAAAATGCATAATAGCTTGGTTCTCACAGTAAATTGATTGTCAAAACTTTTAAATGGCCATAATATACCAAATATTTTTGCTTAGATGCAATTTCAGTGTCTCTAAATATCTAAATTCTCGTGTCACTTTAGTGTCTACATGGCATATTTTCCTCTAGGTTCTAATTTGAAAGGTATGAAGTCCCTCTCTCTATGTTAAATCATAGCAATGTTTGTAAAGATAAGGATTTAATGACAAAAATCTCTTAAGATATGATAGTTGTTTGGCTCAGAAGCAAGTATAAAAGACTGATTTGACTTTTGACCCAAACTGATTGTACCCAAATAAAAATAATAATAGTAACCACGCCCTCCCCAAACATGAAATTTGTACATAAAATAATAATTTTCGTAATGGTTTCAAGGAAAGCATGCATTCCTCAATATTTTTCAAAAAAGCAAAAAATTATATTTTTCTAACCAATTTAATGAAAAAATATGAGTAAATTTAAAATAATGTTCATAAAAAAATATGGTTCCCTCAATTTTTGTTATTCAATTTAATACTATGAATACTTCCTTTACTGAGCTACCAATGGCTGGAATTTTACATGGCACTGGATAAGCTAGTTTACTATTTCTCACTCTGTGGAAAAATCACTTTCATAAACAGGTCCTATTGTATAGATAAGAAGAACATATACTTTTATAGACAAAAAGGATACAATCTAACTGCTCTGTCTGAATGGGATAACAGAATTTCACATAGTAGGATTCTCTTCATCTCACTTAACTTCTTCCATCCAGAAATTAGATGTCTATTCAGAGGTAATTGTGTGGCCTCTCTCTGTTGCCATCGTAGCCAAAGAGGAAGCAGAAGGTACCCGTAGGCAGTTAAAATTTGTTTGGATAAAAGCACTGCTTGAAAATTATTAGTTAAACTGAATAAAAGATATCAGAGTAATTTCTGAGGCATTCAAATAAAACGGCTTTTGGTTGTGCTGAAGGAGAACAGAGTAGAGTTAAGAGAAACTGCTGTTGATGTTTCTCCTGGACTGGTTTTTGGATTAATTTTATTTAATATTTTAACTAATGTCTGTGGAAAAATGTGGAGGTGTTTAAAAATGGGATGATGACAAAAAAGAGCTGTGGTAATATATAAGAAGACAAAAATCTCTCGGAAAGAACTGGCTGACCTTGGGACATTTTGTATACTACAAACGATCTGATTATAAGTGTACAACATAAGTCTACTGGAACTTGTATAAAGAATTTTTTTGGGAAAACTAGAGGGCCACCAGCAGGAATCAGCAAAGCAATGGAAGATCCTAGGAGCACAAGATTATTTTAGAATGACTGACTGACGATGACTGAGAGAGAAATCCATCAAAACATTAAATGTATTCATTGCATGAATCAGGAAAAACATTTCCAAATATTGCAGAGAAGTATTTTGACACTGGAAATTTCCACAATGGCTCTCCATCTGGAATTTTACTCAGTTCTGTAGCTGTTCAAAATAAAGGTTACAACTACACTCAAAAGAAACTAAAACTGAAGTCCAAAGTTGCTTAAAAGACAAATAAGTTCTCATGGGGCCTAGATAAATTTAATCTGGATATTAACAGATAGATTTTAACCACCAGAGATGTGTAGTTCTGAAGTAGCCTTCCCACAGGAGCAATGAGAAGAAAAATGCTAAATAATTTCATAATGGAATTTTTTAGATTTTTAATGAGATTCTATGACATGGTCACCTGAACAGGAAGATGCTTCAAAACTTAAGAGATCTCTTCCACTTCTGTATATTTATATCCCTAGATGCCTGTCATAGGTGAAGTTATGTTTCATTAGAAGAAGTGGCAATATTTAAAACGTCCTAGTCTTCTTTCCCCATGTAGGAAGGATACATTGGAGATTTCTCTCCTGGGTCTGTTTGACAAGCAAACTGAGCTCAGCAAGGTTAAAAATAGGTGTTTGTCAGATAGGTCATTTCTGGCTTCTGTGGAAAGAAGCACTCCAAGGAAAAAAAAGTAATTGGGAAGAAATATTTTGGTTTAGGAAAAAAACCCCAGAGGTGTGAGTTGCATAGTGGTTTAAGTTGATTTTTTTTTTCTTTTCTACTCAATTGTATTAGTGTTTTAGCATGCTAGGTGTGATGGCTTTTGAGCTAAATTTTAAAATCCCAGAGTTTGAAAGGTGAGAGATTTTCCTCCACCTACAGTCTCCTCTTGTAAAGTGTGGCGGGAAGGTCAAGGGGACTTAATCCAACTGCTGGAAGGTTGGGAATTTATTCTGATAGAAATCTTGGATAGATTTTATCTAAAATACAGATAAAATTTATTGTTTGTAATCAAGCATAAGAGACCAAGCCCTTATCCTCAGTAACTTAAGTATTGCAGGTTTTCTGCAAGTGAAAAGGAAAAGAAGGAAAACAGTATTTCTTGTAAGTATTTTCCTCTATAAGAGTTTCAACTAGCCAGAAGTTCCACAAGGCAATTGCATAAATAAACAATTGCCTTTTAAAATAAGGCTTAAGTAATTCAATTGAGCCATGGGAAATCCAGTCCAAGTTTTGTGCTAATGAGGAGGTGTCATAAATATTCACATTTTCTTACCATTAGCCTTATAATTTACTACCTACAGGTATGGAGATAGATGAAGAATCTCACACTTAAACCTTCACTGCAGAATAATGAAGAAGGAAAGAAAGAAAATTAGCTTACCCAGCTACATTTTTAGTGAGCAGCCAGTAGCAACAATTGTGCAGGAACATCATTGATCTTGGGTGGACAGACCAAGAAAGTCAGAAATAGAGTGATATAAAAAGTAGAGCAGTGGAAATATACAGCAAACGGCGTCGCCAGCAGGATATGCTGTTACTGTGATAGCAACTCTAGGGGTGTCTATTTGTTATTTGTATACGATATCTTGCGGACAGAGTTCACAGAAATTAAATTTACCAAGACCAGAAAATATATTCTATTTCTGCATCTGTACTGCTGAGGCCAGCAAGTGAAATAATAATTTTGCCTTGACCCTCTGCAGTCTGCAAATGGTTTATGAATGGGAATTATACAGACTCCCCGTTTTGCATGAGCATTCACTCCCTTTGTTTGTACACACAAAAAATGGTGATGGACTATCATTATCCAAATTGATAGCAGCTGTGTTTACTAAAAAAATGTTTTCCTCAGATCTGTTGACATGTCAGTGGTAATAAAAAAAAAATAAAATATGTCATATGGTACACTGAAACTCCTGAATTACTTGTCACAGCCCATTTAAATATGTATTGCATACAATCCAAGAAATCTTCTGTTAAATTAATATATTTGCTAGGCCCCTTAGTAGAGATTCTAATATCCTCAGGGGAAGTATTTTGAAGATATCCTTAAAAATCTAAATATTTAACTTCCTTTCACATTTGCATAATTTAATTGGAAGTTTTCTTTCAGCTCTTTTTTTTTTCTTTCCCAAATTTCAAGTGGCCCACCATTTTGTTGCTTGAAACTAATGTACTCTCATATTAACTCACCAGGGACCAACTCAGGAACTCCCTCCGTAGTACCAGAAATTTATTAACAGTGTATTTTGCAGGAGGAAGCAAACAAGCTCTCCTTGCATTCAAAACCAACTGAAACCCATATGAATAAAGTATTGGGTCAAGTCGTAGCTAATAAGCCTTGCTGAGTCACTGGGTGTATGAAGTGTTGCTCACTCTATGTCCTGCCTGGCTAATCACGGGTGTGGCTTCAATAACACACCAAAAAAAAAGAAGCACCCAGCACTGCTTGTAGGCATCTGCAATAAGGAGTTTGTTTACTACAGGTTTCTGTGAATCTTTGAGCTTTTAATTTTGAAGCTTGCAGTCATGGTCTGTTAAATTGGATGCCTATCATACTTCCTCCATGGGCACGACCTTGGGTTTCTGGTGAGATGCAGACATGACTAGAGGAAAAAAGCAAATGGGGGAGAGAGCTTTTTGGGGTCATGTTGCAACCTTAAAGAATGTATAATATTCCTTGAAGTTCAAAAAGTATGCATTTTCTGAGGAAACCTTGCTACTACAGGGAGAGTCTTGTCTTGTTTGGGTGTCTTTTGATGGCATGTCTGATTTGATTGCATGTGGACAGTAAGTGCAATTGAGACCTTTTTTCTAGTGATGCTACAGACACAGGCAATGGATGTGTGTCCCTGCTTGGTGCAGCTTACGATAACAATTGAACAGACAGAGAGACCTCAGGGAGATGAAATAACATACCATTGTTCAGGTCCTGAGCTAGAGTTAATTCCAGTCTTCCAAACCTCCATGCAGTGACTTGTTTAGTGCATCACCTGGCCTCCTATTCTTACCAAAAAGCAAAATAAAATGTGCAAAACCAAGTAATGTAGATAAGATAGTCTCTAAAACGAGGAGATCAGAGAGAGGCAAAAGCCATTGGAAACTTAAGTTCAAAAGAGGGAGCACGGTGGAAATACAGAAGGTCACAAGCAGCAACAGAAAGAAAAGGGAAAGATACTGTAAGAGAGAAAATAGTGTGCAGGTTTCCTATCCTGAGAACAAAATACCTGTTTGCTCACTGTGCCCTCTCAGAGGTTTAAAACCTCAAGTAGCAGAAGGCACCATTAAGCCAATTTCACTGGCTGTATCGTGATGGGCTGGCCTAGTCCTCCCTTTAGAGGCCTGGAAATTGGGACCAAAATCAGGAGATGAGGTCACTCGTTACCTGATTTCTATGGCAACAAAAGGCACTTCAGTCTCTCATCTGCTCCTCCTGCTTCTTCTGTTTTTTTCTGGGAACTGAAACTTCTGGCTGGGGATTTTATGCTCCAGTTGATGCTGACTTCACTTCCAATGTGTGCTGGTATTGGCTGGGACAGAGTTAATTTTCTTTGAAGTAGCTCATATGAGGTGGTGTTTTGGATTTGCAGGGAAAAAATAAGAAGTGACTCCCTTAGAAAAACTGATATGAAAAATTCAGAAAAATGACGTTTTCTTTCACTAAGTAATTGAAAAAAGAAAGGAGATAGTTTTGAAGGAAGGGGGCTGGAGACAGAGGCTACCTATTTTTGTCAAGACAATGTAGAGTGCGAAGATATATGGAGAAAGTATAATTGTCAGTCACTTTCCCATGAAGGATATTTTATGCGGTAATAAATGAGACAAACAGGCACTGAATAGGGCTTTATGGGAAGCAGTTTTGGCTCAGTTGTACCTCTGCCTCTCAGGGTGTCTCCCATTAGTCACTCGGCTGATGAATTTGCTCAGCAGTGGTGGCAGTTTCAGGAAAAGAAGAAACAGCTCTCAGAAGATTCAGCAGTTTAGTTTAAATACATTTCATCTCCCACGCCTGCTCCATGCTGAGCTCCTGTCTCTCTCTCTCTGCAGATGTTGCCTGTTTCACGAATACCCTCTCCCTCATGTTCATCACCCCCATACTTCCCTGGAGGCATCAGAATCAACCAGCACCATCTTTTCACAGCTATGTCATGGGAAGATGTCAAGGTTTTAGAGCCTGCAGACTTTGGTTTAGTCTGAACCAAGAAGAAACTCAGATTTTTCTTGAGGATTCAAAAGTATTCAGTGATTTATTGGGATTCAGAAGTTTTGAGTTCAGGTCTGATATTTCCCATGAGGTTGTGGTTGCCCTCTGGTGTGGCTGGTGTGGTTAGCTGGTAAATGAAGCCTCATCAGTGTGAGCTGGTTCTGCATGAGCTAATGAGAGACACCTAATGCTAAGGAAAATGGTGCAGAAAAATTCAAGCTATCTTTGCCCAGAGCTTCCACCTGCAACCTGCAGTACATGGTGCTTTTCTCAAGTAAGGCAACCTGATCATGAATTCCTTCTTGGCTTGAGCTGACAGCAGTTTGAGAAGCTCTGCACTGCTTTCTATAATTTGTTATAGACGCTGTTTCCCTGTATTTAAAGTAGAGATAATGTTACTTGCAAAACATGCTGAGATGTGTGCTGGGATGTAAATTTGAGGGAATACTGCAGTTTCTTTAATGGCTTCCTTTCAAACTCTGAAGCAGGGCCATGTGAATTGTTTTGTCAGCTGAACTAGGGGATTTAAGTCAATTTTTGTGACTGACAAACACTAATCCCTCACGCTACAATATATATTTTCCCATTTACCCTTTACATTTCTTTTGATGAAGTAAGCTATTAAAAAATAATTGTTGCAGTGAAGGGCAGTGTATTTGCCCACTCTTAGAGAATTCTGAAATATTAATACATGGAGTTATTGCTGCAGCTGTCTCAGATGTGCCTGCCCTGTTTATGGCATGTACTGGATGCTCTAATTAAACTCATTTTCATTTAGTCAGTGAAAAAAAAAATCAAAATTGCTTTCTGCACCTTGTTGGTTATTTAATTGGGATGGGGAAAATAAGGAAGCAGAGGAAGAGCAAGCGAGTTATCCGCAGCAGGTGACTGAGAATAAACAATTTTGCTCGGACAATCATAGATATCAGTCATTATATCAAAATTAGCCCTTTACTGGTACTCACTGAATTTTGGTCACAAGCTGGTAGTGGTATCTGAAGATGCTGCAGGAGTTACACAGCTGAGGTAAGATGAAGTAATTTCTTCAAGGATAGTGGCTTCCACTGGGATTTGGATAGCTAATGCGATTGAAGAGTTTTCCCTAGAGGCCATCAGTTGTGACTGAACACATTAAAATAAGAAAACAGTTCAGTGGCTTATGTAAAATGAGATGGTGGCATGAGTCCAACTATTCAGTTCACAGGTATCTCCATCTACATGCTAATACTGGAGGTTTAGGCTTAGTGTGCCGTGAAAACAATTCACGGTGCAGAAAGACCACCTATTATCAGGGACTGCAAGACTCCAGCTTTCTGATTCCAGCTGCAGGGAGGACCTTATTTTTATATAATTGGCTCCATTTGTATAAAAATATTGATATGCTAATAAAGAAGAGGCAGGAAAATATACATCTCTCCCAGAAAATGATTTCCACATTGAGTCTTAGAGTCACCTTCATTTGTGTTGTTCCAGGGAAACCCAAGTTCTACCATTCCAGGTAAAACAGTTTCAAGAAATGGGGCTGAGAGAATATTCTATATCCATTATGGTATATGACATCACTACAGAAGCTCCTGAAAACCAGAATCATAAGCGCTATCACAATCACTTTTAATTCCAGGTGCAACCTTACTTAAGAGGACAAAATCTAATGTCTTTAGGTAAGAAAATTAAGCTTCTATGGGTTGGTAGTGAAAAAAAGATATTATTACACTTCTGTCTAGAATTCTGTAGAAAGGATGTAATCAGTAATACATGCTTTAAAATGTACCTAATGAAAAGGGTATTTTTTAAATTTCTGAGTTTTCTGTAAGAGCTTGTCTGGAGTTTGGAAATGTTAAATCACCTCACTTGTGAAATGCCTCCTTCACTGCACATATGGATGCTTGGGGAAATATTTTCTGCTGAACCTGCTGTGCAGATACATCGACCTCACTCATTCGCTTGGGTAAAATAACAGTGTCATCATAGGCATGATGATTTAAGGCTATAATCAATTAAGAAAGATAACATTGTTTGTTAGGAGAAACTTTCAAGCTAAATGCAAGTTCAGGAACCACTCTTCTGAATATGTAGTGTTCAGTAGCTATTATGCCTCCTTTTTCTGCTCCACAGGTACCAACTGTTTTTCTCTCAATGGTTTTAACTGGTTAATAAAATCAAATTAAATGCAAAACAGTTGTTCTTTACCTGTATTTAGCTGGAAGGCTGGTGTCTCTGGTTCAAAACTGGAAAAGTGTACTTAAAACATGTTTGTTTTTTCCAACTACTGCAGTTAGTTGATAAATTTAACACATCAACAAAAAAACCCTCTTCTTGCAAACCATACCTAAATTTTTTCTTTTTTTTTCTTTTTTCTTTTTTCCCTTTTTTTGCCTAAACTGTTCCCATATACCACTTTATAAAGAATAAAAATGCATTTTACTACTCTCAGATTAAGGTCAAAAGCAGCTTCACACTTACTTCATTGACAGAATCATCTTTCTGACTCTGACCCTCTAGAGGCAGACTATTTCTGAAATGTATTGTGTTTACAGGGCTTTTGGAGAAGAGATGAGACCTACTGTGTAAGTGCAATTTCGTTGGAACATGCAACTGTCATGTAATGCAGCAAACGAATTATGAAACATATTACAGGCAAGGCTTTGAGATTTTTTTAAAGTCCAAATACAACTTTTTTTTTGCCTTTTGCTTTCTAAGTGATTGTCAGTAGAGCAAAGCAGTTTAGCAAGTTGTAGAAACACTGAATTTTATATGATCTCAACAGAGACTCAGTCCCGTTATTATTAATTCTCTCTCTCCTTTCAAAACGTTGATTAAAACCTCATCCATTCCATTTGACCTACTAGCTATAAATTCACTATCTCACATCCATTCTGAATCTGTGTATGTATATATATATGTACATACATATATAATTTATAAAACCTGTTGATTGATAACTTTTTGGCATATGGCTCTAATTTTGAGGGGGATATATTACTCCTTTAAAACATAGGTAGTATTCTACAATGAAACGAGCTGTATTTCAGTTCAGTGCTTAAAACAAATGAAAACAATACATTTTAATGTTTGCATTGATCTGAACTGATTACGTGGGAAAAGGAACAGTGAAAAGGGGAGAATTGCTCCATTCCTTGCTTCACTGAATAAATACTTTACAGTAAATAGAATTGGAGAGATAGAGAAAATCCCAATCTCTACTTTGACTTGCATTTAATCATGAAGGTGGTAAAAGGGAAAGCTCATTGATTTGAGTTGGGAGGCAGCTTAAATGGGTGCCTTAATAGTATAGTAGAGCATACTAAAGACTTATCCAGTCCTTACTGGCCTTGTGAAAGGCATCTAAAGCCTATGGCTAATCTGGCTTGAAAAAGCAAAATGTTTAGAGAACATTAAAATGAATCATATTGACATTTTCAGAAAACAGTGCCTGTTTTCAGTTGAGTTGGAACAACCATTTGCTAAATTAATCTTTAGTTTCAGCATAGTCCAAACCTGCAATTTTTTATGACTAATCTACCCAAACTACTGCCCAGACATTTTTGCAAGTGTAAGGGAGAAACATTTTTCCTTAACTCAATCTAGCACTGTTGATTGCTTGTGTCATTAATGCACTTACTCACCAATGATCCAAATCAAGGAATTAGGAATGTGTAATTCTAGCCAATATGCGTGGGAAAGGTGACATCTTCCCCAAAGGACCTTATGATTTTATCTGTGAGTTGAGGAACAAGATAGATACAACAGAGAGATAAGGAATAAGAAGGCAACAGAATGTGATTAACATTAGTGTAGTAAGCAGTGATTAAAGCACAGGAGGTTTTTCCACATGTCAGAACATATCCCAGCAGAGGTGACTTTTAAAGGCCTCAGCAAAATTACCCTGTAGATGTCCCACAGCTCTGCTCAAAGACAAGGCTGTGACTCTGATGTCCACATTCCCTGGCTATGACTAAGCCAGATTTGTCATCTCTCCAGCTGCAGGGATGGACAGAGAAGAGGGCCCTTTACAGGGCAGTGGGTCTTGCCGGCGGATCAGGATTGGGGGCTGCACTGGGGGCTCCCCACAGTGTGTGGGGCTCCCCAGTACAGGCAGAAGATGGAATAGGAAGCTCAATGTGCTTCTCTCTGTTTCTGAGACCACTATTAAAAGTGTAGTACCTCATCAATCATTGGCCTTGACAGAGTAGAAAATAAGCCATTATGAACCTTTTATGGTCTGTATTAGCTCCAAAGCACTACGTAGGTATAGGATGTGATTATAAAATCATAAAATAAATGTATGTTCCTAGATGTTAGGCTTTTTTTTCTTTTTTTTTGCATAACAGTGCAAAACTATATTTCCCAACATAAAATTTTTATTTGTTTTTAAATTACATCCATAGGAAACAAGCTTGTTTCCAGCTTCATGAAGGGACAGGAATGGTATAGGAAAAAAGAAAATATTTCAGTGAAATACTATGATTCTAGTGTGCTTGCTGCTGACCTATTATTTTGTGGTTTTGGCCACTATAGTATAAGAATTTTGTATACTTCAAAACAAGGATAAGGAAACCAATTCTATTACTACTGAGAAATGAACTACTTTATGAATGCAGGATAAAAACCCCATAAACCTATGGTAGCCTAGAATTAGGGAGAGTGTGGAGGGAGTTTAAATTCTGAATGGTACAGACTATATCAAGCCAAGTTAATATTTTCAGTCATGCACAGATAACAAAGCTAAGGAAGTAAAAATGGAAATTAAAAAGGAAAAAAACCTCAACATTTGGATGAGATGTAAGGCAACACTTTTTTATTTAAAAGAACATAAATGTGTGAAGTGGCCTACCAGGTAACACTGTTGAACTTAAACACTAAGGCTATTCAAGACACTACAAGGTAGTGTCTCAGAGGGATCATGGTATTGGAAATGTAATGAGGCGTAACTTATCCCCAGAGATCTCTGATCTTATATTATATATGAAAGCTACTCTTGCAAAACAGTAGCTGAGCCTGCATGCAGCCTTGCAGGAGCATGCAAAGGCAAATCCACACTCTCTGTTTGTGTTGTTTTTTTTAATGCTGCTTATTTGTATCCTGAGACTTTCCCTACCAGCTCTGCAGAGAAATTGTATGCAGATTTTGTCTCTGGTGCAGTTTCATGTGCAGTTTTGGCAGGAGGTTCAACAGGTTAAGGAGAACAGATGAAATCTTAAAAGGGAAGGTTCAGGCAATGCACATCTACATCTTTCTGATCATGCTGCTGCTGAGGTTAGAGACAGAATTTTGTGCTAAGAAAAGTTCTGATCTCTTTAAATGTAAAGACGAGTGGGAGATATGATGGTAAAACACTGTTCTTGTTAATGTGGCCCCCTATGATCTCAATGCTGATTCTTCTTATGCTCTGACATCGTGAAAAACGTGTAGCCTGTTTAGGTTTCCTTTTGTTTGTTTGGTTTTGTTCAAGTTGGCTTTTTTCCCCTCTTAGATCTGGAGTTGGCTGAGCTAGTACAGGAGGGGACAATTTTCCATGTATTGAGGAAAGTTAAGTTGAAGGCAGGGAGTCAGATGGGGCAGAGGGAGGGCAGGGAGAAAAGGTGAGGAGGGATCTGGGAGCACAACATAATTTTATCCAGAAAAAACAGAGGGCTCTGCTTCCTGACATTCCTCTGCTTTGCTGTTAGAAAACAGGACAGGGAGATGGATGTTGTGTTGTCTATTAGCTGAGGTACATATAGGACAGCAGCCCACTTCTGCTGCCTGGATTAAATCAAAAGAAGGATGTCTGTGCTCTGGCGTATTTCATTTATCTATGGATTGCAACACTGTCTCCAAAAATGAAAGGTAAAATGCAGATAGCCTGCTGGCAGAGATGGTATCCAAACCCCAGGTAGCAATGTGGGCTGCCTTTTCTTCAGCAATTTCTACGCTTCTAAGACTCAGTGGGTTCCTTGTAAACATCCTTTATGGAGAAAAGGCAGCACTTTATTATCTGTGTTTAGTTGTAGCCCAGATTTAGGAGCATCATTAATTTCCATTTCTGCACCACGGTGGACAAACAATGCTCAGTTCTTTTGATGTCCCTTCTGGCAAAGGTGGATGTGTTTGGTCCTGTACCTGGGAACCTGCAGTCTGGACCTTTCTCTCCTTTGTGGGTTTTCAACCCACAATTTCTAATTTCCAGCACAGTGTCTTAACCACCACATTGCAGACCAAGCCTTGGGGGAAGCATTTTCTGTCTCCTCTTATGTAAGAGTGATTCAGACTCAGATCAATGGTCCATTAAGCTGTTTTTCCTATTTGCAACATTACCCTGTAGTGACTGCTCAGGGATGACCGTAGGAACTCAACGCATCTGTGAAGCAGTTCATTCCCTAATATATCCCTAATATATCACCTGCCTGTACAGCAATATGTGTAAGGGGGTTTCTGAAGTGGAGTTTTTTCTCAGACCACTGGACTTGTCAATGTTTCAAATCTATTTAAAAAATATGTATTTATATTAATTGCTTCTCAACCTCATCTTGTGACAAAGAGGCCAATATTTATTTGCATGCCATATATAAAAAAGAAACTTTTTTTGCTTAAACTTGTTACTTATTCATTTCACTGGTGCCTCTGTAATATGTATGTTACCCTGTTCACCTACTCGATAACTGTCTCATTTCTTATCCACATCTAAGTCATCTCAGTCTGTTCTCGTGGAAAAGACAGACCATACTTGTAATTGACTTTCTTTTTGCCTTTTTCTGTATCTTTTCAAGCCCTGATGTAATCTTTTTTAGTTGGGTGGCTGAAACTGTGCACAGCATTTGAGACATAAGCATGGCAAGTATTTGCATAGAAATATAAAAATGATTTCTGTTTTGTCTTTTCCCAATAGCTCCAACTATTCTATTGCATTTTTGACTGCTGCTAACCACTGAGTTGATGTTCTCAGAGAACTATCCACAGTAACTCTAAGATCTCTTTCCTGAGTGGTAATGGCTTGTTTACAGCCCATCATTGTGTATGTATAGTTAGGACTATTTTTTCCTATGGGCACTTATCAACATTGAATTTCATCTTCCATTTTATTGCTTATTCACTCAGTGTGTTCTTCAAGTCCTTGCAGTCAGCTTTAGATTTAAGTATCCTACATAATTTTGTATCATCCCCAGCCTTTTTTTCCTCCTTGTTTACCTCCTTTTCCAGATAATTTTTTAATATGCTGAACAGCACAGGTTCTCTAGTAATCTTTCTCCATTGTGAGGACTAACCATTTATTCCTACCTTTTGTTTCTTGTCTTATGCTGGATATTAATTCGTAAGAGGACTTTAACTCAGACAGCTCAGTTTCTCTAAGAGGCTTTTGTGAAGGATCCCACTAATAGCTTTTGGAAATCGAAGAGTGCTGCACATATTGGATCATTGTTTTCCATGTTCTTTTAGGCATCCACAAAGAACTCCTTCTGAAACACAGCTTCTCTACACAGAAATTATGTTGACATTTCCCAGGCATGTCATATTTATCATTGCCATGATTTTTGTTTTTCTTTTTAGTTTTCCCAAAACTCCAGGATACTTGTTACTTGTTGGTTTTTCACCTGATCACTCTGAAACCTCTGTTAAAGGCTGAGCCACCTCCTGTTTCTCTGCTATGGAAACAATTAATGGTTAGGATAGAACTGCTATTAGTTCAGTAAATCCACATTGAGGACCCTAGCAAACTGTTGATTTTCAATTTATTATTTTTGTTTGTTTTTGTTTTTGTTTTTCTCTGACATATCTGACATTGTCCACTTGGAGACAGTTCTTTAAGCTGATTTCTCATACAGGCCATCTGACCCTGTGCTTCCTGAATGGTATTTGATGCACATTGATCACCCACTGGCAATCACTAGTAAACTTCCCACTTCTAATGTCTTATGATTAGCTTCTATGCCTTTAACAAGTTGTTCTTCAAAAATCTTTTCTGCCTGTCTTATTACAATTCTGTATTCAGCTTCCCAAGGTTTACATACTTTTCTATTTTTCTTAAGTAGATACAAATCCAATTTTTCTGAGGGATTTTTACTTCCAATAAACTCCTTTACTGTTTATCCATACAAAGGTTTTTTTCTGATCCCTTTGGAGTCGGATTTTTTGTTTGTTTATCTTGCACTTCTAGTATATTGTTTTTAAATACTCCTTAGTGCCATTTGCAAACAAATTATGTTGTTACATACTTCTAATGTTTTTCCAACTATTTGTTTTTTAATTCCCTTTTAAAGTAAATATGACTGTTGTAGATTTTTCTCTTCTTTTTTTTCCATTACTTTTTGTCGTTGATTTTTATTACTGACTGATTTTTTTTCTGTAGTGTTATTTTGAAGCAGGTCCTGAAAACACATGGGGATACTTACTGTCATCTGGGTTTCTGGCTCCAGAAAGCTGTTGTTTATGATTATTGCAAATGCAGTCTTCCAGTGACATGGGAGTTTTGGGTTGTTTTTCTATGGGATTTTGTTTGTTTATCTGTTTAGGGTTGGTTTTATTTTTATTTTGTTTTGGTTTATGTTTGTTTTGGGGTTTTGTTTGTTTGTTTGTGTTTCTTTTTTTTTTTTGGTCTCCTCAGTGGAATCTATTGGTCTTTGCTATCAAACTAATGCAGCCAATACTACAGGTCTGGCAATCTCCTTATCTGAGCAGAGAAATTCTGTCCTGTGATTTCTGGGGTGTGGTTTGATCTCACTACCTTATTTCACTTCTGATCTTGTTAGCATATTGACTTTTTGGGTGTAAGCATCTCCCCTCCACTACCTGCACATTTGTCATTCCTGTCCTGCAAGCCATGAGCTGCCTTTACCACCAACACAGAAAACCCACTGGTTATCTGATACCCATACAAAAAACCTTCAGTGTGACCATTTGGGCACCCACCACTGTCTTGTGGCTTTTGGCACTATTTAGTTTTACTTCTCTCACCTTTGCTTTCTGTGTATTAATTTATTGTACTTTCATTCAAAGAGTTTCTTTAGTTGACCTCTCCCAAATATTGAACTCCCAGTGTGCCCAAACCTTCCTGTTCTTGATGATTGTCTTAGTCCTTAAGCAGTCGAGAAGGCAGGAGTAGTGAGGCTAGAAGGACATCAGCTAAAAGAAAGACTTGAAACTTTGCTCCCGTTTTCTAGGATGCTCATTTCGCATTAGACCACTCCCAGGAAGACTGAACCCCAAACCCTTTCTTCTAAGGTTCACAATTCTCTTTCCAGATAAATAAGAAGTCAGAGTTACACTGTTGAGGCAACAAAACAGGCAACACATTGCCTGCTGCCTGGGATTTTACTCTTGCTTTAAAAATTATATAGAATCTCACTGTCAGAAACAGTTTCCTGATATTTATTTTAAGTTTCCTTTTTTTTTAACTTTGACCCACTATTTCTTGTAAATTTCTCTGGTAACATAGGAAGTAATTTCTTTCATGCCTAAGGGGAGCACAAAAATCTTTCAAATGTTTGCAGACGGTTTCATGCCCCCTAGTCATTCCTCTGCATGCTACATATTATATTTTTTTAATCCTAAGGCACAGGTTGTGCTACAAAGATGAAAACTCATAAGAGCACTAAGGTATGTGTCTCTCTGTTTTTGTTTTATTTTCCCTTTTCCTTCTTTTCTGCACAACCTCAGCTGGTTTCATTGACATTGGCAAATATGCATCCACAGGCAGAACCTGTCCCTCTGAATATGAAGGAGGCTCTGGGCCAAATGAAGCTTTTAGTCACACCAGTGGGACCCTGTTGACTTCAGTTTTACCTTCAGGTGGTGGCCTTTCATGTGTGCTGGATGAAAAGACACAGCTCAGAAAGTTCTTAGAAATATTCTGCTCTGTTGAGGGCAAAGTGCCACAAAAGCTAAATCCCAGACAATCCTCTAAATTGTCCATCTGGAACAGGTGTTTACAGTCATATAAATGAAATAAAATTGGTTTCTTTGCAGATGCACAGTCAGCCCTCTACTAAAATGTCTGGCACCTACTTGAAACCTAGCAAACAGCAAGAAACAACCTGACAACCAACCTGAAAAATGAGAGGAGGAAGAGATTGAGGGAAGGAAGGCAGTACTGAGAAAAGAAATAAAAAGACCTTCAAAGATACAAAGGGGGAAAAATATCCTCATCAGACTTATTAGAAAATTTATGTTAATAGCATTATTATTTCTAACTTTCCCACAAATTTTTACCTCATGACAGTAAGTACAATTGTTAAACTGAATGTGAAGTTATCCCCCAGAATATAAGCCACAGAAGTGGGATATCCCTATTTTGGGCAGGTAAAAATTTGTTGTGGGGGCAAAGGAGGTTAGAATAAAGACTTAGATCAGAAGAAATTATTTTTTTCCAGTTTTGCCTGACCTAACCACCTGTATTTTTGGAAAGCTCCTATTGCCTTCAGTGGATCAAGCTCTTTAAGCTGGTCTCTTTAAACTAACTTAAACACTATTTTCTTGACCATTCCTCTTGCTAATTGTTAAAAGACTACATACTACTTGATGACATAAACCACAGAATACAAGCAAGAGAAAAATAATATTATGTTCCATATTTGGAATGTTTTAGCACCCTGAAACAAAAGAGTAACAGATTTGGATGTCCAGATGTCTGAGATTTTATAACTTATCCATGGCTACAGGTTTCCAAGGGATTTCGGAAGGGAAAACTAGAAGTGGGAAAGAAAAAGGGAAGAGGTGAGAGACAAATAATGGCCTTAAAGGCTGAATAGAAAGAGGAGAGAGTTTTCTGAAGAAGCGTGAACACAGTCACAACCCGCAGATAATGACAGTCTAGAGCTGGTAGACTGAGGATTCAGCGTGTCTCGGTGCCTTATTTCAGTTTTGGGAATACAGTTCTCATGATTTCTGTTTTGCAAGTTTACATTTACAGACAAAAGAGGATTTAAGTACAGCTGGATTTCTCTTTAAGCTTCAAAGGATTCACCAAATTGAAAAGACTGGGGACCCGTAGTCTAGGAACATGTCTGCAGATACCACTGCTTTTACAGGCTCACCTCAGCTAGCTTTATATTAGTTAATCCTGGTTGGGGTAATGCAGTTGTGATAACAGTTGATTGTAGAAAGGATCAGGCTGAACTGTTTACCTGGATGTCAGTCAACCTGAGTCCAGCTCGGTGGTGCCTGACTGCACTGGTAGTCGTAAATAGCTTAGCTAGTTTAGAGCTATTATGGTTTGATCTATTTACACGAGATTGTAATGTAGATGTAACTACAGTAGCCAAGCTCTTCGAATGTCTTTAACCACAGGGATAAATTGCTGCATCTTTCCCTTTTAGCCTTTATATGTTTCTTCTGTAATGTTGCACTTCTGAAATAGATCTACTTTGGCAACCTTTAAGGCAATGTCCAGCTGAATTTAAAATATTTACTCCCATCTCTTCATACCATAGTTTATACAGGGTATTCTCTTGCCTTTTTTAGCACCTTGACAACTGTATGAACAAGATCAATCTATCCACTGCAGTCTACAACTCCCACAACATGCTAAAGTGTTGCGCAGATTTCCCATGATTTTTCCCATTACCTGTATTAAATTTTACATTAAAATTACTTCAACATGGTCCCTTAGCAATATTTTCAATATCTTTTTCTCAACTGAAATGAGACTTATAGGACTTGTCCCCTGAATCTTCCCTTGATTCTTTCTTGAATCTGGGAATAGCTTTAGTACCCTTTAAGTCCTTGGTATGACTGAACTCCTTAGTGGCCTGTCAAAAACCTTTGCTGAAGGCTTTCTTATTTCCTTTGTTACTTCCTTCAGGATTCTGGGACACAATTCATCTGAGCCTGGTGCTTTGTCAAATGTAACAGTCCTAATTGCCTTATTATCTTCTCCAGTGCAATAGCAAAGCCTTTTAACATTTTACTTTCCCCTCCAGGAGAATGTCTCTCAGTCATGGTGATGCTACCTTCCTATTTTTTAAAATTTTTCTCCCCACCTCCCCATAATGAATAATGAGTTAAGAATTCATTTAGACCTGCAGCAGAATCAAGCCCATCTGTCACTAACTTACCACTTATGTTCTTCAATGTCTCTACTGTCTCACGGCCTCTTGTTGAATTCTGAATATGTATTTAGAATCACAGAATCATGGATGTAAGGAATGGAAAAGAGCTATTAGGTCATCTAGTTCATTGCCCTGCCACTGGAGGATTGTTCCGTGAAATATATTTCTCACTTTTTTGTTCAATCATTTTTTTAACATCCCAAATGTTTCTTTTGGAGTCACTTTAATGTCTCTCACAAGCAGAAAGTTTTTCCTGATGGTTAGCTGTTCTCTCTTCCTTAATGTTAAGAATCTTGTCTAAATTAAATGGTCTTGTTTCACTTACATTTTTTTGTTTATCTTTTGTTTCATGTTTTTTAGTATTTCAGACAGATACAGATGACCCTCCTCTTTTGGAGAGACATTTTAGCCTTACCTTCATACTAGCCCTCTGGAGCCTGAATTTCTCATAGATTTATAGTGATATAAAGATGACAATGATTTAAAAGGTCCTAGAATAGGTGGAAACTGTTTCTTGAGTGGTATGCCATTTCCAGCCTGTGTGAAGGCACCATGAGTGCATTTAGAATATCCTGCACTGTAGGTGTTCCCTGCTTCCTACAGACAGCATGAACCTCACTGAACGCAGTCTGCTACGTCAGTCCTGAGCCAGACAATGTGTTTTACATCACATTCCAATCCTTCTTCCAAAGCCCTGAACTATAAGGTTATGTGGATATCAGTTGGCATAGATTTTGTATTTATCTGTCCCAGTATCATGGCTCCTGGTGCCCAGCAATGGGCAGATATCCAACGCAGAGCAATAAAGAGCTCACCCGTAAGCCAGAAGGAAATTGCTTTCTTTCTGCAAAAGGGATGAACACAAACTATCCCAGACAATCACAACAGAACTTGTGCCTGAGTTATGGCACCTTCTCTATGAATGGGGTGACTGGCTCAGATTTCCCAGTACCTGAGGCTGCCAGGAACAGGCTTCTCACACAGAGACCACCAAGAGTAATATCTGACACAAACAGCCATAATTTGCTACCTACATACCAGCTCTTCACTACAAATGTAATAATGTGCTGTCTAAACTTCCCGCTTGAATTTGAATACCACAGCATAGAAATTTATTGTAGGGATGGGACCACATCCCTAAATGCCTTTGGCCTGTCTTTGTCTAGGTCAGACTCAAGTTATTTAAAGGTGAACACAACATTCTAGATTCCGGTTATTAGAACCATTTTGTCAGCTTTCTGTAGGCCATGAGGTTTTGCTAGTTATAGATTGTTTATCTTTCTTTGATATTACATATAATTTATTACTCTACTGAACCTTATTCCTTTTTACATTTCATAACTTTTTCATGCTTTTTCCCATTTATCTTCTGTTCTTTGATATTTTCAGGTGTTCAGCATGGTTCAGCAAGGTTTTAATTTTCCTCATCAAGCTGTGAACCTCTTCCTTTTTCTTCCCAGACAGCTTAATACAGTTTGACATTTCCTCGCATTTCCAACAGTCTGTAGCTGCTTCTACTTGTAGCCACTGTGATTGGAAATGACTGCCTAAGATTATTGTTAGACATATTATTGTGATTGTACTGCTGCTGGGCATTACTTTGAAAGAATGGAAGCCCAAAAGAAAACATATTCTTCTCACAATATTTTATTCCTAAAACCAAGGCCAAATCATGAGCCAAGTAAGCTTACAATGGTGCATCAGTGAAAAAATACTGAACTGTTAAAAAGCAAGTAGCCAGGATTACAAACATCTTTAAGAGCACTAGGGTCAACCTAGTATACTTTTAAAGTAGGAAACTATGAAAAGCATATATTCTGCATTATATTTTGTATCTTTTCCACTATTCCCATCCCAGGACTTTAATCATTCTCTTTAGGACATGTCCCAGTCTGCACTGTATGTGAGGAAATGCATGGTATTCATCCTCATAGTATTTGCATTGCCTCTTACATGAGAACAAAGAATGTTACCTGCATCACACATTTCTCATTTTTATTTCTTCTTTATGTGGTAGAAAAGAAATTTAGATAAGGTATGACCCAGCAGCAAACATGTTTGCAATTTCCAAAATTATTTGCACATTTCCTGTAGTCAGTTCTAGTATAAATGATAGGGGTTTTTTTCTGAAAACACTGTGAGAAAGCAATGTCTTGCTATAACAAAGTGGCTTACAACTTAACTGTGTACTTAATGTAGAAATAACTAAACCTGAAACCTCTGAGAGTCAGTTAGCATTCCCTGGCTTGTGTCAAGAACACATAGTGAAATACTGTTTCTTGCTCACCTTTTTCATAATTTTTATGTATTTGTACACCTCTGAAATGTATCTCCATAACCATATGTTAATGTTTCTGGGTAAAAAGCATTTCTTATTAAATCAGAGACCTTTCGGTCAGGGATGGGTTTAAGTATAACTGAACTGTGTTGGAACAAAGGGATGTGCTGGATGGTCAGACTCCTTACCTGCATGACAGCTGGGCTGAGCTGTACTGGGATAGGCTTTTACACCACCTGGGCAGTGGTGTCTGAGTGTAGATGATGCTGTGAAATCAGGGATTACAGTTACTTTGTGCCAATCAAATAGCACAGAGAAACTGAGTTAACCTACTTCTGACTGGAATCAGAGACAACTCACAAAACCTGCAAAAGTCAGTTCCCTTCTAAAATCTGTGAGCTTAATTTACACTGGTGGGATATGTGAGGGAATTGATAAGAACACACAGGTGCAGATGCTTGGTGCTGAGAAAAGGTATTATCCTTGAAAGCCATTGGCAGGGATTTGAAGGCAGTGAGAGGGTGTCTGGTGTATGAAGAGAGCAAAAGGAAAAGACAAAATGAGGTTTGCCAAGAGGAGGAGTTATCAAAAGGGGTTCCCAGCTATAAGAAGCCTTTTGTTTAAAAGAAGCCCCATATTTATCATGATTTCAGAAGAATCTGCCCAAGAAGGAAAGGCACTTCATGATGACAAAGCGATGAGGCAAACCCAAGCTACTCTTTTAGAAATTTAATATCCGTTTTACTTGGTGGTTTCTGTTAAGAATGGAGATAAGCACACACAGCTGCAGATCAAAAAAAGACTTGAAGCTAGACATGCTTACTCTGTGCTGTGCCAGACTATTTACTGGAGAAGCTGCCAACACTGTGAGTAAAATACATCCACTTTGCACATACTAGTCAATTTAGGATCAAACCCATTTAACATCCTCTGCAACAGGGACTCAATGCACCTGCACAACATTTGGTTTTATCAGAACTATTTAGCCCATTTAAGCTAAGAAGGTGGGAAAAACTCTGAGACTCATTGCTTTTTATTATGGATACGCTGTCAATTAGACTTGCCCTCATCAGCATCAAAATTAACCAGGTAGTGCTAAAATGATGGAGTTGAAAAAATAATTGGCACTTACCTGCCATTTTCATATAAGTCAAGCCAAAGACAAAAAATCATCGTCACAAATCTTTCAGTGTAACTTGGCAAAGGTTTAGCTAGATTTGTTTTCAGAAAGTACTTCCTCTATTAAAAAAACCCCACCACAAACCAAACAAAATCAAACAAAAAAAACCTCAAACCAAAACAAAAACCCCTACCTTCCCCAGAAAAACTGACAGAGGAAAGGTAATCCAAATATAGCTATTTAGCTCTAATTTCCAACCACTGAATGCAAAACAATTCAAATTTAATCTGAGAGTGCACTTATGCCAAATTCAAATCCTTTTCTCTCCTCTACATTTGACAATTTCTGTTCTAAATGTCTCTAAGTGTTCTCTCACCACAAATTCTTACCACAATGGCAGCTGTTTAGCAAATAAACTCAAAAATAAAAATGTTGTCATTGTGAAATAAGATATATTTAATTAAATAAAATAGAGAAGTGCTATTACAAGAACATAAAACTGTAAGGCACAAGATAAAACTAAATTACTACATGGCTGCTCAATTCAATCTAATCCTTGAAGATAAAGATGGAGCCAGAAAATTGCATGTATTGTAAAATCAACATAAGCCCTAAGCAAATATTAACTAGGGATATATAAACTGATTTATTATAAGTACATGTGTGAATGCTAGGATTAGTTAAGGAAATGCAAACTGAGACACAATAAAGCATAAAATATTCTAGTATTTCTCAAAAATATTGGGAAGTGTACACAAAAAAATATGCAGTGCCCTGGACATAATTTTTGTTTACCTGATTTGACACACTGTGGAAGGGAAATTATGGGATAGAGGGGAAAATGGTGCATTTGTTTCTAACAATTTTTGATAGTACTTAATTCATAGTATTTCCTTAATAGGGTATGATTTAAAAAAAGGATTCTGCTTTGGTTTTTTAATTGCTTTTTTTTATTGTTCTACTTACTAAATTATTGGGAGGGCATATTAGACATTGCAGATTGTATCAGATGCTTCTCAGTATCAGAGAATTCATATTTTTGCATGGTATGGACAGAAGACTATCTCAAGTAGTTTTACTTACTTCTACATCTTTCCTGACAACGCAGAAAGAATTGTTCCTTGCAGAATATACCATCTAAAGAGTCTTTCTGCTGTGCCTTTTGCAACCCCACATGCCTATCTCGTATTGGCCTTTTCAGCCACCAACACTCTTGCAACAAACGTGGGTAGAGCCCTTCCCAAATCTTTGTTCGCGAAGCCCAGCCATGACATCTTTCCTGAGAAGTCTGCAGAATATGCATGAATAAGAGAGAGATAATGGTCATTTCTGTCCATGATAATAACATTTGTATACTGCAAATATTTATATGTACTTACTTTAAGCTTAGGTTTTATCTTTTGGGAAGGTAAAGATGCAAAATCCTTAAGGCCTGACTCATCTCAATCACAAAATGCTGTCAGTGAACCTTACTGCTTACATTATACTGATCCTCAAGGCAGATTAATGCCTGTTAGACTGACCTTACTGTATCTATAGTGAGACAATTTTATGTAGTTTGCAGTGGATCTTTCCTGCCCCTATTTGTTTATTTTTATGACAATCTTTTCATGGAAGGATAAAAATGATAAATTGGAAGCTTTAATAGTGTATCTTGGTATCTCATTTCATATTACAGAAGAATATCCTGAACTATTCTGAAAGATCACTGCTTCGTTTGTGGAGTTGAGACCCCAGAAGTGATTGCCATAGGCAATGACCAGAGATCAAACAGGCATGATCTGGGCACTGTCTATTCTCTTCCTTGAGCAAAGCAAAGGTTACAGTGTACCTGAGAGCAGGAGGGAATGAGGCAAGCAGGCATCATGCCTTACACACCTGCTTTATGGCAGGGCTGGACCCTGCAGGCTTTCTCTGTTTCCTAAGTGGAACCAAAAGCAAAACCAGCTTTTCATTGTTTGTCCTCCCAAGCTCCATCCCTCCCTGTTTAACTCTGCTGTCCCGGCCCCTCACTTGTGTACAGTATTGATCTGTTAAATCACATGCGGCCTCTGAACCGCATTAGGGAACTATTTTTCCCACTTTGTCAGTGGAATTTGGCAGTGGGCAGTGCACTACCCTGAGAGCCAACTCGAGCCAATATTCAAGCCAGGTTTCTGGTGTGGGCAACCAGAACTGTGACTTTCAGGTGCACAGCAGCAACTACATGCCCCAGCCTGCATACCTCTCTGATTGCTCCTAAACTTTTCTTAGAAAGTCTTGTTCCTTTTTCTGATTTCCATTTATTCTTTTTCTTGTTCCAATTATGCAGCTTTTGACATTATTTTCTAGGCAAGGACTCTTTCCTTAGGAGTCTTAGTCTTCAATCTCTCTGCTTTTTGCACCAGCTCTTAATCCAAAGGACTCTGATCCCTCTAGTGAAGTCTATCCCAAGCCTGATATTTCTTCATCCAATTCTGACCTGTCTCTTTTCTACACTGATGTTCAATGCTTGTCTCCTTGCACAATCACTCCTGGCCAGGAGTTGTCTTCTATCCTCTTTATTTCCACTTCCTTGCATGGCTGGTCCATCCTGTCCCCAAATCCCAGTGACCTGTCCCCAAATCCCAGTCCTCTCTTTCTTTCCCTCTACCCTCTATCCTTTCCTTCTTGATTTGAAAACAGATCCCTGAGCGCTCAGAGAGCACTTCCTTGGGTTCCAGTTGGAAGGAGACTAAGGAAGTCATGTTTTCTGTTCTTTTCAATCCTATTCAGCTTTATGCAGTCTCCAGAGGGAAAACTATGATTTCCTGGAAACTTGAGAGTATTCAGCCATTTCATGACATCAAGGTGTCTATGATATGGAAAACTGGAAAAAGGCAAAAGCAGTCACCAAAGAGTGAATAGAACCTTTTGCTGTTAAAATTGCAGAAATCCTTTATATTGTTATGAAAACTAAGTTATTTATTTTAATTTTTTTAAATATAATTTTGACATCTACTTTGAGCAAATTCCAGCAGCTTTTCCACAGAAGTGTCAAGAAGCGTGTCAGACATGAGAGACAGCCTTTTCCTGTTTAAATTATTTACCTCCACCCCAGAGGATGATGAGCGTTTCAAAGAAGAGTTGCCATGCGTGTTGATATGTTGATAAAAGATATATGTACTTACACTAATCTCATTCTCACTATTAATTTAAATTTGAATAAAAATTAATATGCATGTAGAATAGCATAGATGATGACACCATGACAGATGATATTTATATAGATTTGAAAAGAGAATTTTAATGTGAAATTTTGGGCAATTTTACTTTTAATACTGGCATGGATTTTAAGTACTTATTTTTCTGAATTTATTTAGGACAGGTGAATTCCACTTTCTACACACAACACATCCTGTCCTTCTCTGCTTAGCATGTCCTGAATATTATCCATGAGGTTAGTCTGAACGTTCTCTCTGCAGCACAAAACCTGATGAAGCTCTTCAGTCTTTCCTCTGGAGACTTTGGTTCACCCTGGTTTCACGTATGAACGATTTGCTGCTCTAGGGCAGAAAAATAAAAAAAGAAAAGACATGAAAAAAAAAGGGGAAGTAATGCCAGATGGAAAATGAGAACACTAAGTGACTAAGTGAATGGATGCCTATCTCTTGTCTGACAACATTTTCATTTCTTTTGACTGCTACTCCAAAATCCTGATATCCCCATGCAGTAAGCCGTTAATGCTTTTTGGATTCTCAAGTTCACTCACACTGACACATCTTTTTTTTTCTTTCCCTCTTTCTCTCTTTCCAACTGCCTGTCTGCTGATAACTTATACTTTCAGGATTTCTTACGAGGCCCCTAAATCTTTTTCCCAGTCAGTTCACAGCATGATTTTTTTATACAGCATTGCTCTGGAAGACATGATGAAGATAAGGCAGAACAATCTACTAACAAAAGTTAGAACTAATAGACGACTTTTAGTTCAATTTTTTAGAACAAAACAGAAGTAACTGAAGAACAACAAACACCTAGGAAACTTCACAACTGGGAGAAAAAAATGAAGCTTCTATTGTTTCATTCATCTAGGAAGTTATTATATCTGCACCTTTGATGTTACAGGAAGATTACCTGGGTTGTTTTGTCCCAATTATTGAGAGTAAAGTTGAAGAACTTCAATGATGCATTAAGTCTACCAACTTTGATGTTATGCTGAACATGCCTGACTCAAATATGAGTTGTCAGAATTGGCCTAGAATAACTGGATTCACATCAAAATACTTGGAATATAAACAGTGCAACATCAAAGTATATATTTTGATGTTATTTTCAAGACCAAATAAAACAAGTTAGAAATGTCGATCAGGTGGTTACCACTGGATTTTGTGACAAATTGAAGAAGCCACCCCTTTGCTTCTGTCTCAGGCGTTGAGCTGGATTGTTACCACCAATCATTGCTTTCAAAATACAGCCAGGTAACTGTGAAGTATACTGTGAAGGCAGGATACAGGAACGGACTTGGGCACTGGGACATAAATGCTGAGATGCCTCAAATTTAGATTTCCAGTTGTGGGAATGGAAATTGTAATACTCATTTGAGTTCAACACTCAGTTGAACGGAGAGGTGAGGCCTCTAATTGGCATTCCCAGCAACCGGCACAGGGAGGGGTGGAATTTAATTTCTTAATTTCTCCCTCTGTTTACTAGGGTATGAAACCTGGATCCAGAACCTGGAAAGTTTTCCAGCACCTGTGTCATCATCACCTTGGGTGGCGTCAAGACTTCTCATGCCTGGTAGTGCCTGTAAGGTGACATGTTGTTTCTTTTAAATTATTGCATGCTTTGGAATATTCAATAACTTCTGATTTAGCTTCTGATTGCAATCAACTTTAGAATCCAAAGCTCCAACTGAGTGAAAAAGAAATAACTCCTTAGTTTCTTTCCTTGACCATTCTGTTATGCCAGAACAAATGTTCCAGCTTTCCTATATATCTTCTGCTTGATTTCAGCCTTTTTTAACTTTAGTTATTTACTGTGAATCTTGCACCAAGGAAAATAAATCTTGAAAAGTCTTAGAAAATTCAAAATTTAACTTTCCAGAGCTTGGTAATTATTTTCTGAAGCAGAGTTTTGAAGATGAGTGCTTAGGGACATGATTTAGTGGTGGACTTGGCTGTGCTGGGTTAATGTTTGGACACGATGATTTTAAGGGCCTTTTCCAACCTAAATGATTCTATGATCAAGTTCTTAAGCAAGATAAGTTACACCTTTTCAATCAAAAGCTGAAAAATGGTAGAGTTAATGAAAAAAAAATGGTAAAAATGTAGTGTCTTGTGCTCATAAAATTGTATTTTGCATCAAAAATAGTTTCAAATTTTGGAACCTTGCAATATAACCTTTAAGACATGTATGTATGTAAAAGAAGGTTGATTACATCTGAGGATTATTTGTATTGCAAGATGGACTCCTAATTTCTGACGGTAAATGGAAGAAAATCATGAGGACCCTAAAATGACATTATAATATGTCTTATGTAGCCATTTTCTTTTTCAGTCAAATTCTGTCTAATAACCAACCTTTCTCTGAGACTGGGTATTTAGAATTACAAAGACTGGCACATGAGATTAAAGTGGTTTAGTCTTGTGTCCTGTTTCTGATACTGGACTGTATCATCTTCCTGAGAGAAGCACAGAAGGAATCTTCTACAAAATTATAGAAATTTTCTCTCTATGCATTTTTATTGTATTTGTCCCGCTCAGTTAGAATTTAGCTTTTGAGCGAAATCATAAAGATTTTGAGAATCTGAAAATTTTAAGAATAAAGAATTCTTATAATTGCCTTCATCTGCTTCACTTTCTAAGCTCTCTGAAGTGCCACCGAAGGTCTTTTTGCTCTGCTTGTCTGGACTTTTCCTGTGCTTACTTGCATCCAAAACAGTTGACACAGATCTGATGGGTTTGCTGCTTCAAACCAATGCTGTTGTCATTAGCTCTTCCCCCAGATTTCTTCAGAAAAGAATAATAATCAGAGAGTAAAAAAATTTATGTCTAACCTTATAATTTTGTCTCAGTATTAGTAAGCTTGTTCTATCTTACTGTAGTTTTACTCACACTTCTGCACTCTGCTCCTAAAATTAGAACAGAAGAGTAATTTAGTTTTTTAATCACAGAATCATAGAATGGCTTGGATTGCAAAGGACCCTTAAAGATCATCAAGTTCCAAAACCCCTACAACAGACAGGGACACCTTCCACTAGACCAAGTTGCTCAAAGCCCCATCCAACCTGGCCTTGAACACTTCCAGGGATGGGGCATCCACAGCTTCTCTAAGCTACCTGTTCCAGTGCCTCACTGCCCTCACGGTAAAGATTTTCTTCCTAATATCCAGTTTAACCTACTTTTTTTCCAGTTTAAAGCCATTACCCATGTCTTGTCACTACATGTCCCACTAAAATGTCACTATATGTCCCACTAAAATGTCCCTCTCCAGCCTTTTTGTAGCTCCCTTCAGATGCTGAAAGACTTCACTAAGTTCTCCCTGGAGCCTTCTCTTTGCCAGGCTGAACAGTGCCAATTTTCTTAGCCTTTCCTGAAAAGCCTTCAGGAAGTTGTTTAACCCAACCTCCTGCTCAAAACATGGCTTCAATGTTATATCTGGTTTCTCAGGCCTGCATCCAGCTGAGGGTTGAACATTTGCAAGGATGAAGGTCCCATAGCCAGTGACTGACCACTCCCTTTTTGGAATTTTAAAAATAAAAATTTAATATATTTACTCTTTGGTCTAACTCTCTCATATACACATCAGCTCTTTGATGGAAATTAACCTGGCCTAAATTCTATCTCTGTCCCCATTCACAGTATTTGCTATTGTCTGACTGCAGACCTTTAGAGGCACACTGTCAATAGGAAACAGCAGGGGCTGGTCCTTGTTTGAAATGTAGGGCACCCGAATCCAGACTTTTGACTCTGTCATACCCAGCTGCAACTTTCCACCTTCCTGCTAAATACCAAGCACTTTGTCTCCTGTCACATAAATCAGCCAGAGCCAGATTTTTCTATTCTAGCTGGGTTTGTGTGCCTTACTCCTCACTGGGTGCCTTCCAGGAGTACATTAATCAATATGACTCAGAGCTGTCTCTGGCGTTTTTGTTGTTTTAGTCAGCTTCTCCTCAAAGGCTACTGCCTGGACACCTTACAAGGAGTACTGCTTTTCTCAGCCTTTTCCAGTTGCAGGAAGGAGGGAGCACTGGGAGAGAGGATGAATTTGGTTTGTGAGAGATGAGACTTTTTTATTTGAATGAGAGATGGCATTTTTTATTTGAGAAATCTCTTTCTTTTGATCTAGTGCTGTCACTTTCAGTATGAGTTTCTGATTTTGCATTATCTACTAGAATGTCAGATCATTGTGATGGAAGCCATATATTGAGAGAGATAGATACACATATGCAGAAGTAAAGGCATTTAATTGAGACCAGTGGAAAACTAATATTGTGGTAATATTTAAAAATGGTAAATGGGACAACCCAGGTAATTATAGTCTTGTCAGGCTGACATCGATCCTTGGTGAAATAAGGGAACATCTGATATAGGGCTCAGTTAGTAAAGAGCTGAAGGATGGAATTAATGCCAATCAACATGAGTTTATGGAAAATAGATCCTGTCAAACTAACCTGATATCTTTTTTTTTTCAGATTGCAAGCTATTTTTTAAAGTAATAGTATTGATGTACCCTACCCTGCAAGCTATTTGACTTGATAGTGCATAACAGTTTCATTAAGAAACTAGAAAGACATAAAATCCACATGACACACATTAAATGGATTCTAACCTTTTCTTACTGATGGATGATACGATCTAATTGTAAATGCACTGTCATCCTATGGTAAAATTTTTCAGAATATTTATTCCTCAGTCACATGCAATTTAACACTTTTTCAGCATCTAGGAAGGAGTACAAGATTATCACTGATGAAGTTTACAGATGATCAAAGCAGAATTTACTGGTGAGGGGCATAGTTCACTTTTCCAGTGAGTCTGTGAATGTTTGATGAGCTAAACATAAATCCCATCTAAGACCAACTGCGAAGTCCTACAGCTAAGAAGAAAGAGTTTACAGTAATACTATTTTTGTATGTTTAACGGTCAAAGGCTTTAGAGAAAGAAAAAGGTAGAAGTAATATCCTTTAGTAGGTCGAAGACTGCAGTTAAAAATGTGGACTATCTTCCTGGCTATGTGTGTGACTTCATTTCTCCATCTATATCATCCATTTTAATAATGAAATTTACTTTAACTCTAAACCTTTCCTTGAAAAGAATGCTGGCCATACAAGGTTGAAGATTATCTTGGAGCACATTATCTTTGAAAAAGCCAGGAGGTTAATCAGTAGTTAATCTGTGGTTAATTAATCTATCACAGTCTGGTTAAGTGAGTTAATCTAATTCTCAAGTATATAAGCAAGGGACTCATGTGATACCATTCCAGCAGTTAATTTTTATTGGTTTTAAAAATATATTGGAAATTTAGGGAGAAAAAAGGTGCAGGAGCAACTGGGGCTAGGATGACAGTTTTTCAGCCACACTGGATGATTTTCTAAAACAGATCCCTGAGAAACAATGCAGAAACTCACTCAGGGCAGTTACGGACTTCTTTTCTCACCACACACCTGCTTACAAACCCTTTTCAGCCTTCATGAAATCCCAATATCTCAAACTGTTTTCAATCCTTTCCCAGGAGGGAATGTTACAGGTAATACTGGTATTACGTTTTCTTCCTTCTTTTTTTTACCCACTCTCCTAAAGCTTTGTACTGTGATTTCCATCAAAACCATCCCTGAATAGCACATTCTCCCCTTTCCTCCTCAAAAGTACGTGCTGTTTGGTAGTCTCTGTCATAGTATTTTGTCTCCCCCTCACTACGTCCCTTCATCTTTCACTAAGGTTTTACCTGTAGCACCTGAAACCCTTCACAGGCATCTCGTAACCTGACGTGACATGACTCTTGGAGCACAAACTGGCGTTTATGCAGCATGACAATGAAGTAATCAGAATAAATTGCAATGTCTGATTGTAATAGACACTACCACATGTGTGTCCCAATGTGACAAACTTTGAAGAAACATTTAAAAAAAAATAATTTCCATTTAAAGACCTGAATGAATCAATTGACTACAGGATATTTCTATTACTTTGGCATTTTATCAATGTTTCTCTTAGGACTTGTCAGCAGTTGCAAGTTAATTCAAGCGAAGGTGGGCTGTGAATTTAAAATGAAACAACTACTCCTGAGTAAATTCACATACTGTTCTGCTGGAAAAACAGTGATCTACTCTTATTTAGTAAAATCATCCAGAAAGTTTCCTCTTTTGCATCTGAAAAAAATCGAGAAGGCATTTCAGCACCTGTGTTGTTTTGCAGCAATAAAATAATTTCTGTATAATTTCATAAGTAAAAAGCACTTTTCCTTCTTCAAAGTCCAAACTTAAGCAGGACCTACTCTGTACCTACTCCTCCTCACTTCCACCTTGTCTACCAGTCCCTACTGAAGGTTGCTGCACAGCCACTGTTTTTTTTTTAAGTACATTTGTCCTACAGTAAACAGCAAATGCTCCAAGAAATACCTTTCAATTATGCTCTAACAAGTCCCTTTTGCTTCTTTAGAAGCTGTTGCCATTGACATCCCGTGAGCTCCTGCTTTATGCCATCTAGGCATTCATTTCCTGTTATAAACATATATCCCCTAGGAGAATTTCCCAGTTTACTGTTACACTGAGTTTTAATGTCCTTCAAGAACTCCTTTTGGGGGAACTTTCCACAGAGTAGTGGATACTATTTTACCTCCTCTCATTTGTGTATCTGAAGTTCCTCTGACAGTTTATTCTTGTGCTCATCATCTTCTACACTTCCTTGGGGCTAATTTGCTTTTAAAGTTTATGGACTGGAGTTAGTTCTCTTTTGCTGCACATGGACTAGTTTTGAACTCAAAATTTTTCTTGTTAAAATTGCCTCATGGAGCAAGTTTTCATCATGAAGTACATGTATGTCAGATATCAAGCTTTCATAACTAAGAGTAATATTGTATAAATTGTGTCTAAGTACTGTAATTGTGCCCAAAGGCCAAAGTGATAAAAACCAGATTGGTGTTGTGTAAATGAATAGATAATAATTGCTTGTGTCCCAGAGGTCTTACAATCCAAAATTTTTTTTGTCTTTTAACTTAATTGGAAATAATTAATATTTATCACTTTTAACATCAAAATCCCAGACTGGGATCTGTTTTCTCCACCCCACTTCCCATTCTATATTCCTGTCTGCTTATTCAGTCCACCTGAGAAATAGTAGATAGAAATACTGCTTTAATCAGCCATTTTAGGGCACATTAAGAATACTCCTGACTGGGAATGGTAATGACTATCAGATTCAAATATCTATTACCTACTACAGAGCAATGAGGATGATGAAGCTTGTGCAGGTACTGCAGATGTGCTTGAGATTATCCAAGTTCAATTGAGTGAAAGTAGCTATGGGTGATTTGCCTACTTAAGCAAGGAAGTGATCTTTGCCTTTCCTGCGCTTAAGGACTCTTTAGAACTGAATTAACACTTCTATTTTGTGTTGAATTAAAAGTAATGTTTTTAGTAACATGATTTCTTCTGTATCCATCCCATAGTATAGGAGTTATAATAATGATAAGAACTTCTACTCAACAGGCTGTACTTTCACTGTTCTGTAGTAGGTAACATCTAATGTTTTAAAGAGCTTTGCCTTTTCTTGTGTGTGTGTGTGTGTTGCAAAGCACTATCTGTCTAGAGAGAAAACATCCTAAAAGATCCGTACTAAGAGGCATCATCCATGATGATGACTGGATCAGGCCAGAACAAGGTTTGCTAGAAGTTAAACCAGAGCTATGCTAATGTAAAGCAAAAATTAGGGGACCACTTATCTGACACTGTTGCAATTACTTTCACGTATTCCTGTCTTGATAGAGCAGGTCACAGGCCTATATTTCACTAATGAGGTTAATCAAGACCCTGGGAAATGGGTACAGACACTGCTTTCGGGGTTAGGTTATACACATGGGGTCTGGTATCAAATCTCTGCAATGATACTTGTAAAACTCCTCTGGCAAATCATAAATCACAGACCATTTATTTCTGTACCTTGTTATTAATCTGTGAAGGACTTAGATTCTTTAAGAAATATTTTAGTGGAGAAAATATTGTACTTCTATTTCTACAATAATAGGTTGCAATCCTCAAACATGCTATTTGATTTTTCCCATTCTAGCTAACTCATCATCAAATTATTTTAATAATGATAAAATTATTCAGCCTTTAAAGAAATGAGAAAACAAATAATCAATGCTGAACCATGTTGGTTGACTGTGTTCCTTTCTTTAATAATAATTTCTTAAAATGAAGCACATATCCTTTTTTTCCTTCATCCTTACAATTTTGACTTGTTTTAGAAATCACTTACTTTTCTACTGTAAGGAATTAATGGAAGAGATGCAGTTTTGAAGATGTCCTCTATGTTCTGAGTTTTCAGTGAAGGCTAATATAAATTTTATTTGTTAGATTAGGATTTTTGTTTTTATCCTACTCTGTAAATGACTGATACCCTGATGTGTAGCAATCTAGGTCTTTCAGGCTGCTAGAGAAACAAAATACTAAAAATCCAATGGCGTAATGTAGAAATTCTGTCTCATGAAGATTTTCTTTTACATGCTCCTGTGGAGGCAGCCAAAGTTTCTATGGGGTCAAGAACTTTGAACTAAAGGTGCAAACTGTGAAGTATATTTGTCCTTATGCTGGAGCAGGAATATTGGTAGAAAAATATTTCATCTGTGGGTTGGAAAATGTGATTTGTCAAGTGAGTACCATCAAAAAAAAGGTATTGGGTACGAGAAAATCCACCCCAATTACAAATGCAAGATGTAAAAACTTTACTATGTAAACCCAACAGAGGAGGACAGCAGAAATAATCTGCTATGGGGTTCTAAGAGGCCTTCATTGGGCAGATGTGGAAGGATGGATGAGAGATCAAGTGACATTGATATGGTTTCTCTTACTCTTGCTAAGGAACAGCCTGAATGGTCCAGTCCTCAGCTGGCAAACATTTATGTTGCTTCTTGGTGCAGATGATGTCAGCCCAGCGGAATGCAGCCTTGCTCTGGCAACATGGGGTGCATCTACACTGTAAGTAAAACAGGCTAAAGATCACCAACCACCAGACAGTTTGCACATGCACAGATAAATTCTGTGAACCCCTTCGATAGGGTGGCTGCGGCCACACTTCATTTTGGGGATGTTCCCTGGGCTCCACGATATCTAGGCACAGTGCCTAGATATTGTCCTTCTGGAGGGAAAACACACCAGGGACTGTGCTGGCAATGAAATAATATCAACTACTGTGTAATTCTCAGGCTGTGCCCAGACTATGCTGGTTGACTGTCATGGACACAGCTCCAGGTGCTAAGTACAGCCTGTATACCTGCCTGGGCCAGAGAGAGTCTTGCTCTGGATGCAGCAGAAACACTGCACTGTGGTACGTGGACCTGCTTCTCAGCCTGGGCACAGCTCTGAGCCCACATACCTGGGTGGCCTCTGCTTCTGGAGGTACCTGTGGCGGGTTGTAAATGTGACTACTGCCTTACCTGAGAAGGTCCAACAAGCTCTTGAGTTTGCGGCAGTGAATAGTTCAGTGAGGCATCCATGGAGTGAAGGTGGTTTTGCATTTAAGCACTTCCCAGCCCATTTTCAAATTCAGACAAATTCACGATAAGCATAGTTTGTCAGAAGGTAAGTTATAAACAGAGGGAAGGACTACATTTGTCAAATTGGTGATTTTCTACCAATTTCTCACTCAGCTCCAATTCTCAACTATATCCCAGCTGTCTTGAGGATTAATTAGTTAATATTTATGGAGCACTGTGAAGATGAAGACTGCTAGAATGGTGCTAAATATTTTATTTACATGGTTTATAAACATCAGCCTGTTGGTCCCACATGGGGTTCAGCCCATCACCATGTTCACAAATTTCCACTGCAGGTTGAATCAGGATGGCTTTTATCATGATGTAATGTATTTTTATTGCTGTAGTAGAGCAAATGTATCCTTTAAATTATGTGATTAGTTTCAGTACAGCTCACTCTCCAGAATAGCTATCATAAAGTGTGAGACTTTGAAAGCATTGCCAAATTTAAATTTAGACTTCAGTCTATGATTTCATGTCAAAAATTTATGCACAGCCTCATTTGTCAGGCAGCATTATTGATTTTATAATGTGTAATGTTTTTCTTATTGAAAAAGTGTTCCCGGGCCTGAGCTTATTAACACAGTGTTGATTACTCTTTGGGGGCAAGCAAACGGTTTTTCCATTTATTAAAGATGATAAGAAATGGGAAATCATGGTTTTTTATATACACATTATGTGAATGAAAATTATAGTTACTGATTAAATAATATGAGACTTGAAAATTAAAGTATAACACAATGTTTTCCCTTTTCAAAGTCGCATAAGTTGCTAGAAAGTCTACCTGTATTTAACAGACATATTAGGAATGTTATTTTTTCCGCTTTTTTTTTTTTTTTTACTAATAACAAAGTTTACATCAAAGGACAATACTATATAAGTTCTTTCATCAATGCCTGCATCATCTAAAGTGATAACTCCCTACCAGGGTCATCGCCATCATGCCCATAGTAAACAGACAAACACACCAGAGGATTATAGCTTTTGTAACGAATAAACAGCAAGAAAGTCGTGAAGGGTTTGGGGGTGGGAGGAGGGTATGTGTTGTGTTTGGGGTTTTGTTTCTTTGCTTGTTTTTTTTTTTTTTTTTCTTTTTCATTTGTGTGATGATGGCCTGTGGAAATCTCAGTTATAGCTCTTACTAACTAAACAAAGAAGGAAGCAGCCTTCTCTCTTTACCAGAACTTCCTGTAGGATTATAAAGATATAAACTGTATAAAGCTGCAGTAGTGCAACATGGCATATTAAATCAATGAGGCACAGATAGAGCTTCTGGCCCTACTAGAGTCTTTCTAAACACCTCTGGCTTCAGTTTGGCCAAGATTTCATTAGTTATTTCCCATGATACTGCTCAGCAGGTACTCAGTCCTGTGTACCCTGACACATGCTCAGTTCTCAGTTCCTCAAATGAAGATTCAGATAGAAGAGATACTCAGCTCATGTTTTTCCCTAAAAGCTGTCTTATTTGCACATTCTGTTTTTCACCAGGGATGTTGCTGGCAGGAGCTCCTCTTACGTTGTGTAAACACATAAATAAGCTTTGCAGCAATTAATATTGGTCCACTTTCAAGACTATCCCCACATCTCCACTCCTTTGGAATCCATTATCAACTTTTTCATTATTAACACACCACTCAATTTGGCTTTATAGATTGCCTATAAACTCCTTCTATTATGCCATGTTCATGTTTATATCCCAAGTCTTTCTCTGCCTCCCAGAGGAGTCTAGGGAAATACCTGTTACTTTCAAAATATGTAGCACTGGGCTATTATGTTGCAGGGTTGATAGTGGCTGAATAGGCAACTTCATAGAAGTAATTCTTCATGTCCTCTCCTCCTTGATAGCTCAGAGTCTTGGTCTCCTCTAGAGACTCAGTGGCAGATGGTGGTAAAGTTGAAATTAGCTGAAATCTTGCACTCTTCCAATGATTATCTTCCTCCCTGGAATGCAAAGCAAGAGTAGATATATACCTTAAAGGAAGCCGATATGGGTCTTGGGCAGGCACAGCAGGGAATTCATTGGAGGATCTTCCTGTGAGTTTTCAACCTCCTCTCCTCCTTAAGTCCACTTGGATTTTTAATTATCTTTCAGATCCGCTTTTCATTTTGCTTGCTCAGAAATACAGAATAAAGCCTACCCCCTGTTTTCCATCCACTTCACTCAGTCTTCTGTCACAATTATTGTACTATAATCCTCTCTCTCTGTTTTAATCTTTTTCCATAGTCAGTTTATTTCAGAATTAGGGTTCTTATCCTTTGATCTATTAATTTACAGTTTAACCTTATGCTCTCTTTTTGCTTTTTATTTTGGGCATTACTGAGGATTGCCTAAGTGACGAGAAGGCAGAGCAGGGCCTTCTTATTACACATTAAGGATCTCTAAAAGGAAGGCATTAGGGGAGTTCTCCTAAGGGATGGCTACTGGGAGAAAAATGCAATTTGGATTTGAAAGCTAAGCAAGAGTAGGGAAACTAGAAATGAAAGAACTGGGCAACATTACTCTGATGTTCATTCATTGAATGAAACATCTTATGGTTTAATTTGCTGACTATCTTCAAATAAAATGCAGCTGATATATTTTAAAAAACAAATTCCCCCTCCTCAACACACACACCACATCCTGTAAAGTATTTTGATTTTTTTCCAAAGTGAATAGCCTGGCTTTGGTATCAAATGCTTGAGAATGAAAAAAAAACAAACCACACCTATTATTTTTTTTTCCCAAAAAGTCAAGAAATACTTGGGAATGAAGTGAAACTTTAAATTGAATGAAACTTTTTCTTTCAAGTTGAAAAATCTATTCGTTGCAGGAGCCTGTTCATGTATCGGAGGTAGCAAGCTTAACAGCAATATTGTTTAATAGAAAATGGGGGAACACACAAAAAGGGAAAGACAGAATGGTTGCCTGAGTAGACAAGACAGAGAGAGCACTGTACAGTTAAATAGGTGGACCTAGCACAAGTACTGACCCATTCCAGGAGTTCATAGCTTTTTTTCCTCAATTTCTTTTAGGTGCTGCTTTTTGGGGTAGAAGGCTAAAGGAGAGAGGTTGGAATCAATGAACTGATTCATAGTTTTATTGGCAGAGGTGTCCACTGGGAAAGAGTTTCAGGAACCCTGAGGTGAAATAGTTCTTTAGATACCTACTTTCCAACTAACTACAAGGAAGCAATCCCATGATTCAATCCTCCTCCCACAAAATGGGAATAATACATCTCTTGCTCAGAGAGGTGCTGGAAAAGGATAAACCCAACAGCAGAAATAAGGCATTGCAGTTAGAGACACCACTGAAAGAATCTACTCAGAATTCTTAACTCCACCTGGCCTCAACGACAACCTCAGCCCTGTGTGGGGTCTTCTCACAGTAGTATATACATACAACTTAGAAGAACCAACAATGTCAATGCAGGAATTTTAAAGTAGATAATAAAATAGAAAAGAAAAAAAAAAGAGGAAAGTTGCAAAGATTGCATGAAAATGAGAGTAACATCTTTTTCAGGGTCTCTGCAATCTGTGATGTAAATAGAAAAGATACAGACATCTGCAAAGAACTTTTAATACATATGGGGACACATTTCAGATTGTTTATCCTGCACCCAAAACATTACACTGTGCTCCTTTGCATATTGGTCCATTTGCAGCAAGGCAAGGTGAGAAAAGCTGCAGTCACCACCCTCAATTTGTCTGCACAAATCATGCGTACTTCAAAGTCTGTCCTTAATGACTTAATTATTTGTTCCCCTGACACACAGCACTCTAAAAGTATGTGCCTAGAGGTGAGCAACAGTCACACTTCTCTACAGGAAGAAACCAGTGTGACAAAATATCAGGCAGAGAAAAAAAGTCTGCTTCAAAACCAGCTCTTTGCAGGCTGTGACTTTTGCTGAGGGGAAAAATAAAAAATCATGCATTTGCTTATCCAGATAAAAATAGTGCCATTTCCAAAAATATAAAATCCCTAAACCTGAGAGTATAAGAAGTGGATCAGCTCCTTTTAAGTCACATCTTCAAATTTGAACAATGTTGTGGCTTAATCTTAAAAAACCTTGTCTGTAGTGATTTGTATTTTAAATAACTGACGATTCCAGTGGTATCTCTTTATTTATCTGATGCATTTTTACAAATCACTGTAATGTCTGAAAATCCTGATGCTATAATGAATGTTGATTCTAAAATAGATGTATAAATCCATATGTGAATATTTATTATCAGATTGGAACCTTGGTCTCTCTGGTGTGATATTCTGCTGTAGTAATGCCAGTGGCCAAAACACAGTAAGTGACCTCTCTTTATCTGGACACAAACTACACATAGTTTTATATATTTTTTTCAAAGTTTTTATAAAAATTAGAGCAAGTCCCAAGATTTTTCAAGTAGCTGAAAACTGATATCAAAGAAAGAACTCTGCTGAGTTTTGAAGCTGGCTGTGGCTTCTAGTTCTGGGCCAAGAGGTCTTTGTGAGCGCAAGGAGGCATTTTTCTGAGTAGCATCTGCTTTTTCTGCTCTGAAAAGGTTGGTGGTCTGCTGCTTTTTACTGCATATTTTTCTGTGGCAACTAGAGAAATATTAGTGGTGCATATACCTCTGCTTTATAGCATATAGACACTCAAGGAGATGGGAAAAGTTGCCCTGTAGTCTAGACCGTTATTAATGCGTCTGCTTCTTTAAAAGGTCAACCTATTTTAACGATCAATTCTGTGCGAGAAATGTTTTTTGGAATGAGTACTGTGATATTCTTCTGATTTTGATTCTCTTAAACCACCTGTAAAGTAATAGAGGTATAAATATTAAATATCCCATTTCCTTTACAGCTTGGATTGATTGGGGGTGGAATTCTGATGGCCAATATGAATCATTCTCCGAAACCAAAGAAAATCACTCAGAATAATAGAGTACAACAGAACAGATTAGAACATGCCCCACCAGTGGTGCCAGCCCAAAACCTAAATTGCTGTTCTGCTTAAGGCAGAGCTGTGGATTTGTCCCCACAGATCATCCTTTCTTCCACCTTTCTCTCTTTGACTTTCCACTGGTACCTTCTACTTGGACTTTAGTTTTGCATTTGAACTCCACATGAACAAAATTTCTCAGTAGAGATCTTTGTAGGCTCAAAACTTCATTGTGTGAGTTTGTTGTGCAGGAGCTAATACTGAAAAGAGTGTATTTGACAGTGACTGTAAACCTGCATGCCAAGTTGATTCATTCTTTGATAAAGGACATATTTGGTCAAAAAAGGGAATGGCGCATTTTTCAGCAAGTACAAACACTTTTTGATCTTTTTTGTGCTTGTTTGTTGAAAAAAAAAAGGGCTTTGATGGCTTAGAGTCTTTGAGTAGAGTGTAATTTAACAGTATTTGTCCTATCAGCTATGAGAATCTCAGGATCAGGTTGCGTGCCAGGGCAGCAGTGAAATTGTTCTAATAGATATACTCATTCAGCTGTGGGCTTTATTGTACAACCAAATGGTAATTGTCTGACTTCCAGAAACTGTCTCACAGACTGAGCCGCTTGAAAATGTGCTCTTTCCTCTTTTATTTCCAAATTCCTGCTCACAGATACCTTTTTTCTTTTTAACTGCTTGTTTGACAAAGGCTGAAGAAAGGCTAAGATACTTAATGTCTGCTTTGCTTTGGTTTAAAAGTGTTGTTCTTCAGGTATCCAGCCTCTGAGCTGGAAGAGAGGGATAGGGAGCAGTATGAAGCTTCATAATCCAAGCAGAAATGGTCAAGGACCTACTCCACCACTTAGACACAAACAAGTGTATGGTCCCAGATGAGATTCACCCAAGGGCACTGAGGGAGCTAGTGAAAGAGCTTGCCAATCCTCTCTGCATCATTTACCAGCAGTCCTGGTTAACCAGGGAGCTCCCAGTTGACTGGAGTTTGGCCAATGTGATGCCCATCTACAAGAAGGGACTACAGGCCTGTCAGCCTGACCTTGGGGCTGGAAAAGGTCATGGAGCAGATCATCCTGTCATCACATGACATGTACAGGACTATCAGGAGATCAGACCCAGACAGCATGGGTTTCTGAAAGACAAGTCCTACTTGACCAGCCTGATCTTCTATTACAAGGTGACCCTCTTGGTGCCTGAGAGACAGGCTGTGCATGTTGTCTACCTGAACTTTAGTGAAGCCTTTTATACCACTTCCTACAGCAGTCTCCTTGAGAAACTGGCTGTTCATGCACCGTACACTGGGTAAAAATTGTCTAGATGGTAGGGCCCAGAGAGTGGTGGTGAATAGAGTTCCATGCAGCTGGTGGCTGGTCACCAATAATGCTCTGCTCTGCAGAGGGATCTGGATAGGCTGCATGGATGGGCCAAGGCCAATTGTGTGAGTTTCAACAAGGCAAAGTACTGGATCCTGCTCTTTGGTCACAACAACCCCCTGAAGTCCTACAGGCTTGGGGAGGAGCAATTGGAAAGTAGCTTGGTGGAAAAGGACCCGGGGGTGCTGGTCAGCAGTGGCTGAACATGAGCCAGAGTGTGCCCAAGTGGCTGAGAATGCCAAAGGCATTCTGGCCTGTATCATGACCAGTAGAGCTAGGGCAGTGATTGTCCTCTGTATCTCAAGGGACACCTTATCTCTCTTTACAACTATCTGAAAAGATATTGTAGTGAGGTGGGACATGGTCTCTTTTCCCAAGTAACAAGCTATAGGTTGAGGAGAAATAGCCTCGAGTTGCACCAAGGGAGGTTTAGATTGGACATTAGAAAAAAAAATTGTCAGGCATTGGAACAATCTGCCCATGAAAGTGGTTGTCACCATCCCTGGAGGTATTTAAAAGATGTGTTGATGTGGGACAAGATTTAGTGGTGGACTTGGGAGTTTGGATTAGTTGTTGAGTTCAGTGATCCTAAAGGTCTCCTAACCTAAACAATTCTATGGTCTATGTCCCTAAATCTCAGTGACCTGGAAACCTTTTGTTACTGTAGGTGAGTATATTTTCAATATTTATTTACTTGAGACTTCTGAAAGTGAGGTAGAGTGATAAACAGATATTCTTCATACTTCAGGGAAAAAGCAATCTTTGTAAATGCTGAATGGTTTCATGTAATACAGCTTATCTGCTAAAAAAAATATAAATTCCTCTGACTAAAAGTCATCAGGGAAGAATTAAAATAACAATTACACATACAACATTTTTCACTATTGCTCATTATGTGAGTTTATGTGACTGAGATATGTTTAAAACAAACAAAACTAAAGATGCTTTCAGTGTTACTGTGCCTACCATCCTAGTGTTGAAGTTATATTCCTGTGGAAATACATGAATGGTCACCTTCATCTGAACTAAAGGGAAAAACACATAAAAAATCACAATTTGGATACCTCTAAGGTTTACCTGTATGTATGTATATGAATGATACAGAAGATATATAGTATCTCTCTATCTCATGTGCCTATAAAACACACACAAATGCATATGCTTAGATCTATATGCATATGGGGCTTCCTACAGAAGATAATTTACCTTTCATGAAAACTTTTTCAGTACTTTTTCTATTAAGAAATATGGTAAAATATGGTTATAAATGATATGATACAACAGTGCATGGTTAGTGGCCCTTGGCAGTTTTTCATTCCAATTATCCCTGCGTCTGGTGAATAGTTTGTCCTCCTTAAAGACTTAGTGTCCCTGGCTAGCCTATCAATGAGGAAATTGCATGTTGATTATGTGGTTTGGGGACTGTGATTATTTGTTTAGAAATTGGATTAAAGTCATCAGCTTTTTTCCTGTTATTGCCCATTCAGAAAGTTGTTAGCATAATACCTTTAAATCACATGAAAATAATTACTAAGATGGAAATGAAAGATTTCATATTTCAGCACATCTCTACCATTCTTTACTCTTCCTCACTTCTACACAGTATTTATAAGTATTTAAAGCTAATTAAAATGAGGATTGAACTGAGTGATCTGAGAAAAAAGAAAGAGTTTCATTCACATTCTTTTTTAAGATTTCTCAGTGAATCTCTGCAAGGTCTGTCTTCCCTAGAAATACAATGGAGGGGTAGCTGGATTGCTCTGGGATTGGTAATATGATGTAGGGTCTTTTATTTCTGCATTGTCAGTACAATACCAGTCTATGTCTGTGACTAAAAGTTGTTACCATCTGATGGCTCTTCAGTGGGCTATAGGAAATGAGTTTCATGGTTCCAGTTTCCAGCAGTGAGGCATCCACATCAGAAGAGCCATCATTGCACTTGGCAGTACTAATTGGCACCCTTGTCACCAGCCAAGGACTCTAATGGGCTGATGGTAGTCCCTTCTGATCAGAGCTTAGGAACATTGCTGTTGAAGCTTTTATTCCTGCTCCCTGTGCAGTACCTTTTTTTGTGGACAGACAGAGACATTTCCAGAACTGTCAGTCTGGTACTTTTTTTCCACAAGTTACTATACTCTAATAAAAAATATTTTTGTCAAAAATTTTTTGCAGAAAGTTGCAATGGGCTTATTTTGTTTTACTTTTAAATACTGCCTTTCAACAAAGGTGTTTAGAGTGTATTAGGACTTCCTATATTGTATACTTGTATGTTGTTAATAATTTTGGGGAACATAATTAAAATCATACACTATCTTAGGTACCCATGTGGCTTCTACAGTGTCACTGAATTTTATCTTCTTAATGTATTCTTGCTGCATCCTTTTGAGGCTAGAACACCTAGTCTTGTCATTTTAGAAAAGTGGAATAAGGGATGTGGACAGATATCTTCTTCCAATTCCAAATGCACTGGTTTGTAGAAATCTCTGTCCTCCGTCGCCCTTCTCTGAGAAGTTATTGACTCCACTGCTGCTCTGGAAGAGCAGGTTATATGAATGTCCCCCATGTTGCTCCAGGGAAAATCAGACTAACTCTTTCAGACCACCCAATTATTCTACTAAAAGTAGCCTTGCAAATTTTGCCTGAAGGCAGTTGGAGAAATTTCATATATGCTTTCACCAGCGTTTACATGAGCTCAGCAAATTCTTGTAGTGTGTAACGATGAAACCTTAATTCCTCTTCTGATAAAGATGTGACCAAAAGAGAAAGTTTTTCCATACTGGAGGCACAAGAAACCTTGTTAGATCTTTAGGGCAAAAAAAGAAACTTAGGCAAGTGCTAGACTAGCCAAGTGACATTAGCACTTAAAAAAGAATTAATGCTACTAAACAGAATTCATTCCAGAGACAAAATAAGGCTCAATTCAGAAGCGTACACATTTTTTCTTTAGAGATATGAATATTTCTTTAAGGTCAATGAGATCATTTACATATTGAATCTCATATACTTGCTTACACACCTTACTAAACTGAGATTTATGATAATAGCAACATTTAAAAAACCATTAAAAGGGTTAAAGAAAATTGGGGTGGCGAAAGACAGAGGGCAAGAGGAAAAAGCAAGAAACAACATGAAAGAGAAAGATGGAGATAAGTAAGGAAAAAGGAAAAAAGGAAAAAGAGAGAGAAAACCTTACATTTCTATTCTGTTGTTAGAGCCAAATGTTATTTAAGATTCTGTAATGTTTTAAAAATTGCTTTTTACTTTCAGTATTTTGCCTGTGATCAGAGCTGAAAGTGCTAAAATACTATGAAAAAGCTGTTTTATTGTTAATTTTGACCATGGACAGAAGAAGAATTGTGAAAAATCTCACCAGCAGCAATCTTTCACATTGCATTTCCTTCCAGTTTGAAGTTTCAAGCAGTTCGGATTAACACTTGATTTTGGATCCTAATCGCAATCAAACTTCAACCTTTTCAGGTACTGTTATCATTAATTAGGAGAGCTGAGTTTGTGTTTACATAATAATAAATAGATATTGAGAGCTGCCTCTGAGAGGATGTGAGTTCCAATGAACTTCCATTATATCACTCGTTCAGCAAGGTATGATAAATTAAATGGTGGAAGTCAATACCATGAGCTCTGATCGGAGTGAAAATTTTCTGGTTATAATAAGGGTCTTTTACACTCAAACTGCTTAGGTCCTTTTGCACTGTTTATAACTGTGACAGTTGAACAATACCCATGATCTCTGTAAATCTACTTTTCCAATCACTGACATTCATTAAGAATGAATCTGACAGTTTGTATTCTAATAATTATGATGCAGTAAAGACTAATTATGTATTTTTCTTATTAAGCAGTCTATATTATTGATGAGAATAGTAGCCATGACAAAACTTATGAATTATTTGCACATTTACTTTGAAGAAAAGAAGAAAAAGGATAACAAGTAACTTCTTGGAAGAGGAGGAGCTTTCTGGTTTCCATGGTTTTAAAAAATTACCAGTTTTGAATATTGATACTTCCTCCAGTGCATGTGCCATAGACCACTATATGAGCCAGAATAATGAACTAGATGTAGGCTTGAAATGCTAGATATATGTTTGAATCTAATATTTGTAAAGAAAGCAAAATCTGTAATGATACAAAGCACTCTAACAAATGAAGTTCCCTCTCACACATAACAAGGCAAAAGGAAACAATTAAAAAGAGACTTTTTCCAAAAGGGAATAATCAAGATTGTAGTCTCTTTCTGTAACTAGAGATAATTTCTGAATTAGAAAATGATCAAAATTTGTCTCTCACATTTAATAAGGAGTATATAGAGCACATTGGATGTCAAAATAGCTATCCATGTACCTAGGCCTGTTTTCCATGAAAATTCATCAGTTGAAATACAATCAATCATATTTTGTCATTTTGAGTCAGATTCACTACTGTTGCTGATCAGCTTTATTGAGGTTAGGGAAAGGATGGTGTCCCATAACACCTGATGATCCATCTCCTTTTGTAGGTCCCGTAATTATACATGGTGGGCTGTGAGATTGGTGGTTTTGCTGTCATCTGCCAGTCCTTTTCAATATCTTGCCTCCAACAAATATATTTTTCTTCCACTAGAGTGGTCACTGGAACTAAGTTCAACAGCATATTTTTTGCACTATCTAGACTTATGATGCAGTAAACCCTTGTCTATGAGGTAGTAAAAGAGGTTTATTTACTTCTGAGTGTTTCTACTGACCATAACTAAGTGAAAAACTGTCTTCAGAACAATTCAGCATTAGATTCATTATAGAGTCATGAAGCCCCAGTGAAAAATCACAGAGACCTTAAAGGATAATTATGTCTAGAAAAAGTTTTATTTATGCATAATGCATTAATTTTTATATATATATATATACATCCACTGGTCAGATTATGTGACCAATACATCTGTTCTCTCTGGGTAGAGCCTTCCCAAATCTTCATTCGCGAAGCCCAGCCATGACATCTGTTCTAGAACAAGCAACTGTCACAAGTATTGAGGTCATGCTGCTGAGAACACACCTGCGCTAGACAGGACATGTCTCAAAGATGAAGGACCACTGCTTCCCTAAGATCTTGCTTTATGGTGAACTTGCCACCGGCTGCCACAAGAGAGGAGCCCCGAAGAGAAGATACAAGGACTCCCTGAAACAACATCTCAGCCTTGGCCATATTGATCATCATAACTGGTCTACTCTGGCCTCCAATCGGGAGGTCTGGAGACACACCATCTATAATGCTGCTGATGCTTTTGAGAAAGCACACAGGATCACTCTTGAGGAGAAAAGACAACGCAGAAAGAATTGTGTCTTGCCAACACCACCTAAGGAGTCTTTCTGCTGTGCCTTTTGCAACTGGACTTGTCTGTCTTGCATTTGCCTTTTTAACCACCAGCGTACTTGTAGCAAATGTGGGTAGAGTCCTTCCCAAATCTTTGTTCGGGAAGCCTAACCATGAATGAGTGAATGAATGAAAATGAATATATATATATATAAGTGTATGAGAGAGCAGATCTTCAGCTAAGTAGTTGCATGCATGGGAAAATTGATAGAAACACATTGGAGGGACTTTTCTGATATATCAAATCCAAAAAGAGAGAAGTGAAAGAAAGGATAGCTGCTTCTGGAGGAAACACTCCTTTCTTGGTTTTCAGTCCATGTACAACACTGAAATGCTGATTCAGTTTGAGGGCTTTTTAAAGTTACCACACTAAAAGAAATGGAACATCTCTGAGGGATATTTTTGGACTACAGAGTAAAGTAAAAATTAAAGCAGTATTTAGAAGACCACATTTCCAAGCTATGCTGTGTGCTTTGATAGTGGCTTCCACTAAAATTAAACATTTTCTACTAACATTTTATTTCTAATCCAAGGCTCTTAGATGGTACTGGAATATTGTCTGTCCTCATGTTGTGATCCAGTTGCATGCCAACACAGCTTGTTGCTGAGGGATGAAAATGGGATATCACACATCATTCATCACTAATTCAGATGTCACTCCTACGTAATATCTAAGACTTTGCCATTAAAATAACATCATCTGAAATTAAAGTTTCAAGAGTTATTGGTACCATATTGATTGTCCTTCATCAATGAAATCTTTGTAATAGAATTGAATCATAAAATTGTTAAGGTTGGGAAAGACCTCTAAAGTCATTGAGTTCAAAGCATTATACAGTTGAAGTTATGTGACAGAGTTTATCTTCACATACACAAAGAGCCTCAGACTTACAGGAAAATAATAAAGCCAAACATATGGACTTCATGTTCTTTAAGATATTTTTTTTTCTGAATGCTATGTGCTTTCTCATTCTTTATGTCTTTATGGAACAAGTATTTTACTGTAGAACATGCTGCAAAATTGCACATGTAGAACGTGTGCAAAACACAAGACTTGTGTTTTGAATAGGATTCTAGAGAGTGATAGGACTGAAGAAGCTGGGTTGATGGCAGTCGTTTTGGATACTGTGGTCACAGCTGCTGCATGTTCTCTTACTGTATAGTTAATGTAAGACAATTCAAGGCAATTTATCTCTCAAGAAAATGGTTTACCTTGAGTACTTAATTTTAACAGCATAGCAAGAATAGTTATTGTGAGAAGTGGATAGTCCTGAGTAAGGTGTTTTTTTGTGTCAAAAGTCTCAGCAAATTTTTGGTGAGTATTCATGAGAAAGATTTAGCAAGCTTACGTGTAAAGACACTCTTCAGGGGTATGTCTTCAAATGAAATCAAATGTTGAAAGCCATGACCTAAATGTGTAATATGGATATGTGTCTCATACAATGACTGACACAGAATTAGGCAAAGCCATCCATGTCTGAGGGTATCAAAGAAATTGCACTATTAGCATAAGATCTTGTAAACATTCCTCTAGAATGGGGAAAGAACAGACATTTATGGTGGAGTACAGACAATCTCCCTCCTTCAGATATTGCTCTGGTTGTGAGGATTAAATTCTCCACATTTTCAGCACAGAAAAATGCAGAGGAATGAGTGTCATGATGTTTTGTGTTGTCCCAGAAGAGCTAAAGATGTGGAGGTACAAAACAGCTCTTTTGAGTATTGAACATCTGAAAACTGTAAAAGGAGAAATTCAGAGCAATGTCTTATCCCCTTATTTCTGGAGCTCATAAAATTGCTCTGAGAAAGAAATATATACTTTATAATAGACTAGATAGTGATAAGCAGAAAGTTTTTGAAGAAAATAGCCTATTGGGAAGAAAGCCTGGGATAACTTCAAAAGGTTTTTGTGGACCATATTCTCTTTCCCACAGAAATAGAATACTGAGTCAAGGATGAACCATATTTTCAGAATAAAACATAACCACTTCTAGAGAGTGCAATTCCTATCTCTCTGTTTACCAAAGATTGTCCTCCTTCTTTATTTTGCTTATAACCACCTCACCTCTTTACTCCTTGTATTTGAACAGCACCATAAGCCGATAGATTTCTTGAACTATGTTCTGCAAGCATGTCCTCTGGGGCCACTGCATGGACCTGTCACGTGCTGAGGTGGTGTTCTGGGTAGAAGATGACTTTTTCTACTCTGATAAAACATTTCTGGTGCTAAAACATTTCATGACTCGGGCCACAATGTCAGATAAGACAGAATGGAAATATTCTGTCTTACCTGACACTGTGACCCAAGTCATGAACTGATCATGCTTGCTATTGGGCACTTGCCAGCTCTTAAGACTTCTTTTATTATTATAAGATATCACAGTTTTCCACACCGTGTTCCATCAAATTGTTCCCGAAGTCCTTTCTGGCTTGGATTGATCCACTTCTTTATGAAAATAAGAGAATCCTCTTCTTAAGCAGCTACCATTTATCAGTGTTTCTCAGTGTGCGTTCTGTAGTCTGCCACTAGTTTGTAATAGCTGAGATGGAGGCTAAAAAATGACATTAGAATCTTACATTTTTTCCCTATATAAAAGTACTCTTACATAACTGGGTGAGCAAGCAAACAAAACCACAAACAAAATAATAATTAAAAAAGAAAAAAAACAATGGAAAATACAAACAAGGATTCAGAAATTAGTCAACTAAAAATTTGACTAATAGAAAACCATAAAAGATGATGTATGAGTATTTTTTTTTAAAAATACATGATGTTTTAGTTTAAAAAAAAATGGGGAAGCACTAATCTAGATCATACTGAGTATAGTAAGCCATGTCATGTAGATTCATGCAAGAAAAAAGAATGATTTTCTACAATGATCTCTGACTTCAGGTGTCTGTGGCTTTTCTGAGGCATCTTAAAAGATAGCTACTAAAAGCAAATCTTCAGTCAGTTACATTCCCTGACTCAGAGGTTACACACTGAGCTATACATAATCATGCAATCGTTCCAAAACCAGCAATTTGCCTTAATTCTCCTGTTCTATTATCCTGTGTGCATTTGTCTTTTGTTGCAGTTTTTGTTTTAAATCCGTAGTGATTGTCACTACCTGCTAAAAGCCTGGCATGGCTACATCACCAACTTCTGTGAGGTAAACCATCAATATGAAACATCTGCCATTGTGCTGCATCACCCACTGAAAAATGAATCGTTCCTGCAAGGATCTCAGGAGTATTGTGTTTATTTCAATAACTATTTCACAAGTTTTTTTCCATCGTGTGAGAACAGTTCAGCCCCGTTGGCTGTTCTCTCATTTTAAGCTGAGAATGTTGCATATATGCTATTACTGTTCCATCTGCAGTGCTCCAGCCACACACAGCTAGCTTGACTAAGGACAGGGGCAAAGGGGCCTACCCGGGAGAAAGCCAGGAACAGAATTAAGACACAACATGGTTTGTTTTAGTTCTCATTGCTCTGATTTTTATCTTCCTTTCCTTGGTGAACAGTTTCTCCTCTTTCCTGTTATCTACAATTTCCCCCTGCATTTCTCCAGTGATGCTCACCACCCCGGGCTCATGGAGTTCATTCAGTCTGGAGGGCTGATTTCTTTTTTTTTTTTTTTTCTGGGAGCTTGCTTGCTAAGCAAGTCTTCCCAATTTCTCAGAGCTCTGCATGCAACTGAAGTAATTACAGGATTAAACTCATTAATAATATACATAGGAAAATCACTCTTCTTACAGAGGGAGCTCTGAAAAAGGGAGAGGTATTTAAATGTCATTGATGCAAATTTCTGTGTATAGCTCTGTGTGTATGTGGACATCACTAGAACAGGCTGCCCAGAGAAGTTGTGGATGCCCTGTCCCTGGAAGTGTTCAAGGACAGGTTGGGTGGGTCTTTAAGCAATATGGTCTGGTGGAAGGTGTCCCTGCCCATGGCAGGGGGCATTGGAACTTGATGAGCTTTCAGGTCTCTTCCAACCCAAACGATTCTATGACTCTATGATTCTATGATTTATAACATATGTATGCACTTTTGTCTGTGTATGCCTTACGTACATATCCACTGCTGTAGATAGTGTTACAAAGTGTTGTTTCAGATGGAGCACTTTCTGATAACAAATCTAAACCTCACTTCATATACAGTAAATTCTTTTAACACCCTGTACTTACATAGTACAGCAGATTGCACATTCATTACCTGATGATACATGAAATAAGACCCAGATAACAAGACTCAATTCTCTGTACATTTATGCTGGTTTTTTTCTTTATTTTTTTTTAATAATTTTTTTTGTGTGGATTTACTGAGCTGCTTGTTGTGAGGTTTATATAAGATACATCTTTACTATATTTTTTACTTTACTGTATTCAGAATAAACAGTGAGGAAATTCAAGTAATCTCAAAACAAGGAGGTGTGGGAAGTAAAAAGCTAATAGTTATAGAGCACTGTACAGGCAGGGGCGAGGGGTAGGACTCCACAGTGTGTGTTGAAAATTGCATATCACTTTGGGTGTGCATGAGTGCACACACGCAGACAACATTCTTTATCATTGATGGGACCATAGTAATTATTACAATGAATTTTAATAGTCAAGTAAAAATTAGACCTTTGCTGCCATAATAATAGTTCTTAATGTAACAAAATCAACCCAGCAAGATTGGATTTTAGTTATTCATCTGCTCTGTTGATAATATACCACTGCATAGAGTGATGCTTCAAAAAGGGTTTTGTGTCACAAGTCTATTTTGGTCTGTTCTCACCATGGTGTCTCATGGTGCCTTCTTATTAAGTCAATTTTTTTTCTTTTTTTAATCTCAGACTAAATGTGATTTAAATATTCCTCACAGGTGTTATCTGAATTAAAAGGGATGACTACTGCTAGTAGTGTGCTTTCTTCTTAATAGCACAATGCACACAGCTTCTTCTTCTCTCCATCCTTATGCTGCATGCTGCTTAACTGTGGCTTTTAAGGTTTCATCAATTCCTACTGACACTTTACTGATAAATAGGTTGTTCAGAAATTCAACCACGTCCTAGTCTGAAGGGTTATGATGCTGACAGGGTACTGAATCATTTCCTTGGTCTTTCTTTCACCTCCCACAGCAGGCAAATCCCACCCAGTAAATCTTCAATGAATGGATTATAAATATTAGGGAATTCACAGAAGTAGATTAAAATTCCCATGAGTAGTGGAAAGAGGCACAGATGGATGTTCTCCCTATTTGAACTCAGATTCAGCAAGTGAATGGGGTGACTGCCCACCATCCCTGAAATGCAAAGCATGAAGATCCTCACTTGCCTGAGCCACATGTTCTACAGTTGAGCCAACACTTTCTGGGACTACACTGCAAACACAGTGGAAGCCAAACACCTGGTCAGTGCGTACCCTAAAACAGGCTCTGCCTTGACCATGTGAGCTAAGAGAGCGGTGATGCTTCTCACAGTGTGATCTGATGTCCAAATGGATGGGAAATGAGGGAATAGGAGGACTGCCACAGCCTTGGTGTGATGTCAGCCTCGCATCCTGCTCCTTTCTGCTATCTCCATTTTTTTGGGGAGGGGGGAAGGGGCAGGGGGAAATTATATTTCTCTGGAAACCTCTCTTGCAGCAACAAATGAGAGAGGATGCACGAGTCCATAGTGCCAGTGTCAATACTTCCTACTTCTCAGAGAAGGTTCACAACTGAGCAAAACCACTATCAGTAGAATAATTTACATTTATGCAATTCATAGAATCATAGAATCATTAAGGTTGGAAAAGACCTTTAAGATCATTGAGACCAACCATTAACCCAACACTGCCACGTTCACCACTAAACCACGTCCCCACGTGCTACATCTAGATATTTTTTCAACAGTTCCAGGGATAGTGATTCCACCACTTCCCTGGGCAGCCTGTTCCAACACTCTTTCAGTGAAGAAATTTTTCCTAATAACCAATTTAAACCTTCACTGGTGAAACTTGAAGCCATTTCCTCTTGTGCTGCCACTTGTTACTTGGGAGAAGGTTTCATCTACTGATAAGACTTGGATCAGAGTAGCAACAGACAAAATTGAAACTTATGTTGTCTCACTGGTCAAGAAAGTCCAATTTCCTTTGTCCTCTTTGTCTTCCTATGGTGTTACATGATGTTTCTTGCCACAACGTAGTCCTCAGGGGATAGTCTAGACTACATTATGCCAGTATTATACTTTTTACCAACTGGGTCATAAATTGTACTGAAGCCTTCTAACTTCAGATTTTTAATACCCTCTAAAATTAGTTATTGGACTTCTGCTTTTAGGGAATCCAAGTGTCTTTTTACAAGCAGACCTAAGGTGAGAAGAGCTCACTTGGCTAAACATATGCATAGTCCAATATATTGTAACTTTTAATCAGCTACATAGATCTATTGCCTTTATTGATTCACTGATGTACACAGAATGATGTGATTTCTTAGACTTCCTTGTGGGGAGGAAGAGAGGGGGGTAAAGAGAGGCTTTTTTTTAGTATCAATTTTTCTATGAAGCTATAAATGGTGAAATGCCAGAATGCAATGTGTTCTGGTGATATATTGGACACAATTAGTTTGAACAATGACTTGCTTATAAATCAAAGCAAAGGAGAAATCATAAACCATTCCTAACCAAGTGACCATAGAGATTTTGAGATGAAAGGAGGAGCACAGTTGTTTTTCCCATGACTGATACTCAATTTTTTGTGCTTTGTTGTGCATAGATAACAAACATCTCTAAATTATTTCACTTTAATGTGTTCTTTGTTTAATAGTTTTAGCATTGGTTCTTTTTAAATTTTATTTTATTAAGTAGTGGTATATATTTAAACCTAAATCATACACTAAAAAACCAATAGAAGCCTGAAAAATAAGTTTTGATTTTTTTTTAAATGCCCTGAGACAAAAACCTGAGTAAAGTTGGGAGGGTTTTGTTTGTTTGTTTGTTTGTTTTTTGTTGTTTGTTTGGGTTTTGTTTATTTGTTTTTGGTTTTTTTATTTAGTTTTATTTTGTTTGTTTGTGGGGTTTTTTTGTCCTATTTTTTCTTGTTTTCTTTTCTTTCTTTTGGTTCTCTTTCAAACAGCAGGCAAAAGAAGAGAAATTCATATTTATTACTTATTCAGCAAATTTGATTCCGAGGGACAATGTGTCTTAATGCAAGTCCTAATAATAAATTTTGGCCTCCCTCTCATAAGCAGGGCATTGTGCTGTGATATAGCACAATAAACTGGTAAAAAATAAAGGACTTTGCTAGAAATAGTCTATTTTCAAGACAGGATATTATTGAACCATGTGTCATATGCTACTATATAGACTCTGTAAACCTTAAGGGGGTAATGTTGACAATGTAACACATCTGCTTGTTCTATGAATTCCCTGTTTTATTAATTCAAGACTTTTTAGCATACTTTAAAAGAACAATCAAAAATTTGTGATAAAACATCAAAAATAATGTCAGTCAGAGGACCTGGGCTCTATTTATGATTCTACTGAAGATTTACTGCAGGAATATTACCTAAGCCACTATCTTCAAAGTTCGTAGACATTAAGTTTGGATCACTTTTATGATCATCTCATCCAATCTTCTATATAACATAGGCAAATAATTTTTTCAGGGATTTCTACTTCAAGCCTATATTGTACTTGAGCTGGAGAAAATTAGGCACTTAAATCTCAGGCAGAAGGAGCCAAGGATTTGAATCCTCTTTGCCAAAGTGATGAACATCTTCCATTTTCTTCTTGAAGTTAAAGACAGCTGTGCATGTTCAATACATCTAAAAATAAGGCCATCTTGAACAACCTTTACCATCTTTCAGTAAGGTTATTTATATTTCCCTACCTCTCATCGGTGTTATGAATTCACTGATATTTGTAAGGCTCTTGATGGGAGGTGTTGTAGAAATTGAAAATATAGCAATACATCATTTGCATTGATTTGAAAGCACTCTGTGTGTGTATGTGTGTGTGTGTGTGAGAGAGAGAGACTGGGGGAGAGAAGGGGAGAGACGGAGAGACATCTTTCTAGATATGGAGACAGTGTCTGTGAAAAAGGCTGCTTTTCCTTTCTCCTCTTCATGTACTCTTATCTGTACACACAAAATATTTAGAGGTATCAATGTCATATACAGAGGAAACAAAGATTTTGACACTGGGGAGAAGACAGAGAATAGGTTAATAAGAAGTCAGAAAGGTAAAGTAAAATAAATGAACTCGAAAATAGGAAGGACAGTGTTGAAATGGATTTACACTGGGCACCTTTTTTCTTTTGAGCAGAGGTAAAGCAAGAGAGAATACTTAGATGATTTAAAATGCAGTGTTGAAACAGCCTTGCTTCTTTTATAGGACTTCTGAATGGGATTTGGTTCTGTATGAAATTAAATGCATTGCATTTCTAACACCTGGGACATAGTAGAAAGTGATATGCCTTGCCTTGGGATTTTTAGCCCATGCACGATTTAAGTATATTACCACAACAATTAAAATGCAAGCATCCTTTCTCAAATAACTGCTTAGTTTAATCTTCCATCAGGACATTAGCATTTTTATATCTATAACATATATGTATATAAATATTTGGATTTTTGTTTTTGTTTTGACGGGGGGTATTGAGCTGATTATATGAAAAATAGCTTTCCTTAACAATGCAGTGCAAGTAAATCCCCACAGAAAACATGCCAGAATTGTCAGGCATTGCTTGGAATATCTTTAGTACAGAGCAGGACACATAACAAGATTTACCCACTGCCTTGGAGACAGAGAAGGGGCTGTCACGAGGACAGTTCTTAAGAGTTTTTGCAAAAATGCATGGCTCCATCTGTCTTCTCTCTTTTCCTTGGCTACGAGAACAGCCTAGCAATTTCAATAACCCAACAAGGGACCTCATGCACCAGGAGAAGTGAGGAACAGATTTTTCAATTTGGCACCATTCTGATTTTTTTTTTTAAGTGGCAGTTGAAATAATTATCCACAACTACAGGCAGCTGATGGATAGCATGTTTAATCTATGGATCTAGCTTCATGCTCTGCAGTGTGTACTGAGGATAAACAGGGATGTTATGAGTGAGAGAATTGTATGAAATAGTTCAAATACAAATCAAAGCTAGAATGATTTGTCTTTTTACTGACTCCACAGAAAGGGAACTACTAGAGCTGTGTCACAGGCATCACCTGATCTTCACAGTGTCTAGAAGAATAAATAATAAGATGTTGATGTCCTGACCCTAAACGCTCATGTTTAAAGCCCCCACTACCATATATATAAACATATATATGCAATCAAAACATATACATATAATCAAAGGCCAACTACATCTTAGCAAGAACGTATACAAAAGCTCTGCCTACCTGCAGCCTAGGACATATCCCACTGTAAATTTCAAAACTCACGATGATATTTTTTTTCTGACAGAGAAAACTGGGATGTTTCATTAACACTGAATTCAGTAAGCCAGTTAATACTTTTTAGCATGGTTTTGTAGCCATGGGATTGTGTTCAGAGATTTAACATGTTGCAGGATCAACTACTTTTTGATATTCAGATACTGCAGGATTTTATGGAGTGTTTGATTGGGTTGGTTATATGGGAAGCATCCCCAAACTTCAAATCACAGGTGACTTGTTTGAGGCTTATAGATAAAAGTGATGCAAGAAGTCTTCTTTCTCTCTCTGATTGATCTCACTAGTTAGTTTGGGGGTTTTTTTCTACTTCACGGAGGGTGTTTTGTAGTCATAGGTTTACAGGACAGACTTCCCCAATGGCTACAGTTTTCTGATAGTGAATTTCCAGGTAGTTTTGAAATTACTTTCCAGAAACTATGCGTTTTGCAAACAGTTCTTTGAACACAGGGCAGAAGATGCAGTCGCACAAATTTTGGCTGAATTTTGACCTCCAGGTAGATTTCCTTTATATTGTACTGCTGCTGTTATTACGATTTCAGCTACAGCAATACCTAGAAGATCTAGACATGGACCAGAAAAAGACCTAGCAGTTATTGTACTACGAGCTGTACAAACAAAGAACAAAATTAAGTCTTTGTCTCTAAGCTTACAGGCCATATATCAGACGAGAACTGTAAAGGACGAGTGAGCAGAAAAATATATTAAAAAATTCTGGCTAACATCATAGGATCTTGGTAAATCAAAATCTTAATTATTGCAACTGTTTTCATAGAGATCAGAGAGAGGCAGAGTTATAAGCATAGATTTAAAGGAAGGTAACAAAATAACTCTTTTTATGGGGAATTCTTCTTAAGCATGAAAATAATAGAAATCATGCTTAAAATCCAGCTCCAGGAGATGACGGAAGTTGGTTTGATGAATTGATCGAAATAAACATTTTGTCACTTCAAGATGATGGCCAGGAGACAAGTGTACTTTGAAAATGGAAACAATTAGGTGTTATTGGATGCAATATTGAAGGAGTTAAAAAGAAAAGTGGGATGAAAAAGAATAGAGTGAACGGGGCATGGATAAATCCCAGGGGCTGTGAAAGTGATGTTTACATCAGCCTTAACAACTGTTTGCTATGGGACAAAGCTGTTTACAGCGAGAGAAAAGACGGACTTTGCAGGAGCTGTATTTTAGAAGGGGAGTATCTTAAAAGGCTGAAGAGGAAATTTGTGACTTGGCCGTGTTACCTAGAAAGCACCTGAAGACCTGGAGAGGTGCTTCATTAGTCTCATGCCTGCACTGCAGTGCAAACATAGCTGTGTACGAGCCTAGGCATGTCCACTGATGCTGAGGAAAACTAGCTCTCGCCCCTCCTTACAGCACAGCAGGGTTTGTACAGGCAGAAAGGTGAGAGCCACCCCTGGGGATGGTGGGTGCTTGCTGAGGGCGCTGGCAGTCTGGCTGCATTTGCCTTTTAAAGGCTTCACATCTGTGCCCCTGGCATCACTGCTTTTAATTATCCTATTAAGCTCTCCCTCTACCCACTTTAGTCAGGAGAGTACAAGGAGAGATTTTCTTTCCTCCTCTTCAGTGTCAAGATAGGTCGCTTTGTTTTTTCTTTCCCTTGAATATACTGGTCTCTGAGACACTTCATAATTATCACCTGTTCCAACCTCAGCTGATCTTTTTTTTTCTCTTTTCCCTTTTGGTTACTGATTTTATTTGTATGAATTTTATCAAGAGTCCTTTATAATTATGTTTTCTGTTGCATTTTAATCATGGTTTTATTGTCCCTTGCTGCACCTTGAGCATAGTATAAATATTATCATAGCTTTTCAATGTTTAAATGATAATATGTCTGTTATGATAAAATATGTCATTACTAAATGTGTCAGGAACAGACACCTTTCTTATCACATGGTCATTTATCACATGGTTCTGTAGCAAATATGCTTAACAGCCCTCAGCTTAGCTCTTCTGTGTGAAGAACTAGAATAACACCATTTCAGTTGTTTTTAAGAAGAAAGAAAAATCACAGCCTCTGGCTTGGTTGCTCAGCTAATGTAAAATGGCACAGCGTTATTAAAATCAATGAGACCTGGGCCAGGTTGGTCTACCTACGCTATCTAGTGATACTAACATATCATACAGTATATTACATTTCTAGAGTAATAATATAGCTAGAAAATTCCAATGACCTCCCAAATTTTAGGCTGATTCACTTACAAATTACAGTGCTGGATGAAGGGCATCACAAACAACAGTTCTGGTACTTCTTTCAGGGTAAATGCATATTATTTTTCCCTGGGGGAAATTCTGGCAAATTTTTATCTTTGTTGGGTCCAGCAGGGCTTCAAACAATGTTTTTTCGATATGTGAGTTTTCTTTTGAAAAAACATATTGATACCACATTCTTGGTGCCTTTTGCACTTCAAGATAATATTTTCAGAGTCATTCCTCCAATTAAAGCATGAAGGAACCAATAACAGAGTTTTGATTTGGTAGCTGAGAGCAACTGGACAGAGTGTGATCTGCACGTATAATCTCATGAAAGGGTACACTGACTGTGACAGAACTTTACGCAAGAGCAGGAAATTTGTAGGGGGTCTGGGTGGCCTCAACAGCTTGTACACTACTATATTGTAGGATCAGGGCCTTACTGTATCCTACACGTAATAAATTCCTCTGAGTGGGTAAGATGAGGGCCATCACAATGGAAGCATTTTGATCAACAGCACAAAAAGTAACTGCCTGCACAGAACCACATGAACACCTGAGACCGCAGCATGACAACGGCAACTCCCTGCTGCATGAAAGACAAATTACAGGCACACTTTCTGGAAAATATGTCCCTGATGTTGTGCAGGTTTTTTTTTTGATACTTGTGTTTGGAAATTGAGATTTTTTTGAAACTAAAAACAAAAAATTAAAAAAAAGCTTGATTCCAAAGAATGGATATTTTCTAAGAGAAGAGGTGCAGCACTGGGGTATTTGTCATCTGTTTTTAGTAGCTGAAGTTTGCCTGTCTTCTGTTTTAAAAGGAAGAGAGCTGTGAAAACTTTTGCACACTCCTTGCCTTTCACTTGTTTTCAGAGAATTCACCATCAGTTGGGTCTATATACACACTGCACTCTGTCTCTGATGAGGTTTGTTTTAATGAAGGAAAAGAGATAATGACTCATGGGTGAATACAGTTCTTCAGGAATATTGCTTGTAATGATAAATGTCATAATTTGCCTAATTCCCTGTGTACCACTCTTCCAATCTCACTGTAAGAATCATTTGATCTAAGGAACCTCCATGATAATTTAAAAATACAGTTTCAAATGGCATAAAAAGTTAAATTCCTTTTGAAATTAAAATTAAAAGCATTTAGCAAGCAATTATAACTCAATTTCAGTTAATAATTATGTAAGATAATCAAACATCATGCTCTAAAACTCTGGCACTGGAAAGTAAAAGAAGGATTTCCTTGATTTTGCATTTTACATAATTATCTATCTTTGTTACAGATGGATTTTTAAAACCTCTTCTCGACTTAAAATATCAAATACTAGTTTCAGGGTAGCAGAGGGGTGGCCAATCCTGTGTGCTTTCATATGTCTGTAAACCATAGGACACATGGTGAATCAATGGGAGAGATGATTGAAGAGGAATTCACAGACGGGAGATGACAATGGCTCATCATGGATCCTATTTTGGGAATTGGTGGGGCTATTCATATAGACTTTCAAGGTCACCCAGTGGTATCAGCTTCATTAGCCCCTTCTGGCTTGGTACTTGCTGTTAGCAGGAGAGTCTGATTATACCCACGGTCCCTGTGCCAGCATGGCCCATTACTTCTCTTCCTGTGATGTGTTTTAGCCCTGGCATGGAAACCTTACTCCAGCAGCTCAAGAGGTGCATATGGCTCAAGAGCCACATGATGCTCACTCCTGGTCCAAGCCAATGAAACAAAACATTGTTTTGATTGTCTCAATATTCCCTCATTAACATGTATCTGCAGATTGCTTTTTAGCACATTTTTGATGGAAATTATTTTTCAGTAAAATCAACAGTTGTGCAGAACAAATCCCGTATGAGAAGACTTGATTTCCTTTTTATGTGCTACAGATCACAGGCTCTTTAGGGTAAGATAGTTTTTAACTGCTCTTGGTGTAAGTGAGCCCAGAGCCTAGTGACTTTAGCAAGGAGGTGATGAACACACGCAGAAACCTTTCACTGTTTGTTGTTGTTTGTTTGTTTGTTTGTTTGTTTGTTTTTAATAGGAGTTTAAAATAGAAAGGTTCCCTAATCTATGTAATTCATGTAGGGAACTTTAGAAATCATATCTTATTGGTAGGAGAGGCTTACATGCTCACACAGAACAGCTTTATCCTTCTCTTGAAGCCATTTGGTCATATAACAATTGTGTTATCAGTTCATTTGTTCAGCAGACAATGCATATGCAAGTGTGTGCTCTTAAAATGTACTGAGAAAAATAACATTTGTCTAAAAAATAACTTGCAAAATTACTTATTCTGAATATGGCTTGTTGCTGTACACACTTGAGGATGCTTGACTATCTCTGTTCTGCTGTTGGCTGTTAAACCAAACCTGTGTACTCCATGACTGAATTACTAAAGTGTCTTTGGTTTCCAGAGGGACAGACTTAAATACTACCTGCCCAAGAAATCCTCAGTTGAATAGTAAAGCATGGAAGCTCAAGTTGCAGTGAAATCATCTCTTTTATTTTGCATGATAGTCACTAGCAGAGTGAAACAGCGATAATCTCTTTTGGTAACACTACTACAACTATTGCATCAGGAAGACTGATATTAAGGATGCAAACAAGAATCTCTGAACTTCCAGGGGATATGTGAATATAGCACAATAGATATGACTATGACTTTGTTGGCTATCCAGGATTAGGAGACAGAAGGCACAATGTCACCAGTATGGACCAGACTGTTATGCTACTCATAAAATACATTGGCATTGCTGCTTCCAGCTGCGATGTTGCTGATAATATGTTGCTGTTCAATGAGATTATTCAGTTGTTCATTTAAAGCTGCAGGACATATTTTTAGTTGGTGTAAGCTGGTGCCCATCAATAGATCTCTACTATTAGAAGTTTGTTGGTGGCATGGTTCTGTATTGTCTGCTCTGGTCTTAAATTTCTATGAGTTATACTTTTGACAAAGCAACTTAGTTAGGAAAGCTAATTAAAGACCACATGACTTTCACTGACGACTTGGAGATATCATACTGAATACACCTGTTCAGAGATGTTGAGAAGTTTTAGGCTCGTTCTCTATTTTTATGGGAAAAGAACCTTGGTAAAAGCCAAGGACACCTAGGTAAACAGTTCCTTACAAAATCCAGAAACTCATTTTGGCACCCTCAGTGATCTGACAGATAGGAAGGAAGATCTTGATAGGCACCACTCACTATTGGGTCATCTGCTTTGATGTATCTAAAGGAAATAAATATTTGTTCTTGAACGGTTTGAGGCAGAACTGTTCAGCAGTCTACTTTTGAAACAATGACTAAAAGCAAAAATCAAAGATAAAACCAGGTAAGCAAGCAAGGAATTAGCTGTAGCAGGCTGCCAGATTTAAGTCACAGCAGTGAAGTCCTGCAAGGAGCAGGATTGCTTCTTTTAATCTCAGGAGCAACCATATGCCTAACTGTATAGTCAATACAGCATAGCATTGGATCTGCTAGAAGCAGACATGCCAAGTTCTGTGTCTTGCCTGGGGTGAAGTATGCTGTTTACCAAATGAACACACATATTCACACTCATGCATACTGAAAGCTGGAAACACTGGACAATGCAGCCAGTGGAGGTAAGGAATAACCATGGAAATGCACAGAAGGTGGTCAATGAGTAGTATGGAGACTGTTCTGAGCAGAGGAAAGGATATACAGAGGGTATGAGAACGTCTGGTGCAGATAAATGTTAATGTCTCAGAAATATCTGAGAATGAGCTGGACAGAAGATTACTGGCTGAAATGATTTAAAACTTGCTGAAAGGAGTTTCAGGCAAGTGTGGAGAACCTGCTAAATGTTGAAGAAACTTCTGGAAAATGTCTCTGTCACTTTTAAGCTCTTTCACTTTTTCTGCTTGGTGGTACTGCCATCTACTCCTCCTTTCTTACTTTGGAGTAAAAAGGGACAACTTCCTTACATCTTTTTCAATAGACATCGTAACAGTCCCTAATGGCCAGAAACCTTAATTGTAAGCAATTATTGTAGATGAACTGAATATAAAGATGAACTGAATATAAACCTAAAAAGAAATGTTACCAAATGCATATGTTTCCTGGGCAGTCTTTAAGGCAAAGTTTTACTGTTGATGCTTCTTCCTTTAAAGTTCTAGTTCTTTAAGTTTTATAACTTCAAATATCTATCTTGCAGTAGGCATTGTCTTTAAATGACTATTATTTTTAATTAAATGCTGAAATCCTGCCTAGGAATCAACACATGTTTTTGAATTTTCAGGCTTTTTTTTAAGGGTGCTTAAGCAAGATCTCAGAATTGTAATTTCTGACAGATCTTTTTGAAAATCTGCGTGTGGATAGTGTTATTTCAGCCAAATTAATTCCCGGAGTAATTCAGTTTGATTCATTAAGGATTTAGCTCTTTTGAGATTTTTTTTTTGGCATGCCCATTGCCTTAGAGACATAACTGTAGAATTAAGTGTATGTAGACTTTTGATTGCCTCAAATTAAATTTTATAATTACTATTGGCATTGTTGTTTTCCAAGCATTTGATGATTGGTGTAATAGTGTCACTGTGCTTTAGAGAGATGGAAATTTCATGTATGTGCCTTTAAAGAAGTTGGGTTTTTTTCACTTTAATCTCTGTAGCAGCAATTTTTGAGCCCTGAACAAAGCTTACATCCTAAATTTACCTACTGATATTTTTGAAATACTAGTTGTTAGAAATTTTTTTTGCCACGAGTCCTTATTTACTTTTCTCTCTCTTCTTCATTGGGCTGGGGGCAAGGACAGAAGGTGAAAACCAGCTCTGCAGAGGGATGGGTAGGCAAGGTCCCATCCTACTAAACTCAGTGGGAGGGCTGCTACTGATGTGAGTAGAGCTCTCTCTAATTCATGCAGATCTCCCATGACATTCAACAGCAATCCCAGCAAGTCAGTGCAAGCTTAGGGCAGAAATACATAATAGGAGGAGAATGCATTTCTAAAATATTCCTTTCTTTTTACTCTTTTAAAATTACATTGCTTATAGAAAGCATCAGAGAGAATTTACAGTCTGTTCTATATGTCTCTGTGAATAACTGCTGTGATTTCTGCTAGAAGCACACACACAGCAGAAAAACAAGAATGCCTTGATAAAAGTCCTTTAATTTCCCTTTCCCCTCATTTTTCCTCAGAGTGCCTTTTCTTTTCATAGGAGCAAACTGTAATTAAATATTAAAAAGAGTTAAAAAATGGGAAACCTCTTTTTTCAGATTCAGAAAAGAGATTTCAAACCTGTGAGGGGTGATTTTGACCATCTAGTTTGACCTCCTGCAAAGTTCAGGACACAGTGTTATCCATCTAAAGGTACCAGTAACCTGTGCTGGACTAAGGTAAAGCTTCCAGAAGTACATCTTGAATTTATTGTGAGACATCAGACAGTGTAGGATCCACTACTTTGTTTGACAGCTTATTTCATTATTCATAATTTTAGAAAGTGGTGCTATGCTGCGAATAACGTCAGATCCACCCATTGCTCTGGAAGCAGGTGCTGCTAATATATACTTTGCTGTGTGACTCTCTTCCCTCCGAGTCTGAAGCCTTAATTTGAAAATGTCTGTGCCATGGATAATCCATTCAGGGTAGGATTTATGGAGATCCTGTGGGGCGCCAGTTTCTGTTAATTAGCGTGGGAGTTAGAAGACAGAGAAAACCGCAGGATCTGCCTGTCCGGCTGCTGGAGTAGAGAATATCCTTTTCCTCACACTGATGCTGAGCATCTCCACTCCTGGAGACTCTGTCATTACCAAATTACAAAAAGCTGGTACTTCTTCCCTCATAGCCTGAAATCTTGTGCAAACAGTTCCTTTGGCATATTTGCAGCCCAGTGAAAGAACTTTCCTGTGCAACTGCCTGCTGCCTCGCAGTGCCGGGGGAGACGGGGTAAAAATGAGGTTATGGTTGGGCCACAAACAGTAGAGTTTTGAAAGACACATCTACCTGACTCCTAGAACCAGTATTTAAGAGCTCCAATGGGGAAAATACATTTTGCAAAGCAAAGGAGAAAAAAAAAATGTTTTATAGGCAGCTGTGCATGGCTTAAGATCCCAAAGGGAACAATTGACTTCTACATATCAGAGAAGAAATGTATTTTTCAGACTATAGTTTAGAAGCAAAAGGGGGAGAGGAAATAACTTTTTCCACAGCTGAAAACCAATACACCTTTTAGGTAGCTCTTTGGAGTATAGGGAAAAACAATTATTTTCATAAAAAAAAACAAGAAGCAAAGCAGATATACTAGGAAAGTTCCATGGCAAAGGAGTGGGAAAAGACTTCATGCTGAACTGGTCTATGAAGACTCACCTGACCACAGCAGAGGTGATGGGGATGCTAGGCAGCAATAGGTCAGGGAAAATCAGAGAGACCTCTTATCTCTCATGGTCTGTCACAACTCAGCATAGCACAGGAGCTGTTCTGTACGTACTCTGCTTCAGGTAGCCTTAGGCGCAGAATGGAGAGGAAGGTTTCTTGGCCTCATTCACTGTGCCTTTCCGTGGAGTGAGAGCACATGAGACAGTAAAGTATAATCCATTACATGCATTGTGTGGAGGAGGATGCCATCCTCCCAAAGGGAAGGTAGAAGGTAATTTTGGTCTGTTTACCTAAAACATAAAAGTTTCTGCAGCATTTCAGGTGCATCCTCTGAGCTCTGTGTTGCCATATCAGTATTACTTCCAGCCTGTTTTCAAGTATGCATGTGAACGCCTTCCCTGTTAAAACCTGAACTGTCTAATGACATTTTCAGGTGGAAGATGAGAGATGTGTGACTTCGTGACTTCTCATTGTTGCTGCCCTCAAAATGGCAAGAGGTGTGGTCAGCATCTGCCGATGGTCACTCTTCCTCCATACAGTCACTAGGGGGCTCTTCAGCCAGGTCCTTTGGCAGTCATTTTTCAGAGGCTCGGGTTCAAATGTACTCAAAGGGATTTGTGTCTTTGCTGGTAGGAGTCAGCTCTTGGTTCCACCCATAGCTAGATGAAATCCTCCTTTCTCATCCTCGTGCTTCCACTAGTTGCTTCACCATTGCTCTTGGCAAGAGGCATGGAACCTGCAGGGAAGATATTCCTTGCTGGTGTGGTGCTAAAGCACTAACTGGCAATGGAAGCAATTGCTACCATGGTGTGATTTACACTCTTTGTTTTTGGTAATTTCTCCTGGTGCCACCTTGGTCTATGAGCATTGGGGGTGACCCCTTTGTCATGACTAGCCCTTGAAATACTGCTGAGACTTACTTAATCATGAGTTCCTTTCCTGCCACAGCAGCTGCTGCACTACGGTCCTAATAAAACTGCTCTGTAGTGATATATGTATGTCCAAGACATAATCAGGGCTCCTACTATGTGTATTGTCATTGCCAAAGATTTCTTCAGTAGAATACTCTTGTGATGGCTGGGATTATGCTCACCATTTGTGGCACCTGTCAGTGATATTTCAACAGCTCCTGCTGATGAGACAAAAGTCAGGTCCAAGACAATTTTGTCTCATCCTGCTGATGAGACAAAAGTCAGGTCCAAGGGCCACTGCAGCAGCAATGGAGTGGGCATGGCAGAAGAGGCAGACCTACAAGAGTACAGAAAAAAGAAATCACTCTATCCAGTGGCTGAGCAGGAATTGGATAACTTGGTGCTTGGCATTAGTCAAGCATCTATGAGACACTAACAGCTAGAATAACCTACACTCTTTTTATCTGCATTTACCACTAAACCAGCCTTTACTATTGTTTTACCTCTTCATTAGAGCCTTTCTGTGTTCTGCAAGGCTTTTCAAGTTTGAGCAGTACCTCAGTGGTTGTTAATGGTTATCATTTGATAACCATCAGTGTGTTATCACACCACATAGTAGTTTAAATGGAAAGAAAAGGTAAGTGAATTGCAGTAATGAGTCACAGAACTGATTAGGAAAGTTGATGTGGGAAGGCAGAAGGTGGGGTGAACGCCTCATCAATGGCACGCTGTTGGTAAGGCAGTACTTGGACCCTGTAGATGCTGGCACAGATTGTTTCTTTACAGAGTCTGGGATTTCAGGTGAGTTGTATCTTGCGTAACTACGGTTTATTGCTGTCTTCACTTCTGAGGTCTTGAAATGCTGTCCCCCACTTTCTACAGACTGTATGTCCCATTGCAGATGGGAACATGGTTTTGAGTCAGTATTGCACACGCAGCCTGGGAGATGGCTTATACTCCTTGTGTGGTCTGTGCTGAGTTGCTCCTCTTACTGCTTTTGCAGCTTGTAAAAGGGAAAATCACCAACCACCCCCTTCACACTGAAATTGTCATAATCATTCTTGAAAAAGTGCCCCAAATACAGCAAAGTAACCTTTATCCTCCTTCCTCCCTGACTATCTGTGCTCACTAGATTTAATGAGATTTAATATTTCTGCCACTACCCCTTGCAGAACAGAACAAGAAAGCAGCATAATACTATCCAAGCATGATGCAAACAGAACACATTTATTTATGTCTGTTCATTAATTAGACTGTTGTAATGCAGCCAGTTTCTCCTCCAGCTTTTGAATAGGAGTGGGTTTTCATTCATCTAATAATGATTTTACGACTTGCAGAATGGCACAGAGTAAAATCTCACATGATAAACGTGTCTGTCTGTCTTTGGTGGCTTATGTTTCTGGACACACAGAGGAAGAGAGAGCCCGGCAGAAAAATAAACTTGAATTATTTGGGTCTTGGCTATAAACACGGAGCTGGGAGCTTATTCTCTCTGGCTTTGTGTGCTGGCACCACTCTTTCTGGTGCCCACTGGATAGTGAAATCAAAGCAAAATTACAGCAATCCAGAGAAAGGAGAATGAATAGAGAATGGAGATCAACAGAAGAGCTATTAACATTTCTTTGTATATTTTAAGGGTAAATGACATTGGTCTGACTTCTGTGTTACAGTTGCATTTTAGTCGAATATTTCACAATTGAATCCAGGAGCTACCAGTTTAAACCACCTTGAAAGCATATTTTCCACAAAGGAAACAAGAGGCGTAAATCTGGTACCCTTCATAGTCTGTTCCAATGGCTAATCACACTCTCTGTGCTTTATTTCTCATTTGAATTCATCTGGGTTTAACTCCCATCCACTGATTCCTGTTATTACTCTCTGCTAGATTGGTTTAATTTTACTTCCCACACCCTGTTCCTTTCAGATTTATTGGCCAAGTTCTTCTAAAAATAGAATAAATTTAACAACAGTCATCAGAGGGATGGTTAAAGAGAAGGAAGGAAGGAAGGAAAGAAGGAACGAATGAAGGAGAAGGAAAAGGAAGGCAGGCGAGCACTCTCTCTATGTTTTCCTGATGTAGAATTCATTGAACTACCATGACAGTATTCAGGGCAGTCAAAACTAGAGTTAGTGTCATTAGTCAACAATTAACCATGCCATAGAAAGTCTCATAAGAGTCTGTCACATCTGTCACTTCTGCCACTAGTCCTTAGAGTGCCCATTTTAGGGTAGGTCAGGATGATTAGCTTCCAGGCACTCGTAAGGTCAAAGTATAAAAAATATAATGATAATAACTGTAGAGATTTTTGAGATTGGCTCATTATATCCTTGCCTTCATAAATATTTTTCAAAGCCTCTGAATTTTTCCTAAAAGCTGATTACTTTTTAAAACATGACTTTATGCAGGGCAGATTAAGAAGAACTCATGAAGTTTAAACAACTGTCCTACGCTGTCCAAATTATGTTCACTGCCCTGCTTCCCCCTTATATGATAGGTTTGCAACATGATGTGCTTTCCTTGTGTAACTAGGGCTCAATATACCCTATGGAACACAGGTCTTCTGCCAGATCTTTTCTCCAACTCTTTGTGGATTCTCTCGATCCCTGACCTGAGGGCAGTGATGGAAGGGCATAGCTGTAGAAGAATCCTTCAGTACCTCTGTTTATAACAATTTTTGTTGTTCAGGTACTGGAAGAGACTGTGAGATAAGCTGTGTATTTTGCTACTGTTATGTACATAAGCAACCATATGCACTTGAAACAAGAGTCCAATGACAATGGTTCTGTTATCTTTGAAAGCCTTTAATGAGCTCCATATGTCTAGCAATCTGCAGCACAAATTTGAGGCACAAATTAAAATGTGGCTTTTTATCTCAAGGACTCATTGGCTTATTACTATGGACCATGTTCTGACACTGGGAGGTGGATGTCTCTGGATACTGTGACTGGTTCCTGATCCGAAGCCTGTAGCAAGCCAAGGTTTGCAGGGATAGGTAACAGCTTTTATTAAACCAACTGTTGGAGAAAGTAGAGGAGTTGTCAGGAGCACAGATTTTGCTGCCAAAACTTGACTATTTTTTCCCCTGCTTGTATTAATTGCCTTAATAAGGCCTCCCTTTCCAAAATTTTCTAGTCTTATACCTTCAGATCATTATGGCTTCAGTAATAAGGGTCTTTGTGAAAAGAACTGAGGTCACATTGTCATTTTCATAATGCTGTAAACATCTAGTTTTACATAAAAATACACCAAGTGTCATTACTAGAGACGAGCTTAGACCAATGGCTGTTTTCTTTGTGCATTTTTGCAAGACTACGTTTGGAAGAGAATTTTGTTTCTTGAGCTCATCTACAAACACAACAAGGTGGAATTCTGTTTTGCATATCTTACAGCACTGTCATGAACAGCCACAAGCTGTGCATGATTGCTAGCTTAGCACAGGTTATTTTAGCAATCTACCAATTTCACCAATCTACCTGGAATTTGATACAACAGTTACTGGCAAAGTCTTCCCTGCTGGCAGCAGAGGTTCATTGTTGCTTCAGCCACTTCCAGTCACAGCATCCCAGTCTCAAGCTTTGGGAATATTAAAGGGTTCTCACAAGAGAAGACATTGATGAATTCAGTGATGCATTAAGGACAGGTTGATGCCTTCCTCAAAAAATGAACTGTAGCTCTGCAGCTGAGAAGTGATGAAAGAGAAGGATCAAACTGTCTTTGTGAGATTGTGCCCTTGCAACACTGCTCTATTTAAGGTTCCTCATCCTCATGGTTTAGCCAAAGGCACAAACAATGAGGAGTCAGCCAAGGATGTCCATCAGTCTGGAATAATCTTTGATTTCTTTAGGCACAAAAAAAGGCCACATATTCAAGCAACTGGCTTCCTTGCAGTGGTAGTAACAGCAGATTTTTTCCAGTATTTTTCACAGCAAAGAAACTGGTGAAATCTGGCTATTTTGCTTGGGTATTTAGCTTCAGCCAAAGGCTAAGTGACCTCTCCTGCTTCTTGTTGATAGGGTGAAATAACCTCAATTTGCTTTATAGAAGAAATTGCCTTGAGATTATCTAATGAAGGTATTATTATCATTATTATGAAGTGAATGGGAAAAGTGTTTGGATAATTGGCAGAAGAGAAAATGAGAACAGTGAACAGTTACAACTCTGAGGCCCCTTGGCAACAGATACCTTCTTAAGTGTATCTGAAACAGGCAGCTCCCTTGATCAGCACAGACCTCTCTGCTGGAGAGGCAGCTTCCTCTAGAAGCGTAATTGTGAATTTAAATGCACAGGAACTGAGAAATAGAAATAACAAGGTTCTTTATTTCCACCCCTCCCACTAACTAAATATGCATTTACTGCTAATTAACTTAGAGGTGTAGACCGCATTGCCTGGCAGAAATATTTCTACTATTTGTTAGGCTGAATAGCAAAAGAATCACTTTTTCCATTTGAATTAACATGTCCCTGTTTTGTTTTGCTGTGTTTTGTGTTTTTTTAAAAAAAAAAAAACTCACTTGTTTTACTGCTAGAAAAATATGTCCAGATTCCTCTACGGAGGGATTATCTTTCTGCTGCTCCGCTGAAACATAGGAGTAAAAGATGAAGCAAATATTTTAGGATAAATGCTTGAAGCAACCTCAGACCCTGTCTGCAACTGCTTCTCCATTCTCAGAAGTAATTGCACCAGGCAGGAAAGAGCATTTCAGTGCTGCTCTGCCCAAGGATGGTGATGTCTGGTGTGATATCTGTCAGCATCCCAGGATGCTGAGATTGGGTCCCTGCTACCACTTGTGATGCTTTTTTTTCATCCTGGGAAGCTCCAGGTGTGACACTGTGGAGGCACATCCAGTGCTTTTTGCTTGACTATTTTTAAAATTTTATTTGTTTATTTATTCTGACTTTCCAACACAGGGCTCAGGTGTCATTTTTTTGGCCATAATGTATTCCACCTGGATTCTGACTCTTGTGCCAGGAGGTTACAGAACTCCCCATGGTGCAATATCATGTCAGCCAGCCTGGTGCAGCCCTATCCCAAGACCAAGAGAGAACCAAAGGTACCCATTTAGATAACTGATTTTCTTTCTCTAAGTGTTGTCCTGGTATCATATGTTTATTCTCCCCTGTTAGTTCTCTCATTGGCATAGTTTTCAGGGAGCAAAGTCTTCTGTAGAAAATAAAAGAAACAGCAACCTGATCTCAATATTTCTTGTTATAGGAAAATTTATATTCTTATTCTTGTTAAGGGCATTATTTATATGGGGGATGGGGAGTGACGTAGCATGCAAACTAATTATACATTCCTTTCCTTCTCTTTGCACTTTCTAGTGATTTTTTTTGTATTCAGAGTGCCGTTGTTGTCCAAAGTTACATGTTATTATGCTCCTAGCTGAAGCCTTGGAATGAAGGACAGTAATTTTTGACTCTTCTAATGAGATGGGAAGCATGATGGAATGCGTAGGGACTGAGGCGCTGCATGGTAGCTGCTGAAATGACTGCTAGGGAAAGCAATTTTCTACTTCATGTCCCCTTTCTCCATTCCTTCTCATTTATATGGGTTCTAAGTTCTTAACATGTTCCGATGAATCTACACAATGCCTTATATAATGTCACTTCAGTTGGAGCCTGTAGAGCCCCTTGTCAGAACATATAATATATACTTAAAAACAAATGATAATAAATTCTAATAGCAGTTAGTGCCGCATGAGGATATCACAGAGGCACTGATTGGTCTTTCATTACACTGAGAAACAGAAGCTTTCAGGCAATCAACATAGTGAGTTCAAGGCCTGGCTATCAGCACTAATAATGTCGCTTGTTGCCAAACATAAGCACAAACCTGTCAGAGGAGGAAAGGGCGAATAGCTACAACCCACCTCTAAAGCTACCCAGCATGACACAGCCCAGACCATTTTTCCACGTGAGATTTTCACAGTGCTTTTTTTTTTTTTCGTAAGAATAAACCACTGTTAAAATAAACCACAAATGCCACAACCATAGCTCTCATTTGCCTCCTGCAGCCTGATCACAGGAATAAAGTATGAGAGCATGAAGCACCTCTCTAGTCAAGCTGAAAGAGAGGGAGCTGACAAGCCAGGGAAATGTTCTCCTGTAACCTTGAACTTGTATTCACTTCCCTCTGAAAACAAGATGTCTCAAGGCAGACAGGGGTGGAGGTGAAGTACTTCACAACATCAATACCATGTTATAAATACTTCAGAACTGTGGTAGCCTGAAGGTTTTGTGGACTCTATGGAATTTAAAATCAACCTACCACAGAGTGTTTTTTAACACCGAAAAAAAAAAAATCCAAGTTCAGCTTGTTGCAATTATAAATCGGTGGAAAAAGAGGGCTGAACAAAGGGATAACTCCTGTTCACTGATTCAGTACTTCAGCTGACAGAGAGCTGAGCCAATAATCCTGGTGATACTCTGAAGAACTAGGGTAGAGCTGAGGAGCTACACTCAATTCCTGGCACATCCACAAACTGTATAATACCAGACAAGTTGGTAAGTCTCATTTGTTCCTCCATATATCCTTTCTGAAATGGACGTACTCCTTCTGTATTTTACAACACAGTTCTGGGAATAGAAATCTTTAAACTCTGCTACAAATGATTTGCACAGACAGGAGGACTTCTCACTGTTCCTGACACTCAGGCATCCTGTCGGTTACCAGATAGAGGGAAAGGAGATGTGACCCCCAAACTTGGTCTCTGTCCTTTACATGCTCAGCACATTATAAAGTGCCTGGAAAATCAGGGTAATTGTGGGAATCTTGTGGAGAGTCTGTGAGTGAAGGTGAATACACTTTCTGTGAGAGATTGAGTCTTGGTCTTTTTTCTGTCAGCTTTTGTTTGGACCACCCTGAGAGAAAGAGGGTTAAAACAAATGTAAATAAATACATAATTTCTCAACTTTGCTTTTAGGAAAAAGAACACAGAGAGAGACAAATAGAATTCATGAGAACTCAGAAAACATAATGTGGGTGAGAGCCATACAAAGGTAGGGAGGTAGCAAAAAAATCTGAAAAATGTTCCTGTCTCTGGTGCTGTGAAGAGCAGATGGACTCCAGCAGACTTGCTGCTTGGTTTCATTGCTGCTGTTGTACACAGAGCCGTGCCCCAGTAGGGTTAGTAATTGAAGTCCAACAGAAGAATGAATAGGAATATGGTTTAATGCAAAACATCACGAAAAAATAACAAAGTAAAAATTTTTTTGTGGCCCACACTGCAGTGGAGTTCATTACTGTTTTTGTCCCAAGCAAGAGCAATGAGAATTACAAGGCTTGTTGGGAAAGACTGAAAACAGACACAATAAAGGTTTTGGAGACAAGTCATGTGTGGCAATGACTTTATAAATCTTAGATGTATCATTGGAAAACAGAGAAATGAAATTACAAAAATAAAAAAGTAATTAGTCATGTGATTTAGTCAAATCTCTGTTGGAAGAACAAGACAGAAACATTGAAGGTGATAGGATCTTATTTTAAGAGAGGGTAAATAGTACCCTGTAAGTACTTATCTTTTTTCCAAAACTACTTTTAGATAACAAAATTCAGTGAATTGAATCTTACCTATGGGACAAGACAGCAAAGTACCGTGCTCAAATCTCTTAAACCCAAAATCTATATCTGTCCATTAAAATATAATGTCCTTTTACATATTTATAAATTCCTCCTGCTTTTACCATCATGACCTCAAATGATGTTTCTAAACATGCTATCTGATAGTATAACTTTAGAAGAAGTGCTTTCTAAACAGAGGTCACAACAGGCATTTTCACAATGGAAATGTAGTGAACAAGTCACTTTCCTTGCCTGCTGAGGCTTCATAGAATCAAGGAATGGGCACTAGGGTATTATCAGTGGCTGATCACCTTAGAAGCATTCTCAAAATATTTAGAACTGATCTAAAAGTCAAAGTTGGATTTTAGGAAATTCATATAAACCTTCATTAACAGGGGAAAGAATGATGAGGGTAAGAATAAAAGCCAATACAGCATCTTTTGTCTATGTTTAGCTCTTTTAATGAAGATCCCTGAAAAATATGGGTTGATGTCTGTCTGCTGTTCCTATGACAGTGCTGCACAGAAGGCATGTGATGGGGAAATTGAGACAGGTGTCTACCACAGACCTGCTGCAGATGAAGAGTGGTTAATAAGCAGGGTGCTAACACGCGTCATTCAGATCCATGTAATCAGACCAGACACATTATTGAAACCAGGATGAAGCTAAAGGCTTCACTTTTCTAGGCATCAAAAAAAGAGATGTGTGAATGAGAATATATGCACAAAATCAAAATACGTGCACCCCCCTGTTGACATGAAAGGGACTAATTAATTATCTAACTTGTCACATCCCCAGCTAGTCTGCATTCTGTCTCACATGCACATTCTCACTCATCACAGGTTGTTTTTTTCTAGGGATATAAAGCAAACTTCAAATTAAACACCTATAATGCTATGTCTGATAGTAACGATCACATCATTTTAAACACAATGAAAGAAAGAAGGAAATATACATTCAGAGACAAAAAACCTCCAGAATATGAAACCAAACCTATAGAGGGAAAAGTCAGGGAGATTTAAAAAATCTCACAAAACCACAGAGTAACAGGGGAAACAAATAGGTAACCTGCATGTGTGCAGACACATGCACACAACTCAAAAATCTCCTCTTGGGTTAATAGTGCTTTACAGATGCATCTAATATTTCTGGCAAACGGCTACTCACTACCAATTATCTTTCTCTAACTTCTAGACTATTGTTTCTGAAATAAATAGAGCATCAGGCAGCTGACCTGTCTGATTATTCATGTTTATCTATAGACTGAAAATCAGTCACTTCTAAAAATAAATAACTAATCTTTTCAATTTATTTTAGCTCTGGAATTTTATTCTGATGTAGCAATGTTTTCTGTATCTCATCATATTTCTGCATTAGTGTCTTTATCCTGTCCTTATTTTATGTCTTACCCACTGTTTGCTATAGTTTATTGGACTCATGAACAGCATCAGCACAGACACACGGTAGAGTCCAACAGTTTGTATTTCCCACTGACTAATGCACAAGGATTTACTGCTTTGAGAGTAAATGAAACCGAGATAGAAACCAACCCAGGATTTGCTTTGCAAAATCCCAAACTTCCTTCTTCATCCTTTAGTTTGTACTCACTCCAGAACAAAGAGCACTTCTGTTTCTGTCATGGGAGAGGAACACTTGGATAAAATACATGCTAAAATTAATAAATTTTGTGCAGCTTTTTAAAATGAAAAAACAGAAATTACAGTGCAGAATCTGAGGAAATCCAATTGAAATGTTCAAAATTCAAATAAAAATACAAATAAACACTCTCTCCTGATTTTAGTGTGTCAGCTTCTTTTTAAAATATTATTAATAAAAAGGAAGTTCATGAAAAACTGAGATATAGTAATGTAAAAAAAAAAAAGGAAAAAGAAAAACAAAATATTTTTGTCATAACCAGATTTTAACTATTTTAAACAAGCTCTGATGTTTCATAGGTCTTAAAAAGCAACTGTGACCACTCAGTCTAACTGCCTTCAAAACACTGAACCATTAATTTGGCTTCCTAATTGCTGTCTCAAGCCAAATAACTTGAAGATGAACTAAACTATGTGTCACAGAAAAATATTGATTTTTTAAGGTTTCCAGAGACAGGAGGTCTATAGCATATGATTTGGCATTTGTTTGCTGGAATCATTAAAAACGAGTACCTTTTTTTCAACTTTGATATTCCTGTTGTCTGTCTTCCAGTCCCTGGTTCTGATTATACCTGTTGGTGAGATTAAACCTCTCAGCTAGATTTGGAAGTTATCTTCTCTTGTAAACATTCTCCCCTTTTTGATATACATGGATGAAATATGATATAGCTTCAAGGCAAAACCAGATGTCTTGATGACAATTTTTCACAGTGTCTACAGCTGAAGACAATAACACAATTAAAAAAAAAAAAGAGTGAGAAAGTGAAGGTAAAAAGTTAGCCAAGAGTAAAAGAAATTGGAAAGAAACTTGTAACCATACTAAAAAAAAAAGAAAAAACCCTCAAACACATGCATCCATGCTCATTCCAGGGTCCCTACATGCTGTCCTGGCTGTCCCTTGGTGGCTGGCTGCCATTTCCCTGCAGCATTCCAGGGGATGCTTAGCCCAGACTGGGCAGAGTAGTGATGCCATGAGGCAGCTTCTGGCAGCCCCAAACTAGACTCAAACTGCTGCCTCTCTTACTCCAATATTGCTCTCTACTGTTAAAATATTTTATGCTACATCAATGTGCTCTTTCAGGTTGGCTGCTATATTTCAAAAGTAACTTTGAAATTCCCTACTCAATGTCCAGCCAATGCTTATTTATTTACTGTGATGGGTTTTGGCAAACACACTCCAGAGACTGCTGTGTGTTTTATCTGTCTGCTTTTGCATTTTCATCTTAACAGGGGTTGTTGCTCAGGCCATTTGCCAGGATATTTGGTTGCAGGGAATGAGCAGGCACCTGCATGTGGCCAGGTGTCATCTGCAGCCTGGCTGTGCACAGGTGGTCCATGGGCCTTTAACCATGTTAAAATACAGATGCAGTAGGCATGAGGCTGTTGGTATGGACAATATTGATCTGCAATCAAAGGGTATTAGTGGAGTATAGTTAGGATAGGTTTTGTCTTCCGTAATATCAGATGCCAAAAAATAGGTTGTTTGGGTCTAGGCAAGACATTTTTTATAGCTAATGGTGGGGAATCAGCATTACTGGAAGCTGATTAATCTCAATTCTCTTAAAGAGTAATTTTAGGATGGGAAATATTTCTTTCTGTTGGCTCTAATAAAGACCTATAATGACTTACTTTGATTTTGACCAAAAGCGGTTAAATGTCTCAATTACAGAACAGTAATACAAGGTTGTGAGCAAAGCTATTTAGAACTGTCCTGTTTGGTTCCTTTTTCATCACCTGTTTTGTTAACCTTCCTTTTTCAGAAATTCTCAAGTTTTCTAGATCTACTGAAAGAAATACTCTCAAAACCAGGCAAAAAAGAAGGCTTAGTAGGTTTCATCATGAGGTAGGAATACCTTTGGATTAAGGAAAAAGGGGAAAAGGAAAGATGGAACAGAGTAGATAAGTATTAATCATAAGGCTGTTGAACTGAAAAAGAGATAAGTTTTTGCTGGGAATAGCAGGGACTGCCTCAGATGTAAGCTTCATCATAGATCAGAACTAGGAATAGGGGTCATAGCACTGCCCCATGACCAGTTAAAGATTTACAGGGTATGATGGCTTTCCCTAATTTGCCTATGAAATTGCTGAATCTCTGTTCAAAAAGTGATTCTTTAAGTGTATGTAAGCATCTTTGTTGCTTTCCGCCAGATATTTTGCATAGAATTGAGGTTTAAAACTAGTTCGAAATACGTTTTGTATGCCACATACTTTTAGTATTGGAACAACCAAGAAGGAAAAAAATAGATATTTGAGCAGACACTGACACACACGCAGAGCCATGCATGCACAGAAAATGAACGAAATACTTGTTATAAGGCAGAAGGCCCATGCTTTTTAAACAATCATCAGCCTGGCTTTAGGTTTACATCAGAGCAAGAGAACAAAAGACAAGGGGATCATAACAGTACACTAATCTGATTTTATTCTGGCTCTTTCTCTGCAAAAAAGACTGTTTCATCACATCTATCTAAGCACTCTTTATCCCAAGCCATGCAGTTCAATTCTGGCTTGAGATGAGAAGTCAGCCAAACAGGGGACAGTAACATATAAGGGATTCACACCTAGGAGAACAGCCTGCTTCAACTCTAATTGTAAGACATGCACACACACACACACAGAGTTTTGAATGGCTTGGGTACCCCTTAGCCGTCAAATGCTGCCTGTACTGCAGGTGGTTTTTTGTTTATTTGTTTTCCCTGCTTCTGGATTATGAAAATGTTCTTTACAACTCATCTGAAACATAATCCTTGCTTTCCTGTTTATTCAGAGGAAAAAGCCTCAAACCAAACCATAGCAAAACACAACACTCTGTTTTCACTGGTTGTATGACGCATTTAGAGACTTGGAAAGGTGTTGAATCCTATAGTAAAGCACTGCAAACCAGCTGACTGAAACAGAGCCCAGTCTGAACAGAGAGAAATTTCCAGGCTTTTCTCTTGCAGGATGGATGGAAAGGATCCTACTGCTCCACACACCTCCTCCAGAGGAGATGAGTTGTCCAAACAGAGATATCTCCCATGGAACAACTGAAGGATACAGTCATCTAACCTGATGAAGCTCTTCTGTTTCTCACCTGCTTGGAGCTGTCCCAAGCCTCAAGAAGTATAGAACCTTCCTTTGAATGATTGGTTATTTACTGCCTTGGATACACATCTCCAGAGGACACCCACCCTTCCTCAAATCAGTGAGTGCAAACCCCAACAGTGTGTACAGCGGTCTGCAATTCTGGCTTAGCTTGACTTCATTTGCAGACTGACATCGCTCTTTTGCAATAGGTGGACATCTAAGACCATAGGAACTGACATCTGAGGGGCAACTTCTCTTTCAGACAGAATAATTTTCTCTGTAGACTGAGATCTTTGAATTAAACATTCATATTTTTCTTTTAGCAGTATATGCGACATGGAATGGTAGTGGCATTCTCAGTAACATGAGTGAGTAGGGAGTAAGGTTCATTTTTCTCCCTCCTAGTTACTAGGCAGGCTGAGTAGGGGCAAACCCCATGTATTTTGCTAAGCAATCATCATTGAGACAGAAGTAAGCTTTTGTGTAGAAAGAGGACTGAAAGAGCGAAAAGCCCCACAATTGCATCTTATATATTCTTTAGGTGTGGTTTTATAGTAGACTGACTAGCAGCTTCAAGAAAAAAGAGACTATAAACTCTTGGTTTAATTCTTAAAATGGAGGCTGAGAATTTCTTGCCACCTCTAGAAGAGCATCATTCTCTTCAGAAAGGATGAATTTGTTTCTTCCTAAACTGCCTAATGAGATGAACGATTATCATACAACAATAATTTCTTCTAATTACAGGAAGTCTAGAATAAATTAAAGCAGAGAAATATCCATTTGTCTTTCTCTTTTATTTTTTTTTTTTTGTACAGCAGCATTTCCAATGTTCATCAACGTTGCCTCTAAGGCAGAAACAGAGTCATGCATGATCAATTTGTCTTACAAGTCTTCCAAAATACTTCCCTGTTTCCATTTAGCATTGTCAAGGTTTGTTCTTATCTGCCATTTCAGACAAGATTTAGAGCTTCCACACTTTGATTCTTTGGATGAAGGAGGATTAAAGTTTTCATTGCTTGTTTGTAATGAGGCAAGTTGTAACTCTAATTATGTAACCAATTTGCTGCAGTTAACACTTCAAAAGAACAACCATGGTCCAGCTAGAGGTTCATTTTGTGTTGATGAGGTCTGTAGTCAGTACACAGACTGTAAACTGAAAGGCAATAGAATCTGGGTGCCTAAAATTGACACGGTTTTGAAAAATCCAATGATAATCATTGAATGTCTGGAAAAATAGATGCAGATAGCAGTGACTGCTTAGGGCTAATGTAAGGAATTCCAAATCTCCATATGTTTTCTTTCACATGAATCCTGTTCCGAGATCAGAAGAATTTCATTAAAAGACCCAAGCTAGTTAAGATCTAGCCTCCAAGTGATGCATTAATCAATTTTGAGGGAAAAGAGACCTTTCTGATCACTGACATTACACAGGAGGTGGACATACATACTTCACTTTTTATTAGAACCAATAACTTTATACCAAATTCATAACTTCTAAAAAGATAACTTGTCTTCTTCAAAGGACTCCTAAATACAAAAAGTTCATTGGTAAAATTGCCCTAGTTTTTAATTCTTCTATTACTAAAAATGAACAGCTTGCTTTTCATTGATTGTTGTTTGCTTCAGCCTTCAGACTTGGAATTTTCTTCTGTCTTTAATGATACAGCATTAAAAAGACATACATGTTCTTGGTATCTTCTTAGGTCAGTATTCTTATATCAAGATCCTCTACACTATCTGTAACTAGGTAAATATAGACTGAATTTTTTTTCAGATTCTCAATAGAAGATTATTTTTTCAGGTCCTAGGAGAGAATTTTGGACACATCAGAGCAGCTGGTAGGTCTTGGTACTTCTTTGGATCAATATTATTGTCAGTTTGTTATCACCATATACCTGTCATGACTTTTTTGGAAATCACCACTCTTTTAAGGTGTGGTCCCACAGTTCACATGTGCAGTCCTCACTTTTGAATCCCAGATGGATTATGCTTTGCTGTAATACAGTACAGGTTCTTTGATCACAGTAGACTTATAACATCATTGACTCAGTACTGATGGCTGAATACTACTACTAGTCAATACTCAGCTCTTTATATTATCAACAAAACTTCTTGCAGTTATATCTTCTTTCTGTTCATTGACAAAAACTATCTGTGAACAATGTGTTATAAATGCTGTAAATAATTTGTTCTACCTGACTTAGTGTGCCAGGTATCGATGTGTTTTTCTGTACCTGTGAGCACTTTCTAAAAATACACATTATTTTGCTGTTGCTGTTTGAGTTTAGATGTGCAGAATCAAGTGCTTTGTTAAAGTGCTGTGCAATGTGCAATGGGCTTGTTGTCTTGTGGAAAAAAAGACAATGGTACAGCCAGGTTTGCTACTAGTTAAGAGATACTCTCCTTTAATTCAAGTAGTTGGATGGTGGTAAATAGTCCAATGCTGTGAGTGAAAGGCTTTTGAAGTATACTTGGGACACCCTTGAAAGTACAGAAAAGGAATAAAGGATTTCAGAAAGCAGTGTAATTGCTTACATTTCTTCTGCTTGTTGGCAGCAACTGCAAACATGACAGCCACTTTTGCATTTTTACAGAGTTCCTGTGTGCTTCAGAAATTTTTACTGAGACAGCCAAATTAATTGTATAAATATATTTTAGTCCAAAATAAAACCCAATTACACATTGGAGTTATTTTTTCTGTTCTCATTGAGACTTCATAGACAACATTTTTACTGACAGAAAGAGTTTAGCCATTTGCATAGAGAGAGTTGTGACATATTTTGAGATCCAGATCCTCTTTGCTCTTGCTTTGGACATGCTGTGGGGCACAACAACAGGTATGGATGAGAAATTTATTCAAAAAAAAAAATTTTAAAAGGAATTATGAGAGATTTTAAGTAGTTTATCATGGAAGAGTTGGGCAACACTGCCTGTGGTTTGTAAACTGTGTTCTGGCAGTAAGCACATGGAAAAAATAAGAAAAAAAATGTTTCCATGCTCAGTTAGAAAAGTACTTATTAATATCCAGAAAGCTTCACTCATTTAAGATAATTTGATAGGGGATCAGAAAAATCAAGCCAAAAAAATAGGAGCCTAAAGTGCCCTTTGAGTAACATATAGGCACTGACATTTAGGAAAGTGAGTCAAGTGATCCTGCACAGCAGCAGGGGTGCTGGAAGTTTCTTCATCAGATTTTTCGGATTCAGAAAAAAAAGGCATCCTTTTTTATGCTAATTTTCCCTCTGCTCGTTGGACTACACTGAATTCAACTGAGATTGGGGAGGTGATGTTACAATATGCCTTGTTATAATAGACTAATGGATCATGAGGTCTTCGGGGAAGTGGGAATCTCAAGATTCAAACTTTTAGTTCTAGATTATTTCTAACATTTAATGACAGAGTGTGTAAATACCCTTGAGACTATCAAAGAAGATTTTTTGTCAGCCTGCTTTATAATACTCTGATTTTAATTTCTTTCTTGCAAAGTGTCTCCTTCCTACTAGACAGACAGAGTGACTCTTCTTCAGTATTTGTCACAATTATAACAGTCTCCTGGACTTTGGAAATGGTAGGTTCAGAATGTCTCCAACATACAGTTTTCCCCTTCCTGCTCAGGTGTGTCTTACCCATAACAAGCAAAAGGAGTTTTCTTATGAATTTTGTCCCATCTTCCTTTGAGAAAACAGTAGCCTTGAGCTATATTTCACAAGGTGCCTTTTGGTAGCCTCCACACCTGACTTAGAAAAAAATTTTCAGCCATCCTTTTGCTTTGACACTTGCTGGAGTTGCCAGCTCTGAGCTGCTGTTTGTTGTAGCTCTGGGTGTAGGAGCAAAGCCCTCCACCATGCACAGAAAACAGATTTGCTTCAGCACAGCCAGCTCCACCACAAGACATGAAAGTTTAATGATCTGGACCATACCTCTTAAGTGTCCAGAAAACAAACAGTAGCAAAATAAGATGATTCCATGGATCTCATTGACAGCTGCAAAAAGTAAGTCTGAAAGCAGGAACACAAGACATAGAGGAAAATTGTCTCAAATTCAGTGCTGGTATTTGTGAGAGCAGCTTCTCAGTTTGGTCATGCCTTTTTTTATACCAGAAGTGTATTTGTCCTGCTCTGTGCACTGAATAGGACAACAGGGATTAGCATTTAGAATAGAGTGAAGACCTTTTCAGCTCTTCCCAGATGACTCTGTTATTTTGGAGCTGCTGTATAGTCTATTGCTATGTCATGTTCCCGTATATTGTATTTTATTCACTGATACTGAATGGTTGTCTATGTCAGTTCAAGTTACAAAAACAAGTGGAATCTTTTCTGGCAGATTTTCAGGATGTAAAGTGCTAAACCATAAAGAGCATATGAAATAGTGAATGTGAAATTTGAATTCTCACTATTTCTTTTTAAGGGATGATTTTCTCCCCATAGAAACCTTGCCATGCAAAACAGTGAATAACAAGTAAGATTCCCATTACACTGTGCATAATAAAACAATGATCACCTGTGGCACTGACAGGCTGCATTGGTGAGCAAGCAGTGTGGCAAAGCAATGCTTTCAGAGTCATTGGCAGAAAATAGGAAATAATGATTACTTATTTGTCATCAGTTCTCTCCTTTATGGGTACCAGTCACTGGGAGAATATTCACTAGCTGCTTGACATGAGCCTGCTTTGTTTACCTAAAGTTTTTTTCAGATAATATTACAGTCTATGTTTTATTGGCTGGTAATATTCCTCTTGAGCAGAGTTTATTCTTTGTCTCACTGTTGAAATTAATTATTTGTTGTGGCATTACTCCTCAAGACCAATAGCATATTAGTTGTGAATGCCCCAGAGCTGGAAGTGTACAAGGTCAGGTTGAATGGGCTTTTGCATAACCTGATCTAGTGAAAGATGCCCTGGCCAATGGCAGGGGCAGTGGATGAAATGATATTTAAAAGGCTGCTTTCAACCAAACCTTTGTATGATTCTATGATTCTTTGATGTGTCTGCAAGACGTTAAGAGAGCAATCATGAGTTTGCTGTCTCATATCATTGGTCCATATTTCTGCTTATAACCTGTCTACAAAACCAGCTGTAGCTAAAGCTCAAATAATTAATGCTATATTGTGGAAGAATGGAGCTCAGTTTCTGCTGGTTGGGTGTCGTCTTACCAGGATGCACCTATTCCACTCTTACTGTGAACAAAGGACAAGTGCAGTTCTGACCTGATCTGTGGACCTAGATTTGACTGTGTAAGTAGATTGGATAGTACACCTCTCCCATGAAGCTCCACGCTTCATGCTGCTTAAAGTTTATGTGAATTTTTGTGATACCTATGGTGTGTGGGTCTGATCATGCTCTGAACAACACTAAGCTGAAAATGTAGATCTATCTATCAAAAGACCAAGCAGAACTTGTGCACACTTTTGGAAAGTGGAAGCTGAACAAGGCTAAATATCCCTTCTGAAAATGTACCTCATTTGTAATAGTTTCTCTTTGATGAATTTCAAGAATTACAGTGGAGTTGGAAGGTAATGGCTGTTATCAGTCCACAAACACATCTGAAACCTAGAAATGTTGACAGTGGATACATTTCCTTCAGCCACTGCCTTTTGGCAGCAGATCAGATTATCTGTGTGAGCCACCCAAATCACACAATTTCCCAGGTGGGTATTAGCAGAATGATCTGGCAATTAGAAGTCTCTGGGGCAGACAATCCAACTTTGAGCTGGATTAACTTGGAAGTTTCAAACACTGTCATGCTTTTTGATAATCAGAGATGTTTTTGGCCCTCGTGAATAAGACAACCATTTTATCGGGGACAGAAAGGATTATTCATTTATTTATCTTCAGCCCTGCTCAGCTTTCCATGAGGTCGGTCTAAATCATCTCTCTTAGAGCACATATATAGGACAAGCGTATATGCATGGCTCAAATCCAGCCAATTTTGGGGATGAGTAAATTGGCTGAGCATGCAGAGAAGATCTGTAGCAATCTTAGGGCTTTATGTGGTGTGGCAGACTGTGGGTAATTTTGGACAGAGAGTACCCAGTGCTGTTATTTCACAGAAGTGGTTTAGCTTTTGCTGTATTTCAGCAGTGACAAAAGCTCCCACAGCCTCACCATAGGCCCTCTCAGTAACAACTGACAAAATCTGTATCTTCCAAATACGTTATATCATTAGATGAAGTGGACAAAAACAAAACGAGTATGTTTATGACTTAGCCTGAGGAGATAATTAACTTCTGAATGCTGAGATCCTTGATTGCATTCCTAGTATGATCTTAATTGGAAGTCTGAACTTGTAAGTGGAAGATATCTGAAATAGTTTGTTGAGAAATTATTTGTTCATAAATTTGAAAGGCAATCCAGACAAATACCTTTTACTTTGCCTTTGTTGTAATTGTTGTGGTTGATTATGAGGATAAAAATAATCTATTACAGCAGCAGAAAAAGCACCAGACTATTCAAAAAGAACATGTATCAAACTGTATTAAGCCACTTCAGGGGATTTCAAAAGAAAGAAGTTTTACAAAAAGGGCTGAATACACACCAAATGATATTACTTTGAAATCTGTATTGCTGCTCCAGAGTGTGGTACAGTACTTTTCTCTGCTGAAGCTTTTGACCCCTCGTGTGTTCTCAGCGAGAATTCTCATGAACTAAGATTTTTGCATGGAACTATGTTATGTTGCTCATGCACTACAGTAGGTTGCCACTATAAGATGAAAATGCAATTCTGTTCTGCTGATTTATCCTGCTGTTAGAGGTGGGAGGCCCTGGACAGAGATGAAGTTAGCTTAAAAAAATGAAATGCTGACTTTATGGTTGGGCAATTACATTTTTGATATTTTAGAACCAGCTGTAGTCTTTCTGTTGACCTGCTGGACTGGCTGAATCCTATTAGGCACTGGCATTGACAGCCAGGTGCACATGGCACAATGTATTTCCATGGAGGGACACTAAAACTAGTCTAGTAAGGATACCAGCAGCAAAACCACTGGGACATGGTGCTCCAGTCACAGAAGGACTAATTAGCTCCGCTGAGACACAGGCTGTAATGGCCTGGAATGATCCAGCACTGCTTCCCATCCATGCACTAGATTGTGCTTTGGGGATCTAGCCTCAGAAATCTGAAATATATATTAAAGGGTGGACAGATGAGGAGAAATAAGACATCTTCAAGATAACTCCAACAAGAAAAGCTACAGCAAAAAAATAAAATCAGCAGCACTTTTGTTATGCTGTTTTTCAGAGGTCAGTAAAAATCTCTGCCCTTTACCTGTCCCAGCTATAGGCACTTAGCTACCAGATGTGAGTGTCCCAGCTCTCTGTGATCAGAGAGGGCCACAAAGTGCATCCTTCATTCTGTATAAGGGTGAATCCATACAGTATCAGAGATCATGTCCATCTCACCTAAGGTTAGTTGTTCAGAGGTTGGGAATGGAAGAAGACAGTCCTAGGTGCTCCCCAAAGTCAGTGTTGAAAAATGGATTGCAGGTGATTTAACACATCTAATTTAAATTGGTCAGGGAGACCTTATTGTGGCCTTTCTATACTTAGAGGGGACCTATAAGAAAGATAGGGACATACTTCTGAGTAGGGTCTGTAGCGATAGGATAAGGGGTGATGGTTTTAAACTAAAAGAACATAGATTCAGTCTAGATATAAGGAAGAAGTTTTTTAAAATAATGGTGGTGAAACACTAGCACAGGTTGCCCAGAGAGATGGTGGATGCCCCATTCCTGGAAACATTTAAGGTAAGAGACCTCTTGACTAGCCTAGACTAAAAAACTGACTTTGAGATGTTTGAAAATTTTGGTGAGATTAGGATAATGTAACATGACAAAGGTATTTGATAATTCCTTGTGATTCCTGAGGACTAGTGGCAGCAGAAATGTGGGCAAGTATCACATTACCTGTGCCCAGATGTCTGGGTCATCAAGCCTAACACTTGACACAGCAGTCTGCTGTAAGCATGTTTGCTCCTGTTATCTTGCAGAAATCACAGAATCACAGAATATGCTGAGTTTGAAGGGGTCCACAGGGGTCATTGAATCCTACCCTTAGCCCTGCACAGGACTATGCCCAAGAATCACACCATATGCCCAAGAGCATTGTCCAAATGCTTCTTGAACGCTGTTGGGCTTGGTACTGTGACCAGTGCCCCAGGGAGTCTGTTCCAGTGCCCAATCACCCTCTGGGTGAAGAACCTTTTTCTAATATCCAACCTAAACCTCCCCTGGCACAAATTCAGGCAATTCCCACAGGTCCTGTCATTGGTCACCACAGAGAAGAGATCAGTGCCTATCCCTCTTCTTCCCCTCAGGAGGAAGTTGTACCTGCAATGAGGTCTCCCCTCAGTCTCCTCTTCTCTAGGCTGGACAGACCAGAAAGATAACACTGAGCTTTCAGATGTAACAAATTAGCACAAGTGATAAAGAGCGAACTGGAAGGGTGAAAGCTACTGGAGCAGAAAATAAACTGTGGAGCTCTCAAGAGAACAAAGATGCTGTGAGGGTTAGCACAACATTGCATTGTTTTATAGAAATCTTAAAACTGAAAAACTTGTGTATCTCTCTGAATGGAGTAAGTGCTTATTGTCACAAGGATGTGCTACAAGGGAGTGTCCTTACACAGATAAATGAGATGGGACACGGATGTAGACTTAACTGAATTAGATTAACCTAAGTATAATAAATGAACTGTAGTATCGATAAACAGAACAATAATCCATGGTTTGAAATATGATTGATTCAGCAATTCAGAATGAATGTTATCCAGGAAACAAAAAAAAAAAAATAAAATAAAGAGACTGGGACATATACGGAATAGAATACTGGGATAAAACAACCAACTTTAAGATAAGAGTTGAAGAAATAATTTTATAGGGGAAAAAAATGCCACGCAAATAAATTTAAATGACAGATACAGAAAGTACCTTTCTGCCCTACAAATATGGGAGATGCAGAGAATAGCAGATGCTTTAAAATGTTACAGAACTATACATTCCAGGGTAAGAAAGATCCTTTGAGAAGAGTCTCTAATGAATATACAAGTTTAACCTTCACTTGCTGCTGCTGCTGCCACCATCAAGGCTGATGGGATGAGGGGAATGCTGCTGGCTGGAAAATACCTCAGGGAAAGAAAAGAGGTGAAAAGACATGGTTGCTATATTTATTTACCTTTCCTATTTATTTCTCCATATCATGCCTCTGTTAAATTCAAGTCCATAGCCTAGACTTCAAATTAAATAGCTTTGTTTCCAGTGATGATATTGGGGTTTATTAAATTCAGATTTTGTTGCAATGGATAGTATTTATGCAATTTTCCTGGAGGAAGTTAAAAATAGCTTTCTGCTCCTTAGGGTTGCAGTGGCTGCTTTTGCCTATGCTTTAGCTTGGCATGATGTATTTTTTAAACACAGTAAGTAAAAAAATAAATAGAAAAGGGAAAGTTGTGCCTCTCTCTCTCCTGTACCTTTTTTGTAATTGAACATGAAATAAAAAAAAGTCAAATTGGCAGATAGCATTGTGTTCTGGATGGTGGTAAGTGCCAGCAACTGGGTTTTGCCTGCACACAACTTGTTCTTTAATAGTCCTTTTTATTTTCCACACATAACAACAAAAATGAACTATTAAAAATCAAATGTTGAGATGAATTGAACTAAACAAAAACATGCCAAAGGCGACAGGCAGGGTTTAACACTCTGTAACTTTTATCTCTCTGGTGTCTCTCTTTGATGGTTGACATGGCAAAAGAATTCTCACAACACTTCTGAATCCTGATCACTTTGCTAATAACAGCAAGACTACCACTGTGCATCCTTTCTATTCTTGAATCCCTCTAGATAGGATTCCTTGCTTACCCAGCTGATATTCATATAGCACTGTTCAGTAAAGATTTAGTAAAGAAAATGAGGAAATTCCTTTGGAATCAGCAGATGATTTGGGTGCATTATTATTATTACTATTACTTATTTGATTGTCATTGGTGCTAAGGGAAACTAATCAAGGATCAGTGCTTTGACCTAAGATGTGGCAGACAGATCCTTGGTGGGGTACAGTACCATGTAAATTAATGGAACTGGGATAATTTAAACCAATTAAGATTCTATACTTACAACAAACCCCAAGCAGTGGTGTGAGGTGCGGACAAGTAAATGAAAAATTGAGCATGTTTCTATAACCATTAATATAGTCTTTGCTCCGCAGGCTCCCTAGCCACTATCAGTCCAATAGATTTCAGGGACTTACAGAGGAGTAATGAAGTCAGGGCTAAAGAGATTTCAGATGTGCTAGTAATATTCTTAAAGGTTTTGTCAGTTTTCTCTCTGTGGGGAAAAGGTCTTTTGTGAAGGCACTGAGCTGAGGCTCAAAAGATTTGCACTGCGTTCCTAGTTCATCATGGACTTCCTCTTTGATCTTGGAAAATAACCTGTTTTGCTCATGTGAAAATAGGAATGCTAATGATAAACCTTTGCCTGTCCTGCAGGTTAGGTAATATGAACACTTTGGGCCACAAACAGAAAGGGGTATGCATTTAACATCAATCTTCACTGATTGCTGTAACACAAATCATCATCTGAAAATTAAAATCATAGAATAATAGAATATCAATGAAGGATTTTTTTTTCTACTACCTATGTTATATCCATTCAGTCCAAAAGCAGAGAGTTTTGCTCCTGTATCTGGACTTCTTTTCTAAATGTAGAAGTGAAATCATGGCCAAAGGTAAAAGGGTTTTTACAATACAAGGTGAGCTGATGTTTTCGGGCTTCTAAGAAATTATTTGTTTTCTGATTTTATTGAGTGCTAATGATTGCAAGGGAAATAATGTGCAGGTTTGAAAGCCTGTGTTAGAACTTTGAAAGCTTTTTATACAAGGAAAATCAGATTTTATCTTTTCAGATTGCTACTGTGGTAATATCTAGTCATATAGGTATGATCCACAGCCTTCACAGAAAAATCTTCTCTGTTTTACTTATGTTTGGCCTTGTGTGTCTATTTACTATGGAGTAAGGTTTCCAGTTTTCCTATCCCTATCTCTCTTCTAGAGCTCTGCCTCCATTTCTAGGCAGGGAAAATAAATCATGGACTATACGTTTACTGGCAAGTTAAACTGAAAAAGTCACAGACTTGAGAGCTTGTGTATGAACAGCCACCCTGCTAAATTCTGAGCCAACTGAAAGCACTGAAATGCTGGTCAGGCATTGGAAAAGGCTGTTCAGGGAAGTGGTAGAATTACCATCCCTGGAAGTGTTCAAAAAGTGTGTAGATGTGACACTTATGGACATGGCACTACTGGGGTAATGGATGGACTCATGATCTTAGAGGTCTTTTCTAACCTTAGTGATTCTGTGATTCTAAACTCCAAGACATGGATTCAGACGATGTCTGGCAGCTCGACAGCAAACTGTGAGGGGTTTGCGTGAGTACAGTGAGGGTTTAGCACAACCCAAGAATCGTTCCAAGTATCTACTTTAGGGGTAATCCCTTCCTTTTTGGTCAGGATTGGAAAGTCTAGCTGTTTGAAGGTGAGCTGTGACACACTATATCTCAGTGTTACAGCATTGTCCTTAGTCTGTTTTGTTCACTGGTACAGAAACAAGAAGTTGTTCTCCGGTGTTTGAGGAGAAGAAGCTCCTGAGAGATTTCGGTTGGGGGATTTGTCATCTGAAAATCCGTCAACTGGTAATGAAGTCAGATTAAATATTTGTGTAATAGAATCATAAACCATAGCTGTGGAAGAGATATAGTTCCACTTCTTAATCAAAATCAAATAAAGTGAAACTTGTCTAGACAGACGTTTCCTTAGGTGCTGCCAGATATTTTAAAATATCTTCAATGGTGAAGAAAGCACAGGCTTCCTGAGTAACCTATGCTAGAGTTGAATTAACCTTTGAGATGGACATTTTTTCTTGTAATTAGCAGTTGATAATCTTTTTCATTCTTCATGTGAAGAAGAAAGTTCTTGGAGTTAAAAAGGTCAGGACTCTACTGCCAGTCATGTGTGCAACCAGGATCCCTTCATTATTGCTCCTTCTTACTATGGCAAGATTTCAGAAGAATAAGGTAACTGGAAAGTGAGAAAGAGCTAAAAGAAGGAATTGGAAGGATGGCAGCTTGTAATTTGTTGTAGAAACCATGTATTATATAAGATAAAAATGAAACTTGGACAAGGATATATTTTGGGGTCCTAGTGCCATCATAAAATACTCTTGCTTTTTGCTTTTATGGCTTATTTTGGTGTCAGCAGAGCCCTGAGATATTTATGTAGCCTTGAAACTCAAAACAATCCTCTCTTTAAAGCATTTGGGTTTAAAAGGAGCGCATTTGTAAGTGGTAAAAAAACCCTCTCCATTGTGAAATATCAATTATTTGTAAGTGCTTGGATTAATTTATTGGATTTTATGGGTAAAAGAAATGGGAATTGTTTTTTACATTAAAAATTAATATTTTACATCCAACTGTGTCTGGCTGGGCAATAAATCAGCTCCTTACAATTACTTATTTGTCAGTCAGCATGTTAGTTCAAAAAGCTGGGGAGCTTGCCTGTGGATCCTGCTCTACTTGAAAGGCAGAGAGAGTTCAGATCAAATCAATTCTGAGACACAGTAATTAAGAACAAGATTGAAGATCCTTCCCCACCTATATAGTAAGCATCTGGAGTTGCTTTTTAGAATAGATCCACTTCTTGGCAGCGGCACAAAAGATTGAAGGCAGACAACAATACTTAGGAAAAGCTTTTTCTTAAATGCTTGAGAAGGTTATATATGAACCAAATACTCAGACTTTTCTCTGAATAAATCTGCTTTCTTCATATTTGCTTAGCAGGGAAACATTTATCTTTTCAGCCTGTCTATTTACAGCTGAATAACACGTTACCTTCAGAGGATGTATTTACAGAGTCTCTCTACATATGAGCAGATTAAACAAGGCCAGGGTAAGGGACTGTCTCATGATCACCAGAGAACTCAACTGTTGACATGGTACCTGAATAATTTTTGGCCAGTACTCTGCCTAAACATGCTTTAGGAGTTATACCAGAGACCATCCTCAATACAGACTTTGTGGACCCTTATTTTGTCAGGTAAAAAAAGGTCATCTGTGTGATAGGAGAACTCTGCACCTTTTAAACCCAGGGTCAGAAAATGGACATGAGCTCTTTTCACTGGTGTAGATATACCCAGAACATTTGAGTTGATGCCAGCAGAATGAAAACCTGATAGAAAACTAATACCTTTATCACATGAGTGATGAATGAGGCACAAAGTTACATTAAAATTAAAAAAAGAGAGTGACTCATAGCTACTGACGTAAATAAAAATTTCCCCTCAAATATTTCTTTAGGGTTTTTTGATTTGGCAAGGCAACAGAAACTCTTGTTTAATTTTGATAGAACGTAAGGTTGTGAAGCTTTTCCTTTGCCATCAAGATGAAAAATTAACTTTAACCACAGCTGTAGTTGTTGTACAGTGTTCCTAGTAAAGAATTCTGTCATGACAGGGAAACTAAATTAAGTCAATCATATCCAAGGAAGATAATTAGTTGCACAATTCTCACACATGCTAAATTGTATTCAATTAGAAGTAAATTAAATAACTGTGGAAATAAGGTCACTCGAACTTCTATTATATAGAGGAATCTCAGACCTTTTGAAATTGCAGGAAGTGAAGAGAAAGCTCAGACTTCTGGCTTACCAGACAACCTCATGTGTTAGCATTACTCTCTTTTTTCCGGCCTGGGATTCTGCTGTGGAAGTGCATGGGGCTGGAGATTGAGGGAGAAATAGAGGCATGATGTCCAAACCAGGGGGTGCACATTTCCTACCAGCTGCACTGCAAAAACTCCCAAGTCAACTCACCCTATGTCCTATGTCTTATGCCTGAAAAACTTGTCTGCTATGAGTGAACCTTTTGTATGTCTCTACAGCCATCCCTCTCATACAGCCACTTGTCTCACAAAGTAGCATTTCTCTGACTAAAACTAGAAATAATATTTGGCACATAATGAAGTTTTACTGCTCCTATAAAACCTACGTATTTCTGAGTGTCAGTTACTGGCATCATTTGGTCTCATATTTATGTGTGCACAGACAGTCATTTACTGAGCCTGGTGTAACGAGAAAAAGGCTGGCTGGTGAAACCACATCATCCCATCACCCACCTGTAAAATATAGTTAACTTGAATGCATTTGAATGATTATATATATGAACTAATTAAAGACTGAGTGAATGATTTGTGAAACTGTGGAAAAATAGTTCAAAACAAGGTGGTCACAATAAATTGGCAGTGGTTATCTCAAGGTCATATCAAAGCTATGCTGTCCAAATGATAGTACTAGCTAGCAATGATCTAATTAAAAACTGTATACCAAGTTATAAAAAGAGAGAACAAGAGTAAACAAGTGGCAGAGTCTAGATTTATTTGCCATGAAAAGAAAGCAATCACAGCATGATGTTGAGGTGTCCAGCACAAGGATTCATAAATAAAAAGCAGCTTCTGTAAGCCTGTGCATTTCAGTATAAATGACAAAGCAATAGCAAGCACACTTCAGAAAGTGCAGCCACAGATCTAAAGGCCTGTTGACGAAGATGATTAAGAGGTACAGTTCTTTGAGAGCCCCTTATCAATTTACAAAGTTATGTTCTGCACTGGATTGGTTTGTGAGTCCGAATACAAATGGTTGAATCAAAGAGAATTTCATCAGGGGCAGAGGGTGTATGCGGTGGGATCGCAGGAAGTGTAAGCAGCTGGAGCAAGGCAGTGGACACCACTGTGTCACATATCCTGTGAGCAAGAAACAGTGACCCTTGGCCACATCTCAGAAGATTATGGCACATGTACTGTGGCATGTCAGCATCATAAGCAACCATAGCACAGAAAGAAGGGGAGACAATTCTGCAGTGGAAATGGCAAAAGGCATCATCCCATTGACTTCAGCAGAGATTGGATGATTTCCAGCAATCCAGCTACAGAGAAGCTCTGATTTGTTCCCGATATATAGCAAATTAAACTGACCCAAGAAGACGTTAAATTATGATGGTTTTGTGTTCCTTTTTTTTTTTTTTTAACTATATCTGCTTGGAAATGATTTATTTAAGCCCTAAAAGCTAATTCATTTTTTTGAAATTGTCTGAGAATAAAACCACCTAGACAGAAAAGAAGAAAAGGACTATTTTCTTTCTGATATAAATGTACAACTTTTATTGGCATTTTAGTGCTGCATTCTCTCCTGCATACATATGACCATGCACAATATGGTTTTCTATAAAATATCACTCTTTCAAATTTTCTAATCTGCCATGTTACACAAAACTTTCCATTTCCCTATTTCTTCCTCCCAACCAAGCAAATAAGTCAAACTATTTTAGACCAAATACCAACCTTTCCTGCACTCCTCCTGTGGTATAACTATTTTAATCTTCAATGGGCACTGAAAACAGTATTTCAGGTTAGGGCTGATCAGCATTAACTTTACCCACACTGGTTTTTTTATTATTCTTTGGTAGTAAAACCAAATGTAACATATAACTTTTGCTGATTTTGGAGGCTGTCTTTTCTCCATTTACCCCAGATACCATTTTTGTCATTGCACTGAACAAGTGAGCCATTTTTTTCAGTATCCTACAGACTTTTTCTTTGGCTCAAGAATAATTATTTCTCCATATACCTATATGGTGCTTTTGTCCCCTACAGGTCCAGTCATCCAAACCATCCAGATCTTGCTGAATCTGAACACTTTTTTTTCATTATTTTTCTACACCTCCAAGGGAGCAAATGAGGTTCTAGGGCTTGGTATTTTTGTGCACTTTTTACTGTGTCACAAAGTATTGTTTTTTTTGGTTTTTATTAAAGGATCTTAACATTCTTTTTTTTAAATTAGCTGGTAACTTTTGTGTTCTTTAATGGTTTTGACTGAAATAGTCCACATTTAATCAGATTTTCTTTTTCAAATTAGAGTGAAAATAGAGCAGTCAATTTGGAGAAATTATGTCATATATACTCTATTAAGACTTTTTTTAATTTGTCCTTTGCAGAAGATATTTTCAATTAAACAAGGGTTAAACTGTAGAAAACTAGAGGTCTGCTGGGATTTTTCCATATATCTTCAGGTTTGACTGACTTGAAAATTATGGGAATACCAACACTGGAAAATAATACTTTTATAGAGGCTTCTTCATGTTTTGAGTGTTCTCTCAGGGTCTAAACACGTTTTCAGAGACTGCACAGCTGACCTGAAAAAGAGAGATGCAAGACAAAACAGGTTGGTGCTTTCTGTGCCCTCTTTAAATCTCCTTTTGTCTAAGGCTGAGAGACAGGAAAAGTTTGAGCTTTTTTGACATGTATTAAGAGCCTGACTTCCAGTTCAACTAATTCTTGCCTCAATTCTCTCTTACAAGTGAGTGATAACATAGTGTAATACTCAAGCTTTTTTTTAGTGAGGTGAGTAGGTTTGAAAGGAAGCTTAAAAATATGGTAAATTGAAATTCATGATTTTTGGAACCAGTAAAATTCCCCAAGAGGTTACAAAAGTATAAGGGAAAATAAAGTTGGAAGCTGGAGGCAAGAACAGTAGTTTTTTGAGCATTTAGAGCATGAAAGAAGTTAGTTATATTTTAAGACAGCTAGAGAAAACAGTTTCTAAAGGGAATTTAGCAGTGGGAACTAAAAGAGATAGCTGAGGTAGCCAGGAAAGATGCCTGAAGGCCATAGCAGGATAGGGGCAGCTGCCTAAGTAATTACAGCTCATCTCAATAGAAGCCCTGCATTAAGAAGTAAAGGAAGAAAAGGCACCGACAGTGACACGGGGACAGCAAGACCTGACTAATGAAAGGGCTCTGTAATTCACTGAAACACTGAACATTCTTTGCTTCAATTTTCATATCTTAGTGCAGGCAGGCTCAAAACATTGTGTTAAGGTGGCAGAGGGGACCTGAGTGAACTGACCAGAGTGAGGTGCTCCCCAGCTGAGAGGCAAAGTGTGTGAAGTGTAGATATTCCTCATCCCTGTTTCCTCCTTTAAATGATGTTGATATTAGGGGCTGGATGTTACCTGCATTCTTAGAAAGATCTTTGACTCTGAATGCTATACAGGTATTTGAAAGTATTTTAAAGCAGTATATTTAATGATGGGAGATACCACCCGGGAGCCTAAGTGAGACTTCAAACTACCTGAGCTAATTGGATTTCTATTATTTGAGATAATCTTATTTGGATGCTTGGAAATGAGTTTTACTCTTCATTAAAAGGACAAAGGGCTGTATTTTTAAAGGGCAACACTAATGTATGCACAGAGGGCAAAAAATAATGTTCTCTAAAGCTCTCTATGGGTTCCTGCCAGTTGTGACTAATGTTGGTGCAGGTATTAGGAAAACACAGGCCAATGTGATGATGAAGAGAGAAGACTGGAGATTAAAAGAAAAGTGGTTTGAAAGCTCTACTCATACTACTGTATGAAGAATAATATATAATGTGGGTGTAATAAAAATGACAACATGTTCTGTCATTCTATTTCAGATAATTAGACTGTGATTCTCGAAGCTGTTTCTTGTGGCTGAAGCACTGCATCTGGTTAGAGTAGCCCTGCATTTATATTTTATGTTTAGATTGGATATTAGGAAAGGGTTGTCAAGTATTGGAACAGGCTGTCCAGGACAGTAGTGGAGTTACCATACCTGGAGGTATTTAAATGATGTATAGATATAGTCCTTAGGGAATGGCTTCAAATGGAAAGAGAGTAGGCTTAGCCTACATATTAGGAAGAAATTCTTTATTGTGAGGGTGGTAAGGGTATCTGCCACAAGTATCCCAGAGAAGCTGTGACTGTTCCATCCCTGGAAGTGTTCAAGGCCAGTTTGTATCACGCTTTAAGCAACCCGGTCTAGTGGAAGGTGCCCATGTCCTGGGTGGGGTGAGTAGAATGAGATGATCTTTAAGGTCCCTTCCAATCCAAGCCATTCTATGATTCTATGTTTTAGTGGTAGCCTTGGCAGTGCTGGGTTAATAGCTGAACTCAATTATCTTAAAGGTCCTTTCCAGCCTAAATGATTCTATGATTTTATGGTTTCCTGTGTTTTCAGTCTGGAATCTTTTCCTACTGCCCAGTTTGAGATGCAATGAGTCCAGGTCTGAAGACATGTAATGTCGTCATGGGACACAGAGAAAAAATCCGGGTAAGGTCCCCTGATGGTTCCCCATCATGTCAGTGTGTGGAGCATTCATGTCAAGCCTGGGATCTGCCAGGAGCCAAATGGCTTACCATGGAGGAATACTCAAGCATAGAGGAAGGGGAAAATGAGACCGGATCCAGTTAGAAAACATCATCTCTAATGGCCAGCACAAAATTGCTGCTGAAAGTCATGACAGATTCTGGTAGAAAACCACGACAACGTCCTGCTGCCCTCCTTTTGCAATGCCTTTACTCTAACAGATCCACTTTGCTTGGCTGTCTGCAGAAAAGAAACTGAAGTGGATGCAGGAACCATACAGGAGGCCTAACTTCTGCGCAAATGTTTGTCAAAATAATTCTCTATAAACAAAGAGCTTTTTTCAATGATTCTTTGGAGGCTCTTTTCCTCCACAGTAAAATCTGTTGATCTGCTCATTTGTGTTTTTAAGTACTTTCCAAGCATCTTCAGCAGAAGCAAACAGGATACTGTAACCCTGAGCATCTGAAGACATGTAACTTAATTCTCCTCAAAGAAAACAAAGGTAGGGAGCATGTGATCTACCCTCACCATCCAAACAAAGGACTCAGCTCACAAAAAGTCTAGTGACACTATGTGCAGACAGTGAACTGCTTGATGAATAACTGTGAAGAGCAAATACAGGAGATTTTAAGTCAGCCTGTGGGAAATGCCTGCAAAGACAAAGTGGGTGCCTTTAACTGCCAAAGTATTTGCTAACATGCCTTGCTTAGTTTCTCTTTCTGTCAGATGCCACACCCAGCTGTGTCTGAGCTGCTGACACCAGCGAGAATTGTTTCTATCCCTCTACTAAGATCTATGGGGCATAGTTTGGCTGCTTGGCTTGATATAGTAGTGTCTTAGACAATATATAGACTACTGGTCGTGGTAGGTGATGAATATAGGGGAGAAGAATTTCAGTTTACAGGTTCAATATAATTAATGAAGTGTTACTAAAGCATTTTAAGAGAAACTGGTTCCTGCATTTACAATGTGCTGTAATGATTTATTTAGAAGTCTCCCTTTAGACTCAGTATACAAGTTACAAATGATGCAAAATGTTGCTGATCAGAGATATTGACAATCGCTCATTGGTATTGACATATGCAAGATTTTCCACTGGTTGCCAGTGCAATTATGAACTGACTTTAAAGACTTGCTTTTGGCCAAACGCTAAAAGAGGACCTTATTTCTCATCTTATTTCAAAGTTTCTCCGATCTTACTCTTCAGTTGTTTCCTCCAAAATAACAACAACAATAATAATAATTTATTATTATTATTATTATTATACTTTATCTTCTGTCTGTTTAGGACTGTTAATTCAGGTGGAAGAGGTGGTGATGATTTCTAAGCGATATTTCCAACATCACCCTGTGGTGGGGGGAAACAGTTTTCCCCCTGAAGTTATAAAATGGTAAAACCCCAGGGGGTGGTGACCCTTGAGGTTTTACCCAATGAGCGCTTTTGCAAAATATAAACATATCACAAGCAGACCGGAGGAGAAGGTAGTTGTAGCTGAATTAGAAGAAGTAGCCATGTTGTAGAGCCATGAGGAGAAGGGGTAGGAGCCCCCTGGGGGGCTCTGGCCCCCCAGCCCTGGCTGGGGGCATAGAAACTCGGAAACAGTGTTAAACTGGACTGAGGTCTGTGACTGAGAGGCTGGAAGTTTTTTTTCCTCCACTGTGAGCAGCAGAAGCGGCGGCGAAAACAACACGAACCAAAGAAACGATGGCAAAGAGCCAGAAGATAAGAGAAGCAGCAACAAGCACACAGCCGAGCAAGAGAGACACAGAGCTGTCCGAGAGATGAGAGCCAGCAGCAGAGAGAGAGCTAAACTCTACAGAGACAAAGTTTGGGTAAGAACTGAAACCAAAAACCCCCAACCCGTCTGACCCCTCCTAGAAAGGAGGAGGATGATGAACTCTTATTTGAAAGAGTCTCGAAGTGCTACAGCACTGCAGAAAGGAGATGAGAAGCTCCGAGAAGGAATGCGGAGGGGGTGACCTTGGCCCCCCCACTGCCTTGTGAAGGAGCACAGAAGCTCTGTAGGGGAACTTGAAGATAGGGGCCGTCACGAAGACCCCTGTACTTCATGATATGACGTAGTGAAGTGACCCTTGTCCCGGTGAACACAGCCTATGGAAGAGAAGACCCACGCTTGGAGATGATGGACCGAGGGGCTTGGATACCCCCTCGTGTGTACTGGCAGAGATCCAGTTACAGCTGCTGCATGGAAGAGAGAGAGATAGACTGCTATTCTGAAGAGAATGCTGCTCTGAAAGTGGAAAGGATCTTTCCTTCTTCCCTCCTGGACTTTTATTTGGAGGGGAGAAGAGATTTGATCCATTGTAAATACTTTTATGTCATGGTAGAAATAGTTAAGATTGTATATAATGTATTGTAGTATTTATTTTGTACAGTCAGTGTAATATATATCCCTTTCCCCCATTTTGAGTCTCGTGTGGTGTCTGGAAAACCCATATCACGCCAGGTTGAGATGTGGGAGGGGGTTTGGACTAGGAAATTGGATTTTTGTGGCTCTCAAACCATGACACACACCAGTAAAAGTCTTTTTCTCTCAATGAGATATTTGGAAATAGGGTTCAAAATTCACATTTTGAATATGTTCTTCAAAAGAGTCTAAGTGATAGAAAAGAAAAACCTCACCGGCTCCTTCACTGAACTGAGGGGTTCTGATGGAGCCAGTTGTATTTCTACATAAGTCCCTGTGTTCTGTGTTTCTTTTGACTAGGAATATCTGAAAATATCATGGAGTCTTGAAAATAAATGTTAGGAAGACTCAGTATGTTCCTGAAACAAATTTGTAGAAACCAAGCCTCTCCACTTAGCTAAGATCTGAAAATTTAGCTCATGAATGCCAATAGGTCAGAGAACCACGTGAAAGCATCTCTGAAGTGTACTGAATTATAGAATTATTAAGGTCAGAAAAGACCTCCAAGATCATTGAGTCCAACCATTATGAAGGTGAATTAGGGAAAGGAAGACTGGTAAAAATATTTTAGTTAAACTGCAGCCTCTCACCTGTGTTCTTGCCTGAACTTCAGGGCTCAAACTCACTGAATTTTGCTTCTGAGATCTATTTCCTTTTGTTTCATATGAATATCAAGAGGGGACTCGATTAGCTGAGACATGTTATTCTTGACACAGCCTGAAAGAAAGAATTTTCCCCTCAAGAGTGTGTGACACCCAGCATGTAGGCTTCTGCTTTAGAAACTCTGTTGCTCATTATGGAAATGTTAAGTTTACTCTCTACTCTGGCAACTCTGTTTCTGCAGAAAAGAATAATACATCCAGCAAGTTATCGTATTGCCTGTGGACTAGCACCAATAAACAAATCTCTGTCTCCTTGTGCTTGAAACAGCTGCCGGTGATTACCCTCCTCCCGTGGAGACAGAAACACATCTGGTGTCTGTAGAACAGCAAAGAAACAGAGAGGAGATGAGCCAAAGCAGCCATCCTTGGTGTGCACAGCTGCAGCATCCTAACACTGCTGCTCCACCTGAGAGCCATGGCTCATGTAAGTAGCACCCCAGGATGGTCATTAGGAGAAGGAGGAAAATACAAAGGGGACTTTTCCTCCTTCATATTTTTCACTTTGGCTGAACCACTCAGCTTTGTGGTTCAGATCCCTATGTGGTTTTCACTGTTCCCATTCTTTTATGTTCCTCATGGTCATGTTAAAAAGATGACCAAGATGGCCTAAATTATCACTTCTGTAATCTTTGATGAAAATTTCCCTGTGTGAAAAAAAACACAACATCTACCACTCTTCAGTTCCTATAATGGCTTATATTGTGACCTGTAGAAAAAAATGATTGAGAAATTTTCCATCTGAAACATCATCATTTCGGTATTGTCCACCAGCAAAACACATCAAACCAGAAGCCTAGATCCTGTAGTTATGAGGTGAGTTTTAAGGAACGGTAAGATTAAAAAAAAGAAAATAATGTGAAAGGTATGAAGCCCATATGTGTGTTGCTTTGCATGTTTTTATCTTTTTGTGGCAGAATTAAGGTTTAAAACATATGGCAATATATGAAAATGAAAGGTGAGATTCTCATAGGTTACCTCATATTCATGTTGAGTTTCATAAAAAAAATATAAAAATATTAAATATTGTGAAAGAGTTGGCAACATGTTTGTGTACTGCAGGGTATGGTGGAACATGTCCATATATTTGTTTGAATTGTTTATTCTCTTACACTTATGAATTAAAAGTAAGTTTCAAAATTGCCCCTCCCCCCTTTTTAGTCCCCAGAGCAAAAGGAAGATTTAATTAAAAATAAAAAAAAAAGCCCAAGTAAAAAATCCAAGTTTTGGTTTATTTCTTTTTGACAATTAGACCTTCGATATAGAAAACAGCTGCATGAAAAAACCTTCAATGTTTATTCAAAAATCTAATTTCTATGCCAATAGCTTTGTTGAGAAGCCATTTTCTGTCATGTGAAAGGAAGATCTGACACAAGTTGTGCCATATTAAAGCGTATTCTATCTGGAGCAAAATCAATACAGGCTGGATGCTGGCAAAGCTGCTGTAATCTGGTATCAGCTATTATCAGGGTGAACTGACTTGACTTTACATCTTCATATGTATCTGTTTTCTCCACTTCTTCCTTTTCTCTCTTTCGTTCCTGTCAGCATACCTTGCTTTGCAGTTGGGCAACATTTATTGTTGTTGTTTTCACTCTTCTATGCCTAGCTGCTATTCCCATTAGGAAAACCTTTTCCCTTTTCTTTTTTTATTTTTCACTTGGGTGGTGGACAGCTTTAATTTTAGTTTAATAGCATTTGTTATTATGCCAAACAAAGTGATAAAGTTAGAGAAAAAAACTGTTCTTCAGTTAATGGCAACTGTGAGAGTGATAAGGAGAGGAGTATTCCTGAATGTCCAAAAGATCATGACTACAGAGTGTTGAACACTACCAATTATAATTCTGTATTTTCCTTTGCTTATTTAAAGAACAAAGTGAATAATGTGTGTTGCTATGCCACATCCAACAGAATAATATTTTGTTTTCATCAGGTTTGACTTTGATTCCAGTAGTTCTCATTTTAGTTTATAGTTTCTTTCTTTTTTATACTTTAACTTTTAATTTCTTCATTAATGGCATGAGGAAGAAATGTCTGGCACCATGGGAGAGGAAGAGCTACCTCTGTCTCTGAGCACAGTGAGTTGGTAAAGATTTATTTTACTTTATTTATTTAAATGACTGTTTTCTCTCCAAGTGAATTGCCCTAAGTCCCTCTGCTGAAAATGTGATAACTGTTGAGGCTGAATGCTTGTAAAAGAGAGGAATACAGTAGGCTCATACATTTTCTGGAGAATTTTTATGAGAATCACTTTTTACAAAATTTCCCAATTGATTTCCTACGTTATTACTCCTCTGGCTCCCAATAATGTTATTTAGACAGAGAAATATTCTGACAGCATATCTTCCCATTTATACTTTGCTTACAGCACTGGCCTATAAATAGGCCATTATAGTCTGGAAAAAAATTACAAAGAATAAAACTTTTCCTTCATGTTTCTCAAAAAATACAGTCTAACTAATAGTTGTCCAACATGCATTAGCTTTTATAATTTATATTTTTTCCACCATACTAAGCATGCAGAGATGGACTAATTTGTTTAATAAATAGGTATGAATAGTAACCAGGTAATTTTATATCCACAATGCAGACCTGATTATATGGAATATCTATGTTTTCAAGGAAAGAACTATGAGAAAGCCATGCAGCAGTAGCAGCAAGCCTAGTAGACCTATTACCATGGCATAAGTGACTTTTAGGTCAGTGAGGTTAAAAAATACTTACTCCAGACTAGTGCAAATCCAGCTAATCAGTTTAGACAAGGCAGTCAGTATGTGCTAATATGACACCCACAATAAGACTAATGTGGTAGTTCTGTGCCAAATTCTGCCTCTCATGCCTGTGGAAAGTAGTGCCATTAGCTTCAGTCTTTATACATATGCAGGAGGTGAATACATTAGTAAATTAATCAGAAGAGCTCCTTGGAGGAGGCAGCAGGTGGCAGATGCCTTGAGGGGCTGCTCTGGTTAGCAGATTGCCCCACTTCTTCTGTGCAGAGCATTAGTTTCTACGGCACCAGAAAATACTGGAGCCAGGGACACCTGCTGGTGTAAAAAAAGACAAGGTTTAGATAATTGCAAATATTCCATTGATGAAAAGGTCTCCTTCTACTATTTGTGGCGGGGGAGGAGTCCTGGGTGTTGGTTGTCTGCAGTGGACCCATATTCTGGTTCTGAACCTGTGGTGCCTCAGTGTGAAGTCTTTGGGCACAGCAAATTTTAGTTCCAGGTTTATCATCAGTATCTTTATATCAATATCATCATATCAGTAGGGGAAAGCTTATCTAGAATATTACATCTATTCTTGTCACAAATCACAGAATATTGTAATAGAAATCCTGAATCTGCTCTAACATCCAAAGATTTGTTTATCTGCAGTTACATCATTTTTTAGCAACAGCAATGAAACTATGTAGGTCTACTGGCTTTTGGGAAATTAGCGGATTTACTTCAGTATTAGAAAAACTCAGTATGTTCTATGGTGCTTGACTAAGACTTAAATGGTTTTCTCTGGGCATTTGTATTCAAAATGTTAAATTCACAGCATGAATGATAAAATTTCACCAAAATTTCACTCCCTACAGAATTTTGTTATGTGGTAGACTGCCAAAAGGATGTGTCTTCTGTGGGGTCCTACTAAACAAAACCAATTAGGGTCTAATCCTGCTCACTTACTTAATCCTACTCACTTACTCCTGCTCCTTCTGAACCTATGCCTTATTGCATGACTTGGAGGAGAATGGTAGGGCAATGGCAGTCACCAGAAGGCAGTGACTCCTTTTCTGAGGGATGGAGGTACAGGATGTGAGAAGTACTCTGAAAAAATTGAGAAGGGCTGTGCCAATGAGCCAAGGAAATGTCTCAGGGGCTGAGATACAAGGAGCTTTTGAAGGAGAGGAAAAATGACTGATCAATGACTGAGCAACAGCAGTGAACAGTTGGCCTCTCAAAAGAAGGTATGTGTTCAGATTGAAGACAAAGGCACTGATTGTTAAACACAGGGTTATAGTAGATATAAAGAGGTGAAATGTCTGTATAAACTGATATTGTCGCAACAACAAAATTGTATAAACTTGCCATGAGCAAATTAAGTTGCATATTAAAGTGTTCCCAACCACCAATGCAATGCCTGAGCAGCCATCTCATAAAAGTAGTTGAAGCGAGAAACCATTTTCAGAGGGAACTAGATAACAGGATTATGTGATGAGGTTACAAGATAAGACTGGCAAGATGCAATTATCTACATCCCTTCCAGGCCTATTTCTCCTGGAGAAAAAAAGGAAATCAAAAGCAGTGGCTTACAATGTGCTACAGGTGTGCATGTGAACTAGCCTATCCCCTCAATTTGCCAAGTCTGGATACTAATTTGACCAGTCTAGGAGTGTTATAATTATCTATTCTCCTCAATAGCCCCTAGATAAGTATGCTGATGTTGAATGGACTGTTCAAAGGTATGGAATAATATGCAGTTGATGCGTCTAACTACTTGCCCTTCACTGTAGCAATGTTCCTAACCCCCAAAACACTCTCTTGCTTAAAAGCCACCAGCAAGTAATAAATACTAAAAACGTCAAGTAAGATGGCACTGATGCTACTAGAGAGAAGAAAATATTCAGGAAATTTTGCAACTCCTTGGCCTTTTTCAGATTTTCGTTTGCAGGTACTTATCAGCAATTCATCAGCTTGTCGGTTTGCCCCATAATCTCTGAGTGCTCTAGCGAAGTTCCAGCCTAGCACAAGCAAAACTTTCTCTCCAGTTGCTAGGTAACTCCTGTGTCTCTTCATCTGTGGTACCTGTTATTGGCTGTTCATATCTTTATTTACTTTTCATCTTGACCATAATAATCTAATATAACTGGACATAGAGCCTCCAACATTTAAAAGACTTTGCACAGTTACCAGTGCTGCAGTCTATCTGTGGCTTCCCTTCAGCTCAAGTTAAAGGGAAGTTTAAGTTCTCAGTTTTGGTTGGTTCTATGTGTATTTTAAGACTACTTTGAAGTTGTGAATGGGAACCATTCTATAAGAGATTTGATCCTCTAGTGCAATGGATCACCTTGTAATATGTAAATTCTGCTGTCAAATTCTGGGGAGGGAAATAAATAAGGAAGTAACAAATAGAAAAAACTCCTTCCTTAAGAACTAGGGATGACAAAACCGTCATCCTAAGTATCCAAGCAACCTAAGTATTTTCTAAACTCCTCCTTTGGGAGATAATGAAAAGACAGAAAAAAATATGCATACTCATGTTACTTACTGCATTGTTAGGAATACCAGTGAGAAAAGTGGCATAAAATTATATGCAAATCAAAGGAATAGAAGAACAACTGTCTTTATTTTGCTGAATTGCAGTAACCTCTAACAGCCTTATTCTGTTCTTCTAACAGAAGAGAACACCCATCATATTACATACAACCGTGGAAGATGGACTAGGAAATGATCAGAATGTATCAGCTGCCTAACTAAGACTCTAAGGTTTGAGGGAATCAGTTTTGACACGTTATTGTCTGCCAGAGGAGAGTTCGGCTGGTAGTGTCTTTTACATGGAGGGATCTATATTCATCCAGCTGTCTATATCTGTCTCTCTACAGAGAGACATTTATCAACTAAATACATTCAGAATTTATTTAATTATTTATTAAGGAAGAAATAAGGAAGCAAACTCAGAGTGTGTCTGGCTGGAAAGAAAAACAATCCTGTATCTCCCCAGTCACCAGCAGATAACCCTTCTTTGCCTTACTTAGAGGGAGAATGTACCGTATTCAACAGATTTCCTTCACAGAATGTCTTGGCAACCAAGAAAACACTATGAACTTCAGAAGGATTCATCAAAATCCTTTTAAAATCAATGAACCATTGATCTAAATATACAAATAATATAGAAAAAATTTCAAGTGGTTTCTTACAACATGTTCTGACAGACTCTTCAAGTGCTTCATCAGTTACTTACTATAGGCAATTGGCTGAATTTTCAACTTAAACAGACAGCTTTCTCAATGGAAAATGGACAAATAAAAAGCTCTAGATAAATGAACACCCCAGGATGCTGTGTGCAGTCAAACCCTGTTGGCTGGTGCTGGTAGTAATCTATATCATTTGATATTTAGATGTCCCCAACTTTCCCTTTTTACACTACTTTACTTTGAAAGCTAGAATGTTCATAAGTTTCTCACTCAAGATGCTACACAATAGGATACCTTGAATTTTTGCTTATGTCATGGTCTTGGAGCTATATTCATGACTCAGAATACATTTGAAAATTATTTGCACACAATATTATTTCCTTCCCGATGGGAAAAACTGATGTTTTGGAGAAAACACGTATGTTTGACTTTTAGACTATCCATCCATGAAATCCAGGTCTGCCCCCTGAGAAGCTGGTATATGTAATATCTGTTTCTATGATATGTAAGATATGCCTGGAACACTGGATATGCAATAGAAATCATGGTATTTTATAATCTTGAATCATGATTTTATCAGGTGTTTGAGGCTTCTCTGGAAGAAGCCATGTCTACTACATCTACTGGAGTTGTTCTTCAACCAATAATTTCTTTCATTCTCCATTCTTTCATCTGTTTCCATCCACCTTGCACAATGAAAGTGATTCTGTGACAAATAAATCAACATCAATAACAAAAATCAGAATTAAGTTGTACCAACAACTTTAGAAATACAGTTTCATATTGCTAGGATATTTGGCTTTGTATCCTTGGCATACTGTTAGTCCAGTCTTCTTTTACTCATGTACATACTTGAACACACATGTAGAGTGTATCAAAGGGCAAAGAAGACAAGGCACATCTTAGACACTTTAGGAGATTGTGGAGAAGTTTCTCTGTGCTTTGAATGAATATCATATTCATTTAGATAACATGGTGGGATTGATAAATCATATTCAAAATATCTTCTGTAGTTGCCCAATTTAAGTGTTGTACCAGAAATTTTGTTTGATCTAAGCCTCCTTTCCACTGCTTTATAGAATAATGATCCACCATTGCTGCTCCTTTTTCTTACATTCATTTATTCCCCATGACCCATTCTTAGCAAGAGGGCAAACCTGTGTTTGAGATTGTTATTCATTTGGGAGATAAGAGCCCCCAGAGGCTGAGAAAGGACTAGAGTTTAGCTCTTATATGTTGCTGAATGCTTTAATAATCAGAAAATTACATGGAAGAGTCTTTGCTTGGCTGATTTTGAGTTGAACTCAGTACTCTGTTGATGTATCAAGAATAATTTGTGCAGGATTAGGTAGTGCCTTTAAGCTGCATTACAATACAGGCACCACTACAGCTCAAACTGGAGAAAGAGGTTGAGGTTTAGATGTCTTGTGGAAGACATAATCTAATATAGCTGGTTAAGTACCACTAGAGCCAGGTTATCTCTGACAGTAAGTGAGCAAGAACTGTTCTCTATAACTAATGTGCTTAAAATCAATTTAAGATTATTTTGATAGTGGAAGGTATGAAGAGAGATACAGGTAGAAAAAAAACCCAAACCAAACCATGACAGAGATTAGGTGGTAATTCAGAGGTTGAGGCATCCAGTCCAGGAGGATAAGAAAGAATATTCTAAGTGAGAAAAATGAGATGGAGAACAGTTTTGTCTTATCAGAAAAAAAATAAGAATAAATTACTTGCACCTGTACTTTTACACTACTGAATGACATGGAGTGAAAAGGAGTGGATTGCAGTCAGGCTAAACATGGGCTTCGAAGTTTTTAATATCACAAGAAGGAAAGAAGTAAAGAAGACATATCTGGTGGGTATCTTTCCTAGTAATACCTAGGAGGAAGTGGTGCTTTCCCTTGTGTGAACCCACAGCAGTGTTTGTCACACCCACCTTCATGGAAAAGTAATACATTGGGAACAACTAAATACAAAAGCACTGTCTCTGTCTCATGAGTTCTATGAGCTCCAAATCACTGGAGGCCAGGAGAATTTTGGGTGGGTGTTATTGCATGTGTTTTGTGGCTTCTCTACCGTTTGCTTGTCTTTTCAAGTTAATATGAACTATCTAAAATGGTGTTGTCTACACCACTCTTCTGGATTGTTTGCTTAAAAGGGGAAGACATGATTCTCCAGATTTATTCGACCTTAGCACTTTGTTAAGGACAAAAGAGTAATTCTATGGTACTGCCTATCTTGCCCTATTGACCTGGAAAGGAAACAAAGAGCTACTTTAAAATGGTCTTTTAACTTCCAGGTAGATAAATTCAGGCGAAATGATTTCTGTTTATGGTGACTGGAAAGTTTGGTTCACCAGTCTAATTTTTATCTTGCCAGAAACAAGAGAAAAAGACTAAGCAAGACTGTTTCTTCTCCCTTTAACATCTAATGCTCAGGTTCTCACAATGATACCCTGATATAAATCACTTTGCTTTTCTTTCACAGGCAGACATTTATCTTCATCGAATACACATTAGCTACTTCTCTGGGTTTATCTGCTCCTTCTCCTGAGGACCAGCATTGCACCTGCTTCTTTGTTTGTTGGTTTGTTTTTTTTTTTTTTTTTTCTTTTACACTGGCTGTCTTCTCTTTAAGAGCCTTAATGGATATTTTATTAAAAATCACTCCCCTTTGTTCTGGGGAGTGGGATTTTTTTTTTTTAATGGCTGAGCATGTGTTTTGTTTTTTTTGGTTTTTTTTTTTTTTTTAATGGCTGAGCAAACTCTCATAAAAAACATACACACTTTGGGCAAGTGAATCTCAGCAAGCCAATATTCTGGGCTGTTATTGACAGTAGAACTTTGTAAAATTGGATGGCCAAATTTTCACATCTTTGCGTATAAGATGGTTTTTTTCACTTTCATTGCAAGTCCCAACAAGAAATATTTTTAGGCTTTAAAGGATGATGAATAGTTTTACAAGTCATATCCTTGAAATAATCTTTGTATCTGGAACTGTAAATAAAACAATGCAAATAAAGTAATGTCACTACTTCACTTTATCAATTCGGTCAGAACAAAATATACCTGAAGAGAAGACTTATAAAAAAAATGATGCTTTGAACTTTGTGCACCACAATAAAAGATGCAATCTCGTGTATGTTCTCTAAATGATTAATTGACCTTACATCAGTTTTCTTCTTTTCTCACCAGCCACATGTTTCTTCAAATGTGTAATAAAAGTTAGTGAAGATTCCTAAAATCAAATTCACCACGGGCTGACTCTCGGGTTTTAAATAAGATACTTGAATGCTACAGTTCTTTGGTGAATCTGAAGCACATATTCACACTGATATTTCTTTACAATAATGTGCCCCAAGAGAAATGTACAGATGCTGATGATGAGTCAGCTGCAGAATTGAGTCTTAAACTAGTTGGATTAAAAAAGCGGCACATTTTTGTGGTTGTCTTGCAGACAGTATCTTTGCTTTGTCACTGCTGTCCACAGGTAACATCTGCAAATTTTGAGTGTCACTCTCAAATATTGACTCTTCATTATGTAATAAATTGGAATAATGGGAATACTGTCATATCCTGAATTGCTGAAGCTACTTGAATCTACCTAATGCTTGAGCAGAATGTGTGTCCTGTGCTTATCACACTGCCCTTTCTGTGATAAACACCAAAATGTCCTAATAAAAAGATAATGATGAGCAAATAGATAGTCTGCAAAGGGTAAGGGAGGCGGAATACATATATGCTTACAGAATGTACTTAATTGGGGGAGCAAACCCCTCCCAGCTCTTTTAGTGATTGCATGTATCTTCTAGGAACTTTGTAAAACATATTTCTCAAAGTTTGAAGTACACAAATCTGTAGTGTCCTGGTAATCAGAAGCACACAGTCCATCAACAAAGGAAGATGATGGCAAATGGCACCCAAAAAGACCCCCTTTTTTCTTCTGAAAATATGACTTTGGATGTTACTTCTTAAAAATACTGATTTGAAAATTTTGATCAAAAATTGGCTTAGGCTGATTACCCTGGGCAGGCTGTGAGCGCAGGGTAATATTTTGTTAATGTTCTGTAGGTGTTCCTTTCTTCTGTAACTTGCTTCAGACCTTATGCAGGAATCAGAAATGGATTCAGAGGGCAAGACCATTTACAAGCCTTACCCTCCTCCTCATAAGGCTTAACAATCCCATGTCACCAACTTCTTCCTGTAGGTAGGTCCTAACTACTTGTCAGCCCTGCACAGACTTTCTCTAGTTTTTTACAGTCTTCATGAACTGAGGGGGCCCAAGCCAGGACTAACTCTGCTGTCTACCTTCCAGCCTTCCTCTTGATCCAAAACTCAGGCTTCCAAAGTTTTCCTCCACAATCCTGGGCACAATAGCAAGTTAAGAGCTGGCATACAGTAATTGCCACTGTTGCTCTCCCCTTTATCCTCCCTAGACTTGAGTTTCTGGCATTTGGCAGAGACGCACTGCAGTGTTTTTGAGGAACTCTCACTGCCACAGTCTTGGCTCAAATGTGTTGAGTTTACAATATCTGACTCCTGAAAACTTTCTGGAAGTCCTCCACCAGATCTACACTGCTGAGCAAGGCTGAGATTTTGTTTTGGCACAAAAAATTTTTAGTGGTATAGAATAATTGTGTTAAAAAAAATTTCCCCTCCTTTAGTAAAGAATGAAAAAACTGTGTCCAATTGCATTTCATTTGCTTATCTTTGCTACTATGGAGTTTGAATTGCTGCGGCTTTGAGCACCACTATTTTGTCTTCTGCTTTTCTCTCAATAAAAGGTTGACAAGGAAAAACACAAACTTTTGAAAATCTCTATTTCCTCAAGTAAAGTACTAATTATTCACATTATTCTCAACAAAACATCTTGATAACTATCCTTATACAGTGTAGGAGCTTGGAAACACTGTACATCACACAACATTTTCCAGGAATCTCAATTAGAACTTTAAAGTTAACTTTATAGTAACTGTGTGAAATAGGTGGAGTGCAAATGTGTTAAAATAAGTCATGGGTACAACCTGAATGACTTTACATGACTTTACAGTGATTTAAGACCCTCCAGACCTGACAGTGAGGAAATCTGGGATTTCTTGGTAAGCATAAGCGATTTTTGCAGACTAATATACCCTGAGCTTTCTCCCTTTCAGGCATATTTGATCCTGGCTTAAAAGTGGTGACATTGCTAGGACGCCAAGTGTCTAATCTCTTCAGGCTCAGTCTGAGATGTACCTGGACCTTCCTCATATTTACCAGCTTCCTTTAGAGCATCTTACGGATCTGTATGCTACCATTATATACACAAATATGCTGAATATTTCCACAAATTAGTTTTTCTCAGGGTTAAAAATATGCAATCTGACCAAACGTAAAAGTTTATTGGCAAGAATATTTCTGACAATCAAACAAAAGGGAATATTACAGCACTTTTAGAAATGCAGTTGCTAATAGAGACGGTCCACAACCCCACAGGTTTTGCTGTTCTCTACATAACAATGACACTTGCCTTCATCTTCCTTCAAGAAACATATTTCTGAAATACATAAATTGAAATTTATATTAATGTTAATTCATAATTAGTCCATGATTGTTCTGTTTTGATGAAGTTAAAGGAGTGTTAATTTGGCAATGTGTTGGTTTTGCGGGCAAGATTTTGATAGCGGAGAGGATATAAGGTGGATTCTGTGAGAAGTTGCTGAAAGCTTCCCCCATGTCCAACAGAGCCAATGCCAGCCAGCTCCAAGGGGGATGTCATTGACCAAGGCCGAACCCATAAGTGACAGCAGTAGACCATTTGGGATAACAGGTTTAAGAAGAGAAAAAAGTTATTGCACAGCAGCAATTACAGCCAGAAGAGAGAGGAGTGTGAATGTGTGGGAGAAACAGCCCTGTAGACACCTAGGTCTATAGTGAAGAAGAGAAGGAGGTGCTCCAGTCACAGGAGTTGAGATTCCCATGAGATGCCCATGGAGGTCCACAGGGGAGCAAATATCCACCTGCGGCCCATGGAGAAGCCCATGCAGGGGGATGCCTGAAGGAGGCTGTGACTGTGTGGGAAGCCTGTGCTGGAGTAGGCTCCTGGCAGGACCTGTGGGCCCATGGAGAGAGGAGTCCACGCTGGAGCAGGTTTGCTGGCAGAACTTGTGATCCTGTGGAGGACCCACACTGGAGCAGTCTATTCTTGAAGGACTGTCTCCTGTGGGAGGGACCCACACCAGGGCAGAAGAAGAGTGTGAGAAGTCCTCCCCCTCTGGAGGAAGGAGTGGCAGAGACAACATGTGATGAACTGACCACAACTCCATTTCTCATGCCCCTGTACCTCTAGGGGAAATAGGTGGAGAAAACTGGGAGCGAAGCTGAGTCTTGGAAGAAGGAAGAGATACAGGTAAGATAAGATATAGTTTCATTTCTCATTACCCTACTCTGATTTGATTGGTGGTAAATTAAACTAATTTCCCCAAACAGATTCTGCTTTGCCCATGATGGGCACCGGTGAGGGATCTTCTCTCCCTGTCCTTATCTCGAGTCACTTTCATTATATTTTCTCTGGCCTGTCCAGCTGAGGAGGGCAGGGACAGAACAGCTTTGATGGGCACCTGGCATACAACCAGGATCAACCCACCACAGGCAGCTAGAGAAAAAAATCTTCTGATTCCTGAAAAAAAGATTTTTGAGTATGAATGTATTTAGTCATTCTGTAAATAAGAAATGTCTTTGTTATGTGTACACTGTGTACATCTATTCATTAATTTATTCAAATTTATATGGAACAGAACCGAATTTAATCAGAATGCACTGTTTTCTCAATTTTCAGTATCTATTTGTTAAATAGTTGCTAAGATTAATCATTAATACAGTATTATAATGAACAAAATAATCAAAGATTCTAACAAGATAGGCAATGTTTATGAGAGTTTTAATAAGTTACATTCCGTGTCAAGACTGACCCACCTGGATATACTCCTTTTTGCTTCATTTTTTATAAGATGTAATATTTTATATTCATATTTTACATTTTTATAAAGATTTTAAATTTTAATGAAATACAAGAAGACAAAATGAGCCAAATATGCTTCTTAAGGTTACTCAGTTGTCTTTTCTTGAGATAAATGTATTTTGGCCTTATTTATTTGTTCATATTAATGTACCTTGTATTTATAGTTTAGCTCTCTGGTTTACCAAGGTCTTTTTTTTCTGCTTCCTGAGTTCCAGCTGTTGTCAGGGGATTGATCTCACCAACAGCTAAAATTTTCTTCTTTTAATGATAAATAGATGTGACATTTTACCTTGAAAAGGCCTGAAACATTTTAAAGCTTTTGAACTCGTTTAGGTTGTTGAAAGCCCTCAGTTACCAATCAATGAGAGGTGAGAGTGACTAGCTGAAAGTAAAAGGCTCTTAGAAGAGTTTTTGTCCTGTTGTGCCCATATGTGTAAGTGGCTTTGTTTAAGTGTGGCTTAGTGTAGCTCAGATTCACCTAGTGAACAACTGAAGATTAATTGCAGATGTCAAGGTCTTCAGAGAAAAATAGCTGATGCAGCCTCATTGTCTTCAGATGAGTACAACTGTACCTAGTAAATGATACCTTTTCCTACATATTTTTTCTTAGAATACCTTTTGAGACTTATCATTATATATCCCATTTTCGAGATCTTATTTTGTCCTTTGAAAATAGTTTTAATGCTGGATGCTATGTGACAGAGCCTTTTGCAGGCTGCAGTAGTTTCAAAACTCCTCCTTTTGCCCAGACACCAGATGGAAAAAAAAAAAGAGCAAGCCTGTAGAGAAAGTTCTGCTAGGAGATAGAAGAGAAATAACCCAGCATCATGAAATAACTGTGCAGGTAGGCAACTGGGAACAGGAATATGCAGGGTGGAGCACATTCCAACTGATCCACTGGGAGCCACCTGCATGATTACTCCCAAACTTAGAAACAACCTGGGCAGGACTGGACATAAACAAAACACAGGGTCCTGCCTTTCCAGATTCTTTTCATCAGATAGGTTCATTTCCTAGCTGTATTTGTTGTTCTAGCCTTTATGATCATACTTTTGGCAGGTTAACATCATAAAAATAGAGCACATTTTTAATACCAGTGGAAATATTTTACTGGCTTATATTTATAAAGATGCAAAATTGTGTTGATAAACATGCATGCAAGTTTCAGATTTCAATTCTTTAAATGAGTTTTACCTTAAGAAAGACTTTGTAACTGAGTGCTTTAAGATCATTGAGTCCTACTCTAAACCTTACACTGTCAAGTCCACTCCTAAAATATGACCTTAAGTGCCATATCTAGATGTGTGTTAAATAGCTCCAGGGCTGGCGACTCAACCACTTGCCTGTGCAGCCTGTCCCTTAAACATGGGCACCTAGTGGCAGTTGAGACACCTAAAGATCCTTCTCCTGAATTCCAGCTGCATTTCCACATCTACACAGGTCTCCTACAAGTCCTGTATTCTATCTGCCAGGATAGGAGAGACGTCTCCGTATAGACGCCTCAGATACTGCTGAAGGATTCAAATGTCTTTGAATGCCCTTGTTTAAACAAGTAAATTGAACTCTGTGTGAAAATTTACTGTCTACTCTGGAGTATTTAGTTAAGCTCTTTCAATGAATAATGGACAGAAATAGGGTACTTGTAAGATAATTTTATCATGCCATCCTGAGTGGAGTCCAAAATAGGGGGAATTATTATCTGCAGGTATTTGTCTTTACTGTTGATAGGAGACAGCCTTACACTCATTGTCACCTCAACCCCAGCCATCTCCAGTGCCAGACATGTTCATCTGAGCTGGTCACTCCAGGGTACATAAATTGCCATTAAAGAGAAATGGGCATTCTTAAGAAGAGATTGGTTTTACCTACTTTTTATTGTCTAGATGACATGAAGCAATAAATCCCACCCTAGATCCTTAACTTTTAAAAACCTTGAAAGTTAGGTGAAAAGAATCCTAGATATAGTGTTCTTCAGAGAAAAAACTTTCCTTTATTTGCGCATACATCTCAAAATGGTTGAGCTTGGTGCAGAAAAAATGCAGATACTAGACCACAAATTACACTGACTACAGAATAGGCATATAATGATGTGGTAATAATACAATTATTGAATATAAATTCTGAAGGTGTAAGTAGGATGCTTTTGTTCTATGGTCTGTGTTCCAGCTTTCTCTACTGGGGTGAATATTTCACTTTGTGGATGAAATCTTGATTAGACAGCTCCACACAGCTGTGGGATGAGAATTATATAATTAACAGTGAGTGCTCAAACCCAACATGTGGCCATGGATGCACACCTGCCATGCAGTAATGGGAGTGAATTTTCTTTTAGCATGCACGTATGGGCTAATGTGGACCATACGGTGATATTTTTTTCTTTTCCATTGGCTATGGGAAGAGTGGGAAAAAAGTGAAGTCTTTATTACAATTTTTGCTTACACTAGTCTTCATCTGCCTTCTTAATTAGTTCTACTGTGTGGTTGAGACTCCACATAGGCTGTCATGCCACAGTGAAGACCTATATATTATAATATAGCAATTATATTATTTAACCTCACACTTTCCTGAATGAATGACTAATTCTATCTCACGTCCTGCAAAGCATTTGTGTTTGGCAAATATGTGGCTGCTGTTTTTAACGACTGAAACTTACTTGTTTCGATAGTGTTGGTCCACTCTGTTATCCAGTCCCTCCAGCCATGAGTGGAATAACAAAGATGAAAGGAGAGTAGTCACTGAACTAAAAATCTTTTATATCCTTTTTATGCCATACACTTTCAGGATTCAAGTTCCTGGTGGGTGGGGAAACTATTATGAAAAAGAATTGAATTTTTGAAGTTGGGGTTTTATTTCTAAAATACAGAAGATCCTGTTGGGATTATTAGGCATGCTTTTTGGGATATGTCTTCTGAACTCTATCACTTCCAGTGGTCTCAAATATGCATAAGATAATTAACATTAATTGCTATTATTTCTGATTTTCATCGACTGCATTTTTGGCACTGAAATTACTAATTTTGCGGTCCATTTTTGCCATAGAGAGTAGAGATTTTCTTTCTTATATGGCCTATTGTGGTATATAGTTTCTGATTTACAGTCTAATACTCATTGTCCACATGCTGAACAAATCTCTTCCATGAACTTCAGCATTTGGCTTCTGACAGCATGGGAAGATCTTCATGATTGAGTAGACTGTGAACAGCCAATAAAAAATTATGCACATCAAGAATTCATAAAGCTATGCAATAAAGTTTATCAGAAAATCATGGTTAACACTTTTTTTATTGAAACTGGCTATATAAAGATTTCAACCTGAGAAATATTCTAATGGCATCAGTGAAGTGTTTTACTGATCTCAGAAAGTCAGGTTTAGTTTGGGTGACTGTCACTCACATGTATCCACGTATGTTAGCACAGGATTTGTTTTTATTTTAAATTACTTTTCTGCCCCGCTAGGAGAAACTAGGATATCACATTTCATCTTCCTAAAACCCAGTCTGAGGCAAGAGAGCAAGCTCCATTTCATATACGTAGCAGCCATGCACTGAGAGCTTCTGCTTCAGAGTATTATATGTTTCTGTCCTTTTTCATTTCTCTTAAAACTATTCATTAATTTTCTGATTCTCCAGATTCCTTGAGATTAGGTGTGAAGCTCTGTTTTATTGCATCTGTAACAGTATACTGCAAGAGGGTGAAGGTTGTCAATTCAATGTTAAATACCATCTTGGGTTACAAATATTCTTTCCTCATTTTCTTCCCAGACCTAAGCTTTCCTCTGTGCTTTTTGAGCTATTCAAGTTACACTACTCTTTTATTTGGTTGCATGCTCAACATGCCATTCTTCTACTGGAAATGGTACTAATGTGACATAAAATACAAGATTTTTATCCTATCAGCAAGATGTACAAAAGTCTAAATTGATAAATCATGTTTTCTTATCATGTCATCTTACATCATGACATCTGTCCGTATTTATGTGTAAGAATTCATTGAATAATTTCTAAAATGGAGAAAGTAAATTTGAAAACTATTGAAATAACACTATCTCCCTGTAGGAGAATAATTCAATATCAAACTTCACTGAATTTAATTTAAATACTATTTTAAAAGAAAGGATGTCACTTTTAAAAACATTTGAATACTTGATTTTTTTCCCCACCTTTCTAAATATTTTAAATAAGATGTTTATTTTTCTTTGGTTTACTATCTTTGGTTTAATTGGTTTCTTGTACTATATCTTTCAATTTAGAATACTCTTTAAAAATAAATCTATTTCACTTCAGTAATAGCATAAACTATTTCATTTTTCTACAAATTGACCTCCTATGGATGTTTCAGTTTATGTAAAATTTCAAACTTTTGGTTTGATTCTGAATAAAAATGACAGTTTTTCAACTTTTAAAAAGCACATCAAGACTGTAAATTTATTTTTCCATCTCAATTCTTTTTTGTGCATTGTGATTAAAGTGTTATCATCTATTCAGTGGCTTTCTTCTTCCTTATTGTTTCCTACTGTAAAGTAGTCCAGAATGACGGGTAGGTATTAGACATACATCTACTGGGTGTCTGTAGTCAGGTGAGATGAAATTCTTCCCATCCCTTCAGGAACTGGAAAATGTCAGGTCTTCTGCTGTCTTACATGGAGGTGACGGATAAACCTGTGGTATGACAGAGTAGAATGCTGTCAGGGAATTTGGTTTCTGTACTCTCTTAGACAGAATTAACAGATTTGGGATAGCTCCTAAGAAGGCACAAGGAGTTGTGCTGAATCCACGTCAGCAAATGACAGGCAGAAAGGGACTGTGTAAAGTTACAGAGCAATGGCAAACATAGCAAGGAATTCTCTGAAAAGTCACCAAAGGACCTCTCTTTGGTTTTGTGACCATGTGCTAAATTACACAGTCTTAACCTGTTGATATGGATACTGACAGATATTAACAGGTGATCCAGCACCCAGGAATCCATGTGGAGGCATCAGACTTTCCCACAAGGTCACTGTTTTATCCACCAGATATCCTCAGTGTATTTGGTGACTAATTCACTCATTTGACCCCAAAGCAGTCAACAAAAGTCTCTTTCATTCCTTCAGTGTCTCCACCTGTGTAGCATCTTTCAGGTGCCTGCATTTAGAGATGAAAAATCTCTTGAAAGGAACTTTATTTTGACTCTTTACCATTTCAATGTGCTTTTTTCTAAAGAAAGGAATGAACCGATTTTATATGAATCATAAGGATGAAAAACAGATAGTGTCTTTGTGTGTGTATGTGTGTGCATGAACTACAGAGGACTGAATACTAAATGGATATATATGCAACACTACGGTGAGATCTGATTGATATTTCTGCAAATTAATTCCAAGTCAGTGGTACACTGTTCCATGTCATGGGTTAGTGATGCACACACTCTTCCATAGGCATAACATTCTGTTCATACAACTCCCATTTGCTATGGGTATCAACCAGTTGATCATCCAGCAAAGACTGCTGTTTAAATTGCTGATTTCTTTTGCTGGTTAGTGGGCCCTAATGACCTAAGGACAGAGGACTTACAGAATGCTCTGTAGTTTTTGCTGTAATTGTGTATACAAAAGCCTGATGTTAACAAGAACCATTTCATTTCCTCTGTGTAAGATGACAGGCAGTCTTCACTGGCACAAAAAAATAATTGCTTCAGGGGCCTGATCCTGCAAATGTGAACGTTTCCTGGGATGAGTTCAGTGTATTTCATTCCCCTTTATCTCCAGCAGCCCTAAAAGTCAGTTGCTGGCACTGTGAGGAACACTGAGCATCGCTTTTCAAACCCGAAAAGGATGAAGTTATTTACCAGATTCCTAGCAGTGGATGATATTGCTTAATGTGATATCCATTCCAACTGCTGAGAAAATTTAGATAGGCAGAATGCAATTTCTCAAATTGGCATTTGGCCAGGACAGTGAGAGTACACTCTTGTTACAAGGGCAATGACATCTTTAATCCTGCCTGAAGACAGCAATCCTTTGTAATAACTGCTCCCTAACATTTTTTTCCCAACATTGATTTTGAAAACACTCCTGAGTAGTGCCCCAATTAAAAAAGAAACCACAAAAAACTAACAACACAAGATCAAAATGAAAAACAAAAGTAAACTAAAAGAAAATTGGAGATTTAAAATTTCTCATCTTAGTTACATGATTATATGTTTCTGACAAAGCGTTCAGGTACTGTTGTGTTCCCTACCCTTTTTTAAGACAGTAGTTATGCAGTAGTTTGAAACTCAGAATTTCCAGTTTGTCAGAAATCATGGTATTTCTGTGTTTTCTCTTCTGAAGTAAAGACAACATATAGAGCCAGAGGGCTCTATATGGAATGAGGAGGTCAAAGTAAAAAGACTTTCCAAGGTATCTGGATCAAAGCAAAAAATGGGATATTTTTGAATCAAATGTAACATTTTTGTTTTTTGATGAAAATTGAATATATTGTTCAGTCCATTCTCTGTGTCTGCCTGAATCTGCTGAGCTATATGAGAATACAAACTCTGAATCACTTGTATTTCCATTTTTTTGTGGGTTTTGAGTTCGTGCCGAGCAACATTTCTGAAAATAATTTTCGTTTTTGCCTGCTGACATGAGAGATCAAACTTGGATTGGCTCAACCATAACCTGTGAGCTCCAGGTCTCCCCTCTCCAGCCTGTCATGGTTCCTGTTTCACCTTAGGCTTGGACAGGAGCAGAAAGGAATTACTGTTGCCACAATGATATTTTTGTTTAATTATATCACTTCCATTCCTTCTTTCATACTCTTTTTGGACACTGAAAGCACAACAGGACCTTTTCAGACTACAAGAATTTGGGTAGTCACCTATATTGGTAGAATGAAGATAAAAAGGACCAAATACATCAATGTTCTTCAGTGTTTAAGTATTCAATATATTGATGTCCCCTTACAAAAGGCTGTGGGCCAAAAAAACACAAACTCAACCATAATGAATTTCAGTTCTAGCTGAAAAAACAATTGGACAGCTATGATGAATCATCTCCTATAAAAAGAGAAAAATACTGTAACTTTTGGTTTGTTTCCAGATCAGACACAACACTGCTGCTCTGAGAAATCTGTGAGCTGGAGAGGTATTTCGGGGGTACTGACATGTAAATAAATCCACTGACTATTTTCCTCTGCTCTGGACTTCTCAGCGTTGGAATTGCCATGCAACGGAACTCTCCAAGCAGAGACAGAGAAATAAAAAAACCCACTGGTGCGTTTCAAACTGCTCAGTATATTCAGGATGGAGTCAGGCCTAAAGAAACCAAGTCCTGCATCCTGTGTCCGTCACCCACCTGACTGACGAAAAAACAATCCTCGTGCACTTTTTTCTCTTGAAAGCTCTCTCATTAGTGCTGTGGGCAAAGTCTGCAGCTGGAATTGCTTTGCAGTGTCGCTTGGTTTGATTACAGCATGACACTTAGAGCTGCTGGGATGTAAGGAGAGATCTGATTGATATCTTGAGTCCACCTCTGTTGTCATTTGATCTCGGTGATGCTACTGTGGAAGTGGAATAAAGCTGGAGAATCTAATCAGCAGAAAGTCACAAAGTGTGAAGGCATGTGGGTAAACTTTAGATATTCTGGTTTGTGAATCTGGACGCAGGGCTCTAATGATGGGGAATAAACTTTAGTTTAGTCTCTCAGTGATTCTTACCCTTTTCTGAGAGGACAGGATTGATTTTTATTGCTACTTCAGATGTATGCAATTCAGAAGCAACTTCAGTAAAGCCAAACAGATAAGCTTTTAAGCACTGAAGTCAGTATAAAGCTGGCTAAAGGAAGGAAATATTAAATCTGTAACTCTATACTGTGCTTACAAAGTCATACATACACAGATTTACTACTTTTTGACAAGGTAATGCTAATGCAAAGAGATGATATTGCACTTTTAAGTTAAACTTGACTTTTACATAAGCCATTAACTTATATAAGCTTATCAACCTGACTTCTTTTGAACTATTTGAACAGTGGAATTATCTTCTGCAAGAAATTTTGAAATTACTTACTTTTCTGAACTCACTTCAAAAAAATCAAACAGTTAAAAATTTATCAAATAAAAAAGCTAAACAGCCCTTCTAACTTGAAATCTTCAGGTGACAAAGTCAGTATTTTTAACAAATTGAATTTGTTGTATTAAACTGGACTTTAAAAAAAAATATGCATTGATTCTCTCAAAAGGAAAATAGAAGAATGTTACTGAATCCTGTAGGAATACCATATTTTATAAAACATCTGCAGGTGGGAAAAAATATTGATCTCTGACATTTATAATTCTTTAACATTTTTATTAATACAGACTTTTATAATTGCTGGAGAGATTCTATACTTGTTGGAAGCCCAATGCAGGTATGAAATGATGCTTGTAAGACAGCTTAGCACTATTATACACATATAAATACTACTAATAAATACTAAACCACCCAATTAATCTACTTAAAGTAGCTCAGTAAACAAATGGGAATTTCGAATTAGAAACTCCAGAAATACTAGTTCCCACATGTTTTTCCATGCTTTTCTGTGTGTATGTATGAAGACACGAGTGAGTTTTTATGTTGATGATAGCTAAAAGCTACAGAAATAAATCTCTTATGAGTAGAGTGTCATCTGCCATGTTAGCTACTTCAGTCCACCATTTCTTCATTTTCAATCAGATTATTAAATCTCTGCCAAACAAAGATGAATGATTTTGTTTGGATATCTAATTATTTGGAAAGGAGGATGATAAACAGGGAGTTTAAATGGAAGTGGAAGGAACTTCTGAAGGTTCAGAAATTAAAGAAAAATGGTATTATTATATACAGTGCCACTCCCAAGTTTCTGTGCTACTTATTAATATTTTAAAAGTGTGAAATAACCACAGAAATGGAATAAGAAAGGAACAAGAAGCCTTTATTCCACATACCACTCACTTCTGTACAGCAGAGGTACCCTTGAATTTGATGTGTAAAAATGGATGGATGAACAAATATATTTTCTTGACTAAAGGGACCCATTTTCTTCCATAGTTCTATATAGAGCTCATACGATGTATTTTTGTTCACAAAGAATTCAATTATTCAATAAATATTTTAAATAAAATTAGATATTCATTTATTTAGAATTCTACCTAGACAAGTGGCTATTTACACAGTGTACCTGGTACAAAGCAATGCATGCATTAAATAAGTGTAAGAAAATCAGTTAAATCCTCTTAATATTAAATTTTTCTAGTCGTTCTGCTTATGGAGTAAGTCAGTTTTTCAAAAGTTCAAAAGGGTCTATTTTGCTATTGGGTGAGATTACCTGCTCAGTATTGATCTTCCTTTTTTCTTTGGAGTAGTAGCAAATCAAAATTACCGTAAAATGCTAGGAATTGCCTGAATGTCACTTTTGTCTTTGACCACCTATCATAAGGTCAGACTCTCTTTTGCTGTTCAGCATGTTCCTTGAGGATTTATTTGGAATCATATCTTCATTGAAAAATCTTGTCTTGTTGGCACAGCAGTACTTCCTATAATGAAGATTAAGTTTATTTTCTATTTAGCTTCTTAGGGTATTTTCAGTGGTGAAAAATACCTCTCTTCAGCTGAGAAAAAGTTACCCTGCAAGATAGTAAAGGGAATAAAAACGTATAATGGCAAGACCTTATATGGGAAAGAGGCCACTGAAATACCCAGTTATTACTCCTGCGAGTGAAAAAGAAGCTGTACTTAGCAACCTGCTCAAGTCAGGAAACTTATTGAGTGTTGCACTAAGTTCTGATTTGGAAAGGCATTGATCAGACTCAGTGCTAATTCTTTCACCGTGCTTTATGGGAGTGGGATAAGTTCTCTTCCCATCGAGCTGATGGTAGCTCTGCCATTGATTTCATTTGGAGTAATAGCATCAGCCCAAGTGTCTGTTGCAGGACAATAAAGTACAGTTTATTTAAGTGCATGAGAGGATTTTATGAGACAGCAAAGCACATGGGCTGCAGAGAGTAGAAGCAACAAATAAACCAGACAAGTAAGACAAACATTCCAGGTTTTGTTCTTTGGAATTCACCAGTTTTCTGTATCTGTTGGTTAAAAATCCCAGATTTTTCATCTCTTCAACTGTTAACTGCCCACACAGGTGCTTTATTTAATCCATACTCCTTGTCTAAATACTATTTTACTTCCTGAAGAACTTTGCCATGTTTTTCCATCTTTCTTTTTTGCCTATTGCATTGTTCCACTTTCCGATTTATTGGGCCATACTACCCTGAGTTTTTGAAATAATAGAGACGTTCTTGTAGCAGTGTTCCCTCTGAGCTCACCCCATTTTTAGAAAGGGAAAAGGCAAGATCATGTGGTAGATCCTTCGGGAAACCATGCTAAGGCACAGGATCTTCTGCAACAAGCTTACAGTGTAGATGGATAAGGGAAGAGCAACTGTCAATCTACCACAGCTACATTTAGTAGCTTTTAAAATCCTCTCCCCCACTTATTGGAGAGTTCATCAAAAATAGAAAAAGATAATACTTAATAAAATAAGTAGTAACATAATTAAATAAATGAAACCCCATATTTTAGAATTTTCAGCTGTAAGGAAACTGAGAAATACAGAGTAGCAGAAGATGTAGAGTTGTCTAATGATATCATAGATGTTAGAAATGGATACAGATATGCAAGAAATGCACATTACTTTTCCCAGCAATATGTTTAGATTACCAAAATACCTTTAATTAGAGTTGTTCCTACTTTTTGTGAAATTCTGAAAAAGAATTATAGGAACCTCAAAACTGCTCTTGGTGAGATGACAATCCCTTTTCTAGGAAGTTACATTTTTCATGGTCATTAGCAACTAAAAGAAAGGAAAAATGAAATAGAGAGTAAATTTCCCCTTTGGTCTTTCCTGCTTTCCTGATTTTAATTTGAATAATATTCTTTCTTACAGCCTTCTGGGATTTAATGCTTTTGTTTGGTTGGTTTTAGTTTTATTTATTTATTTATTTATTATGCTTAATGTGATTAATTCAGGTAATTCTTCATAATTTATATTCCTAATCATGTTGTGCATTTTAATTCTTCCACTATTCTTGTTTTCAGTTATACTCACATAATTTCTCTTTCAAATATGCATTTTTTTTGTTCTGAAAAATGTTTAAATTATGACTTTATGCACTTCTTATGAAGAAGCATAAAATATTACTCCAATAAAAAACAAACCAACAAACAAAACAAAACAAAAAAACCCAAAAAACCCTAAAAAACCTGAAGATCCAGGAAATAATCAATGTTGTATTATTTTATTTTAAAAGATTTTTTTCTTTTATGTTCCATAAATATTTTCCTACTGTGGAAAATAACATGAAGTAGTAAGGAACAAGGAAAATACCACTCGTCATATTATCTCATGGAAAGATTTCAGTGTCAGACAGTGATAGAATAATAATGGGAACAATAGCGGGTGGCGTTGGTGGAAACATGAACAGATATAGATAATTAATTGCAATAGCAGTAACACAATTATTTTCAGCCTACTTAGTTATTGCAAATATGGCCCAACATTTATTTTCTTCACTATTGCTGAAAACTTTAAATTATATTCAGTAGAATATAATAAGAAAGCTATAGATCATTGAGCTGTTTTGCCTTCACTCATGTTGAGATATCAACAGAGGTCACTCTGAAAATCTTTAAGCCAAAATTGTGATATAATTTCACAACATCATATAGGTTACTTTGAATTCCAGAAGTAGGGAACTGTCATTAAAATTATGATGCTTTTACAACAGCTTAATTTTTATATGACTCATTTATATAGTAATGGTGGTAAATTTTAAAAGAAAAGTTCTGGGGGAATGCAGGTATCTGCTTTAAGAAAGATGTATTTTAACCAGACAATCTGTACTACATTAAATCAGTCCACTCTACTCTTCAGAAATGATCATCAGCTACAAATGGTTTTGCAAAAAATATTTTATCCTCTTCCATAAGTTTTGGACACAGAGTTTGAGAACATCAGAGCTCCATCTTCTTCTGTCTTAATAAGGTATCAGTTAATACATCACTGAGGCCTTTTGCAGTGATCTAGAAGTAGTTCCCTGAAGAGCCCTGGGAGAATGGTACTCATGCAGTTGCATAAGTAGTGATACCTTTGAGCACATTTCACTACGGGACATTATTAACATATTGAAGGAGCTGAAGAATTGAACAAAGTGTTCTGACACAAATCAGCATGCTGTAATCTTCTTTTCAGAGTAACAAAGAGGACCATGAGGTATTGTACCTTAGTGTCTTGATGTGTTTATTAAGTTCATACTCCATAACTGTAAAATTATTAGAAGGAACCATGAGATATCATCATCATAAAAGCAAATAATTTGAATGCATGCAATGATAGATATTCCTTATGTTATGTGCCAATGAAACCATTCCCCTGTTGTGATAGAGAACATGTTTGAAGGAACTGTCCAAAGATGAATCAAGATAAGGCAGAAATAAAATTAGTGTGAAGGAGGAAATACTACAAAGAACTAGAAAAAATTTACAATATGTCCTTCAATACAGGGAGTCTTCTTTTTATTCTCAAGAACACTCTTAACCTTCAGGGTATCCATTTTTGTCTCCGATTTCTGTCGTCCTTGCTTTATTTAGCAACCAGACAAAAGGCTTTGCCTCAGTTACATTAATTACTGGAGAACAGCAGTCGTAGTAGTTGTGTAAAGGATGATGGAGATGATAGCTGGAGAACTGCAGCTGGACTGAGATGTGGCAGTCCTCCTGCTAAGGAGCCAAGAAGAACAAGAGTATGTCAAGCAACTGCTTCATTTTCTGCAGTGGCTTCATAATTAATCTCAGTTAGGATCAAGTGCAGGGGTTTCAGAACCTGTTTCCATGCAGCTGTAAAATAGAAACAGTAAAGTTTTCCTAAATTTAAAAGTATCAGTGAGCAACAATGTCCAAGACTGTTTGAACTCTGTAATATGGCAGAGGAAGGTCATGTAGCAGTGCTTGGACTGAAATTTAAACAACCCATCACTTGGAAATCCTTTCATGTAACACTTCCGTCCTGGGACTCATTTAAAAAAAAACTTGACACTAACAGTGTTGAAGCTGCAATTGAGTCAGTTTCAATAGATTTTAAAAATAATTTCTTAAATAATGCACATGCAATAATAATTTAAATTTTCTCTATGGAGCATTCTACTAGTTTAAAACTAAAATAACTTGTCAATATTTATGATATTCATACATGTCATGAAGAATTCCTTTAACTCTAATTGTCCATTCTGAAAATAAAACCAAAATCAAGTCTAAAAATACTGCAAATTGTTTTTCTTATTATGTGACTTCTCCTTTTCAATATATTCTAGTTCTTTATTATATTTAAGGCAGAAGCAATAAAAAGCAATTGTTTTCATGAAAGATGTGACTTATATACATTTCTTCAAAATTTTATTCATGAAAATAATGCCCAGGAGATGGTTTAAAAGCTACATAATTTCAAGAAACACACATCTTCAGTTTGGCTTAAATCCTGTACAGCTTGCAGATATTTACTTGATTTAACTTTACTGCTAATATGCTTAAATGAGGTGTGTGTATGTGTGTGCATGTGTATGTGTGTGTAACATTTTCTACTAATGAACAGGGACTTTTCCACTGCAACATTTGATTATAGACAGCAATTACACAAAAAGCATATCAGAAATATTTTATATTTTTAGTGTGAATATACAGTAAATTGAAGGGCAAACATTTTCCCTGTGCTGGGTTCTGAATGGATATATTTTGAGGCATTCTGAAAATAGATAAATGGACCAATTATGAGGAAAGGAATGGAAAATAACATTTGAAGGTAAAAGAGTTATCCATTTGTATATGGGACAAGGCACCACCTTGTCCAGATAAATCAACGGTACTTTACAAAGGACTAGCCTTTTGAAGAATCTATGTATTCAGACAGATCTCTTATACAATTTTTAAAATCTTGTAAATATTTGACTCTCACTGATGTTAGTTGGAGCAGGTATCTGAATTTCTTTCAAGAATCCTGCACATTGCATACCAGTGCTTTTAAATGCTCTTTAAAATCTATCACTGGATAAAGAATTTTGCATAATTTTCTTCAAATGAGAAAATGATGTGAGTAGGTCATATAAATATATACACATTCATTTTTTCATAGCTGGGGCCAAGAGTGTAATGTACACTACATTTAATTAAATGAGGTAATATACAATTTGCATTGAAATTCAGTAGATATACATTTGATCCATAGCTCTTAGTAGAAAATTTGAAAGTTTTCCTCTGTACATTGCTTTATTAGTTGATCAGACAGAAATAAAATAGGAAAAGATATATTTTTTATCTAATAGAATTTAAATTTTAACCAACATTAGGAAAAATTAGTTCAAATGTCTTAAGGTTTTATTATAAATAATTTAAGAGTCTTTAGTTCTGGCCAGATTCTGTCTGGTGAAGTTAGGAAATAAATAACATTAAGATTTGGATTCATCTTAGTACATGTAAACAGTGACAACTGTGCATTGCTGCCTCTGAAATCAGTAGAGATGTGGACAAAACATCTTACTAGACCTGAGGACATAATTCCTTTAATCCTAAATGGACATCTAAAAAAGACTGTAGAAAATTTCTGCCTATGTCTCTTCACTGACTGCAAAGTGACATCCATATGAGAAGGGTTGAAAAAGGGCTAGAAAAGATAACTGATGGCAGCCTCTGAAAGGAGTGGGCTACATATCATTAAAATCAATCTGACATGCATAATTAACAGTTCTTCATGGAAGCTATAATTTTACCATTCCTTTGCCTGCTTGGTACATACCACTTCCATAGTAAAACTGGGCTGGACTGTTTGATTTTTGGTAATTTACATATAGAAACACCTTTTAACTAAGTTTATGGTGATGTGAGACAGAACTCAGTTTATTAATTTTAGTTTCTTTTTAGGAATAAAAGAGAATTTAGGAATAAAGATAAGATATTATGGCATTATATTTCAGAGAATTTTATAAAAACAGACACTAGCATTTGGGCCTAAAGTACTGTGTTTCATATTTTCTCTTTTAAATTAAGGGGTACCTTTGCCAGGCAAAAAAAATCACTCACTTCCAGATCCCAGTCAATTACTTCAAGAACTGCTGGAGAGTTTCACTTCTGAAGAATTAACTTTTTGGCTACCAGAGCTCTCAAAAGTGACAAATTGCTTAATACATAACTTGAAAGATCATGTGGGAAAGTGAAATTTAGCATTATTTATGATTTCCTCCTTGAAAGGAATTGATTTTTTCATTACCACAGAAGCTGAACTGAACCCCAGTTTCATGTTCCAGGTCCAGCATTCACCACATACTCTTGTTATTAGCTCTGAGAGTTGCATCAGACATTCCCATTGGAGCTTGGAGAGGTTTTTGTGGATTAGCCCTACCTTTTCATTGGTTCTAGATTAGACACATAAAGGATAACTCTTTTATATCATTCCCCTGGAGTTCCTGATGACATTTATAAAGGTAAATGAATCAGACTATGTTCTTCAGGGAAAGGACTGAGGTCCTCTCAGGTATTTGCAGGTACTTCCTATAGTGTTGATGGATATTCCAAACCCAGTTACAGTAGTAACCAAAAAACCAACATCATATATTGCTCAGTTTAGTTAATCACAAAATATTCTAACATAAATGGTGTCTAAAAAAAAAAAAAGTTCCAAACCTGGGAAAAACAAAGTCAAGCACTTAAACAATGTCTCATAATCAAGCAATTGGTGATTTAACTTCTTAAAAATACCTGGTTTAACATGTTTTTGACTATACAGCAGCCCTCTCTTAAATGTAAATATTATAGACTGACTTGTCTCATGTTAACTCCCACCAACATGTGATGCACTATGTTCAGACAGACTTGATGATGAAGATGGCGATGACGATAGGCTGGTATTTTGAAATAATTCTACTGAATGTTGTCTGAAAAAATTACCCTTATTTTGTACATAGAGTTGGCTTTTTCATAGATGAAACAAACACCTGCATGCACAAGCAGTCCTAGCGCATAGAAATGTAAAGTTTATGAGTTTGGACATCTGTGTTTGCTAACAGTTGTCACCATAATTTAGAGGGTCTTGGGAAGCAAAGAGTTATGGAATTAATCTTGACATATATTTCTGAAGATGAGTTTTTTTCTGTAGGCTGTCTGCTATGTCACTGTGTGTGTATATATTTTATTAAAATGTACAATATATTAAGGCATAAACTATTATACATGAATTTTATTTTGCTATTTGTACAGGTCCTAATTTAGTTAGACATTTAAATATTTATCTCTCATGCTTTCAACTACTTCATTTGGCATATTTTAAATAATTTTCTGAAGCAAGGAAACTTTTTTTGAATCATGGCCAAAGAGATACTGTCACTGACTCTGCAGTTATTTCTTTCTATCAGTTTATACAATAAAGCATACATATTTCCCCGAGGTCACACAAATGTTTTTCTGTAAAATCCAGTGATTTCATTGGCTTTTTAATTGATTTTCAGGGGAGAATCAAGAAATGACCACCTCATTAGCAAACAGAGCTTAGCAGCCAGGATCCACTAGTTTGGGCAGAGGGACAGAAAAAATCACAGATGGAAAAATAAAACCCAAGTAAACAGAACAGCCAGCGGCTCCTCCAGTCATTGTTCGGTTTTCTCCAACCTGTACTTTAAAGCCTTAAAGAAGGATTTTTAATCTCATCTCTATTTGTTTACAGTGGCAGGTAAAGCAAATATATAAAATGCTACATTGGTAGAAGAACAGGTTGTTTTGTTTATTAAGTCAAAGTGAAATGTTGATTTACAGTAAGAACATAAAAAAAGCAAAGGGGAGATGATTACAGCTTCACTTCGGCTGCTCAGTTTCTAATAATCTTCTACATGTAATGAGACTGGGGAATGGAGAAACCTTTTCCTGACAATGCTGGCAGCAGGATAACTTCTACACGCTATTGATTTTTCTTCATTGATTGTAATCTTCCTCTTCCTGAGCGTCTGTCTTTGCTTCTCTGACATATTGAACACTGAATAGTCCCTGAGTAATTCTTGAGCAGTTTGGGATCATTTTTATTTTCACAGGACAGTTGAGACCAATGGAGTGATTTATGTGTACTTTGGAAGGCAAAACAAAACAGTACTTCTCCAGGAATAAATATGAACACAAAGATTATATTTTTTTTAAGCATACCCATCTTCCCTCCTATCCAACCCTCCTTTACTTCCACACTCCAATAATTTCACAAGTATCTGCCAAATCATGTAGAGGAGAACAGTAAAGCATAAACAGCTCTCACAGCTGTGATTTCAGCCATGATTGATGATGAAATACCACTAGAGGGATAGAGGGAAAATGAATATTTATTAATGATATAAAGTGCCTCTGGTTTAAAATCCAACAAGATCCATCATTTTATATCCATGGGATGTATGCATTGAAAGCTGAATGTTCGATAAAAGGAGCCAAATACCTTAGTCAAAACATAAGTAATTCCAGTGGGCTGCTGATTGAATTCCTATCTTAAAGTGAGCTAACCATAGTGGTTTTCATAAAGATTTTATTCCCACTTTAGCTACCATTAAGATTACATGAATAGTAGATCTTGTAGACCTAGTCTAGAAAAAAATTGCGGTAGCAATAGCTTTAGCATATTATAAAAGCACATAGCTATGCACAACTATCATCTATATACTAACATGCAATTTACAATCATTTTCTGCAAAGACTCCACAATTGTTTGATGTGTAACAGTTGGCTTTTTCTGCCATGACTTCATTAGCTTTCATTTTATGAAGCTGATAGGTCAGATAACCTGTACCACATCGCTACAGGCAGCTTTGCATATTTTTTATTCAGAGCAGAATTTTGCTCTGAATGATCCCAGTCTTTCAGAAGTTAAATAAGGCAATTTCTGGCTCATCTGATATGCAAAAGAGATTTTTTTTTTAAATTTTGTTTTTGAAAAAAAAAAAAAAAGAAATACAAAGCAATCCTTGTGTCTTTCTCTTTTTAACGTAGGCCTGATTAGGAAGTATTGTCCTGTGTTGATTCTTTTTTTCCCTCTGATGTTTTTGCAGCCTGTTATATGGGATGAGCTCGTTCAGACAGTAAAAAATGTAGCTGATCTGTTGACAGCAAAGGAGAAATTGACTGATGGAATTCAGCTGCATAATTTAACATACAGCTTTCAAGTCAGGCTGGAAGTTCCAGAATGTTAAACATTGGCTAATGGATAGTGCTGAGAAAGACAGGGTTCAGAGGAAGTCTAAAAATGGATCAAAACCATAGTCATGGCTAAAAATGTAAGAAAAATACTTATTTACCTTGTTTGAGTTAAAGAAAGGAAAAAAATAATAAACCAAGCATCTAATTCATACTACTGGCATTTGGACAGTAAGAAACCATGCACACAAGAGGAGAATCATTACACTGAATGAAATTAAGAGCAAGCAACTGGACAGCAAGTCATCTCTCCCTTTGTATCAACATTTCCCTTACACAAATTAAACAAAGCTTCACCAGATCAGTGGGTTCATTGTCATTTCATATGTTCACAACCCTCAGTGGAACCCACCTGTCTTTCTCACTGTGTTTATTATTGTGTTACCTGGGCTTTACAGTTGCCTAAATACTGAGCTCAAAAGACAGAGTGGGGACTGGGACAAAAATCCAGAAGAAGGGAAAGAGCTTTGGTAACTAAATCCCTGGGCAACCAGATGATGTCACTGCCAAGATTTGTGAAGAAAGGGCTGGTGCCTCTTTTTGGATCACAGCTGGAGAAAGAGTGCAAAAGTCATGTTTTTTTTAATTAGACCTTCTATTTAATAACCTTTTGCAATATAGTCTCATTTAAAAAAAATAAATTTAGGAGTTAAAAGGTTAAAAAGAATAGATTGTTTTAGCACAACGAATTATTGTAAAAGCAAATGAGCCATACACAGCTTTGCTTATCCTGAGTGCTGAGCAAGCATTTTACCACTTCTGCCTTCCCCAGGTATTCCCAGTAGCTGCATTCTGTGGGGAAGGTTAAAAGTACCTTTTCTGAAAAACACCCACTCCTGTGTGAAATACAGTACTAAGGTAGCAGTTGTTTGGGGGAGAATAATGATGGTGATCTGTGTTCTCATGTAAGGAGATCAGATTTCCTTTGGGTAAGGAAACACATAGCAAGTGCAGGTGAACTGAAAGAGACAGAAATCAATTAATACTCATAATGACAAGGTTTCTGATTAACTTTATCTAATGCTACTGTAGGATTCAAGTTCTTCAAACATCTGAGTCTCAGTCTGCCCATATGGACATCTGCTGCCATGTGAAATGCTCTAGAGTATCCTTTCTGCTTTCCCCCTGCTTATCTGGATGGATATATATCCTTTGGCAGCTCTAGTGGCTCTGGATGCCCAAGTGGGGCTCTTAGAGGTAGTTTCATCAGGTAGCTATGCACCCCAGGGGCATTCCTCCTTCCTGGTCTGATAGTTGTAGGGTTTCTACAGTTCCATGTCCCCAGGTAGCGCAAGTAGAGAGGGACACGTACACACACCTACAGAAAATATAAACAGGACGGGCCACACATGTCAACACAGAGAGGAAAGAGAACATCCACTGCCACACTCATGATGGCACTCAGCACTCACAGTGCCCCATCCTGCTCATCTTCTCCTGCCAATGAGGGTTGAATTCTGCCGGTGGGATATAGACACACACAGTGTGGGCCTCTCCCTTTCTAAGCGGCAAGTGACTCCCAAACCCCAATGCTCTCCAGCTGCTCATATCTGAACTGAATCCCTGAGGCATGAGGTTTGTGGTCAAGACATCTCACTTACCCACCTTTTGTCCTTTGCCTGTATGTCCCATAAGAGGTTTTGAAGCTTCCCACAGTCCCTTAAGCACCCCACGACAGTTTCTTCGCAGATCAAAAGTCATCTTCCCCTGCCTCCCATTCTCAGTCCTGTAGAAAATCATCTCTTTTAGTATGAAAAGTCCTCATGGGAGAATTGCAATGCTTACTCCATCTCTGGAGGACTTTGGCACATATCTGAATATTCTATCAGTTTAAATCAAATTCAACACTCATCACTCTGCAGCTGTCTAATCCTGGAAGTACATAAAGTCACAAAGAAGTCTTCCTGATCAGGCAGAATTTCCTTCAACTCCCTTACTGAAAGGTAATTTGGAAAATGTGTTGAGTCCCACCCCTATGTGCATCTCAGATGAGGAACTTGGGGAGCTTGTACTCCCCAAGAAAGCCTGAACCCAAGACAAGAAAACTGTTCTCAGTTTGATTTTACACTCATGTGTCTCACGTTATTTATTTTTTCTGGTGAGACATTGGTCTGGATCCTTGTGTATTTACAGACATATATGTAAGGAAGTTCAAGTCCCTCAAATTCTCTTATCTTACCTGTATCTCCAAAGTTTATAGACCAATTTGCTGCAGATTTCAACAGGCAAGATGGAGTCAGTCATTAGGCTCTCCGGGACAGATAATTATTTCCTGTCAGGATATTCTTATGAGACCAGAGTTTTTTAAAATAAGAGACAAGAAGGTATAGACATCTAAACAGCATGTATTGCTGCAAGAGGGCCCCTTTCAAGTACCCTCTCATGTACCTGCAAAGAGGCTGAATCTCCTTATTGACACAGATAAGACTTTCAGAAGGACCAGAGGGGTAAATGTTTCAAACAATTTCAACACTTCTCAAAATTTAACAGAAAGGGAAATGAGCAGTTGAATACTCTAGAGAAGAAAGATCTGCAGTAGGAAAGCAGAGTGCTAAATTGTTTTTTAGCCTGTGCAAAAGGTAGCCAGCTAACTTGGGATGACTTGCTTTGTTATACCTGTATTTTCTCACCTATTAAAACAACTATAATAGAAGTAATAGAAAGACAAGTAGAAAAGAAAATCCAGTAGGATGCAAGGTTTAAAGGCATTAATACCTTTAAAGTTCTAATGATGAAAATCTGGCAGACTTATTTGTTAAGCTTGCATGTGGGTATGAAATATCAGATTTCAGTAACGCACTAGTTAATAATATAAAAAATAAAGCAACAGAGAAGAGGAAATAATGAAGTTGGTTAAGATCCTGTTGCTTCTTACAGAGGAAAAAAGGGCTTTATTGTGATTCAAGCAGAGCAACCAGATTTCAAGTATTTGATACTAGCAGGTAATGGGAAATTACCCAGGTTTTTCCTGTATTTCTGCTACAGCATCTTAACTTGAACACCCTGTATCATTCTATTTCATGGGCTCTGACACTTGGTAAATGGGTTTAAAAACTTTTTAAAAGTCCTTTTGTTTTGAACTATTATAGTCACAATTTTCAGAAAACAGTATCTGTATCTTGGGCTGAAGGTTTGTTACAATGGCATGTCACATCTGGATAGATCAACCATATAATGTCGTTTGACTGGTGGTAACATTGCCAATTTGAGGAAAGGCACCTCTAACTGAGGCAGCATTTCTGAATGCACTTCTACTTCCAGTCTATAATGTGTACCTTTGTCTCTTTGACTCTGTATTGCTCCTTTAGGCTGGTGGGCTGATGAAAATCAGGCTTCTGCAAGGCAATATCCGTGTTGCTGCAAGGCCCTCCAAGACCAGAGCCTTTATAGAGGTACTTAATTATCTTTGATCCAGATTTCTTGCTTAAAATCCCTGGACTGAATGTATTAAAATAGTCATGTTTGTGCAGTCAGTATTGAAGACACCAGTAAAGCTGCGAAAACTACTCGAACTGAAACCTGTTTGTGGATACTGTGGAATCTCTTCTTCATTCAGTGCATGAGGGTTAAATATTTACACTTCTTCACCAGAAAATCAGTTTGATCTGATCAGTGCAGCTCCCTGTATTTACCAGGTCCCTTTTCTCTAGCACATTTCTTGCTCCACAGTGGCTACCAGTATTTGCTTTGAAGTCAGGTAAGAACCATTTAAGAGAACCATTTCTGAAAGAAACCAGACAAATATTCCTATAAACTGCAGAGGTTGCAATTAAGTTTTAATGGGAAAACTTTAAACCGATTTTGCTTTTATTTATAAAGTTCACACAGCACATTTAGTTGTTTTGTGCCACGTTCTGCGCCACTGCAGCCAAAAGAGGGGTTCCCAATGCCATGCAAAGTTTATTGAAAAACTGTACCCACAATCTCTTGTTAAATGCACATTCAGTCAATGATTTAAGTATTCAAAAAAATAGTCTTCAAGATAATCATATTGTCTTAAAATTTAGGATTTATATTTTGTTTTATTCCTTTATGTGAAAAACTGTTGAATCACTTCTGGAAGCAGAATGAAACAATAATTTAAGTAGAAAGCAGAATTTAGGTGACAGAGACAAATTGCTAAGAGTAAACAGTCATGTTGAAAAGTCTCTACTAATCCAGATGATGACAGATAAACCAGAACATTTAGTATGTGATGAATAAAGCCTGCATTCCAGCTCTTAATTAACACAGTGAAAATACAGGAAAGGTTGATATCCACTTGGGGTAAGACTCATCTCACTTAACCTAAGGTACCTACAAAGCAGACATCTACATTGAAATGGCGGTCTAGACTCCTCCTTTAGCTGGTGAAGAGGAATAAGAGAAATAGCCACTTCTAGAGCCTTTTTTTTAAAATTTATTTTATCTCCTTTCCAACAAAAGGATGAAATTGGCTGAGCTCTGGTGGTACAATTTTTCTCAATAAGGTATGAGAGGAGTATATTCAGTGGTGTCGTTGATGTGAATATCTTCATTGTAGGCATTTATATTTAGCCAGGTGCATCATGCTGACAGAGAGAATAATCTTAACTCCTCTCCATTCTTTCTAATGTAGAATTATTTTTATTTGCAAAATAAGAGAATTTCACTTCAGAATAGGGTATGCATGGCAGTACACAAGGACCAAGTCAAGCAACACTTAAAATGGGAAGAATCTGCACTATTCAGTGTTAGGCTGTCTTTCTGCTTTGGAGACATCAAAATAAAAGGAACTTGCTATATTTTTTGCCTTTCAGCTCTCCTAATCTATATTACTAACAAATCAGATAGTTGCAATAAGACAGAAATAAAATGTATGTGCAACATATTCCCAATCAAATTTGGAAATCTTGACATTTAGGAAAATTACTTTTCATTTCCATGCTACTGTTTTAAAAGTGCAGGTGAAATTTCTCTGTTTTATTTTTATATCAGAAGACAACAACTTGAAAATGAGTTTCAAACAAGGTTAGTTTTTCACCTAAACACGTAAAACTACAAAAGCTGATATGAGTTAAGACAGCAAAAAAAAAATGGGATTCAGAGCTTTGCCCTCAAAAATTAGAAAATGCCTATGTTATTGTTTATAGATAGACCTTATTTTGACTAACCTATATGTGCATTATAATAGCATCTTCATTAGCAATTTTTTTTTTACTTGTTTTCTTTCCTTCTCCTTCATGCATTTCATAGGATGGATATTGTATTTCAAAGACATTGATAAATCTGCCATTTGCTAACTTCCCTGCCTGGGAAATTTTAAGACAACCTTACTATTTTGTAATTTATAAACATTTTCTCTAAATTTTAATGAACAGTGTCCAGGACCCTTAGGTTTCCTTAAGGACAGTGAAGCAGCACATACTCAGCCCACTCCTCTGCTAAGCTCATGTCATATATACCTGTGCCTCAAGGACTATCTGTAGCCATGATCACAGCCCAGCTCAGAAAAGATATTTTGATATGTGCCAGAATCCTCAGATTTAAATTTTTGACTGAATGTGTGGAATTTCAAGGACTTCACTTATGGGTGTTGTTTATGGCAGATGCTTTTTGCTGCTCAGAAAATGAGATGAGTCTCACCCTGCCCCTTCAGATCAGCAGGGCTAGGCCAAAATGCTGTAGCTTTCTTCTTCCTGTATGATAAGTAGAGGTGGTTAATAGAAAGATGACAATTATAGCTACCTTATGGACAGATATTTTATTTTAATGCTTGTAATGTGGTCAGATGCCATGGTATAAATAACACAACGAACAAGCAGCTATAACAGCACTAATGACCTTGTGAGTCAGTTTGCAAAATGCAAGAAATTTCAGCTTGCTCCTTAGTGAGTCTTTTTGAGAAACTGCACTTACCTTCCTCTTGTGAGGGAAAGGAGACAGCAAGTGTGTTCTTTATAGGCACAGAACCCTCATGGGATGTAAAAAATTATGCATAATGAAGCTGTCAAGAAACTTTCATATTTAGACAAGAAATTGACATAGTTTTGGCTTTTTGCCAGTTCTTAAGAATTCTATCATTTAGAAGGTGAAAAGTATGTGGTTTTTTCTTTATATCCAAAGGCTTTCCTTTTTCTTAACTGAACATAACCCTTTAAATTTTAACTCAACCATGAAAAAAAAAATATTTCAACAGGTAGGACCAAGATGTCCAGTAATTTTCCTGAGAAAACATAGAGTAAAACCCTCCAAACCCTGTTTGAGAACCACAGTAGAAAAAAGTGTGTCATGCACTTTTTCATTACCAGTATGCTGCAGAAATGATTAATATTTTCAGACTGTTTAGTTCTCACACATCTACTGCAGCTTTAAAGTAAAATATTACCAGTGCTTTTCATATTGAGGGGCTGCAGGACTACTCCAGGCCACCTTGCAGCCATGTTGCTGAAGGTTATTATTAATTATCAGTCTGTTAACATGCTTGTGGTGCTCAGAGATGTCTGATGGCTGGAACTTTATCATGCAAATAGAACTAGTGAAGGAATGTCTTGGTAACTACAGGACATGATGTTTCCTTATGAAGTTTGAAAACTCAAGGCATTTTCCTTGGGAGGGTGTGCACAGACAACCTGTCATTATGACTGATTGCATTCACAGAGCACTCCTACCCTTGCCTCATTACTGAAGAATATATCCTTGGCTCCACACAATTCCCTTCCATTGGCTGGCATCTTCCTCCTGCAAAGAGATTCAGATTTGGTGAAGGTATTTTAAAGCACTCTGAAACACTCTTATCTTCCCTTTCACTCTGTATTACTCTGTGGGGAGCAGCAGCTATTGTACTGTAGTCCAGTGGTCCAGTAGTCCAGTAGTCCTGGATTGTACCAGAAGACAAAGCTCGCTCTCTGCCTCCCCTGCCGAATAAAGGAAAAGCACTGTAACCATCAGTCCCTTCTCAAATACAATGTTCATGTTTTAACCACCAGGTCTGCTCCATGGCTGTTATTTAAGGAACACAGATTTGGGATAGCCTTTACATGAACCTCTTTTATTTTCAAACCAGACACAGAGAAAAGCCTTAACTTGGATCATCACACACTTAGAAGCACCAAACACAGAGCTAGTGGTAGCGACTGCTGAATGGAGGACCTTACTACATTTTAGTTGATTGTCTTTGTGTGAATCACACTGGTCTGTTACTAATTCAGCTTCATAACAGTATTTCTTTCGCACAAAAAGAAAGGGAGATGTCATACCACACAATTATCCTTCAGAAAAGACCTAGACTTAAAGTCCCATTGATATCATAGGTTTCTATCAAGCTGCTGGAATCAGAAAATAAGACAGACCAATAAGACAAAGTATTACCTAAAAGGAAAAAAAGATTGTGGTTAATTTTGTTCAAGGTTTTACCCAGGTTATTTAGGTCTTTCAATAGGATATATATGTTTTTGAACTCTTTACATAATAGTTTATAGTAGAGGCTTTTTCCTATCAGTAAAATTAAATAGTATTTTACTCTGGATTGCTCTTCCTTGCTGAACACATGATCCCAAAGGAGTAAATTTATGGAACTTTTTCTGACTCTTTGACTTATCCTGTGATGATGGGACATGTGGCACTACTGGTTAAGGTACTGTTGCTGGAGTGAGAACTCAAAGGCTTTGTATGGGAAATTAGGACCCAGTATTTATACTGCCACTGCTCACACCAGTAGCTGAGAGAGCACAGAAATTTGCAAGCAGATTTGAAAGTTATTGCTTTAAGGTATCTGGAAATAATATTCCTTAAACATGTTCTCTTTTGATGCTTCATTATACACAAGCAATTTAAATTTCTACTATTCATATTTTCTATATAATATTATTCTCCGATCTTTGTCTTCCTTGTGCAGTTGCAATCCTTCCCCTGATAAGGAGGTGTGTGTTATAATTCTGTGTTTAATATATTTGTATTCTTTATAGTTCATGATTGGTAATTATACTTTTTCCTATTAATAGAGTTCTTTCGCTTTTCAAACATTATCTTATTGGATTCCAGCAAATCCTTTTAGGCTTACTGCAACTTTCAGGCTTCTGTTACCTAATCTGTTTTCCTGGTTAGTTTTAAAGTACTCTATTTTTTTTTTCTTAATTTTCTTCTTTACTGTGTTTCTGGAGTGGTGAGGTATTTGAGATTACACTTCCTCTAGGTAAGATAGCATATCTAGCTATCGACTTTTACTTAATGATTGAGTTTTCTATGTGCATAGCTTGTCAATATCCCATACCTACAATTTCACATCACATTTTTTTCATACGAACATCCCTTTTCTGTACAGTTAAGAAGCCAAAGAAATAAAGGCAGTTGCAGGCAAATATGTGAACTGTTACAGGCTTTTCTGAAGGGACTTACGTACTGTTTGGAGTTATTCATATGGTCTGCAGCTGCATGTTTTTGTAGGTTAATACTATAGCAAGAGTTTCTGGAAATAACTGCCATAAATAGATTGTTGGTACAAAGAACTGAACACATTGTTGGGCTGAGAGAAATAACCATTGTAATTGGTGCTTTCTGGTCTGTACAACCCCTGGAAGCCAAGGACTTTCTTCTCAAAAGAATTCTCTAACCATTACACCCGGGGGCCTGTGTATATGTCATGACATAAAACACAGTCTGAATTAATTATTTAGTATGGCGCAGCCCACTTTGACTTATAAGCTATAAAAAGCCCGCCTGAGAGAGAATTAATTATTACTGGAAATAACATATAATTACAATGTGCCAGGTGTAAGTAGATTAGACCAGCTTGACAGAAATGAGCAACTAAAAAAGAATTTATAGATGAAAGCTTACAGCCATTGCACCCATAGTGACTGGAAAACATTGCCATGTGATGACTGCTTAGTGGATTATGTGAAATGAGATATTGGCTTTGGACTCATTGCTCAGAGACAGGTCTCTATGTCACAAATCTGACAACAAAATGGAGTGAATTGAACATCTCATCAGAGAAACAAGGAAAGAAAAAGCTTAGAGGCTAAATTAAACTTATTTCCCTTCTTGAAATTATTATCTCCTTGGGTAGGAGTTGATGAGTCCTGTGGCAGAGAAGGGCTCTGTGGGGAAACACTTTTCTTTCTATGTTTCTGTCTTTGTCCAGTGGAGTAGGACTATGAACTCCAGAGTGGAGACCCAGCTACTTTTCACAGGAAAAAAAATAAAACAAAACTACTTTATTCATGGTCTATCAAGTAGAGGGGAATGAAGACAAAGAAAGAGAAAACAAAAGAAGTTTTCACATGGTTTACTGCTTTTCTTCTTGTTTTAAGAAGGAGTGTTTATAATCTGTTCTTTGACATCTGGGAGGTCTGCTATGTGTAGTTTGAAGGCCAGTGTGTGAGAAGTGATATTAGCCCACTGTGTAGAGTCTAATCAGGAACACCAATGCCTTGAATGAACATGGAAGGCAATTGTATTGATGGGTTTCTTCTACCTGGGGTTACAATTTGGTTTCACTAAGTCATTACAGAAAACTCAGAACTACATGAAATCAAAATTTGGAAGAATTTAAAGAACTGTTGTGAAAGATGAAAGAAGAGTGACTCAATGCAACATTATAGTAGAAATCCATATCTCATTTGAATGGGATAAACATCCCTCTAAACATGCCTGATTACATCTGATGGGCGCAGGAATTGGGCAGAATTGCACATAATTTGTGTTCTCAAATTGTTCAATTATTGACAGTCAATAGACTCTGCACCTGGGTCCATCTCCAGGATAAAATAAAATTGAAGAACTTAATCTGTCTTCATTTTCTTTCCTAACTTATCTGCAACACTGACTTTTTTCCTTTTGGTGTTGTAATAATGTAATATCAGACGCATGGTTGACTCAGCAGCTGATCGCAGCTACTCCAGCTTGCCTATAACTTGCCATCTTCTGCTGTATTAGGAAGTAGGACTAGGAATCATTGCAGATTCTTGAAGAAATCATAGCTTAGTTGGAACTGCTCTAAGATTACCAAATCCCTACATGTTTTTTACCGTTGCTAATAATTTTTAGATAAATTTGAAGCTTAACCTTAGTTTTTTCAGTAGAGTTCTTAGGTTCAAAATTTGTTAGCCTATTTCCAGGACTTGCTAAAAAAAACATCCCAAACCAAAACAATCCACACCCCAAACAAACACACCCCCCCAAATATTATTTAAACAATCCATGTCACTGTTAATAGTAGTTTGTTCCCTTTATTTCAAAATTCCATATTAGTTGTTCAGATAAAGGAGTATCATTTCATTCCATTTACAAAATTTTTCTATTATTCTATTTCTGTAAAATTAAAATGAAGACTTTCAGGAAAATGTTTTAATAGAAAAAAATGTACTGATTTTTGTTTTTTTAAGTCTTAATGAAAAGGCGGTCTGGCATTGTGGTTTTGGTTATATTTCCTTGGAGTTTTGGGGATATAAGTCTGAAATCAGTTAATCTGCTGATGTGAACCTATGTGAAGAGGACCTCTGGAGATTTGCTTGCTATTGCTTAATACTTAAATAACTAAAATGCTAATATACAGATCTAAATTTTGGTTCATTGCCTCACAGAGATTGCTAGATGTAATGCACTTTACAGCATGAATCGATCCATTGTTTTGATTTCAATTATATTGGGCCATGCATAATTATGATTGACTCTTGTAAGTATTCACAAATTCACATAATGAAGAGTTTAGTATAGCAATAGAATCAATACAAAGTAAAGCTTTGTCAATGTTATTTAAGACTCTACAATTAAGAACAAAAAATATCTCAGAGAAGTTAATGTTTCAGTGTCCACATTAACATTTCCCAGTTGCTGTTTCACTGGTATTCATTTTATAACAGAAAGAGACAAGAATATAAATAAGAAGAAAACCAATATATGTTCATTCCTATATCCACATGAAAAGTGTCCTTATTGCCCCTCACATAGAGATGATGAGTTAGTTGTAAAGTTTGCAACAACACTGTTGCTCAGGCTTGAAAGGAAAAATATCAGGTAAAAAGGACCCAGAATCTATATGGAAGGTCATAGCTGATCCGTGCTCCATCACCAGTTAAGATCATGCTGATATTCAATAGCTTTCTCCATTGACAGTGACATACTTGGTGTTTGCATTGTGTGTGTGGTTTGTACAGACTACATGTATGGACTGTAACAGTATTGTGTCCAAGGGGCAACCCTGGAATTTGATTTTCTGTACTATCAAAAGATTGCAGTAGTCTCTAACATGATTTGGTTTGTGCAATATGCATTTTTCCAAACCTTTACAAGTCACTATGAGAGAGTCAGAGCAGGACAGGGATGAGTCACACTGGGTATTTTCCAGTGGCTTTCATATTTGGTAGATTAGGAGAATCCAGTCATTTGATGCCCTGTTACTGCAATGCCACAAGCATGTTGCTTTGCTAGAATAGCTGTAGAATACTTAAATACCAGCCAGTTTGGCTTTCCCATCCTTATCTGTTGTCTCAAGTGGATTTGAATTTTTTTTCTTTATATGTTTTTTGAAGGAGCACTTTTTGTTCCCTCAGTACTTTTCTGTTCAAAAAGGGGAAGTTTAAACCAAACAAAAGAAAAATGTAGAAAAAGCCCTGTGTTTAAACACATTTCATTAAAATAAGAATACTGGAAGGTCTTTTTTGATCATCGGTCCCTGCCTCTGCTGCCACTGGCACAGACATCCAATCCCTCCCATAAACTGATCAAGCTTCGGTTACTGCAGTTCGTCTCTGAAGTCCTCAGCTCGCGGAGTCAAACAGGTCAGCTTCCCATCTCGTCACTGTCAATATGTGACAAGACGGTTTTCTGAAAGTTCTCAACATAAAAGAAGGAGGGGAGGGGGGAGTGTAAGAGCATGTTTTAATATGGAAGATTGATTTTGCAGATTGGCACAATTCTGGGAAGACACGGGGAGGTTTCTTCCGTAATCACAATTAGTTTTTGCTAATCATACAGAGGTATTTAGGGATGGAACTCTTTATACATAATTTTGGTGAATAATAATATGTTCTTTTCACATAAATTGTCTGGGCAGAAGGTTAAAAATTATCAGCTCCTATAAAAACGTATCATTTTGAAATTCTCTAATGACAGTCAAAATCTGTGAGCTTCAAATTCTTACTGAGAAGTGATGTAGGTGTGTACCTATGGCTTGGATTGATATTGGTAATATCTGGCATATTTAGAATGGAATTGTGATCACAACAGTACTGAATATCCTGGTAATACTGTGTTTACTCTGTATTTACATTTCCCTTGACATCTGCTCATGGTTACTGTGGGAGGTGGGATACTGGGCTGTATGGACCTTGGACTTGACCAAGTGAAACTATTCTTATATTTCTCCCTACTGTCATTAAATTCTGCTAAAAATCTAATCACATTCTCACTGCACAGTGACATTTTCTCATTTATTACTTAATTTAAAACTGCTTCCAACTTTCAAGAAACATTTATTTCTACTCCTAGTCTCTAAAGGAAGTTGATAGGGTGTTTGGTTCAGTTTAAGATTAAGAAATTTAATTTTGTTATCTAGCACAGATGTCAATTTTTACACTAGGTGTCTATGATCCTGTTACAATCAATCCAGACCTAGTCAATACAAATCATAGTCTCTCCAGCTCTCAGGTCTTTATAGATTGCATTGATTGCATCTCCATTAATGATAATGGGAGCTTATACAATGATCTTGATTCAGTTTCCTCAACATAGGTGCCTGATACAGTTTGAAAAGCTGTACTGTATCCCCTGGCAGCTGACTGCTGCTTCAAAAGGATGCAAATCTCCTCCAGCAGGTCCCTTCTCAGATCCACGAACCCACTTGTGGGTCTCCTGAATAAACCAGAGGGTTTGAAAAAGGCAATGTTGAGGCAGTAGAACTGAGCCTGTTGTGCACAGGTGGACACCTGAGTTTGGTATGTAATAAGAGTCTTACCTCAGGTTTTATTGCCTATAGGCTGGTATTGCTGCTCACAATTCAGTAGAATTCCTTAATGTTAAATGAAAAATATGCCAGGCCTTCTCGGGTGCTGAATGAAATCTGAGATTTCATTTTCTAGGTTCTTCGAGTGTCTGCAGTTCTGTCACAGTAGCAAAGTGATAATGAAGATAACTGAAAAATGAAGACTGAGAAAGACTTGGTGCATATGTCATCTTGCTACTTCATTTAACTGTTTTGTTTTTCACATATTATGTTTGCCTGGGGCTTTTAACTGACAGGTTAAGCAACAGTTCTCATGCTTGTAGACTTTCCCCAAGAACTAGACTCAGAAACCTTTCAAGTAAATTGTTTCAGTATGTGTTCAAGACCATAATAATTTAAATATTACCTTTCAACAGAAGACCATCTAAAACACTGTGTTGACAAGAAGCCCAATATTCAAATAGAAGTGAAAGCCCGATCATGGCAGTCTCACTATTCAGGAAATGAGAATCGCAAACAATGGAATTGTGTTGCAAAATCAAGCATCTTATTACTTATCTTATTGTCCATCATCTGCACTGTGCACCTGTGCCACATTTGCAAGATTCTCTCCAGCCAGAGAACTGAAACTGAAACACACAGACACACAGGATTCCATATTTTTGGTTTCTATAGGAATGGAGGATTTAAGTCAAAAAAAGACATTAAATTTTCAAGCTCTCATGACACCTCTGTTTGCCCAGCTCTGTCCTGAAGAGTACAAATGAGTATCCATTCCAACTGAAACCCCTATGGCTGACTTCAGTGGTCCAGCTGAGAAATTTATATATTTAATCATAGCATATGTCGTATGTTTTGTTTCTCAAGTGACCAGTGTAGAGTCTCTAATGAAGACTTCCCTTTGAAGCCAAGGAACTTCATGCAAATACAACCTCTCTTAATGAGTGGGACTTTAAGGCCAGAAACTGAAGCATTAACAAATAGAATTGGTTTAGCTTTCCCCTGTCATTTTAAAAAGCACTTATTTTTCAGAGCATGGCTGACAGAATCTGAGAAAGCCATCCCAAAGTTTTTGAAAACATTTAAGCCCATAGAATTTTTCCTAAATGTTGGAAGAGTTAATGGCTAGGGAGATGGTTTATGTTTTCTATTCCATATTATTACTGAATGGAGGCAAAAACCAAGATATCTTCTAAACAGCAATAGCCTTCAATCATCAAGATAAGAAGTCAAGCATCAAGAACAGCAATTTTAAAAAGGATGCAAGATTAGGTACTTGTAAATTAAAAACGATTCTGTCAATGTGCAAAAGCTGTGGGGGTTTGCTGCTCTCACAGCAGACAAGTGGATTTTTTTCTTTCCTTTTTTTTTTGAAAATTGACCTTTCAATCTAAAAAAAGGTGGAAAATGTCCACCTCAGAGCCTATTTGCCTTAGTGATGTCTAGTTCTTCATAACCTCTTTAAAATGAAAATCCTTCCTTAACAAAAGCTAAAAGGTAACAGAAGTGGTACTAGACGCCTCTAGGATTGATTCTGTGCTATGTTCAGTTGAACAAGGTGAGTCCTTATAACAATCTTCCTCTTACTATTGGATCATTACAGTGTTTCAGACTAACCTCCATCTTGCCAGTGGAAACAAATCTACCTGTTCAATAAAAACGTAGATAAATCTGCACAGAGTAGGATCATTCAGCAAACTCTGTTTCTGACAATATCTAGTGCCAGTTGTTTCCATGAAGAAGTCAGGATCCAGATAAAAGACAGCTAAAAGCCAGTTTTCCTCAGGACACCTTTCTACTTACCTCATGATAATCAAAGACCGTGAACAGATGAATTAGGATTTAAATTCTTAATAAAACTTGCATTTATGGTCATAATAACTAACAGGAAAAATCTGAGTTAGAGTAGGAGAGCAATTATTACACATTTTTCTGCCTTTCCATGCAGAAGGGTTCAAATTTTGCTCCAGGTTGACACAAAAAATTACATTTAATATGTCCAGTCAGAAGCAGTCAGTCAGTCATTAAGAACTGGGAAATGAATCTATTTTGTTGCATCATTTTCTTGGTTGTGAGGACTGGTACACCCTAGACATCCTAGTCTGCTGTACTGACAAGTGTGGGACAGACTATTGATTGTAACTCTGACCATTCTTATTTTCTAGATGAAATGTCCATTCCTGCTAAGCTCTTAATCTCAATGTGGATATGGCCAGTTTAGCAGTGTAATTGTAAAGAAGTGACAGTGGTATAGACAGGAGAATCTGATGTCTTAATCAACAGTAGACATAATATTTCTGGGAACTGCTGATCAACGTGGGCTAGTGGTGGAAAACATATTGAGAGGATTGTGGGAAATAATGACTGCAAACTCTCTCATGGATTTAGAAGCACAGGCCAAGAAGAGTGTTAATAGAAACAGAAGTATGATCAGAACAGAAAAGAAAAGAGATAAGGCGCCTGCTCTTTTCAGAAATTTCTGTGCATTCATTATTTTTTTTTAACTAGCTCAGCAAACAAATATGGTACGTAATGTTGCAAAATGCACCTTTGGTAAATAACAAAACAAACAGCATTAACAACAATTTAAATCTCTGTAACCAGCTGCAGCCCCAGTCATTTTTCCAAAGAGGTAGTTGAGGGGGTCACTCTGAAACCCTTATACTGATGATCTCCTACTTCCAGGAGTTAACAGATATGTGCTGGTCTTTGCTGACCCAAACAGGCTGCTCCAAGAAGAAGGGAAGCTGTGACAAACAGCCCTTTCTTTATCCTAGCAGGACATCTCCATAGCTGAACTGAGATTGTACAGTGGAATGATTTCTAGTTCAAACTGGAATTGTCCCTGCTGAATTTGAACACACGTTTTTTCTAGAAATGCTACAACTCTGTATAGTAACACAAATTCATTTGTGCAGAAAAAGGAGGAAGCGACAATTAGTGGCTATAAAGAAGTCTATAGGTGAACTGAAAGGACAAATTGGGATGGTTTGGGTCACACAGGTTTTTCCTTGCCTGGATTTCTGTCTGACCTTGTTTTCATCTGAGTATTTCAGCATTTGTCTATACAGTGAGTTTTGCACAAGAGGAAGCATATGATGCACAGAGAGGAGCACTGTCTGCTCATTGCCAAGATTTCACCCCCAAAAAGGAAACATGGAGCATTTGACAAGTTTGCCCCATGGTGCCAGTATCTCTTTGCTATACACTTTTGTGTGAGATCATCTGGTGAGGAAGAGATGGAGAGAGGCAACTCTGAAAAGCAATAAACTATGGTGTGATAATGACAGGAGAAAGGAGTAGGTGGAGGAGGCTCTTTCACTCTTCAGACTTTAGAGGTCTCCTTTAAGGTGTGTACTACTGCTGGATAAAGAGACAAACTTGCAGTGATGTGTCTGTCAGCACTGCTTAGCTTGAAGAAGCAAGGTAGAAAGAAATTGCACAAGAATCTATTACTGTTGCCTTCCAGGTAGGCTGTAGAAGAGAAAGAATGCAAAGGAAGAGCTGCAGTTTACAGTCATATTTTGGCAGCTATTCCCTGCCTGTCTTTACATATTTAAAATTCATTTTACTTCAAACATATGAAGGATCACTCTCTCTCTTGCCAACGCGACAGTTCATAAAAGGGGGCAAAAAAAATTGTAAATAAATGATGTGTTGTGCCCTGTATCCATTTTAAATGCTGGATGTTTTATTCCCTCTTATTTCTGTATGCATGCATCTCACACAGTTTTTAAATTTTTATTTTTATGAAGAGAAAAATGGAGGAATTAGTTTATAAACCTGGACTATATTTCTATTAACAACTTGTTCCTTTCTTTTTTGCTCATTATCCCTGACTTTCTCCCGTTTGTTTCCACCACTGTCAAAAATGAATATACCTTTTGAGTTCATCGGAAAGTTAGATCCTGTGCAGCCTCATCTACCTACAAAAGGGTGAAGCTTTCTGCATAAAAGTAATTTTTATTGGCATATGGGTTGCTGTCTGTACTGTAGATCTGAAAGAGGCAATTTCTGTTTAAATTGGGATACTGTGGCCAAGGTGCTGCTCATTCCCAGATTTCCCACTGTTGTTGCTGGAGGAGTGGCTTCCTACCCTCAGCCTACACACAACTCTATGGGAAGGCCGCAAGGGATTAGAGACCATGTAATTTGTCAGTTTGGGTCAGATGTGGTCTGGAAAGAGGAAAGAATCTTTAGTTGTCAGCTCTTACTCTTTTGCTCATCAATGTCTGCTGCTATCCAGCCTTTGGAGTACTTTGGGGAATTTTGTCCTTGGCTCTAGTAGGAGCTGAGTATTCTTTCATTAAGACACTGACAAATGGAAAGACATTATTTTACGCTCTTTAGTCTATTACAAAGGACATTTAAAATAAAGTAATAGAATTAAAGAATTTCTAATGAGTTTAATAAACTTAGTACAGTTTCATGCTTACGGCAGGTCTAAAATGTTGAGGGTTTCTGGTTTTTTTGGTATTTTTTGTATTTTACATTGAATTTAGGAGGAAAAGTTGAGGGATTTTGGAAAGAAAGAATTTTAAAGCCTCATATTTTACAGTCATACTTAAAAGAATGGAGAAGAAATTTAAATCTAGTTAGTAGAATCTTATATAATTAAGCATTAAACAGCAGGTCTGAGAGGACTTGACTGGTGAACATGTGGGTGATATTGTGATTCAATAACTTCCCTTTTTTGGCTTGATCTCATGCTTTTCTCATCTGACTCTCACTATGGGATACTTGGCAAACAGATAAACCTCTGGTTCAGTGAGCTGCTGTGAAGAAGGTGTACCTTTGCACCAGCTGGATATGCAGCTGATGTCAGCAAAATAATGCCAAACTGCTAGAAATTTTTCTACATTGGCAAAAATATGGTATTCAACGCCTGTTCTATCCAAACATTTGTATGAGAAGGTGGGAGCCTTGCTAGAAGATAAGAAATTACCTATTTGGTTAAATCATAAGGCTTTCCAGATTAACACCCTAACACCTAGTATGTGGGAGCAGAAAGTAGCTATTACCTCTTCTACTTAGGACATTTAGTTGTGTTTCAGAAAGGAGCAAACTGAGAAATAAATATTGCCTTGAATGTAATTCTCTTCTCTGTCCTAGAAAGAGATGGCTGCATTTTTTAATTCTGGGTAATGGTTGCTCACAGAATCACAGCATCATTTAGGTTGGAAGGGACCTCTCCAGAGCACCCAGAGCAATCTACTTGTTTCAGAGTAATTTGAAGATTTTTCAAGTGAGATGAATTGAGAAAATGTGCCAGAGCAAAACACCCCATCTTTAATTCAGTTTCCCCATGAATTCTTAAAAAGACAGTATACAGAAATTTCAGTTCTTGACAGAATAGCTGTTCATAATATAAGTATGCTTCTTTTTATCCTTGCATAATTTCATGACTTTCTGAGTAAGTGTGAAATTTCATTTCTTGTGAGTAAAGATGATTTGTGATTCAGGCTGAACTGGTGAGTGTTGTTCAAATAATTTTTTAGGACAGGGTAAGGGAACATAAAGAATATCACAGTCCAGTTTTCTTCTCATCCAAATAATAATCAGCTTCTTCCCTTTTTCTATGTTTGATAGGTAACTGCAATTTATGAACCTTCCCTTCCCATTTTGAAATAATAGAATATGTGTCCTCTCACTCCCATCGTTCCTGTTGTGTACTAGCACACAGGTCAAATGCCAGCCTATGATACAGCAATTGTATTTCTGGATTGTTATGTAGACACATGTTTGAAAGCCCTAGAGTGCAATGAACCCTAATGGGATGAAAAATCCAAATGCAGAAAGTTAATTTAAAACATGACCAACTTTCTGTCTTAAAACAGACAGGAATTCTTCCATCAATTTAGCATAATATTTATATAGCCTCTAATCCTCTACTAGTTGATTACTTCACTATCTTTGAAGAAATTGTACCCACAACACTTTTCTGAGGCAAGAAAACGCTATTATCTCCATTTTTTAGGTAGGATAGCAAGGAACAGACAAAGTGAAGCCTATATTTTTAGGAAGAGCTAGCCAACGTATAAGAAGAGAACACGAGCCAAACAGAGTATTCAGAAACAGCTAAGTAATACTAAAATCCCATCAGGAGCCTATCTTCATTACTAAATACCTAAATACCTCTAGAATTATGTCTCGTAACCTTTGTGCCCTGGGCCAATACACTATAAGCCAGATTGGATCTTTTTCTGGAAGGCAACTTTCATTAATTGATCTTATACCTTCACTGTGAAATAGAAACAAATTAGTGTATCTGTTTTTAACTCCCTCTCAACCCCCTCCCTGAGCATTTTAAATGTCACCATTTCAACCAGAACTCAAGGTGTGCTGGATAGCATGTCCTGTACAGAAATATGATAATCTTTCTTCAATGTTTGGCAACTAGTATCTATTAATTAAGAATCCATCAATTGTACTCTGTAATTATATTTATTAAACCCTAACTCATATCCTAACTATAATTAGTTCCTGCTAATTAATTTTATCAAATCCCTCTAGATTCATATCTAAAGTAAATATTGAGTAGCCCTACACTAATTATTTCAATCAACGTGGAATGAATTTTAAATGACTGTGAATAGTTTCTATTAATTAAATTTAGTATAAAATAAATGTTCAATACAATATATTTGTCAATGTTAAGATTTTCAGATAAAAGAGGATAAAAGAATAGTATAATGGGAAACACTTATTTGCATATTAGACCAGGTTAAATAAAGCAATTCTGTATAAGTCAAAATTCTATGTAGGAAAGTAAAGGGATTTTATATGTGGAATATGTGAAGAATTATGGCTTAGTAGTATAACTATTTACCTTGAAAAATTTTTCCATATTCTCTGAAGTATATGGGAGTGTCTGCCATAACACCTTGTAACATTCTTCCTGCCACAACTCCCTATACTTTTTATAAAAATAATTTAATTAAAAAAATGTGGAGAATTTAATAAAATTTATGTAAGCAACTTTGCAAGTAAAGATTGAGCATGATAGTTCCCGTTTGGATGAGGTGCAATGTTTTTGTCAGAATGAACTAGGGAAAGCATCCTTACCTACCAATACTGAGATACAACCTGCTTAAGTCATAGAAGTCTAAGATACCCTGATTTGGAAGGGAACTGCAAGGATTATTGACTCCAACTCCTGATTACTTTTCTATTGATAACTTGATCTATACAGCAAATGAAATTATGATGCCAGTTTGGGTTGCTTAAAGTAAAGGGATTGAAAATTAGTTATCAACAAGAAGTCAGCATTCAGATTATAGTCATTTTGGAGTCAGTGGTTTATCCTTGACCTTTAGCTGGAAGGTAATGTGGATCCTGTAGACCCTGTCTTGTACCTTCCATCCATCTACAGATGTCTCAGATATTCCAAGGTATCTAAAATGGTCCTTCACTTAGGCTGATGCAATCTGCCAAAGGTTTCTAGGGCAATCTAGGCTGCAAAACAAGCTACTTACTGGAGTTAAAATGCTAAAGATTTTTGTCAATGCTTTAATCTAGGTAAGCTGTATGCCATATGTCCATTTCTACATGAGGGTTAGAAAACTTCTAAAATATTCCAGAATTCTACTTTTCCAGAAAGAGAGAGGCCAAGGGGAATTAATTTCTTTTATTATTAGAAATTCATGCTGCACTTTCCATTGTTGTCTTCCTCTAAATGAAACAGGCACTTTCATCTGCCCTATTATAGACAGCAACTATAAACCAGGAAGAATCGCATCCTGAAAGTGTTTATTTCTTTCTGCTGTTTCTAAGTGGAGGTGGGGTGACAAGCTCAGATAGAAGTGTTTCTAATGTAGATGCCTGCATTTGATAACATTACTCCTGCCTTTTGAGACTGTGGAGGCTTTGAGCAATGCTAAGTAAAATAAGAATGGAAATAACTTGAGGTTTTGTATTGTTTTTTTTTCTACTGTTTTGGTTTTCTGGAATTACACATTTTATAAAATTTAGTTACTGGTGAGAAGGGCCTGTATTATTTTTGAAGGATGACAGCTTGCTGTCATGGGCGATTGCAGAAGTTGTAGCATTTGGTGATGAAGGGAAAACAGATTTCAGCTCTGTAGCTGCAGTGGTTTAGTCTTGATTTCAACTAATGTAATACAGGTCAAGTGTGTAAAGTAGCTTCCATCTGTGGATATTTGATTTTAATTAGCAAAGAATACAAACTAGCAGAAGTGAAATCCTAATCCAAGCAAGAATATGTGGTACTATGTTTCAGATATATTATGCTATGTAATTTTAGTATTTCTCTTGATAATTTACAATATTATACACTAATTGACACTATGACAGTCATTTTGCTGTAGGGATCATGACAACACTGCCTTTTTTTTTTTTAAGTTTACAGACAACCTCAAATATGTATTTGATTTTTAACTCTTATTTAAACATGTATGTATGCACACACATAAAGAAAAGTTAGCTATTATAGTCTGGCTTGTATCACTGTCTATACAGCTATCAATGGATTATTTTTCATTTGCCATTTGACACCACTTTGCCACTCCAAATGTGCTCCTGGGAAAGCTTTACAGACTTGTAGGATACAGAAACCACTAGTACAACTCTTCTGAAGATGTATATTTTCACAGACTTAAGATTTCCTGCAACTGCTTCTGTTTTGAGCTCTGTAACATGTGGTTGTATAAAATATTTATTTTCCAGAAAGATATGCAATCTTATTTTTGATAGTATCAACAGATGGTGAGTCCACCTCCTCCCTCAATAGTTTGTTCCAGTGGTTTCTCATTTATACCATATGTTTAAAATTAATGCCACATTTCCCTTCTGATTTTGTCTGACTTCAATGAAGCTACATTAATTTCCTTCAGTTGTTTACCCATCTTCAGCCCTTTTGGGTCATTCAGGAAGAATCCAGATTGTCCTTCACACTTGAAGCATCTGAGGTGTGCCTGGTTGCCTGCGACCATCTTCTGCTGCAGCAAGCAAGACTAGTCAACCCAGTATTAGTCAATGACTGTTTTTACCAGTTTCAGTAGTTTGTGCTTAATTTAATTGGTTATTGCTTCTGGATCTTCTAGGTCTTTGTCCTTCAGTTGCTTTCATCTTCCAAATGCTCATTTACACTCTCTCTTTTGCCTCGTTCATCTATCTCGTAAATGGGTCTGTCTCTCCCACCTTCCTTTTTGTTCCAATACACCTATATTCCAAAAGTCTTAATTTCTTTCTGTTAGCATTGCATTCAAAATGCAATGGAAAAACATGAGGTTACGCAAAATTACCTCAGAGGTACTGACTGTTACTCAGTCCTTTCCCTCTACCTTATCCTTATATCCCTTTTATTTTTTTACAACTTTTTCTCCCTTACAGTTAGCTATGAATTCTCTGGATCTGTTTATGTTATTTGCTAATTGAAGAATTTGGTCAATTTGTGAATGTTAAGTAAAAAAACCCCAACAATCAAAACCAGATTAACCCATAATAATTTAATTTTCCTTGGTTTGCGACAAGTATTTGTCTTTAGGCAGAAAACATTTGATTTTCTTGATTAATCAAAACCCTTGGGATTTCTTCAGACATTCAGTCCTTTTTCTTTCACTGATATTAAATCTGGGAGCCCATCCAAGAGTTTCTGTCTTGAAGAAGAGGAGGTGGAGGAGGAAGACTGTGATCTGTATGAAAGGAAGTGTGAAAAAAATGACAGCAGTCTTGCTGGAAAAGCTTCTGGTGACCAGCTCTTTTGCACACGGGGTTTTTTCAGCTTTTTCACAACCATTATTTGATAAGCACTCCAATGTGTGTCCACACAGAAATTTTTTATTCTTTGCTAACCATCTCTGACACATTGCTGCCAATGTTGCCCATTGACTGCAGCACTATTTTAGGTCAGTCTAAGCTTGTAAGTAAGGAAGTCAAAGCATTTTGGAGAACAAGAAGTCAGAAATGTTTCCTAAAATAGTTCTTTTTTTCTGTCTATGGTGGTGGCTGATAATTTTGTTATAAATGTGTCATCAACTGCTTTGAATGACTGTGACCTGCAATACTTTTTCCATGTCATATTGTCTTCCCTTCACCAGGGTAACCCCATAAGGACAAACTGTCAGTTTCAAACAAGCTTAATTTTTTTTTTGGTAGGTTCAGGACAATGAATTATTTTTCTAGTCTTATTAATCCACCATCTTTGCTTTAGCAATCAGATTATAAAGTACTGGCTTTACATATTATACAACTATTTTAACATATAGCAATCAATGAGAAAAAAATATCACTAAAGAAGGAAGAAAGCTATTGAATGTCATTTCCCACATACAACAAAGATTCTGGAATCCCCCCTGGTTTGACATATTTTGGAAAACTACCAGAATGCTACTGAATTTTACAAAGAACCTCAAATTGTCTAAGACTTGAGAAATGAGTGGGCTGTGATAAAGATACGTGCAAAAAAGTGTTGAATTAGCATAGTTGGTGTTTGCATATTCCTAAGGAAGGTGATGCATATGCAGTGCAGGAATAATGCAAAAGTACTTGTGCACTTAAGTAATATATTCATGCTGGCTTCTTCACCTACATGTAAATGCAGGTGTGGATATATTTGCTGCAGGACCATTTGAAAGTTTGATGAACTAGATTCTTTCCTGGTCTCCTTCTTTAAGCAAAAATAGATTACTATGATAGTACCAGAAACCATGCCTGAAGCCTGAAGGACAAGAATTCTACTTGCTGATGGCTGAAGATAGCACAGGGAAAACTTCTTGCTTAAAGGGTTGGCCTTTTTGTTTCCAGCTTGATGGATTACACAAAGCCTGGAATGTTTAAGGAAAAAAATGAACAAATCTATTCCATGTCTTCACTGCATCAGAAATAAAATTTGAGCATTACTATTCGAACAGGTATGGCATAATCCATTACAACTCTTCTCAAAAGAAGAAAAAATGCAGTATTAGTTAACACATGGCACAGAAACTCTGACGAATATTATGTGTAGCTTGCTGCTTGTCTCTTAATTATGATTACTGTTCAGCACGTTTCCTTAACAGTCCTTGGGTCACAGATATGCAACGCAACCCTTCTCGTAGCATCTTCCCATGTCACAGGAAATTCCATCTCCTTCCTTACTCTTACCTTTTATATAATAATGGGACTGCAATAAGTAAAAAGGATTAGTGAAGCATTTCCTGCCTAGCAGTGGGCCTTTTCCTGACATAATGCTCATAGACTGGTTTGCATCCTTGTCCCTCCTGATGCTCTGCTCGTGGTAACCTGCATGCGGCGCAGATGTTTCTGTCGTGCTATTACATGGCTATTTTCAACCTGTTTCTCAGAACAGATGGTTCCCATGTTGTGTTCTCCCTCCTTGCTCTGCTGACGCTGTCTGTATAAACAGCAGTGTGCTTTTCTGTAGTCGGGGTTTGTGGAAGGAATGAAAATCACAACTACTGACAGGATTTTCCTTTCCAGGCTGCCCTGTAACAGGGCATTTCAACCTGGCCTTCTACTAGTCTTTCTCTCATTGAGATACTTGAACTCTCGATTTATCCAATTTTAACCCATTTTACTCATTTCATGGGACAATATTTGGAAGTGCCATGTGTTTTGCCATGCAAAAAGTTATCCCCTTCAATGTGCCATCTAGTGGTTGTTCCTTCTTTCTAACCACAAATGGCAGTGTTAATTCAACAGCATGTATTCTGGGATTTAATCTAAAAAAGAGAAGCATCACAGTAATAAAATCTCATCTCCTGCCATCTGTCTTCTGCATATTTCTTTACAGTCCAAGGGCATTATATTTGAGCCCAAATGCTTCAGTGCTGGCAACTGTGGCTGGTTATGGAACTCATGGAATCCCCCATGAGTTGAAATGCAGAAAGAAGCTGACATATGGACAAAATACATCAGGGATGGTAAGGGCTGGAGTTTTATTCCTAATGTGCTGGAAGTCGTAAAGACTCTTGAACAATGGTATTGCTGGTTAATAGCAGCACTGATGTACTTTGAATGTTTTCTTAGTCCTGTAGCCCTGCAACCAAGAACAAGTGGGGAAAATAGGAACAAGTTGGGAAAATGGAAGGAAGGAAGGGAGAGCAAACCAAACCTCACAGTGGATTATGTTCCAGATCCTTCTGAGAACAATTAATTAGGAGTGGACACAGACAAATTGATTTTCTTTCACCGAGGAGAGATAGAGGACATTCACTTTCAAATCAGGCTTGTTGTTCCTGAAATGGTGACAGTGAGCAATGTATCACTTAGAAATGACATGACTGTACTTTCCATCTTGCTCATTTGTTTGGAAGACATTGCTTTCCTCTACTGGGATATGTACTTTCTAATACATAAAGAGATTTAGAAACTGGATATTTGTCAGTCTTTGGTCATATCAAGTCCTAGAATATCCTAGTATTCAACCATATGATGCAGTTGTGAGGAATAATTTAAATTAGAAATTCAACATACATAAATTCCGCAACTAATCACTATTTGCATTATTTGGGCATCATTCTCAAAGAATAAAAATATTTCTTCTAGTATTAAAAGCATTTTGTGCTGAAAGCAAGCTGATTGTTGGTGCAAACAAAGTACAGTAGATCAACAGTGAACTTTTTAGTGACAAATAGTGAACTTGTTTCTATCATGAGAAAATGCAAAGAAAAAAATCATAACAGGACTAACAAGGTATTAGTTTATCTATAAACATGAGCTGCAGAAATTTATAGTGTACATGAGATAAAGCACTGCAGGGAAGTCACAAGAGGGAGGACTGGTTTGCTCTACTTCAGATAACTAAAAGGAAGAAATGTAACTGTTTTTCCCAATGCTTTTCTTGGTTGATACACACAAAAAATCAGCCATCAACCCCCAGGGTGATTCAGGCATTTATTTGTCTCTGATGGCAAGAGAATCTGAACTGCTTTGACTGTTAGACATTTAATATGAGATGAAATAAATCACATTATAATTTATCTTTCTGTTTGGGAATTTAGTTGGCTGACCAACTTGGTCAGCTGGGCCAAAATCTCAAAAATTTTCAAACCATTTGTGATTCATCTCTTTTATCTTGTATTTTCTGAAAGTCTAGCATCTAAGTTTGTCTCATATACAGTAGGAGGAGAAACAGAGGTTTGTCCAGAGGGTATGTCAGTCTGTATTGATTTTAGTTGACACGAATTTTCTTTAGCATTGCATGAATATGTGGACTTACAGGGACAGGCTTTTCTTCGTAACAGAGAATTCCAATCTTTAGATGACCGAAAATAGCTGAGATGAATCTTACTCTGTGTGGTTTCATTAATTGTCATTAGCTGCAGAGGTGATTTCTGTGGCCATAAAATGACATGGCAGGATATTTTGGAGTCTATTTGAGAACCAGTGGGAGATCACTCAGAGTGTATGAGTAGGCTGTGTAGCCATACCGAAGTTCTTATGAGCACAGAGACCTATTGTAAAGATTATTTTCTAGGGACTTGGCTGATTTATGGGATTTTGACAGCAGGTGCCCCTGTCCAATTGGAAGAGAACGAGAGGAAAAGAGGATTCAGCTAACTGCAGATTAAAGGGAGATTGTTCAGCTACTCTTTTTTTCTCTGCTGCAAAAAACTGGAGTTCCTTGTGGAGAATTTGGATGCTGTTTCATTGAGTCTGGGAAAACTAAATCCTATCAAAAAACAGCTTTGAGACAGTTCATGGAGGTGTTTTAACACTGGGATTGTTGCATTTGAGATAGTGGTAGCAAATACTAAACTCTAAATCCTTGAAAAGAGAAGGAAGCAGGACAGGAGGGCCTGAGAAAAATTTTATCTTACAGTTACCACTGGCCACATTCACAGTTATATTCATTTCATGTCTATAGCTAAATCCATGTGGTTTATGTGTTTAGATCAGCAACAAATAGACACATTTTGCAAGTACATTCTAAAATCAGCACAAAGTTTTGAAGATATTTTTGTTCCTCTTCTGTACACACTTAGGAGTGCAGTATAATTTGCAATGCACAGGACTATGTCAGATATTCACACATGGTTGGCATGACATACGACTTATGGGAAACCTTGTGTTCTCCTGGTGTGACAGATGGAAGCTGTGTGTAGCATTACAGCATCTCATAAAGCTCTGGACACCAGTCTGTGAGCTGAATTAACCTTCTAGCAATTAAGTAGGTTTCTAATGTTCTTCATCTATCTCAATGCTGTTATTCCCACTCAAGAATAGCATCTGCAAACAATTGAGGCTCTTGGAATCACAGAAATATAGAATGGTTTTGATTGGAAGGGATTTTTAAAGATCATCTGGTTCCAACCCCTCTGCCATGGGCAGGGACATCATTCACTAGACCAGGTTGCTCAGAGCTCCACCCAATATGACCTTGAACACTTCCACGGATAGGCATCCACTTCTCTGGGCAACGTGTTCCACTTCTTCACCACCCTCACGGTAAACGATTTCTTCCCAAAATCTAATCTAAACCTGCCCTCTTTCAATTTAAAACCTTTATCCCTTGTCCTGTCACTGTCTGCCCATACAAAAAGTCCCTCTCTCTCCTTTTTATAAACCCCTTTAAGGTACTGAGAGGCCACAGTGAGGTCTCCCTGAAGTCATCTTTTTTCCAGGCTGAACAGCCCCAGCTATCTCACCCTGTCTTCATAGGAGAAGTGCTCCATCCCTCTGTTCCTTTTTGTGGCCCTGCTATTGTGTCAGAACCCTCTTATTGTGGTAGAAACACTATAAACTGATGTGACCTCTCTTTGTACAAATAGAAATACGATTCTGTTGAAGGGTGCTAATAGCTAGTGAGGCTTGGATCCACAGACAATTGCAGTCATTGCTAAAGGCTGTCAGTGCATCTACCATTCTGTTTTAAACAAAAACCAAGTGCTATACAGCCCCTTTGAACAGCAAAACCCAGCTGTAGGCAGCAGGAGTGCCCACCTGGAGCAACAAACTGTCAGACAGCACATCAACCAAGGTAACTCAGGTTGATAGTGTCAAGGCTATCCTTGTTTGTAAATGCTCAGGTAAAGGTAAAAGGTTTCCTTTTGGAGAGGAAACCCAGGAGAAAGAGGTGAAAGCTGAGTTTTGTGTTTGTGTCTTCAAAATCTACGACTAGAACTGATGTGACCAAGCTTTTGATACTGTCTCTCACAGGATCCTTTTGGACAAAATGTCCAGCACACAGCTGGATAACATCATGTGGTGGGTGGGTTGGCTCAGCTGTCGGGCACAGAAGGTAACAGTGAATGGATTAACATTAGACTGGTGAACTGTTACTAGTGGGGTTCCACAGTGATAGTTCCATCTTAGCCCCTGTTCTCTTCAACATATCCATAAATGACTTGAACACAGAACTGGAGGGGATACTGAGCAAGTTTGCAGATGACACAAAACTCAGAGGAGCTGTTAACTCCCTCGAGGGCAGGGAGGCCCTGTAGAGACACCTCAGCAAATCAGAGGTCTGAGCAATCACCAACCACATGAAGTTCAACAAAGGGAAGTGCTGAATTCTGCACCTGGAATGGGGCAACCCTGGATGTAGGTACAGACTGGGGAATGAGATACTAGAAAGCAGGTCCAGGAAAGGGAGCTGGAGGTCCTAGTCAATGGCAAGTTAAATATGAGTCAGCAGTGCCCTGGCAGCCAGGAGGGCCAACCGTGTCCTGGGGAGCATCAGGCAAAGCATCGCCAGCCGGGCAAGGGAGAGGATTGTCCTGCTCTGCTCTGCACTGGGGCGGCCTCACCTTGAATATTGTGGCAGTTCTGGGCATGACATTATAAGAAAGATGTTAAGTCATTAGGGAGTGTCCAAAGGAGGGCAACAAAGATGATGAAGGGCCTTGAGGGGAAGTTGTATGAGGAGCAGCTGAGGTCACTTGATCTGTTCAACCTGGACAAGAGGAGATTGAAGGGAGACCTCATTACAGTCTGCAGCTTCCTCAGGAGGGGAAGAGGAGGGGCAGGCACTGCTCTCTTCTCTGTAGTGGCCAGTGGCAGGACCTGAGGGAATGACCTGAATTTATTTGTGTCAGGGGAGGTTTAGGTTGGATATTAGAAAAAGGTTCTTCACCCAGAGGGTGCTTGGGTGCTGGAACAGGCTCCCGATGAAAGTAGTCACATCACCAAGCCTGACAGAGTTCAAGAAGTGTTTGGATGATCCTCTCAGTCACTCTTGAGGATGTCCTGGTCAAGGTCTAAGTCCTTATTGTCTTTGCTGAGGCAGAAGCACAAAAGAGACCAATATAAATGGGAGGATTCCATGTATGACCACAAAATGATATGACAATCAATTCCCTGATCAAAGGATATCAATTTTTTGCTTGAAATTTACTAAGCAGAAACATGTGTACATTTGGAATAAGCAGGGGGCTTGGGGTACTCACTGAGCCAACTACACACTCACCAAACTGATCACCTTGCAGACAGAATATCTTACATCAAAGGCTCCCTAACTGCATATGTTCTCTGAATTTGCAGTGTGTATGCACAAGACAGGCTGTGAGTTCTGCACATTCCTAGAGCTGGTGCTGTAACCAAGCTGACAGACATTGGGAAATCCTAGAAAGAAAGAAAGAAAGAAAAAGGAATGACCAAGCATCTGCTAGTACTACCTTGACTTTAAAAACTAGATTTTTCAAAACCTGATTTTTCATTTGCATGAGGTTATACTCGGTTCTACTTCAGCTTTCTTGCTAAGGAAAAAAATGTAGGTACCACAGATGTGACCACAGAAGTGCAGTTACAACACTGAGTACTCTGAGCTGAGTAGATAGACTGGAACAACACACAGTGGCTTCTTAAAATTTTGATTTTTGGTTAATTACCCACAACATCAGATGTGCCCATAAGGTCTGTATTCCCCTCCTCAAGCCTGCTCCAGACAAGAGCTCTTTTCATGCTCCTGCCTTCTCCCCCATCACAGTTCCCTGTGATGCTCTCTCTGTACTGCTATAATCACACTGCCACATCTGTCACTGCCGTGTGTGCAGCACAGGGACAGTAACATGGGGCGTAATGAAAGCAGTAACAGCAGAAGCAGAAATAGCTATGGCAGTAGCTGCTGGGGTGGCAGCAGGAATAGCCACACTGAGAACAAAACAGGAAGAGAAGCTGTTTTCCAAACCTACCAGTATGAGGTGAGATGTTTTCCTGAGTGGTTTATAACTGATACAATCTATAGATGCCAGACTATTTACATTTTAGAATGTGCTGAAAATGTCTGGGGGTAAAACTCTAGTGAGGGTACCGTATTTTCATTGGATATTTTCTAGCATTGTTTTTATAAATGTTACCTATATACCTTGCATGTTGGACTATGGAATAATAATATGTGCCAAATTTAGACAGCAAGTTAGTCCTAGCAGATAGCAAAATCACTTTACAATTGTTTTCCACACACATGGTTTCTGAAAACCAAACAAACCCATGTTTTCATTCATATGTTATGCAGCAAACACATGGAAAACTCAGATGGTTCAATTCTGCAAGCTGCTGAGGGCTCTCAGCTGTATTTGGTATTAGACAGCCTTGTGTTTTACAGGTTTATGCTCAGGAAATGCAGATCAACATGAAAATAGGCATATAATAGGCAACAAATATTTACCTCCTGAAGTCCCTTCTGCCTTTATGAGTCACTCGTCTTCTCATACCTCATCCCTTTGAAGGCTCGTCCCAGTAGTGCCTTCTGAGGTGTCCAGTTTTGCACCCAGTTTCTTTGGGAGGAAGATTTGCAACATTTCCACTGTTGCTAATGAGGGTTACAGATGTACACTGAAGGTAGAACAACCTTTCAAGCGTCAGAGAGCATGCTGCTGTTCAGCACTGCCTTTAACCTCAGCAGTACACAGCAAAGTGTTTTCAAGTAAAGGGAAAATTCAAGATGATACCCATGTTAGATATTCCTTGGGATTTTTCAAGGATGTGATTGCCAGACTTCGAAACATTCACTCTTCAGGGTCAGCTGTACATGCTTATAGTGTGGAGAAAAACCAGTTGCTTTTCTATGGTACAAACAGACTTTCCTTTCCTTCTTTCTCTTCCTCTGGGAAAACTGGTGTCCTGAATTCCTCTCCAGTGTAACATTTGGGCAATTTTCATCCAATGCATTGTTCATTGTTAAGTGATGATACAGCCTTGAAAGAAATTAAAGAGACCCTTCTATTAGAGTTGTGGAGAAGGATAACACTTACTCAAAAGTTTCACAGACAAGTCTGTTTAATTGTGTAATTTCTACAGTATGGGTAGGAACAATTAAAGAAGGGAAGTGCTCAGAAATGTATGCAGTACAAATGTTACCAGGTTTGTGCTGCAACTGTAGTTCTGGTTTTGTACTTTGAAGGAAAGGCCTCGATCAGTTGATGGAACATATTTGCCTTGTTCTACTTGAGATGTCTTAGGATATCCAAGATAACCACACACAGCTGACACAGGATGGTTGTAGTCTCTTGACTGACTGGTATGGTGGCTGGAGGCCAAGGAAGATACCCTAGAATATCTTCAGTGGCAATAAATGTCAGTGTGTGTATTGAAGTACTCATTTGAGACCCTATTCAATAGTCATTAATCTAAGCAGTAATTAATTTCACCTATTTTCAATTAGCTGACTTTTTCTCTAAGTACTGCTGACTACCTTGACCAGATTGTTATTGATTGTAAAGAGAGTTTAAATGTGCAGGTGGAATACATGTGCACATGTGAGGTGTATTTTATATGTGCATGTGAAATATATGTGAACTTTTAAGGTGTATTTTACCCGTGCATTCGAGATTATGGAATTAAGTTGACTTAGTCTGGAACTTGTGGCAAGATTCCTTTACCTAAACTTTAGTGTCTATTTCCATTTGTGATGCTCTAGGATAACCTAACTGGACTGTAATTTCCTGTCAGAAGGGCTGCATATCTTTTGAAAGTCCTCTGCCTGCACTGTGTTATGTCTTAGATGTCTGTGGATATCAAAAATAGTGCTAGTTATTTGCAAAAATGAGTCAAGTCACGCATATTGAGCTGGAGATGAATCCTGCCCTAAGTGTCTTCTATTTTAAAAGGGATATTGAAAAATTGCAGAGGTTGCAGAAGTAGCTAACTACCTATTTTTGAATTAGAGAAAATGCAAAAGAAAATATTTTTTTCAATCTATTTAGTTTATCTGAACGATAGCCAAAGATAGATGTGATTACAGAGTAGAAATATTTTCAGTAGATAGAAAGTACCATGCACTTCAAAATAACTGAAAAAAATAGAAGGAGAATGAAAAAGTGAAAGCAAAGAATTGACAATTTCAGTTTAGATATTAGGTGGTAAACTTTTCTTGATTAATGAATGGGGAAAATCACCAAGGGACTTTATGAAGCCTATGTTCCCCTAGGTCTTCAAATTAAGGCAGGATACTTTCCTGAAGTTATGATTTGCTGAAAGCAAGTTTGAGAACTTAGTACAAAGGTAACTGGGGGAACTTAAATGGCACGTGGTAGGCTGGTGATTAGACTAGATGGACTGTTGATCTCTTCTGGCTCTAGACACCACAAATTATGCCAAAACAAGAAGAGTATGACATGAATCCAGTTGTGCTTGCTGCAAATCAACTATTTTTTTTGTCACCAGAAAATGGCAAATAGGATTGAGTTGGATAATCTTTGTATCACTTCCCTTCTCCCTCTTTCCATTAATTATGAGGAAATTGTAAAATTCTCAAAGGTATTTGTTGTTTGCAGTTATTTGAATATTACACAGTCACATCTGTATTTGTTGTTAACATTCTTCAAACCTTTCTTGTTGTCTTCTGTACCTTTTTCTTTTTTTTTTCACCTGTTGTGCATTATCCAACTCTCAGAGTTGTGACTCTCTGGATAAATAATATCTTCACGCTAGCTCCTTATGTCTAATACAGTGAGGCATTGAGTTTTCTTCCTTTTTTTTTTGTAACTGAACTTTCTTTTATTAATAATAGTAATTCAATTCTTTCAAAGTAATTCTTCAGCAAATTGGAGAGTGAGTATGAAGATTATTCACAAACAATTGATTGATGATGAAATCGTCTATGTGTCATTCAGCTGTGTTAATGAGTGTAGAAAAAGAACTTCCATTAGCAGATGAAATATGCAGCTTTGTTCTCAGACTGTTAATTTCTTATTCAGTGATGCTAGTGGGAAATTATGTTACATCTCCCTAAAATGTTTATCTTACTCCCAAGATTTTATATTTAGGCACCTCAGCCTATACTTATCCTCACAGCAGCATAAGAAACTGCAAGGTTCCCCCTTATCTGTGGTGCTGAGGGTGAGTTTATATTGCCTTTTTGGTACTGTCATATATTCTTATATGAGTCCCCATTGCCCACTTTGCTATGTGCAGAGGTGCAGCAACTGATTTCCTTGTTAAAGGAACTCAAATATGAGTTTAGTTGTTGGCACTGAAGATAGTACAAATCCATCTAGAAAATTCCATGGTATTTATACTCCTAGAGATACCATCAGGCTTCAAATGAGGTTTGCAGAAGCATCAAGGTTCTGGATCCAATGAAATAAATTTGGAACATGAAATCTGCTCCCTAGGGACAGAATGATCAATTTCCTCATTTATCTTTTACACACGCCTCTGTAGGATCTGAAATGTTAACAGCTCTGCTTGATACTCCTATGGGGGAAGAGATGGGGGAAGAGATTCCTATGCTGCTGCCAGCAAGATGCAACACTGAACAAGTTTTTGAAAGCTTTTAGAAAAACCCTAATTATTTTATTTTCAAGAACTTTTGCATCTTAGAATGTTTCTCTTTCACTTAAGCAAAATGAATTCTGGTATTACTAACTTTTGAGTGATCAGTTCTGCAGTGTTACCTCATGACCTTTTTACAAGGGATACTTGCTTTTAAACTCCATCTCAGCAACATCCAGACCTCTCTCCCACATACCTATCCCATTTTATGTCTTGTTGCCCAACCAGCTTCACTTTTTCCCTCTCAACTCAACTTCAATCTCTCTCTTTCCTTTTACTTTTATATCACATTCCCCATTCTTGTATGTTATCTCCACTGATGCTATATCTGTCTTCCTCTTATCAAGGCTGAATCCTCTAATTATGGTGTTCCCAGACTGATTCTTTGTCTCAGTCTACTCCCTTCTCCTTACTGTACTTTTGCTGTTGTTCTGCTGCTGTCCTTTGTGTTTTCTAGTTTGTGCAGCTGAAGAATCATTGAAGACTCATAAGATACAATAACCCTGCAGCCATTTCCTCTGGATGACTTTAGAGGGAAAATTGCCATAATTTCAGTGAATCCTTCCCCCCCCAATTGTGCTCAGAGCCATCAGAGTTATTTGTAGGGAAGCTTCAGTACATCTGCAGTGAACACTCGTTTTTTTCCCCCAAGCTGATTGCTGACTTGTGGATTTCTGTTGTGGTGGTAGAAGAAGCAGTTGTAGTATCACAGTCATTGCAAAAAGAGTAAGTGCTGGATGGAAAACACTAGAATACCAGAGTGGGTTTTTTTGGTGTTGTTTTTTTGGTTTTGTTTTCATTTTGTTTTTGGCAGATAAACAAAATAGCTTATCTAGTATCTGTTCTTACTCTTGGCTTAAGCATTTCAGAGCAACTAAATGCACTCACTTCACTTAAACTGGTAAAATTTTGGCAAAGTTTTCAGTCAGATTCTGTAAACAGAATCTTAAGATGGAAACTGCTGAGAAACTTTACTAATAGTCCATGTCAACAATCCGTCCTATAACCTCATGTGTGCAGAAAATGTGTGCGACTTGAGGCTAAACTTGTAAGCTCTTTGGAGACAGTAGCCATTACTTTTATATGGCATTTAGCATTTTGGGAAATATCCTGACTGAAATATTTTCACAGATCTCTAAGTAAATAATATAAAAGACCACAAAATAGTGAGGTCAAATAGTTTAAACTGAAAAATATCTGCAAATAACACAGTAAGAAAACATTGCATGTCCCTACCCACTATGCATCAGATGTGGATCCAAAAGACTTGTTCTGATTACAGTTCAGGGAAATTAATAAAATACTTGCTCTCTTTTCAGACTTACTTGCTGAGTTGTACTGTGCAGAATGGATCATTACAAGCATGTTTTAAAATCCTTGATAGCAATGGATTTTTCGTAAAGAAACTGTGATATACCTAACAGCATTGCTAAGCACTTTTATACTTAGTGTACTGCAAACTTCACCATCTGCTTTGCCTCAGATTTATCAACTGAATAGGCAGCCTTCCAGACACCTAGGACCTTTACCTGTGCATCCATACAATTAGGTAAGAAGCTGATTGCCACGTCACACATTTTACATGGGGTCCTATGTATCCGTTTGGTTTGTTCTTAAGGTAAAATAGAAGTGAGAAGATCTCCTCCACGAGGGGTGCAAAAGATATATGCATTACATCTGACTTGCCAAAATCAAATCTGAATTTAGTAAAAAACACCTATAAACTGAAACTAAAGATTCCATAAGGAGTTGTATTGCATAGTTTTTGCACACAGCAAGTTTAAACCTGAATCTTTCAACTTATAATAATAAAGAATGAGCATGAGCTAGCAGCCACCTGAGAGTCTTCTCCCTACTTCAAGAGTATCAAGTCTTATTCCCATTACATACATATCTTTCAAACATGCACAGGTTTTTGAAATAAGGTGTATAAATCTGTCTTCAGGAGCCAGTGCAAGGCCAATGTTTGCAGTTCTGTTCTTGAGACACTCTTAAACTTGAGACCAAAGCACCAAAATGCAAAGAGTCACATGTGGCTCCTAAATTTTTTGTGGCCAGTAGCTCTGAGTCTTAAACCTGGAGATGATAGTGGCAAAACAGGTACTGAGGGAGAGAGAAACATTTCAGGAAGGCAGACGGAAGTCAGGGCACCAAAAAGGACTTCCAAAAAGGCTGCAACTCTTTTGAGTGTGACCACATAACCTATTTCTTATCCACCAAGTGGTCCTTCTGTCAAATCCATGTCTCTCCCTCGAGAGACAAGGATGTTGTGTGGGACAGTGGGCAAATGCAATCATTTCCAATGTCCTGTGGTGTCTCTAGCTGTCTCCAAGAAGGCATATGTTTCATGTTGACTATGTAGTATATATGCCAGTCCCAACTGGCCTTTCAGGTGTCTGAGGGCACCTGAAATGCTGTTAGGTGATCCTACCAAATATTTCAAATACAAATAACACACAGACAAAGTACATTCAGTTATCTTGATATGTCTTGTCTCCCTTTTCTTCAAGAATGAGCATAACCCTCACCACTGGTTACCAAAAGAAAGTAGTGTTTCAAAATGTGATTTATAAATATTCTAAATTTTCTCATAGGATATTTATGATGATCAAATTTGTATCAAGTCTATAAAGAACTGGTCAGTCACACACTGTATTTTCAAAAAATAAGGATGTTGTCAGAGAATGAACTTATTTTGCCTTCAGTACTTTCAGATGTGTCTGGACCTGATAGTTTCATCAGTGTTATTGCACTAACCACAGTAGGAATGTCTGCAACATTTTAGTCTTCTGCTTTTAGACAGAGAGTACTGTCACAACTGAAATGAGTGAAAGAGGGATAGTATCAGACCACTTGTTCCCAAAAGATACTGTGGAAAGAATAACCGACAGCAATTGCTGTATCATCCTTGGATATACTGGAATATTAACAATATCGTGAGAAGACTTATTATGTCAGGACAGCTTTTATTTGGCTTTTATTTGCTGTATAAACTGCTTCTTCCTTCTTAAAGGTATTCCTTGGCTTTCTTCACCCCACTCTTTCTCCCTCCATTTGGTTTGGTAACATCACACATTTCAACGCAGAATTAGGAAGAAATATGAACTTCTACACTTGTGATGCCTTCAGAAAGCTTAAGAGAAGACATCCAGTGTTCACATTTATAGTAGTAAGGCAAAGGAAATGTGAGGAAAATGTTTACACTTGGTGAGAGCTTCCTGAAAATAGTTTTGTGCTGTGATGACAGAAAAGGGGCCACAGACAGTCATCCTTGTTATTCCTCTGACAGTTGTGGGAACAGGTATTTGCATGTTCATCTTCAGGATGAACAAACACATCACACTCAGTACCTCACTCCTTCAGGTGTCCCTGATGGAGCTCTTGTTTTGCAGAAAATCAGTTTTGTTTTTCCTGTAAGTGATAATGTATTACAAATGAACAATAGAAAAAACACCCATCAACAACAACAAAAAAAATCCCCAAACCAAAACATTCATCTCTGTGCATTTTTAGTTCAGCCAAACTGGAGACTCATGAGATAATTTATAATTTTTCCCTCAAAAGGTTTAATCTTGCAGACTTCTTTTACAAAGCCTTTTCCATTATCCCCTTCTCCAACAGCTGGCATCTCATTCTCCTGTTAACAGTTCCAATTAGGGTAATCGCTCTAAAACTTTAGTAGAAAAAGACACACTGAAAACAACTGCTTTATCTCTTTCAGTTATTTCTCTTTTTTTTACGTAAATACTTAAGCAATTTAACTTTGTCTGAGTGCTTTCTCAAAGAAGAGTTTAGTTAAATGAGGACAATCATAAATCAATATAATCCAGCTTTTTTGTTAGCCCCTTCTTTTTAGTGTTCACAATAATGAGATATAGCTGAATTATGTTAACAGTGATTTTTATTATAATACTGCTCTCTAAAGCATCTGTTGGCATGGTAGATGGTCCTTCTACAAAGTTAAAAATAAGTCAGCAAAATACTATGAAGAAGTGTTCTCTCTTCTATCTTTTATTGTCTCCAGTTCATCACTTGCTAAGATAAATGCCAGCTGCTGGATGCAAGAAGTGATGTGTCGAGTAACCTTTTTAAATGGCTTATTTAAAAAAAAAAGAAAAAGAAAAAAGAAAAATAACTATAAGCATGTATTCATGCAAATACAAAACCTGAGCTGTGGGCATATGAATACCATAGTAGTGGCCTTTCCTGGGAGAACACATGGTTCTTGAGTTACATGGAAAATTGAAAATGAGCCATTCCAGCCAACACTTATGGTGTGAGTAGCAACTACAGCAGAGAGAGAGCCTGATAAAAACATTTCAGTCTTCTGTATCATGAAAATTTTAATTCAGAAGTGGAAATGTAAAAAGACCATTTTGGGCTTCTCAGAGCAGACCAGGAGCTAAAGATATCAGAAATGTAGACATTAGGAAGCACAGGTTGTGATTATGTATTTGATGGATTAAGGAGCTAAAAAGAAGCAGCAGGTTCTATCTAAGTCCAGCAAGCCCAGACTAAATGCCTCAATCTGTTAGTAGGGATATAATTTACAAAAACTGATTTTACACAATGGCATGGGACCATAAGACCTGATTTATTCTCTACCCTTTAGCCCAAAGCATCATTACTTTTTGCATCTTTACAGAACCTTGTGGTTTAGCTCTGTTTATCGTCACAAACCTATAAAATAAGCGAGGAAGGCACATGAAGACATCAGCTATTCTAACCCTGTTCTCAGAAACAGGCTTTGCTATACTTGAGAAAACCCTGGGGAGTGTCGAGACCCTCCGTGAGGCAGCAGCTCTTACAAGGGCAGCTGACCAGGACTGGGCAGGGCCATGGGTAACGGTGGCTACCCTCTACCCCTACAAAGGGGAGCCCTGGGAAGTGCAAAGGATCAGGGCAGGCAAACCAGTCTGGTGTCTCAGTCAGGGCCTGGTGCAGCAGCTTGCATAGACTTTGGCATGGAATGGAGAACAGGGAGGGTGTATTCTTGATGGAGGAACATTCCACTGGCTGAGTGGAGAGCCTTGAAGTCCATGTAACCCAGCAATCATCAGTTGCCACTGACTGGAAAAGTAGAAACATAATTCCCAATTTTAAAAAGGGAAAAAAGGAAGATCTGAGGAAATATAGTCCAGTCAGTCTCACCTCTGTACCCAAAAGAATCATGGAGTAAGATCACAGAACACATCCTCCTGGAAACCATGCTAAACTATGGGAAATAAGGCAGTGACTGTTGACAGTCGACATGCCTTCACTAAGGACAAATCATGCCTGACAAATCCAGTGGCCTTCTATGACAGGGTTACAGCATTGGTGAAAAAGGGAAGAGCAACTAATGCCATCTGCCTGAACTTGTGCAAAGCACTTGACACTGTCCAGCACAACACTCTTGTTTCTAAACTGAAAAGACTTGGATTTGACAGATGGGCCACACGGTGAATAAAGAATTGACTGGATGGTCACACCCAAAGAATTGTGGTCAACAGCTCAGTGTCCAAGTGTAGATCAGTGATGAGTGTCTTCCTCGGGGATGGTACTGGCACTGGTGCTGTTTAACGTCTTTGTCAGGGACATGGAGAGTGGGATTGAGAACACCCTCAGTGAGTTTGCCAACAACACCAAGTTTTGTGGTGTGGTTAACATGCTGGAGAGAAGAGATACCATCCAGAAGGACCCTGACAGGTTTGAGAGGTGGGCCTGTGTAAATCGTATGAAATCCAAGAAGACCAAGCACAAGGTCCTATATCTGAGTTGGGGCAATCCCAAGCACAAAAACAGGCTGAGCAGAGAATGCATTGACAGCAACCCAGGAGAGAAGGAGTTGGGGGTCTTGGTGGTCAACATGACCCAGAAACGTGTCCTGGAAGCCCAGAAAGGTGACCATGTCCTGGGCTGCATCAAAAGTAATTTGGCCAGCAGATGGAGGGAGGGGATTCTGCCCCTCTCCTCAGCTCTCATGAGACCCCATCTGGAGTATTACGTCCAGCTCTAGAGCACCCAACTTAAGAATGACATGAACCTGTTGGAGCAAGTTCAGAGGAGGTCAGGAAGATGATCAGAGGGCTGGAGTATCTGTCCTGTGAAGATAGACTGGGAATTCAGGTTGTTCAGCCTGGAGGAGAGATTTTGAACAACCTGGTCTAGTGGAAGGTGTCCCTACTCATGGCAAGGGTGTTGAACTAGATTACTGTCCCTTCCAATCCAAACTATGATTCCATGATTCTGTGATTCTTTGGTTCTGTGATTTACCATTCCTGATGCATTTGTGTATACCTTTGCATAATTTGTTTCTGTAAAGCTCCAGCAGTACAAAGGACTGAAATGAATATTCAAGCCAAACCTTCCCTGGCCTCAGAAGGAGCTCATTTTTAGAGCTTGACACTATTAAACAACCTTGTCTCAGATCCCACAGCTAAACAGCTCTTGCTAACAGGTTTGTGACTTGCCAATCAGTCAGCAAACTAAAATTACTGTCAGAGGAGCAGCAGACAGAAGGGGGTCACACGGCCCTCCTCCCCTGCTCTGCCAGTTATAAGCACAAAAAGTTTCTTGTTTGAGAACATTTAACAGGATTTTAAGACACTGTTGCTGACACACATAGTTGGTGCTTCACTCTCATCACATCTGGGAGAGATGAAGTGTCAGAAAAATATGGAAGAGTAAGGGGAATTTTGGAATAGTATGAGTAGTCGCTGTCCTAATTTATGTCTTATTTTACCCCTGTGCTCATTTCAAACCCTCTCCTTCTAATAAAACCATGCACAAATTAGACATTATAAAGTCAAATGAGTCCTTTAAATGCTGCTTTGTGACAAACAGTCTGAACCATGGCTGTATAGCCAATTCTAAGGGTTTACAGAAAAAGTTCTCCAGGGATGCAAAAGGATCATGACAGTTTTCCCCCTGAAGTTATAAAATTGTAAAACCCCAGGGGGTGGTAACCCTTGATGTTTTACCCAATGAGCGCTTTTGCAAAATATAAACATATCACAAGCAGACCGGAAGAGAAGGTAGTTGTAGTGTAGAAGAAGTAGCCATGTTGTAAGGCCACGAGGAGAAAGGGCAGAAGCCCCCTGGGGGGCTCTGCCCCCCGCCCCCCCCCGGCCCCCGCCAGGGGGGCTACAGGCACTTGGAACAGTGTAGAGCTGGGCTAAGTACCTGTAGCTAGAAAGCTAAAGAAGTTTTCTCCACCGTGAGTGAGCAGAGACAGAGCAGTAGCAGGAGCAGCATCCAGAGAGTGGTGGCAAAGAACTAGAAGAGATAAGGAGCAGCAAACAGCATGCAGCCAAGGAAGACACAGAGTTGTTCGAGAGAGAAAGAGAGCCAGCAGCAGAGAGAGAGAGAACAAGACTAAGCTCTACAGACAGAGACAGAGTTCTGGGGTAAGAACTAAAACCAAAAAACCCCCAAACTCCTTGGAGACCCCTCACCTCCTGGAAGGGAGGGGTGAAGTGCAGCATGCACTGCAGAGAGGAACTGAGAAGCTCAAAGCATCCTGGAAAGCTGGACCGGGACGGAGAAAGAATGCCAAGGGAGTGACCTTGGACCCCCTTGCCGCTGCTGCTAAGCTAAGCTAGCAGCCTGAGATCAGAGCCTAAGAGCTCTGTAGGGAACTTGAATCCCCTGAAGAAAAGAACCGTCACGAAGACCCCTGCACTTCGTGATATGACGTGGTGAAGCGCCCTTGTCCTGGGAAACGCAGCCCAAGGAAGAGAAGACCCTCGCTTTAGACGATGGGCCACGAGGGCTTGGATACCCCCTCATGTATACTGGCAGAGATCCAGCTACAGCTGCTGCATGGAAGAGAGAGACAGAGATGCCTGCTGCCTTAGAGACATTGCTGCTTTGAGAGTGGAAAGGATCGTTTCCTTCTTCCCTCCTGGACTTTTATTTGGAGGGGAGAAGAGATTTGATCCATAAATACTTTTATGTCATGGTAGAGATAGCTAAGATTGTATATAATGTATTGTAGTATTTATTTGTACAATCATTGTAATATATATATTCCCTTCCCCCATTTTGAGTCTCGTGTGGTGTCTGGAAAACCCATCTCACACTGGGTTGAGATGTGAGAGGGGGTTTGGACTAGGGAATTGGATTTTGGGGTTCTCAAACCATGACAGCTGTGTAAACTTTTCAGGTCCAATAGAGCATTACAGGTCTAAGAGTACCCATCAGTTATCAATCAATGGGCAGAGAAACAGCTATCAGTAGAAAACCAATTATCTTTTTTTTAATTTCAGATTTTAGGAAATACGGAAAGAAAAATCAGTAATAATAGATGGACCTTAAAAAGAGCAATGAGTGAAGTCTCTCTGGTTCTGACATTTAAGATTAAAAATTGAAAACATCTCTGGTTGTTTTTAATGTTAGACTCCCCTGCCCTTCTTCACAGACACAGAGGTTTTTCTACAACAATATACAGCAGCACAGGCATTGCTAAGTCAATCACAGGTTCTCCAATTACTAGAACCTGTCAAGTCTAGCAAACATCAGTTGATGCTTGAAGACATCAGTGCTGTTATTTATATCACTGCTCACTAGACTTGTATAATTTGGTTATGCTAAAGACTGGAATCTGCTTTTTTTCCCCTAAGTGCAGAGAGCAACAGTACTAATGGAATTCATGAACAAGTTTCTTGTTGTTGTGAATATAAAAAAAATTATATACTACTCTCAGGCCTACCAGAGAGGTTATAATTAAAAAGGGCAAATTTTACCTGGAATATTTAGTAGGTTTTATTCAGGTCATCATTCTTACACACAAAACAGTCTTTTAAATAGGTGTACCTTGCTGGGTTGATTCAAATGTTAGAACAGAACTATATAAAGCCAGACGGACAAATGCAACTAGCCCAGAAAATGTACTAGAAAAACAAGAGAATACAGTGAGTAGGGAATATATAATCTGACATATCCAGACTGCCTTTGTCTTATGCCTTGATACCTTGAAATAACCGTGGGGAAAGAGATCTGTTGAACCAGCTAGCCTGCAAGCTAATGCCCACAAATGTGCAGAGCTCAGAAAGACATCTGGGAACAGCCACACACTGGCTGCTTTCTTCTAAATAAATCTGCACCTAGTCCAGCTCCCAGTGGAAGAGTCCCACTGAGATCAAGAATATATTAATCAGGTATCTTGGTGATAAATTGAAATATCAGAAGCTGGGTTCTTACCTGTCCTGTGGAGTCTTTGAGAAATGAAATGGGGAAGGAACATACAGAAACCTTGGTTATATACCCCACCCAGGACTAAAAACACTACCAGACATCCCATACACAGTGTCAGTGACCAGCTACAAGTGCAGAAGTGGTTTTGGAACCTTTTCAAACCATTTGAGTCTGACCTAATTAGAAGAGACATGGTTTGCCCTTCCGCCCAGACAGCTGCTTTCCTGTTCACAGCTTATGGGCATTGTTCTCGCTGTACTTTTTTGTATGCTGGTTTAGCACACAGGTGTTGACACAGCTATCCTATACTGTCTGAAGATTGTGTTCATCACAAATCCTCACGTTGAGGGGCAACAGCAAAGCCTTAGCCTAAAAACATCCTCTCTTTCAACACCATATAGGTTGTGGGATGGTTATGGTGGTTTATGAGCAAATCAGGCGTCAGATTCATTCCTACAGAGGCATATACATATTATTATGTTATATTCTGATTTTCAGTTACCATTTCCATAGAGATAATTGCTGTTGCTCTTGTACATGAAGGAAGGATTTGTCTACATTAGAATGTATGCGATAGAATTTCAAGGAATTGCTAAACTCTTTCAGACTTGAAAAATCATACAATACCCTCTATAAGCAGAATTTCAATACCTCATGGATGTTGTAAACATGAGACTTGTGAAGTGATGAGATATTAAACCTGAAGCCCTGTGGTTAACTTAGGAAAGACAGTACAATAAATATGCTTTTCTATGTCCTCCTTGCAGAAGAGGAAAATGATGGAGATACTGTAAATAGTTCAAGTTACCAAAAAAAAAGCATAGAACAGTACAAGTAATTTTTTTTTCTGGTAGCTTTGAACAAGAAAGGTTATTACAAAGAAGATAGGCAGAAGTATCATTCTAAAGCCACATTATTATTTTCCAGAGTTTCTTCCTTCAGACCACACCAGACTGGCTGTCAGTGCTCTGAGGGGAAAAAGAATCAACACATATATTTAATAGTGATATAATATGAAATACTGTGTATCTGCTGAAAGAGGCTTTCCAGTTTATGATAGGACCTTGGACACACCATCCTTCAGTTCTCTGTGATTTGATTTAATTACGTAACAAAGGGATGCATGCATGAAATTAATTGCATATGTTTAAAAGTGCCTTGAGATTGATGAGTTGTTATAAATATAGTGTGATGAATTAAAATTATTTAAAAGGACCATGATTATTTTCTTCACATGGATAAGAAGCTTCACCACCACCACAATCTGCTCTCTCCCAAAATAACTCAAAACTAAGTTCTTCAGAAAGCACAACTCATGTTCAAATAAACTAGAAATATTCAATACTTCTTGAAAAGAAAGACTGGGGTTTACTCGGTGTTTCAAAGAATTTGTCTCCACATGTGCGTGTCATCTCCCTTCAGAGAACCTATACAAGATATAATGGAAACAGTATTGAGGGTGATGAAAATGCCAGAGCATCTGTCAGTGGATCGCCTTATGACAGCAAGTGATAAGCCTTCTAATGCTGAAGTGATGAATGTGCCTGGATGTGGATGCTGTGCTTGTATGAGACAGCTGAAAAACACAAATATGAACAACTAGACATGAGGACATGCCTCTGGGGAGACCCCACTAGTTTTTGTAGTGCTTGACTGATTCTGGCAAGCAGGGCATTTTTACCATCGAGGAAGATAAGTGTGCTTATCAATACAGCCCCATGGCTCAGAAGAGGGGTTGTTGGGATGCAGGGAAGCATCAACTGTATCTCAGTATCGAATGTGACCTTTTGTATATGTTCTCCTTGCAAATGGTCTTTCATTTCTGTACCTTCGAAGTTTTCATAATGCACTTGGAGTGCTTTATAATTGAGCAGTAATAAAAAGGCAAGCTGCAGTAGGCTTATTCAAACAGAAATACATATATATATGTATACATTAAATGCAATAAAATTACCAAAGTAAAAAATACTTCAAGAAAGAAAGTATGGGGCTCCTGTTTGTAGTCACAAACAAAACACAGTGTGCAAGTAGGGTATGATTTACAATGTGTGAAGGTCTAATGTAGACAAACATATTTACACAGGAAACTAGAAAGCTATAGGGGAGGAAATCTGTCTTTGATATATAACAAAAGGCGGAAATACTGCTGGGAAATATGAAAGTATGCTTCCCAAGCTGAGTCAAGAAACCATAATATATTTGCTTTCTAAATGTTTTTCAAAGCTTCGGAAGAGCTGTAAACACTGATTTTATTAAGCTATTTCACAGGATATACACATTGAATTATGCATCAAAATTATTCAACAAATTTAATGACAGTAAATATGATAAGGAAAGACCTACCAGTTGAATTCCCACAAGAATAAACATTAGTATATCGGAGATGGATGCAGAAATCTATATTACAAATGGATATAAATAAATTCATTTGTATTTCTTTGAGCAAGATGTTAAAGAAGGGAGCAATCCATATTATTGACCTGACTTTAATAATTTTTGCTTTAGATTAGCCCAGTAAAACCACACATCTCAGCAACACTTCACAATAAGCATTCTAACTTTTGACTAAATATTCTGATCGATAACTTCTTATATACTAAACAAACAAACCCACCACCTGCAATAGTCAGGTCTCAAAAGGTAACAGGCATTTTCTCAGTTTCTAATAAATGAATAAGGTAGTATTGACTGGTTGGTCATTAATGTGTTTGAACAGACAAAGCTCATTCTTTGTTTACTGCTGCATCTTATTCCACACAAAAAGGCTACAGCAAGGAGAGGGGTAGGATCCTCTGGTGCCAGGAAATGGGCAATGCTGGGGACCCACCTATGCAGGGTTTTCTCTGTCCTCTCAGGTGGATGGAGCAGAAAACAACACTCAGTTTTCAGCTAATTCAGGGCAAATCTAAACAGAGAAGGAAGGAGAGGGGTTAGCCTGAGATTGTGTCTGCACTGGTAGGTGAACAGGATGGGTTTCATCCAGAGTAAAGCCATGAGAGAGGCACCTGATTAATTAGTTGAGACAATTTTCTGTTCCTCTGCCACAAGACAAGCAGCTGGTGTTTTCACCTGTTGCAGGAGAAGTGTGAGGAATAAGAGGGCAACTACAGGAACAGCAAAGGTACATACTGTGTCTCCAAGGTTAGGGAAGGGGGATGTCATGGAGGGAAGGAGGACAAACCTCTGTGATGATGGAGGTCCAGGACAATATCTGATATCCCACTGTTCTTCTTTCTCAGTTTGTGCCAAGGGTCACTCAACAGCTGCTGATAAAGCACCTCCATCATGTTAGTACACAAATCATGGCAGAGACCCTGAGTTTCACTTAGGACTGCCTCAGCCTTTTTTCCTAGAGACTGTCCATCAGACAACCTTCATGGACATAGAGGAGAGGGTCCTTTTCCTAAGTTCATTTCTATCTATATACACTCCTGAATGAATGGTGCCTCAGGATCTAGCACAGGCTGTGTGAGCCTGACTAGCTGTGAATTTTTCACCACATGCCTAATCTAAAGATCAGCCTGGAAACCCACCATATCTCTAGGGAAGCATATATCAGGACAGTTTCTAGTTTGTGTATTAGCTCAGCTCCCTTCTCTGGACTATGTCCAAACTTTACAACTGACAGATCAGAACAGAACTACCCAAGCAGGATCAAGGTGATCTTTCTCTGTGCAGAGACCCAAGTGGAGACCTGCAGGGGTTTTTTGTGTAAGTCTTATCCCAAGGGCAGACAGAGAGCATGAGTGGGCCTTGTTTTGTCCCATTCAGTCTGGGACCACTTTTTCTACTCACTGTACACCAAGGACTACTGCTCATATGTTTCCAAAAGTGAAAATCCACTGTGGAGAGAATGAAAATGGGATGTCAATGGAATTTGGAGCGTAAACCCCCCCAAATTTAAGAAGTAGTACACAGGTTTAGCCACCATTCTCTCCTTCTTCAGTCCCAGTACAGTCCCTAATCCATTTAGTGCTTCCCAAGTCATTCTCTGCACTCAGGGAGACAAGTTTCTCATCTGCTTGAACCACATTTTTCACCTTCTTAATTCTGACACACACCAGCTGCTCAATCTCTGCTCTCGTATGCACTAAAGGCAATTAATCAAAAGTAAAATTTAAAAAATCACTTCCCCTTTTTTGCTCATTATTTAAAAAAAAAAAAAGTCTCCGACTGAGAATAACTATGGACAATTTCAGCTTGAAAAGTAACTCTCTCACAAAGTTATAAGCCAATTCTTAACGTGACCTTTCAAATGGAAAGCTATACAACTTTAACCAGGTTTCATGCTGAGTCCCTAGAATATTTCAAAGACATTTCTTTCAGTCTAGCCCATTTTTGCACCAGTCTGTGCTATGGTAAGTTTGGTTTCATATTTCTTTGATCTGTGAAGCAAATACTTTACATAGCTTAAAAATAGATCCACGAAGTTTCAGCTATACTCTTTAGCACTGAAAGGAAAGTGAGTTAATAACCAATGTAACAGTCTAACAGTAGTGTACTCCTTGTGATGCTCTCATTGGAACAAATTCATTCCCACTGTAACTCCACTGACATTAACAGAGTTACCAGCTGAGATGAATTTGCCACATTTTTGTAAAGTGCTTTAGAATTTGATGTCATAATTCTCAAAAGACACCCTAGGAAAGATGTCTCTTTGCCTTTCTCGGTGTGTGTTCATGCACATGCCAGTTTTCCCAGCTTCTCGTGTTCCTTACATTTCTTTTCACACTGTCTCCCCACACTCTTTGAGACTCTCCTGTTGAGCACATATAATGCACCAGATATTCTTTGAAAATAACTGCTTTGAGGTAATTATAACTCTGTTATTGTTTTTCGTATGTGAAGGTGAATTTGGCAGCAGAGACTGAAGACTTGAAACCTGTTTCAGAGACCCTCATGAAAAATTGTCCATTTTTAAAATTGTTGCGTATCCCATTGCTCAAAATAGGTATTGTAGGACAGGCTTGACTGAGATATTATTTTTCAAATAATGCTCATTGCTTGGACATTACTAAAATACTGATGATTTGAAATGAAATGATGGTATTACAGATCATAGAATCATAGAATCAACCAGGTTAAAAAAGACCTCCGAGATCATCAAGTCCAACCCTTGATCCAACACCACCATGGTTACTAGACCATGGCACTTAACTGAAGCAGGTCACAAAATTTTCTACAACCTTTATTTGCTAGAAGGACTGATTTCCTGGAACTGTGTACATTTGCAGAAAAGTGGTTAGATTTAATTTCTTTCAAAAAACATTCTACATTCTTTCAGTATCTCCAATTTTGTGATTTAAATTCACCTGGATTTTCTTTTTGAGCTAAATGAAGTACCTTTTAAGTTATCAGAACCAAGTCAACAATTTCAATTAAACTGGAGATTACTTTACATTTTAGGTTTTTAACTTCTTTTTTTTTTTACTCCTGCTTTTTAATTCTGATTTGGAAATGGAGAAAAGTAAAATCTAAAAGTGCTTCAATAAGATGAAGAAACTACATAGTTTTGGGGTTTTTTAATACAGTTTAGTGTTTAAATTTACATCTTGTTTCTATATATGATGAAAGCTTTTTGTTGACTTTCTAACTGTGGCTCCGGTCATGTGGCTGTGGTTGCAACATACAGAATGCCTCCTAAAACAGCTGCAAAATTCAGTAGCTTTTGAAATGCTACTTGGTGCATGTTTTATTTTTTTTTTCTATTAATTAGACCATTTGATGTGTAGCTGTGGTAACTATTTTGAAGACATAGTGTTCCTGCTAAATCACTAAATAATGACTTAGACTACCAGGATGATCTCCCTTTTAGACTCAGAGGATAGTATGGTAGTTCCTTTAAGCAACATGGCTGAAAACAGGCTATATATTTCATATACTGCAGGCCTGGAGCAAATATTTTCTGACACTATACAATAAATCATGTTTTCTTCAACAGCAAATAATAGAACTGTACAGTACATTATATCTGCAGCAGCAACAAACAATTCGTCATCTCTGACCTTTCCATAATGACAACAATTTGAAGAATAGAGACTAATTTAAATTTTTATATAATGTTTAAAATTTAAGGACTAAATCTCCTTTGTACTAGATCCTTTCACACTGCTCTGATAATAAAAAGCCTCCTTAAAGTGAACACAAATGCAATTTATTTTTTTTTCTCTCCAAGCTCTCACAAATCAACAGAACAGAGATTTCTCAGAGGGCTCAGACCTAAATGCAACTCAGATGGATGCGCCCAAGCTAATTTTTAAATGATCCAATGGTAACAAGTATGCTGTAGCCTGCAGAACCTGAGGACCTTGGGTTTGTACCCTAAAGTTTGCTATGCTGTTTGAGTCACGCATCTGTGATTAAAAAAAAAAAAATCCTGACACTGATAGTGGGCTCCTTTTATCTGCTCACAATTAATCTATATGTTGCTTTCTTTATTCCTGGGAAGAGTGACTGGGGGTGGACTTTCAGTTGGCAGATGAACCAGCAAAGTATAGGAAACTCTTGCATATCTGAAAAAAAAATCTCACAGTGTACAAATCCATTTCCCAGTCTTATTGTGTTACAAAGCTGCGGGACTAGTTACTATTTACACAGAAATCTAATGAAAAAGGATCAAAACCTTCAAATTTTGGCTCTATAAATAATTTAAATTTATAAAAATGATAAATCTCCACTGGTACCTGACACAAAACCCAGGCAACCTGAGGTATCAGTCAAAATAATACCCTTCACTGCCAGTCTTTCCTGATGCACATCACCTCTGGCCTTTCTGAAAGCTTGGGTTTGAAATGCACACTGAGGCTGGTCCTCTGAAACTATACAGATTTGGGCTCTTTCATGTGTAAGGTCTAGCTGTTTCCAAAGAAATCTGACCACAATCCCTTTACCATCAACTGGCTTGATCTTTTAATAAAAAGAGCCTTCATCCCGAACAACAGATAGGACTCATGCTCTTTGTGGAAACTGCGAGAGGGCCCACAAAAATTAATCAGGAGGGAGGGTTTGCAAACTTCTAGTTTTATAAACAATTGTGTTCCTAATATAACCAGGAAACATGAGGCAATGTGTTTCAGGATTTCCATAACTAAAAGTATATTCAGGATTAGCTGCTGTGGGACTGGAAACATTGAAGTTGCTTCTGATTCTTAAAAATTATCTGCTCGATACTGAAGTGAAAAGGTGATGCCTACTCTGCTGCTCACTGTGAGGGCAGTCAGTGTATCATCTCACCCTGCACCTGGTTTTACCCCAAGAAAGAGCCACAAGTGTTCAAGGGAGCAATCTGTGCCTTTTAGAACAGATTTGAAACTATCTGGTACTTTAGCTTGGTTTGAGGTCAAATGTAATGATTCCTACCATTTAAACAGAAAAAAATACTTCTGGTAGCCTGAGTGAATTAATAGTTTTCATATGTCTTTTTAAGTCATTACCTCAGGATATTTTATGATTGCCCTCTACAGATGGTGATACACATGGCCCTACCTCGATTAGCTCAAACTCTTTCAAGTATTCTAGACAAATAATACCCCAAATGCATCTGATGTCTGTAATCTTTTCTCTAATGAAAACTCTACTGCCCCTAAGCCTCATTATTGTATGTGTCTTTGTGCAAAGTTAGTTTCTTTGCCTGCTATAGAAATAACCCCAAATACTGAAGCCAAATATTTAATTGTCTTTATTGTTGCAAGAAAACAGAGATCAAACCCAGAGTTATTCAGAGACCTTCTTTGTCACACAAAACATTCAAAAAAGAGAGAGAAAAAAAGTCATGCTTGATTATTGTATCTGTAAAATTATTTGGAATGTATACTGTATAATTAAGACTGATTATCAGCTTAAATTTCTTGGCTTTGCTTTTTGAGAATACTGTCTTCTGTGGACATGAGGTTACTGAAACTGTACACTAGTGAGGGAACAAAACAAAACAGATGGTGCGTTAATAATGGAAGTATTAGAAAAAGTGTACTCTTCCAGATTTCAATGTGTTCATTAATATATTTTAGACAATTTAATTGCTTCCTGAAACACTAATTGAAAGAGTTTCATTTGCAAAAACCTAGTCCTGGTAATACAAACTAGGCACAGTGCCACAAAGAGCTTGAATGTTATAATAAGGAAATGAATAGAAGGGTTTGGGGTTTTTTTAATGTGTGTATATTTATTTCTTTTAATGAAATTTTTACAAAAGCATACAAAACATCAGAAAAAGAAAGATTTACAAAGAGAAACCAGGTTTAAGAAATGCTCAATGCTTAGAACACGTGAAGAGTATTTTTATTGTTTTAAAGTCAACCCATGTCAAGGGAGTGTGAGTTGAATTTATTGAGATCAACACTTAAATGCAGTTTAATTTTATCAACATTATATACTCCTAGACTTGGCATATCTGTCAATCTAAGTAAAGGATACTTTTAAAATATTTTCTTCTGAAGGTGTCTGCTTCGACTTCAGTGTGTCTTCTAAATACAGATGGACAGGCAACTTTTGCCTGATTTTGAACCTCCTCACCTGTTGTATGTTGGAAAATTTGGGTCAAACTTTACTATGATCATTCTCTTATGCATCTCCAGGAGACAGGAGATGAAGAGCAGACAGAAAACCAGAACAAAACAAACGAAATAAATGCACTGGAAAAAAAACCAAAACAAACCTACAGTCTATCAAAGAGAATATGTAAAGAAAAAGACCAACAAACATGCAGAGAAACCTGAAGGAAAAGATCAATAATAAAGAGAGAAAAAATCCAAAGAGAAGAACACACAATTTCTAGAGCAGCTACTTTTCAAAGTCTTCCAGGGATCAGCAAAGTCTAAAATTAAAATGATGCCGAAGGTGGTATAAAGTAATTCCTCTTAAGGGTTGTTTCAGTAGTTGCCCATAAGAAGTGTAATTCCCACTCATACTTTGGTGTTATTCTAATTCCCAGTTACCAAGGATCCATGGCTACTGGGATCTTACCTGTCTGGCTGAAAGGAAGCTGAGTAATTCTTCAGAAGTTTTGGCTGTGTCAGTAGCTGGAGGATAAGCACACAGTCAGGTTGTGGTCAGATATACTGCACAGATTACACCCGAGCTGGACTGTATGTTACAATCTGACATCACTCTGCCCTGTGTGGGGAATTACTGTTCTCTTAGACCTGTCTGCTAAACTATGCTTATGTCAAAATAACAGAAAACAGCAATCACTATTGATAAGAGAGTCACAATGTCACTGGGTTTTTACTTATAACATTTTGATGAGGGGTAGCCAAACCTAAGTTTTTTTCTAACAGATTTGAAAGGGGATTGTTTTTGCTGAGGCAGCAAGGGAGAGGTGAGAACAAGATAGGATTATTTTTCTATCTTTACCAATCTGTGCCCAAAAATCACATCTAAATGCAGACTCATGTTTCAGTAGACCCTACCCACTTGTTGGTTATGTATTAGTATAACAATATTATTTAGCTGTGAGACTTTTTCTAATTATATATTTATAAGGGAACAACTCCCTTTATGGATGTCATTATATCAATGCAAAATTGCTTCATGTGATAACAGATGGCAGAACTATATGAAAAGGTAAGAGAAGGCCTGAACCTACATTGCATTCCCTGCTAGGTGGTATCTGTCTTTCTCTTAAATATCATGAGATGTTTGTGAAAATCTTAAAAAAGGCTTTTTGAACTCAAGCAAACAGCCTCTTAGATCCTAAATATTCATACACATTTGACTATATATTAGTGATGTTTGTATTTATGATATAGAGATTCCTTACATCAGAATTTCTTTTTGTCCTAGAGTAGAGCTCAAAATCAACATATAAAATTATTCATGGAAAATAATACTCTAAAATATTGTTGAAATAGCAAATGGTTGTTACATGTTGCTGAAAAAAACAATGCATTTTTGGTTTCCTATGTTGAGTGGCCCTTGTATGCTGTATGAGTTCTAGCCAAGAAAGTGGAAGACTCTTTTTTTTTTTTCAGGTTGTCAGAAGCCAGAAAAGGGAACTTTCTATGCATCAAAAAATACAATATGTCTAGAAAATCTAGACTAGATCTGAAAAAGAACAGGGATTTGACACATCTGAATTACAGCGCTCACAAAGTCCCTGGGTAGCTCAAATTGAAACTGCTTAGTATCACACTGATCCAGTAAAAACAAAAAGAACAATCACACAAAAACAACTTCTCCTCAATAAAGGCAATACCCCAAAGTACTAGAATTTATGCTGACCAATTTTAAGAGATTTAGCCTGATGTCATTGTGAAGTATCTCTGAGGTTTACAAAAGGTTAAACATAGAAATCTAGTTCAACTTTTTCATTTGAAAGAGTAATTTTTTCCAGATTTGTTTTCATCTACCAGAATTATCATCTGCAAGTAAATAAAAGTAGGGAGACTGAGTCATTAAAACCTGCACCACAGTTTAATTACCCACAGTAGGCAACAAAATTACTGGCAATTTTAATATTTAATATCCGATTTTGTATCTATAGAAGCTAAGGGCTTATCTACCTCATCTAGAAGAAATTACAAAACTAATACAAAAACACGTCTATGCCCTCCAGAGCATTAATAGCAGCTTGTTTTATGAATCATTACCACCCTTTCCAAATTACTGAGGAAGAAACAGTACCCTTTTTGACAAATGTGGCATTTTAAAAAAGAAAGAAAAGAAATATAAAGAAAAATAAATAAATATAATAAAGAAATAAAGAAATGTAAGAGTTTAACTGTAGACACTTCTTTTTCCTAGGTTACTTAGGGACATTTATTTGAGTTACATTTACAGTAAAGTCAAGTCCTGGTTGAACAGGACTTTGAACAGAAAATGTATTCCAAAGCAAGGTTTTGTTCCTATTGCCTTGGAGTTCTCTCCATACATCCTAAAAACTAGCTAAACTGTGTTTTGGTTGGTTTTGCTTTTTTTTTGACAGAATATAGTAAAATGTTAGGATTCTGGACTATTGCCAACAGCCACATTTCATCTCAATAAACTAAATCCCAGTTAAGGGCCCCTCATGGCTACCTAATTGGTAGGCATGGTCCCTGGAGTCGGACTAAATGCCAAGTCTGATGTTTATGTGAAATAGCTTAAACCAGGCAAACAAATAAAGTATTTTGTATTCTAGCTCTTAAACTAAGCAAATGAAATGCTTTGGCTCATAATAGTTCAAGTAACATGTGGAAGTTGTTTGCTGGTTCTTAGATAAGTGATAAGAGCTGAGGAGAGACCTCTGAGGAAGGCTGCAGAAATGTGGAAGTAATAAACTGCTTGCCTGACATTGTTTTAGATAATGAGAGAGTAGAAGAAGAGATGAATAAGAACAAAGAGCTGCCTGCAAGCAGAATGTCTTCACATAGTTAAAGGTACCAAAAATATTTCTGTGGTAGATCTGGTGAATAGAAGGCATGTTTTCTAAACAAAAACTGAGAAAATCTCAGTGTTCCCTATATGTGAGTTGAGCACTGTGGTAAGCTAAAACAAAATGGAGGAAACAGAAATAATGTTTCACAATGATACTTCAAATGAAAAGAAAGAGAAAGGATGTTTTAGCATTTAGCAACGTAAGGCTGAGCTCTGTAATTCCTGATTGCTACTACTGTCATTCAGATACTAAAACTAGGTCAGTATAAGTTTCAAAAGATAGGAAAAACTTTCATGAAATGGCAGAGTTGCATGAACAACAGAAAATGCTAATACTTTAAACTGCAGAAAGTATTATAACTAACAATTTATCATGTACATCTTCAAATATATTCATAATAAAAGTAAATGAGAATAAGGAAATAAGGTCAACAAAAATATCTCAGGTTATTCGTGCTAGTGCCAAAAAAGTTCTGTTGTATGTGGGTTCCCTAGTCTGTGATCTTTCGTCTTCTATATGAAGTCTGCCATTCCTATCCATACTTTTGCTACTGTTACCTGGATTACTGTGACATGCTCTATCTGACTATTTAGAGGCTTTTTAGTAGTGTAGGAAGTGTATCCTTCTGGTTGAAAACCTGGGATATGTTTCCGATAGTATGAACTAGGTTTCTTTGAATTTCTGCCTATTGTTCACATTTGCCTAATCTCTGATAGAACAGGACCTTCATTTAGAATGCATTTTGCAGATGTTTATATGGAATGTAGTGAATTAAGAAAAATTAAAAAAACTCCTTAAAATAATGAAAGATGAATCGATGGGTTGGATTAATTGATGAACTGGGTTAACCCAGGCTGGAAGCTGAGCTCTGCACAGCCATTTGCTCACCTCCCCAACCAGTGCTAAAACCCTGTGTTATCAACACTGCTTTGGTCACAGATTGAAAACAGAACTATACAGGCTGCTATGAAGAAAATTTATTCCATTTCAGCCAAACTCAGAAGAGCTGAGCATAAAGAGCTAATTTACTTAGCATTGTCTTTGTGCCTACTAGTCTGTCTCTAATGCTGATAGTGAATTGCTGCACTGAAGAAGATTATATTTTTTTCACTTTTCACTAAGATGAGAAATTAGATTGGCTCAAATTAAAATTAGAGATTAAAATATTAGGAAACAAAGACCTTTAACAGATCTTTGTTTAACAGTTAATCAAAAGTTTCCTCTTTCTTATCCTCTGTTGAGGCTTTGTCATTGTAATTAATAAATGGAAAATGACTGAGTGACATATATTGTTGGCACTGCTTAGCCTTTTGTAGTGTTAATGGATCAATTTGGCTTTTCACATTTCATTTTATTGCAAACCTAGTTGTGAGGAGGTAGAAAGTTTTGATAACAGTTTTACTAATTTTTAAATTTAAATACTTTTATTCTAAAAAGGAAAATATTGACAGTGTTAATAACTTGAAAGATATTAACTTCTTTTTTAAAGAGAGGACAATTGAGAGTGAGAAAAGGTTTAACTCAGAAAACACTGCCTGGATTTAATGGCATTTTAAAGGTAACTGTAACTTTGAGGATGAAAAAAAAGCCACAGAATTTGAAAGACCATAAGCTGTTGCAAGAATCCAAAGTATCTCAGAAAATTCAAGGCTTTGTCAAATATATTCAGAAAAATTTTTCTTGAGAATATGAAACAGATTAAATTGCATTCTAAAGCTGATAGTCTTGTTCGACTGATAACACATAAACAATAATTTTTCATTTCTGGTAACTTGTTTGTGGATACTTCATTTTAATTTAGATAGAACATAATAATACAGTTTAAAACTGTCATACATGGGTAGACAGGCGACAGTATAGACAGGCAGGCATTTCAACACAGGAAACTTTCATTGTCTTCTAGCTCACAGCAGAGCAGAGTAGCACAGGTTATAACCAAAAGTTGGGGTAAAAGGCTCTTGAACCACAGCCTCCAGCAAGCTATGCAGTCATGGGTGGAGATGTTTGATGCTGAACTAGCTCAGAGCAACCACCTCACCTGAAAAGAAAATATTTCACATTGAACATTTTGTTTTGCTGAGAATTTCCATTTTTCACCCTGTCCTTTTCTTTCAGACAAAAATGAACAAAAAGCCTTAAGTGCTGTTACAATGGAATTTTCTCCAGGACAGGTATTCTTATTTTACTTAACTCTACCTTGTTTTGTTCATAAAAAAACAAAACCAAACCAAACAAAAAACAACCGCTTGTCAAACAAATTGGATATTCTCCTTATTCTTCTCCTTCCTCCTCTCTTTTATAATGAGGTTCTCCCATAACTAGCAGAGTAAAGATTATAATTTGATTCACTGTATCATATGCTTTATCTTATAAAATATGTATTTACTGTGCTTAGATATCTATTTATTGAACATATTGATGTTTACCATATCATATATGACAATCAGTACTAATTTTTTCTCTATTTCAGGCATTATTAAAGTGCTCTAAACAGTGAGATACCAGATACAGTAGCTAAAGATCCTACTATATCCTGTATTCTTATAATCTGATGGGATTTTCTCCTGATAAATTATTGGTTATTTCAGGAATATGGATACAAATAGTACTCTTTTTCTTTTTGTGTCGCTGACTGTCTGACATTTATACTGCTTTGATCTTCTTCCTAGTGCCCTGGAGCTCTCTTTATGTTGCTGAGGTGTGTTTTAGTGGATGGGGATGTGTTTGGAGCACTAGTTCTTGGAACCTGGGACTCCAAGACCCATTATTATTTCAGACTGCTTCCTGTTTCCCCTCTCTCTGTGTGCAGTGGCAGTCCACAGACAAACAGCTCGGTTTGGAGCCATAATGATGAGTAGCCAACAAATGTATATGACTGCAAGGAACTGCAAGGTTTCAATGATCTAAGTGATTCCTTCCACTCCCAGGCTTCAGTTTCCCAAGGCAGTATTTTAGTTCTTCATTACCTGCTATCAACTTTTAAGCAGACTTAATTTCTTTAGTATCATTCTTTCTTCTCTTACAACCAGCTTATCACTATCCCAGTGATATGCTACTCTTCAGCAGGTGCTGCCCTGCCTGTAGTATGATAGATTATGAAGTAGGAGATTCTGCTTCTAGGATTTTTTTTTTTTCTGGGGGAGGAAAGCAGCTACTAATTTAACAAATGGAAATTAACAATACTTTCTTTAAATATTTTTTTTTCACTTTTACTTTTCTCTTTATCCTGAAACTAGCAGGAAGACCAAAAGCAGTTCCATGGGAAGGTCTTATAAAATAAATTAGTTTTAATTTCAGAGCTGGAAAGACTTGGAGCCACACAGACCTACAGCATGAGTACAGTATTTAATTTTAATTTTAGCAGTGAGAACATTCTGTTCTATATAATAATTTTCAAGGTTTTTGCCAGACATCTACATATAAGAGGACAGAATCAATCTTGGAAGTTGAGGAGTGGGTTTTTTTTCCTCATTGTCTGTTTCTTTTCTGCTACTCGAAGCTAGATTTCCCTCTTCTCCACAGTTATTAAATCATCTTAAATTAGATTGCATCCAGAAAGACATTTTAAATATTCTTACCGTACCAAAATCTCCTCAGTAAACAAATGAAACAAGAAGTTGCTTTCAATAAACTTTTTTTTCAGAAGTATAATTGTCTTGAACATGCACAGTTCAACAATTGTACATCATTTAAGAAAAAACAAAAAAGGAAACAAAACCCAACAAAGAACACACACTTTCATTGTGTGTCAATTTTTATATTTGTAAAATAAATCATACAACTGGATTACAGGGGGCTTAACTTTATTAATGCTCACTAGTTGAGATTGAAATCAACATTTTTTTCTAACTTGATAATTCAGTAACACACACTTTTAAAAGAAAATAATGATGAAACTTGACAAAGCAACAATAAATGCAAAGCAAACCCCCCCCCCGTTTTTCATGAGTTTTCATGAGTTTTCTCTTTACTGACTATAAGACAATTTTTAGTTTTAGTGTCGTAGATTGATGTTGGATACCTAAATATTCGCTTCAAGCTGGAGTAATAAATTATGAATTGGTGGCCTCATTTAAAATAGTGGTAGCCCTGACTGAAAAACTCCCTCAGGAAATGTCGGTCTTTATCTATGCATACAGAGCAATAAAAATATATACCCTGGTGTTCCCAACATTTTCTATAATATGGAAGTTGTGTGACATGATATATATAGTGTGATCCAATATCACAAAGCTATTTTTGAAATTAATATATTGAAGATGATTGGTAGAAAATCTGCAAATCATAGTCACAGACATAACTACAAAAGCAAGAGAGTAATCCACCTGAGTATAACTGAACCATTGCTTAATATTGGAACCCCTTGGGACAGATCCAGCTATAAATATGAATATCTATCTATCTATCTATCTATCTATCTATGTATATTTTGCAACAAGAGTGGAGGAATCTTAGTAGGAATGGAACGTCTAAATAAATAACTCATATGCTTGACATTAATTTGTGTTGTGTCTCTTGTGCTGCACATCAGAAGTCTCTCTTTGCCAGTTCGAACCCTCAGGCCTTCTTTTCTTTTATTTTCTTTTCTTTCTAACATTATATTTCTCTGTTGATCCAGTGATCAGTTCAGGCTATGAAGCAGAGCTACCTGACACTCTGCAAAAACTGCAACATCAGGATCTTTTTGCAAACTTTTTATTTTTGAGTTCTTACTATCAAGGTAGGTATCTTAAAAATAACCCTCACTTGCTGCTTCTGCTTTAAAGCACTATGTGTTGAACAGAACCCAAATAAATATATCAGCTATTATTCACCCCCATCATTTTGTTTAAAGTCTGTGTGCTGACACTATTGTTTCAGTCTGTGACCTATTTTGATATAGCTTAAGTATGATTCCTTTTCAAATAAACTAAATTTGTATAAAAGCACTCTTATGTTGACATAAGAGTGTCCACACAAAGCTTCAAGCCAAAATAGGAAAAGCTGTGATTTATTATTGAGATTGTTATAGTTCCACTCCTGCTATAGATGAACTCAAAATCATTACACTGGATATTAGTGAGGAATTGCACAAAAGAAGAAAATTGCTGACAGGGCTTCATTGTTTGCATTTGCTCTGCTCCTCATTGGAACTTTCCATCTAAGTGTAGCACCAATAAATTGGATCAGATTTTATCAGATTTTGATTTTTTTGCAAAAGTATGAATTGTTAGTATTTTATTTCTTTTAGGGCAACAGCACTTCTACAAAACCTGTCAGAGCATTTGGGCAGAGTCATTCCTAAGTTCCTGACATTATGACTCTCAAATATTACATGTAGGTTTGGTGATTATGTGGGTCCATGCAAAGACAGAACATGTTTTATAATGGCAATACAGTACTGTCCTTTGAAGATTCACTTGCTACTTTTTCTCATGACAATTAAGTATGTGAATTTGGGGAACCTGGATAAACCTTAGTATTTCAATTTTTCTGCTGTTTCAAATGCAATTCTTTCTACCAAGGAGCAGAGATAAAGTAAATGATTTGTCCTGCTATGACATTAAATAAGCCTAATTGCCAAAGAGGTTAATTCATTTTTTCCTCAACAGATCATATTTTTGATGCATTATTGCAATTCCAGCTATTGATTTCAGTAAGTCCAAGGTTTATCTGCAGGTAAAGATTTCTGTTAAAGTTCCTAGAATATCTTTGTATGAATAAACGGTGTGTGGGGGAAATATTCTTAGATTTCAAGTTTCAGAATTGGGTTCTGAAGTAGGAAACAATGAGGAGGTGCTGTGCATTCCATGCTATTTCAAGTAAAGCATCATGGATACAGCAGTCAATGAAGCTGATCAGATGCAGTGTTAGACTTGCCTATAAAGATAGATGAGTAAATATGCTCTATGGTGGATATCCCTGAACTATGTCAGAAGCAAATAGGTTAAAAAGCAAAAAGGTCAGATGCTTTCATGTTAGAACAACACACATACTTATACACATACCAAAAAAAAAAAAAAATCATAAAAGCTTAAAGAGGAAAATAGAAAAGAAGAAAAAAACAGTTAAAGAAATAATCAGGAGACCCAGTAGGGAATATCAAGATAGGATATTAAATTGGGTTTAGAAAACTGTACTCATAAGATTATGTGAAGCCAGAGATTTGAGGATCAAAAGAAAGACAGCTAAATAGCTCAAATGCTTTCACTTGATTCTGAATCGACTCAGCACGAGCAGCTTGCGATGTTCCATCTGCCAATCTTCCCTGGATATGTGCATTCTCTTCCTAAAGCCCTCATTGTGATCTTTGTAAAAGAAATTCACATACTAATGATGTCCCTTAGTGTACCTTATGAAACATTCAAAATGGACTGTTATGGATATGGAGTTTAACAGGGAGCAACTAATTGTTTATGCTGGGCTAGCCTGAGGGGGTTTCATTTTAAAACTTTAAAATTACAAGACCTGAATTTCCAGGGTAAAGTTTCTCTAATAGATGATTCAATTGCACATAGCTAGTCAGTGAAAAGCATACTGTGCTTTTTTATATATATGTATGTATATATATATATATATATGAAACTCTCTGTAGAGTATATTCTCTTTATTTATGAGGCCGAGCTGTGGTTATGCTAATAGCAGGGAAAAAAAAATCAGACAGCCACCCTACCTGCTCACATACTAGAATGCCTGTTGTGCCACCTTCCAAGCTGCTGTTTTATTAATGATCTTGAAACTGAAATAGTAGGGCATGAAGAAGTGTTAAAATGACTTACTGATATGTCACAGACATTTGCCAAGAAAATGAAATGCACTGAGAGGAAAAAGCACCAGGGAGGCCAATGAGGAACCAAATGTTCCATATTCTGATTTGTCTGACCTTCGCCTTCCTGAGCTTCAAAGAGAAACAAAGCCTTCTTGCTTGAGCTGGGCAGACTTGGTATCCGTAAACTCCAGAACAGTGTGGAATATGTACAGCATTTTCTTATTTACATTAAAAATAATTCTTCTTTAGATTGAACACATCTTTTGCTTTGTTATAAAGAGAAACAGCAGCACAGATACTCCATGTTGCCTCAGATTCATCCAAGCTTCATACTTGTTTCTTTACATCTCTAGTAACAATTTTTTAGATGGGAAAGAATTAGAAAAATGCTGATATTGAGGTCAGTCACAACAGGGGAAGACACAAGGTATGTGAACAGCTGCATAGTTTCAAGCAACAGTTTTCACATATTCTTTTGTCCATGTAGTGATTCTGGTGAGTCTAATTCTGAGTTTTTTCTGGGTAATAACCTTCATGTATTATGTTGCAGTACACAGTATAATAGTTTGTTGTCCTTGATAGGAGTCCTTTGGTGCTGAATTGATTTCTCTTTTTCTAACAGTATGGCAAATGAAGACTTCTTCCCATACCAAAAAGCAGTGCTAGTAGCTAATTTCTTGCATCAGCTCTCTGATCTGTGTGAGCTGAGCTCGGCCAATGGTGATGGCAAATTTTACCAGAAGTCAAATTTCCCCAGAAACTCTGTGGAGATGGAGGCATTCTAGACGGATCTGTAGGAGGACTTATGTCCATGAACTTTGACCATTTGGCCTTCAAAGAGAGTAAGAGAAAATCTGAACAGAAAAGCTTCTCCTCAAGTGTCTGAACTAATGAAAGTGTCCTACCTTGAATAATTTAAAAATCAGAAAGAGGACTGAGAAATACACATAAGCAAAGCACCCGATCTTGTCAGATTGTCAGAACAGCATAAATTTTGAAGGATTTTTTTCTTGGATATGAATCTTCCCATACTATCAGGAGGTACTTTGAAGCAAACAAAGTTCTTATCTTTATCTTTTGCGGATGGCAATTTTCATACCTTTTTCCCCCATAGGTTTCTCTACCTTTTTTTTTTTTTTAATTTTCCTTTGAATTTAAAATACTAGAAGTGCAGATGAGTATTTCAGATGATCAGGTGACTTCATTTTGCTAGCGAATGAAATAATGCTTGTCTATGTCTTACATTGAAGTGCTTTAGGGAGTTTAAATGCCTCTGCATAAATATGCCATCTGAAATTATTACATACCGTAATGTCTAAGTGGCATCCTGTAGCTAGAATGGAGGCTGTAACTCTGAATCTCTGCAGTGAACAAATATTAGAGCCACTAAATGTTTCTAAGTTGGTTTAGACTCCTGTTTCAGACAGATTTGGCACTTTTGAATAGAGCTGGGTTCACCTTTGGAGGAAGAAGACCTATACGCACAGCTGATGTAGAGGATGGATGGCAGCAGTACCATCCCACATTGCCTTCTGACAGCTTGTGGCACCAGCTGGATAGGTCTCTTTGAGGATGGGAAGGATGAATTCTGCAGTCTCAGCATTCCTGTGGAGGTTGCTCTCAAACACTACTGGTGCCACTTGCTGTGTGCCTGCATGTCTGAAGAGGGTTTAGAATCCCGATACATTTCTAATTGCTTTTCAGTTTGAAGACCAAATTTTAGATCTGCCTGAATTTCTGCAAGTTGCTTATTTCCATGAGTCTCTAAAGGGTAAAAGTCAGTGCAGAATTTAGCCCTCTGTCATGACTAATTTAAGAAAGGTTTAGACTATTAATAGAGAGGTCAAAGGTTCACTCTGTTATCACAACATCACCAAGTCCTCCAACCTTTCTCTGCCTTCTGATAATTGTGTTTGGTTTCTGTTAGAGGCCCAGAATGCTTGTTAGATGCTAAAAAGGTGTAAAACATAATCCAGTAGTGTCTCCAAACTAGTACTCTGGCAAGCACAAACAGTGCATCTAAGACTGTGTTAGTATTGATCTCGAGTCAGATCGCATTAGCACTTCCTACGCTACCTGGCTCGAGCCTGCCAGGGAGTCAGCAATGCATAGAAAGGCAGACCCAGGCAGTCAGATCAATGGATTAATGACGTCTGTCTCCTTTGTGCAATTTTACTTCCTACATATCTCTCTTGATCCCCTTGTGCCCTCCCTGAGAATGAACTTTCTAAAGGTTCAGAAGACACATAACACAATTGTGTGCAAGTAACGCCTGTGTAATAGTAAATATTAAAAAAAGAAGCACGGCAACAACACGTGTCTAGATCTGTGTATGCACCTCCACTGGCACATAGTTTTTCTCTCATAGTAGAGATTTTGCTCATGAATATGCTGTGTGATCTTACATCTTAAGCTAATATAGAGATTTTTAGGAAAAGCAGGTTATCTTTGGCAGATGGTCATGTTTACATGATACAGAGAACTGTATAAAACAGCTTATAAAATTTCCAGTGTGTGAATGAATAATAATTATAAACTTTCCTAAAGGATTTCTAGGTCTCTTCTCAGGTCTCACTTTCACATCTATCTTCCTCTGAATTATTAGCATTTCTCATTACTAACTGGCAATATGCACCCACGTTCACACACTCATGGATGGATTGAAAATAAGTTTCTTATACTATCAATAAATTATTCTGTCAATTTTTTTCTCATTTTTACTTTGTAATTTAACACACTGTTTTCAAAAATAGCATGTTGTAGCTAAATATTTCACTGCACATTACTCAATATGCTACTCTGCTATTTCCTTCCAAAACAAATCTCCATTTCCATTTCCATGTGGCCATACCTTACGTGTTTATTCTCTCCCTTCTCTTTATGATTTCTTTCTGAAATGGTATCTTTCTCTTTGAATTACTGACAAAGCAATATCAGGTCTTTGTGATTTACGTTCTTCATCAGAGGGGCTCTGTCAGGAAGAAATGTGTGTAAGGTTTCATATCTTCAAGTATCATTCCCCAGTAAAATTAACTATTTGAGTTTTTTTCTACCTGTACTATTCCACCACCTTTACTAACCTCATTCTTCACCATTTTCCTCACATTTTTCCAGTCTGCCTTATTTGACATTATTTACATAAGTTTTACTGCCTTAAACCTATTTTCCCAACCCCTTCTGAGAAGCTCAATCTTGTATTCGTGATTATTTGTATTACAGCAACAGCTATGGGACCTAGATGAAACCAGAGCTCAATTTTATTAGCACAGATTCATGCTGAGAAACAATATTTACTCTGAAGGCTTGATAATAGTGGGATCCAGCCTTGGACACCCCAGAGAGATGTGCATTTTAAGCACACAGTGAGGCAGTAGAAAAAAACCCCTGACTTCCTCACAGAGACAGTGAGTAGTACCATGAAAACCAGAGCAATCTCCTCAGGGATGGGGTAGAGACCCACTGCTGGAAGTTTTTGAGATGTGATTGGATGGGGTGGTGAATAATGTAGGGTCCCCTTTCCACAAAAGGTTGGACCAGATGATCTTTCAAGGTCCTCTCCAACCTGAGTTGTTAATTCATTATTGTAAGCAAGAAGCTTGCTACTCCACCTGTAAGCCTTTGGGGGCCTCTACCTCCTTCACTGACCACTCAGATAGAGCAGGCTGAGAGTTTATCTAGTCATACTAGTTTAGACTTGTCCTCTCACCAAAACCTAACCTTCCTGAGCATCAGCACAGTCTGTGTGACTCTTGCCTGTGTGTCTCTGATTTGATGTAAACACACTGGTTTCCTCAAGTGGAAAACCCCTAGCAGACGTGGCTGATGGGTGATGCTGGACTGCTGTTCCTACTCAGGTGATAAGGCCTAAGACCTGGGCCATGAAACAGCACAGCAAGTAAGGTGACACAGACATTGTTTGTAGCACATTGTCACGGGCAAAGTGGGAGCTTCAGAGAAAGTTTATTAAAGAAACTCTGCTGCTGAGTCACAGGGTGCATAAAATATTCCCTTGCTTTCTAAACTCCTCAGAAAGGAGTTTGGATGTGACTGGATCCAATCTTGGTCGCAAACTTTGTCAAAGGTTTATATCTAAAGAATTATATAGGTGTAATTGAACCTCTATACAGCTTTGTCCCAGAGGATTAAGGATGGTACCAGATATATTTATATAAATACATATGGTTTATTATGATAGTGATTAGATGAAAGTTCTTAATCAGAATTATTTACTACATAGTATGGGAGTTATAACAACTATTATAGTATAGTGCACTATGGAACAATATTGAAGCAATTATATTAAAGTAATTGTATTAAAGCTAGTAAAAACAATTTTTAAGTAGATATTGATGTTACTCCCTCATACCAATGACTGTGGCAAACCTCTTTTGATCAGCCTTGAAGAGTAACCTTGAGAGATGTCCCCACTCAAGGGAAGGATCTCCACACATACACTCCAGGAAGGGGTATGTGAGAAGACCCTGTTGTTAAAATTTGGGACTGGGCTTTTATAGTACTGAGTGATTGACTGTCAGTCACATGTCTCCTGGCCAGCTGTGTCAGCTCAGCAGCTTTGGATAAGTTATTCGTAGTATCACTTCTTTGTTCCTTTATCCAGATGTTTTACCAGGTCTACCTCATTTTCATCTCACTATCAGGATGTTTAACTTCAGAATTGGTGAGTCAGACTTGTTTCAGGATTATTTAACACCAAAAGCAGCATGACACTCCCTTCTTCATTTGGCATGGGTAGTTTTGCAAATAGAGCATTGTTTGAGTTGTATTACCCATTCCAGGTACACACATTCCTGCTACACACATTCCTGTGGAGGAAAGCTTCATTAAAATGTGCTTTTAAAAAGCACAGGCTAAACATTTCAATTATGAAGGTTGGATCTGACTACAAATCAGTAAAAGAAAGACTGGAAAAGGAAACAGAATGTAAGTGATTCACCCAACATTGTGCATCTGGTCATAGCCTAGCACAGAGCTGGCTGGACTCCCTTGCCTCCAATCTGATGAGCAGTTGCTCACATTTACCAAGCATCAGACAAAATACATTCACTTCTTTTTGTCCCCTCACAGATTTCCTTGTTTTGGTTTGGTTTTTTTTACAGTGATCTAACCTCTTCTGTTCAAGACTCCCTCCCCTCTCTGGGCAGAGTGTGAGCAGGCTTCCTGGGCCATCTGGAGTGGGGACCTGGGACTAGTACAGAGTGTTCCCAGAGAGTTCTCTGCAAAGGAATGGGGACTAAGAGCTGTAGTAGTATTTGGAGGCAAAATCAAAGCCTCTTTGACTCAAAGGTCCTGCTTGTAAAGGTGCCATGAATGTTTTTCTAGCCTATATGGGAGCTGCACTGCAGCTTGGCGACTGGCTCATAAATTTGAATAATAACTGACATGCTGCAGACCTCTTTGTGTTTTTGTTCCACAGAAGAGCTTTGTGCAAGGAAGGATGGATTCTACCCTCATTTATGACCATGATTACCTATGGCTTCATTATATATGCGACAGATTCAGTTCCTTATCCTAGGAGAATGGGTTCCTATAAGTATAAGCCCACAAAGATGCTGAATATTTTATGAAATTGTATTTTAGTTTGGAAGGGATCTGCTAGGAATGTATTGCTTTCTTCCTTCTGAACTCCCTGAACACTCTTAAAAAACTTGATAATGTTCCTGACAAACCTTTCAAGGCTAAGCAATTTCTTTCAAAACAGGAAATAAATTACGCGTCTGAAAATTGTTCACACACTTGATCTATCCTGATCAAAACCCCCATCCCTCAAGACTGGACAGGTTTTCTTTGAGGCATTTTATACTGGGTTCAAGTTCTTCTTGTTAATTTAAGAAAAATGCTATAGGCCAACCATTTTTTATTATTTATGACCATTTTCAAAAACTCATTTCCCTTTTCCTATCCCTCAATGAGAACACTGGTGGCATTCTGCTTTATGGAGCTCATATTGACATTTCTGCTAACTCCGTGCTCATGCCGTGGGATTTAAAACTGCTGCCCATCACAATAGTGTTTGAAGACCCATTCTTCAGAGTCTTATCCAACAAGCTGCTCCTTGCATCAATGTAGAGATCTTTTATCTCTTCTCTCCCCTTATAGATTAGGAAAAGACAGTTTGTAAGATTTATAAATGCAGACTATCTCGCATCAGAAGTTAAATATATTCCCTAGACATTAGACTCCTTGTGCAGCATGCCCTAATATCCATGTTTTAGTATCAGGTGAGTTCATGTGAACCATAAATGTGGTATTTTAGCAAGTGAAGGGGTACACTTTAAGTGCTTGCAAGTATAAAATATTCATCCTTGCTAGTGATAAGTACATAAGTACTGACTATCCTGAGAATAATGAATCTGAGGAACTCCTGTATTTTATTTCTGCTCATCATGCAGGAGTAACTGTACAATTTGTCTAGACCAAACATGACCAAATCATTTGATTGTAAAGATAAATATAGATGTTTTTGCAAGCTATTTATGATTAAAGCCTTACTGTGTTAAATACTGTGGAGAAATAGAGTCAGTCTGTGCTCTGACCTTAAGACTTGACCTCACAAACACAGAAGAAAAGGTCTGAAAAGGGAAAGCAGAAGTAATAAAGCTTGATGAAGATTACATAGAAGGTCAGCAGCCAAAGTAAGAGTGAAACACTTTTCTTCAAGCCCAATCTAGGCCAAAGCTTCATTCATTAAACCATTATTTTATTCCAAATAAAGCCATGTACTTGCTATGAGACCTATTTTACTTTCTGTAAGGTTGTTTCTTACTGTGAAGCACTTGTAGGATTATTCATTACTTAATGTAAAAGGAAAAGAAGATACATTTACTGAAGTTGAAAAACAGTTTGAAATGCACAAAATCTGTTAGAACTCAAAGAAATCACCCAGGTTTTAAAATTAACAAATAATATTCTGTTTCTATGGTTTAGGCTTGTGAATAAATTAAGATTTTTTCAACAAAAACTATTTTATTATCCTAATTTTGTTTTTAAAAATTAAATCAATTAAAATAATAGAAATCAGTTGGGAAAATGGAGTTTGGCTTAGAAAGAAGTACAATAACTTTTTTTGATTATTTCCTGAGTTTTAAAAAACCTAGTAGAGGGAAATGAGAAAAATGAAACAAGAAATTTTTCTCAACAATCACAGTGGAGCCCCTTAAAAAATATTACAGAAAAACAACTTTTTGTTGTTTTGTTGAGAAAACTCTTTTAAGGAAAATATTTTTGTTTGCTAACTCAATATTTGAAATGTATCATTTATTCTTTACCTTAACTCAAGAGCTCTGTAAGATTTCAGCCCAAGATATTAACTGGGATGTAATATAAATTCTATTTGTACTGACTGACTACAGAGAAGTTCGTCATATCTGGTAAAAAAAAAATAAAATTGGAAGTAGTCTCAAATTTTTATGCAACAGTGATCACATTTTAACTTTACAAGTCTCAACCTGAAATCTACACAGACCTTATCCAAGAGAAGTTTTAAAATTCTAAGAGCATTCTTTTTTTTTTTTTTCCCCTCAAAACTGTACCTAAAATTTTTTGGTAATTTCAAAATTTATTTTAAAAGAGGAAAACTTATTTATTACATTCAATTCTTCAGAACTTCAAAGAAGCTAAGAGGATTTTATTTTTACTTTCCAGACTCATTCACTAATAAGGTGCATTTCAAAACAGAAGTAAAATGTTATTGGAATTTCTAAGTTTCTGAAGAGATGGGATGCTAATACTTTCTTTGTCAGGCTTAATTATAGCAGGCTCCCATGAACAATAAAGTTGGTAGGGCAGCATAACCCTCAATTTGTGTGCATCAAAAAATTTCCAAACTCTGAACAATGATTTACAGCTATGCATGTGCAAAGTTCAGGGATGGAGCAAGGGAAACTTTCCAGTGGTGGTAATAATTCAGACCAAGCATTCTGTTAAGGCCTTAAACTCATTTTTTAAGAATTCCATTAATATTATTGACTTTTTTTTTTTTTTTTGCCAGACTTTGTGGCCATAGATAGATATGGGAAGATCACTGTTATTATCTCTGTCTCATGGAGAATGAGACAAAATAGCTTGTCCAAAATCACCTTGGAGATGAGGAGCAGAATCTTTGGAGGAAATATGATCTGAGACTTTCCAGCTTGTTCTGGCAGACATTACACAGCACTTAGGCTGCTCTTCCACTGCAAACCACACAGCTTAGCACGGGGACAGAAAATTGTAGGTTTATAAACGTCTGAAGTGGATAGGCTGTACATTTTGTAAGGATGGGAACCTTCTTCAGTTCTAACATGGAGAAAAGGAGGCTAAAGCCTGATCCTGTCCTGTTCCCAGTCTGCAAGCTTAAAGCTGAAAATCTCTTTTCTAAGCTGTTACAGCTTGCTTGCAAGTGAAGTGTTGAGGGGATAGCACAAATCATTTCCTAAGGAAAAGAATAAAAGCAAAAACCCAGTGCATTGCTGCATATCAGCAGGAAGATTAAACTCACATGCTGTGAATAATAACAACAATAATAAAAATGAACATGGTAGCAAAAACATGAGAAAATGTTCTATACCTATGGTAGAAGGTGCATCATCTTTTGGCTAAGACATGACTGTCCGTCGGTTGGTTTCTGATTTGTCCACAATATAGAAAAGACCAATCCTTCAAATTACTTTCTTTTAGAATACTAATATAGAAATGAGTACAGCAACGTTTTCTGTTCACCCACAGAAGGAGGAGAATAATTAAAAGCTATTTTAAAGATGTTTTGAGATTTTCATGTAAAAGCAAATTAAATATACTAATATCAGTACCATTTCATCTATGTAGACTTACAGGGAGACCTTACCAGAGAGAAGAGTAGTTTTGGAGTTACACCATTTGTAATTCTGTAATTTAAATTCTGGTTAGTATTTTGTGCATCTGAATCATTCTCTAAATATATGTAGATAAAATGTTACTTAGATTTTAATTTTGTGATTAGTATACTCGTTACGACTGACAATCTAATTGTGTAAAATATAAAAGAAAAGTTATTCCTGTGGTCCATATTTTCCTTTTTTGAATATGTATTCCCAGACAATATTATGTATTCAAATTAAAATCTCAGTACTGAATCAGTCCAAGGTCATCACAGTTTGCCTGTTACAGTATCCCTCAAGTTTGATAAGAAAGCTACATTAATGAAAATGTATTAGATTAAAAAAAATAGAACACTGCTAAGTTCTTGTATTAGTGATAATAATTTTGCATTTGACACAGAGTTAAAAAGAATTTCTCTATTTGATGGTGTATTAATATCTGTAGTGACAAATCCTTCAGCACATACTGTAGCTGCCATTGCCTGGAGGAAAACCTAAGGACATTCTAAAGAGCACTGTGGAGAGAAGTAAAGAAGTGCTTGGTTTGGAGTTGTTAGACTGAAACTAAGCAGGAAGGTTTGATGTATTGCCAGAAGGCTTTATCTTCTCAAAAAGTTTATAATCAAACACAAAGGAGAGTCTACTGCATATTTTGTTGTTCAGTGAACACAAAAAGTTGTTTTCCTTTCATTAGTGCATCTCTCTGTACACTCAGACTTATTCAAAACAACACATTCTGTAGATATTACCACTCAAAGTCCAGGATTAATTCACAAGTGAAAGTTTGGTTCCTTTTTAAAATTGTTTTTAAAGTGAGTTTGGCAGAGGCACTTGAAACAGAATTAAGAAAAGGGAAAATTCAAGTTAATAATATAATATTTTTCAAATCTTCAATGTGAAATCTCAGAAGTGTTTCACACTTATTATGAACGAGCTACCCTGGAACAACCTGGTTAGAAAGTTACGTATTTTCCTACTTTCCCTGGGGAAAATGTGGAATGAGGAATTAGTTAAAGTTATATATATATTTCAGAGTGTGAAACTGTAAATAGAATCCATATCCCATTATCTCACCACTAACCTTCCACTGACAACGTGCACGAACCCACACATGCACAGGTGCTCACTCAGACACCCGCATTGACATTGTTTGTGAATCATGTCTTATCATATTGAATCATAGTTATCTTCAGCTTCAGAATTTGCTCAGAGTTTCTCTTAAAATTAATGAAGAGGCAGTGGTTTTAAGACATGATCCACTCAATCTTAACAGGTGCCCACTTTAGGAAGGGTTAATCACTCTCCCAAATGCCGATCTTTCTTTAGTGATGCTAAAGACAACCCAGAGAAGTAGCTCAAATGTAAACACATATATTTAGAAAACTCTGCCCACAACAAGCTCTGCAGCATTTCCTAGCATTTTTCTGTGAGTTTTTCCCTTAAAAACAATGGACAAGTACATGGTTATGAATATTAAAGAACTTTTTAAGGTGCTCATTCTGTGTTTGGAATGCATATAAATCAGTTAGAGTTACAGTTTTAAAGGCATTTAGACATTTAAAGGTGAGATGGAAATTATGTGTTACGCATGTTTTTTAAGTTTTCAGCAATAAATAAGAAATATTAATGGTGTTAATTATTTAAGAAGGAAATGTGACAAAAAATTATGACGAAAAGTCAAGCTAAATGAATAAATTATTTTCGATATATATTATCCCCAGATGAGCTACACTGAGTAATATCACCTTGGTTAGGGGATAAATTTTTTCCTGTGGCCTTAAAAATTACTGACTAACTTGCTGCGGATATGGACCTGACTTTAGTTTGCAGTTTTGTTCTTAAATGTCTGCAGAATAATGTTGTATTATGTATAGATGAAAAGTAATTCACCTCACATATACTCAGTGCTGGATATAAAGCTGAAAGCTTTGGAGAACAGCTGATATCCTGGCTACAGAAAAATCAACATCAAAACCATGGAGTTGAATATGTTGAGATTATATATTTCATCCTGAGTGACATAGAGCAGCAAATATGTTGGCCAGTGTAATTAAAGATAATAATAAATTCTGTCAGTGGAAAAAAAGAAAAAGAAGGTAGGAAAGAAGGAAAAAAGGAAAGAGAGAGAGAGAGAGGAGAGAAAAAGAGAGAGAGAGAGAAAGAGAAAGAGAGAAAAAAAAGAAAGAGAAAAGAGAAAGAAAGAAAGAGAGAAAGAAAGAAAAAAGAGAAAGAGAGAAAAGAGAAAGAAAGAGACAAAAGAGAGAAGTAGAAAAAAGAGAAAAAGAAAAAGAAAGAGAGAAAGAGAAAGAAAAAGTGAAAGAGAAAGAAAGAAAGAAAAAGAAAGAAAGAAAAAGAAAGAAAGAAAGAGAGAAAGAAGAAAGATTAAGAAATCCTACTCTTTTCTTCTTATTGGCTTGAGTGTCTTCAGGTTGAAAAGAAAGGAAGCATTTGGCTAGTATTTAAAGAATAAGAAGAAGAATAAGTAAGAGATGTGTTCTGAGAGACAAACCTAAAATGACAATATCTACAAAGTGGTTATAAGAACCTGTGTAGCATAAATGGAGAAACAGTAAGACACTGACATAATTCCGTATTTCACACTCAGTGTTTTCCTTTACAGACTTTCTCTTTTCTGAAGTGCAGACCACAGCCTGAGCAGAATCTCTTCTGCTCAGCATGAGCGGAGCCTCATTTAAAGATTCTTAATAGAAATTAGAAATAATGGTGTAAAGAAAAGGAAAGGTAGCTTCAAGCTGAGTATTAAGCCAAACTTTCAGCAAGTGAAATCTATTGAAACATGCAATAGTCTTACTGAAAAAGCAAAAGGAATCATGCTTCTGGGAGCATTTCAGTATTGACAGGTATATTATTATACGACTTTCCAGTCTTAGTATTGATGATGTTATGATATCTCTTCAGTTCAACTTTCTCTCCTTGGTCCTCTTGCAGTTTGTGTTGCTATGTTGTGTTTGTTGGGGCACAGGAGCTAGCAGCTTCCTTGGTGATGACTGGACAAGTGTTTTTGAAAAGGGATCATCAATTAGATGGTTGGGATCACTGAAGGATTCATTCACAGTGATGGCAAAGGGCATGATTTTGCCTAAATATACTGTAGTTCTTCTGTGTGACCTTGTGCAAGTTACCTGGAACCACACCTGCACTGCCATGCATCACCATGGTTATATCAGAGCATTGCTGTTCCAGGTTCCCAGAAGGAATCCAGCATCCTGTATTAGGTTCTTTGTCTCCCTGTACAGTGTAGGTGGAGAGGAGAACATATCAAAGTGGTATCCTTAAGCAAGTTGCTACCCAAAGAAATAGTGGTCTGGATAGGCATGAAAATAGGCATGAATTTGCTAGATGCATTTTCTTATGCTTTGGTTTACAACACAGTTCCTCTGTTTGGATGTAGCAGCCCTGATATCAGAGCTCAAGAAGGATTGTAAACCAGTTTTCTTTACATATTAGAGTAGCAGTAAGAACATGAACCTTACTTATACTCTGCTTTTGTAAATAAGCAGCTGTAAGAAAAGACTGGAAGTCCTTTCAATTCTTCCTTCTGCTTCCCTGTACAAAATCACAAATGCTTTAAAGAAAAAAAACAACTTCTTTTTATTTATTCATGATCTAATTTCTCTGTGTATGATGTAAATTTTAAGGGACTGAGGCTGTTCAAACTGAGTGTTTCTACAATACTTTAGCTCAGAGAGGATCCATTTCAGCTAAAACCTGCAAGTGTAACTTTAATGTAAAAAGACCAAAGTAGTTTTCATATTTCTGTGGTGTTCATTACCTTATATAAACAGAAACTACATCTTGTGTTTGTTGTTTTAGTATTTTGGATTCAGGCAGCTAATCCAGAAATAAAGAATCAGTCTATTATTTTCTTAATAGACATAAGAGAAGACTTTTACATAGTTTGTTTTGATTTTTTTCTTGATATTGTTCCTGCCCTGAGTGACATTTCCTTAATGCTCTCAAATATTTGAAATACAAAACATCTTAGTGTTCCTTGTCTCAAAAGTGTTATTATATGCACTTTTTTGCAGTATTCTCAGAGCTTCTCAGTCTTTGAAAGTACACATGGATCAATTATAATATTATGAAGGGGAAAAAAAATTAATACACTTCTTTTTCTGGGAATATATAAGGTTTTGAACAGTCTGACTGTTTTCCTGACCGGAACTAGAGAATACTGAATGGACATCATCAGAGACTTAATGAACATCTTTTCTTTTGGAAAAGACTTCTTCCTTCTTCCTCAGTTTTAATCTCTACCTTCCTGTCTGTGGCAGATGGCATTATGCTGATGAAGAAGAGACATGTCTGGTTCTCAACAGCTTGTGCCAGCAGACCAGCCGTGCCTTTCCTTACAAAACTCATTTTATGTAGAGAAAAGAATAGAAGGCAATTATTATTTTCAAAAAGAAAAGAACTCAAAGTTCATCAGTAAAACATAGTCAGGAAAGACATAGGCACTGCCAAAATACTGTTATGCCTATGTCTTTTTATCTTGCATGTGGTGAACCTCTTACTGATTCTGTAGGGCCCTGAGTGGGATGTATGATATAGTTTAGCTATGGTGCATTGTGGGACAGTTATTCTGTTCAGATAGTCTAGACCAAAGCTTTTAATTTCTCAATGAAATCATTAAATGCTGCAGGGAAGTAGGTGCTTATCACAAATGATTAAGCATACTGTTTGGGCAAAAGCCTGGTTTTGCATTAAAAAAAAAAAAACAAACAAAAAACCCCACTTTACTTCGTAGTAAACAACAAACTTTAAGCCCGTGAGACTTTCATAGCAAGAAACAAACTTCAAGCCAGTGAGACTCATAGTAAACAACAAACTTCAAGTCAGTGAGACATTTGTGCAGGAGTCTGTTATTGGTCAGCATTATTATCCAGATGCTGCTGAATGTTAAGTAGTACGACATAGCAAACCCAACTGAACACATTTTTCATTAGAAGGCTAACAGTTGTCATATTCAGTTCTAAGCAGATGACTTTTAAGAATATTATTACTTGTTCTAAGATTAAATTTTAGAAAACACACCAAAAATTATGTTAGAGACTGACTAACATTAACTTTGAAGACCTAGGTTTTTTCCTTGTGTGTTGAACATTTTTTAGGTAAAGAAGAAATCTTATCGCATACTTTTATGGACAAAGTGTTCAGTTTTCAGGACAGTCATTCAATCTTTAGATAAAAGCCATTTAAAAATAATCATATGCAATAAAACATTATCTTCCAGAAAATGAACTGATAACATATTATATTTAATCTGGACCATTACTGGGGTTTTGGAAATATCATTTCAACCTATGGTAATCAAAACACGGAAAAAAATGTCTTATGCTTATACCAAAATGTCATATTTATTTAGCTTATTTTATTACAAATGATTCTAATGTTATTTAAAGCACAATAACAAGACTAGATTTTCAAGAGAAAAACATGGAGATCCTGATGCTGGAAACACAGCATGAATTTAGAATGAAAACAGGGTTCCAAATTGGATTTGATACAATATAATCTACTAGATAGTGTTTATGCTCTATTGACTTCTGGAGAATGGAGTGTTGGGCCACCCAAATACGGTCTGATAACTATCTGCTAGATATGACTATAAATTTTTGAAGTGCTGCAGCTGATGAAGACTTTACTCTGTTTCACATGGCAGAGGGTTGTGAATTAAAGTAGAAGATCCCTGGGTAACATGGTTATGGTATTTTGTTATGGCAACTGTATTTTATTGTGGTCATGTATTTGTGATGTAATTACGGTACTTTGCCATGCAAAACGTAACCAATGTAGCTGTTTTCTTATTTGATTCTCTTTTATGAAAAACCCCTAAACAAAGAAACAAAAAACCAAAAAGAAAACCCCCCAAACAGCAACAACAAAACCCAAACCAACACAAAAAACCCACAATGAAACAAAGTTCTAAGATTTTACACTTCTCAGGTGGTCAGGATTTAAGTTTTACATCTTTCCCAAAAGATTGATTATGCTCTTGCCACATTCACATGCCAGAAGTATACTGTATTGATTGAATGTCTGCTGTTTTTAGCAGTTAATAAATCCCAAGTTAGTGTTTACTGGCTTACAAAAAAGAGAGAGACACAATAACATTGCATATATTAATTGTGCTTTTGAAATTAAATGTTGGTAGAATATCAGAAAGGTGGAACTATTTTCATTAATGCACCAGGTTGACAGCAAGTTGTGTTAACAAAGTTCAGCAAAATGTCTTCAGTGTCCCTGGGACGTTCATAAAAATAAATTAGGCTGTGAAGACAGCATGCTTAGGGGAATTCTAACAGATGTAATTGTACTGGAATGCAAAGCAAGCCAACGGGTTTGCTGAGATGATTAACAGTTAACTGAGTTTGGAATATCAACAACTCTTTTGCATCTCCATAATTTATTGTAATTTCTTTAGGTTGACTACAACCTGAGGCCAATTCAGAGCAGAGAATGCTTATTTACCTTAGTTTTCTTTTGGATTGTGAATGACATCACTTTTTTCTAACTACTGCTTTCTGACCACAGACAGCACAACCCAAAGTAAAAGTGCTCACTGATGCTTTATAGATGAGAAGAGACAGGTTAGTACATCTCAATGAACTACTCTGTAGAGTATTTGACTCTGGGCCTTGATGTAAGTAGTCAGGACGGGAATGTTAATTGCAGTAATTAGCTTAACAGGAAATTAGTCCAAAAACTTCTGTCTCTGCTTCAGAATGAGGTAAAGTACTTTTGGGAAGGAAATATGTGGATCACTTGCTAAGCAGAAGTCTTAGCTACAACTATGAATCTCGGTTATCAGGGCTGGAGTCAGCAATTTAAAAGTTGGGTATCCAGAGTAAGATGATCAGTGAGGCTCTTCTTATAGACAAGACAGATGTCTTGGACAATTATTCATTCCCTTTCTAAAAGAGGTATGTAAGGAAGGTGATCTGAATTAAATCAACTGATATGCTCTTCTCTTTGTCTTCAGATACTGTAGTGGGAGCATAAATGGCTAATGGGGAGCATGTCCACCTGCACCTGACTGCTCTTCAGTGAGATGACTTTCATCCTGACATGGGTCACTGATTCATGAATTATTGTAACATTCATTGCAACATATTGCAGGACACAATTCCACAGATGTTCCACAAAGGTGGATGAGGATTAAAGTGACTTCCAGTGATCTGAGCAAGTGGATACCATTACTTCTTACAATGTTCCAACTTGAGTATAGTATCCACCATCCTTAATCTTCTGTTCATTCCCTCTTCCAGAAAGTAAAATAGAAGCAAAAAAATAAAAAAAAAGTAATCCTGTGATCAACTCAGAGTTCAAATGTAAAAATCAAAGAGTTAACACACACAGGTAAAATGAGGTCAGGTTACTGGGAATCAAGAACATCTGGGAGCACAGCAAACAGGCCATCACTGGAATGTGCCCATCATGGAGAATATCCTAAAAATATATTGATAAAGCAGAAACTATCCCAGCTTATTTTTCTATATTATTTCACAAGAGGATATTGGGTGACACACTCAATATTGAGAAACTTCTATTTTCCCAAACTTCAAAGTACTCATATTTTTAGATACATGAAGTACCTGACCCAACTAAGAGAATAGATCATTATTGTTAACAATAACAAAGCTGAGAAAAAAAAAGTATTTAGATGTTGATGACACCAGAAAAATCATCTACATTGGAAAAATATGCAATGCTAGACTCTTCATTAACCAAGGTTGTGTCTAGAATATATATAATTTCATAACTCTATGCAGGAGAAATTATTGCAGTAAAACTCAGAAATTTTGTCAGTAATAATGTTCATGTTTTGAACATATTACTAAAATGAAAGAAAATTCTGAAAAGAACCCCATAAAACATTCAGAAGTTGAAGAAATAAAGTTACAGACTTGCTAAAATGCTCAGGCTATTTAAATTATCCATAAGAATGATGAGAGATGTCTGGATCACACTGTGCATGTTCTTTCAAAGGGAGAAAATACATTGAAGTTTTTTTAGTGCTAGAGTCAAAATGGAAGCCAATGGCTTGAAACTGCAACTAAATAACTTTGAATTTAAACACATTTACAACATGAGCGTCAGGAAGAAAAAAAATAGTACTGAGTAGCATTTTTTAATTTCTGAAGGCCAATTTTGTGTTTGATATGAGCTTAGGTGCTGAGGAACAAAATACAAGATTACTGTTCTCTTCAATGAAAAAGAGCCTTGCTTCAACAAACTTACACGGAAACAGATTGATAGCCACAGTGGGGCTCTCATCAACTTCCTTACCCTCTACACTGTCCCAAAAGAAATGAAAAAAATGCTGGTAGTAATGTAAAAGAGTCATACATTTTTTTTTAATATTTAAGATATTAAATAGCTTAATTTCCCTCCATTCAATACTGTTGAAGAGATTTTATCAGTGTAATGGCACAATGCCAATTCATAACAGCCCAAATAGGTGGAAAAAATTGCTTGCTGAAAGTACCTCCTCTTCTCTTCAGCTGGCTAAAATTAGCTGCCCAGTTTCAAAACACTGTAATAAGGTGGGATAAATCCCATCATAAAAAGAATTCAGTGGAAAATAATCCATGAGAAAGAGCATGCTCTGTGAAAAAAGTACTTACCATCATGCATTTGGTGTAATTATACTTTGTTTTTCAAACTGTAATGAACAGTGGTTCATATAAATGGTAGGTTAAAAACATGACTAATTTAGTTATTGTTATTTACTTTTGTGCTCGTTTTGATATATGTGTTGTTAAAATGTTGATATATTATCTGCATTGAATTTGCATCTCTGGTTTATTGGCTACTTAGCTTCCAGCACTTTACTGCATTTGAAAGCATTCATGCTTGGAGACATCTAGTGCAGAAATATCTCTACTTTTCTGACATTTTTGTCCCTCCTCCCACTTACTAGTATCCAAAATTCCAGAAGGAGTATGAGAGGTACATACCTATAAGAAAAATTTTGTGAGAGAGGATAGCAAACGGGGAAAGCAGAAATGTGAAGTGATAGAAACATGCAACTGTTTTGCTTATTCTTCCAAAGCTGAGGACAACGTCAAGAAATAAGCCCAGGTGGGCTGCACAGGAAGGGTTGGCTTTAGGAGATAGAGGGCTCTAAGCTGTTCAGTTGTAGTGTTCAGTACAAAAGGGGAGCAGAGTGGTTTAAAACCTGAAAGACTTTTTTATTTCTTGCTTGGGATAAACACATTCCTCCCCAGTGGGGCTGGAACTAAGACTACAAGTGGTATGTGCTTGTGGGAGAAGTCATAGTGTTGGGCTGCAGGGAGATGCTTGGGAGGCTTAGAGAGGGTGTGCTGAGAGAGGATGGATGAGAAGCAGATGACGAGAACACTATTGTGAAATCTTCTCCTGGGTGTCATGAAATTTTCCTACAATTCTGGTTCTACATATGAGCATATTTTAGTGAAAAATGAATCAAAGTGTAAAAGATACTGAAGGCTGGAACTCCTGTTAGTATCACAGAGTATAACTGGGAAGGCTTTTCTTTTAACTTTTCAGATCCTGAGATTCTAGCCTTAAATTGTGAAGAAAAAGCATTTTTTTCTTATAAATTATCGTTTTCCTATCTGAAATTTCCACACCTCGTCTCCTTTTTTTGCCACCCTTTGTAGCAGCTTGTTAGACTATGTTTACACCAAGACTGTCTGTTTGACTATCATGTACTGGAGACATCTGCAAGGTGGCTTTGAACTACCTACTTTCTACAGCTGTTAGGCAGATAGCCATGGTAACATAGAGCATGCTGTGGGCTTTAAAGTGTGCCCTTGAGATAGAAAGGAGGACAACATTATAAACTGTGACTACCTTCCAGATTTGAGTCAGAATAGAAGTTAATTTGTCTGTTCATATATTTTCCTTCTGCTAGTCACTTGTAATGGCTGTTTACAGACCCAAATATGAAAGAGGTCATCGTTTTGCCCTCAAGCTTTGGAGTACATAGCAGACTTTCCTAAACTTGGGTTGTCAGAGGTGCTGTCACCTGCTATCTTCTGCCATGCAGTGCACATGTGTTCTCAATCCTGTATCTCATGTGTCTTAGCCTTATCTGCATAAACTAAAAAATACCATAAAAATATTATTTTCTCATTCCTCATTCACCTGAGGGGTACTCCCATCATGTTTTGAGAATGTCTTCAGTGAGTACCTGGTGCTTTTTTTTACTTTTCTTCAACATTTTCCTCCCTTTTCTGATTACCTTTTCAGGGTAAAGTGAAGTTAAACTAAAATCTCTTATGTGATAAAGAAAGAAATAATTCTAGGTGTTAAAATAGGTTGTCAGAAATGTTGACAAGTGTAGATAGAGTGTGATTTATGGACCTTTAACTTTTTAAATTAGAATCTTATATTCTTAGGTAATACAGTAGTGCTCGTGTGCATTGAATTCTTGCACTGCATTCTAAATTATCTATAGTACATTAATTTACCATAGATCTGTTTCAGTTGTTTGAGTAAAATGGACAAGATAAATTGAATTAGTCTGAAGTATAAGACTGTGCAGAAAGGGAAAGTCGATGAAGACTGTCAGACGTAAGAATTAACTGTTACCACTAGAAATGCTACTTATAAGAAAAGGGTGACATATTTGAATTTAGGTACTCTTTGCTGGTTAATACAGTGAATATCCTCTTCATGGACATGGTTTAGGGGGATATGTTGCACTGTTTTCCTTTCAGTCAAGTTAGAAATGGAAAAATCGGAAATTAATAGAAATTGAATAAAGTTAGGCTGATAGTCCATTGGACCTGTACCCTGTCAGCCTCATGACAGAATTCAGAGTTGTAGGTCAGAAACTTCAGAAAATTTAAATTATAAAACAATGTACCCACAAAGAGTTTTCCTTCTTATCACAATTAATTGCAAATTTCCTTATATTCTGAAGTATAACAAAGCTAAAAATCTAAATTCTTCTAAATTTTAACTTCCTCAAATTCAAATAAATGATTTTTAAGTTCTGGTTTCAAATGTTCTGTTCTGATGCAGTCCAGGCATAGATATTGCAAAATACTTGGAAAGGCTGGTTTTTATATTTTTTTATCTGCAATGTGGTCAATAGAAAGCACTTAAAGTACTGTGGAAGGCCTTTTTGAAAACTACTTTTAGCTTGGAAGGATCAATAGTTTTGAAAAGGGATATTGAAGAAAAATAAAGGTCATTCAAAATTATTTCAAGACTTGAAACATTTGCTTAAATTAAAATTTTAAAAGAAAATTACAAGCCACACATGCTACAGCAAGGACAGAAAATCTCTCTCTTTTTTATGGTTATTATTTTTCCTGTAAAAGTTTGGACCTGATCTACCATGATTTTTGGAGTTTCTCAGAGAAATAAATACAAAAAAAACAGATAAAGGGTTACCTTACAGATTAAGATACATTTGCAGGTATAAGTATTTTATATGTCTTTTTGGGGAGCTCCAATGTCCCTGCCAAGCTATGACATTTAGATTCCTAAATAGCTGCAGATGAAAGTTGAAATTCTTTTACAGATTAGAAACTTCTAAAGCAGTAAAATGAAATAAAGGTAAAAAAAAAAAAGGAAAATAGTCTCCCAAAAAACAGGTCACAGCTGGATATCTGAGGATTTCAGCCAAGACTGCATTATTGATCAGGCATTGTTAGTTGCCTGAAAAAGCAAGTTCCTTAGGCTGTCTTTACAGGGGGCAATTATAAAGGCATTTCACGTCTTAGATATATGAAAAGACCATCCAGAAATACTCACCTGTTAACTTCTACTGAAAGAATTCAGAAAATTAGGTTCCTAACTTAGACCTCACTCACGCACCTGATTTGAGGAACGAGCTGAAGTTTACTCATCTGCACTAATCTTCTAATCTAATTAGTTTGATCTTTCCCATTTCTTTTCTTTAATACATTTACACTGTATGTTTTATCAGAACCATGTTACATCATTATCTCTAAAGGCAAGTAGGAAAACCATGAAAATAAACATGATTATTTCCATATTTTAGTAGGAAAAAAAGCAGAACAACACATTAAAAGAACCCCAAAGAATTCTGAAAAAGGGAATTCCTAACATCTAACAGGTATGCAGTTCTTTTTGATGCCAAACAGAAAGCATTTCATTGTGAACATGTCAACCCAAAAGATATTAGAGACCAGGATGGAGATAGATGATAAATACAATAATTAGTTTAGAAGTCAGTTCAGGAGCTACTGATCTATGTAAGATCAAGCAACCTTCTTCTGTGACATCTGAATCCCTAAACACATGTCACTTCAACATCATTTATTAATGTGGTCCTTTGTTATGTCAGTGTTTGTCTTCTCGAGATGGTAGTCTGCAGAAGGAATATTGGTAAGTTTGCTGTATAAAATTTTTGTTGAAATTCAAGTTTAAGCAAACAGTCTTCTCTTCTGGAATCCTCAAATGCATTTATTTTCTTCTCTGATTTTCTAAAAATGTAGGTTTTAGGAATTCACTAGAGGCCTAAAATTTTTGTATAAATCTAAATTAAATGAACTCTATCAGCTACCAATTATCTAACTACATAAATCTTTCTGAAAAATCGGGAAGATGAAGAACCTGTGCTTCCACAAGCACATAAAGTGAGATGTAAGAATTGCCTCTGTTATATTTTCCCAGATTTCCTATATTTCATTGTATTTGCTTACAATAGAAGCAATAAAAGTATCATTGAAAGTATAATCTAATTCTGAAATCTCTTCCTAACCTTATAGTGTTCTGGTTCCTATCACCCACCCCTTCTCTCATGGATGAATCTATATTTTCTACACTGAAAGAAAGAGAAAACTTCAGACTGGGAATTGTATTGGTATAGACCTCTTTCTGCAGCAGGTGAGTTCTTTCATTTTGAAAGTTGGTTACACAACCTAAATATATGTGCCGTGGTGGCCCTAATTGTGAGAGCAGAAAAGAAGTTCAGGGATAACTCTGCTTTGCCATGGTGCCCTTCCTCTCACAAAATAGCATTTTTTCAGTATGGAGGGAGGTATTCATTAGAGCAGAGGCCATCCTTTATCAGCAATGATAACCCTCCATGGCTGCTTAAATTAGAATCTCTCCGTTTTACATAACCCGAGTGGAACAAAAGGGCCAGAACTCAACGGAGAATTTGACTGCTTGTCTGCTCAGTTACCTCAAGCCTCCGTACATGTTCAGAATTTCAATGTCTATTATCAGCCAGGGTTAGGCACATTTTTCTCTTCATCTAAATCTAAAAATGCTGAAAACATCTTGAAAAATGTTTTGCTATTTTACTTTTGGTTCAGAAATTATGCATTGCTTGGATTTGTGTACCAACAGATAATGAGGGAACATCACACAATATATGATAACAATAACACTGAAGTAATGTGAGAAAGTCATTTATCTTTCTGTTTCCACTCTGCCTGTGAGAATCTGAAAATCACTACCATTCCCATTTGAATAAATATTTTGGTGGGAAACATTCATTTGAATATAAAGGACTGAAGAGTTCAGCTATTGCTGATATGCTCAGAAGTTAGATGGAGAAGGAAGAAAGAGATGGAGTACTGCTACTTATCAGCAATATAAACTGCATCTTTTGAATGTTTTGTCACTATTAAAATACCTTATGTTTATTGATAATCTCTTTGCAGACATATTTTGTAAGTCGATTGCTCAGAAATGGTATCTATTATTTCCCATGTCTCTCCCTGTTTTCCCCCTCACTTCTTCTAAATTACTTAGAAGCTTGGAAGGATCTGTCAGAAATTTCATTAAATCTTCAATATTTGCATGTGCAGGTAGAACTAATTAATTTTAGAAGAATTATTAGAAAAATGTATTTTCTTTTTGCCTTTCTAATGTTGATATCGGAATTAATAGTAATTGATTATGATCTGTGCCCCAATTACATCAAAAATTTCTAACTCCAGTATTGCATCTAACTCAAGCACTTAAGGAACATGCTAAGGGTAAAGGATTTTGGGATCCCTTGTGAGAGATCAGGAGTCATAGAAAATGTACATCTGTCCCTATCCCTGTTTCAGTTAACACGAAATTAACAGGGGTCAAGATCCTGCCAAACACTTCTGTGGATGTGCACATTGTATAGGAAGGAGGAGAAGTAAGTTGAGGTCTTTCAGTCTCATATCTGGGATTCATCAATAATCTGGAACCTCAGTCTCAGGGAAACACACCTGACTTTCTGAAAAATTCTTCTTAATGGTATCAAAGAACGGGGGTGATTTCTGAAGCCAACAATTTGCCTTTCTCACTGCTGTACATGCAGTGCTGACAACGGGCTCCATCACAGGTAAGCAAAACATTTGTCCTGAACTTAATCTCAGTTCTGTTCATTGCCAGGTCTGGAAAAAAATAGAAAAAAAGAAAAAAGATGCCCAATTCCCTTCCTTTTCCCAGTATGATAAACTTTATTGTTTTTAGCCTTGGAGGTGAAACATACTAAATTTCAGAGAGTGAGAGGGAGCCTAAAAACCCAATAATTATGTTGGTTTGGGGACTGAGTAGAGCCAATGCAGGACTTTATGGAATCTGATGGTTGAAGTTTGACAGGCTAGAACACTTGATTATCATACACTTCTTCCTTTCTCAGGAAGGAAGCAATTCATAGGGTAAATGCATTATTTTTAGCTGAGTTCCAATCTGACAAGAAGAAAATTTTTTCTGCAGTTATGTGGTTCCAGCCTGCCAGAGCCATGACACTATCTTGTTTGATCTGACTTTGCAAGGATAGTGCCACTAATTTGCTATGGTAAGAGAGTCCTACAAAACAAAAAATTATGTTTATCAGTTCATCCCAGCAATCTCAGCTCTGACAATATGGTTTTGGCCTGCTAAATTTAAGTGTGTCCTTTGAAATTTACCTTGAATTTACTGTCTCAGAGTAAAAAACCACAAAGAAAAACATGAGTAGCTGGACATTTCCCTAGTATTTTGCAGGAGCTTCTGGTCTGTTTTAGACTGAACTTGTGAACATGATTTCTCTGATTTCTAAGGACATCTTGTATTGGCATTGAGAGACACAATTACTCTGCGCGTACCTTGCCTAACTCATATATCACTTGACAACTGCAGATGCATCAACAAAGCGATATTCTTAGGTAAATTGATTTGTTACCCAAGCTGCAGCCCAAATTAACTATAGATAGACATATAAATGAATTCTGAAAAAACCCTCACTTTTCTATTTTAGTAGGGAAGATTTACTTTTCTTTCATAAATTCTAAGTGTAGGAACAATGATTCCTCTGTGTGAAAGAATTTCCTGCAAGGAGCAAAAACTATTTTAAAACAAACATATTTTTCTCACAAGAAAACCCTAAAATCTTACAGTTTTCATGACCGTGTTCATGTTCAGCTACCTTAAAATGTGAAGTTTGACCTGGTGCTTTGAAACAACTCTCACAAATGAGTCAAGATGGTGTTATAATGGGACAAAAAGCTAAATGAAGTGGGGTTGGTAGTCCATTAGTTAACACTTTCTTCACTAAGTCAGTACTTTTGACTAATAACGATGTACTGTGTTTCAGAAGAAAATTAAAACATAGGTCGTTGACCATTTTGCTTTATTAAACATCCGATGACAGTTTTACCCAAAGCAGAGGATGTTAGGTTCAATGTTCTTATAAAATTCCTATCTGGGTAATTACATCCTGCTCTATTGAACTTCCCCTAGAGAAAATTTAATTAAAATGATTTGATGTCTCTGTGGCACAGAGTAGACAGGTGTCTGTAACACAAAAGCCACCAGCACAGTTGACATAAATTGGAGCTCTTCTGTGGCAGGGAAAGCAAGGATAGAAGCACTACTTTCTCCTTACCAGAAATAGACTTTCCATTTCAGGCACTGGGTACATCCACATTATGCTGCTGATAATAAAGTATACTAAATTTTTTTGATATCTGCCTGGAACTTCTTTTAAGGAGTAGGAACTGAATTCATAGCTCACAGCTCTTTCAGCAATCAGCTACGTTCTTAGTAGGTTTTATTAATGTTATAAGTAGTGATTAAATAGATATACACAGGAGAGAAGGATGGGGAAGGCAGTTTTGCAGTGCAGCTGGGAATCTACTACACAGACATTGAGAAAGTCTTTTATATTAATAATCAAAGAGTCACAGAACCGCTTGGTCTGTAGAACAACTCTGGAGGACACACAGTTTAACACCTCTACTCAGAGCAGGATCAGCTAAAGCAGGTTGGTCAAGTCAGCATCAAGTCATATTTGAATACCTTCAAGGATAGAGAGTCCACAACCTCTCTGGGAAACTTGTGCCAGGGTTTGACTGCTCTTACAGTAAAAACAAACAAATAAACAAACCAACCAACCCCAAAACCGAAAAAACCAATTGTAGTGTGTTTCTGTGGTTGGGTTTTGGTAGCGGGGGGGGCTACGGGGTGTCTTCCCCTGTCCCATGGTTAGAAGCTTCCCCTGTCCCAAGGAGCCAATGCCAGCCGGCTCCAGGACAGATTTCCTGCCACCGGCCAGGGCCGAGCCTGTTAGAAGTAATAGTAAGACCTCTGTGATAACATATTTTGGAACAAAAGATTGTTGTGCAGGAGAAATTCCAGCCAGGGAAGAGTGGAGTGAGAACATGGGAATAACAAGGTAGACGCCAAGGTCAGTGCAGAACGAAGGGCAGGAGGTGTTCCAGGCACCGGAGCTGTGTCCCCTGAGGCCCGTGGTGCAGACTGTGGTGGGGCAGCTGTGCCCCTGCAGCCCATGGAGGACCATCGGGGTGCAGAGACCCCCCTGCAGCCCATGGAGGAGCCCATGCAGAGCAGCAGGTGGATGCATGAAGGAGGCTGTGACCCCATAGGAGGCCCAGGATGAAGCGGGGTCCTGCCGGAGACCTGCGACCCATGGAGAGGGAAGCCCATGCTGGAGCAGGGTTTTCCCGGGTAGGACTTGTGGCCCCTGTGGGGTTCCCATGTTGGCACAGCTCATCCATGAAGGACTGCACCCCATGGAGGAGTGATCCACCGGACAGAAGTTCAGGAAGAACTGCTGCCTGAGGGATGGACTCACGCTGGAGAGGTCCATCAAGGACTGTCTCCTGTGGGAGGGACTCCATGGGAGCAGGGGAAGGACTCCTCTCTCTGAGCAGCAGCAGAAACAACAACTGGCCACAACCCCCATTCCCTGTCTGCCTGCACTGCTGGGGGGGAAGAGGGAGAACATGGAAGGAAGGAGGGATGGGGGGAAGGTGTTTTTAAGATGGTTTTATTTCTCACTCTTTGGCTTTTATCCTGCTAGTAATAAATATAAGTACTATCCCCACTTTGAGTCTTGTTTTACCCATGAAGGTAATCAGTCACTGACCTCTCCCAGCCCTTATCTCTACTCATGAATTCTTAGCTGGTTTTTTTCTCTCTCCTCTGTCCAGTTGCAGAGGGGAGTGAGAGAGTGGCTTTAGTGGGTACCTGGTATCTGGCCGGGGTCAACCACTACACCAACCAAACAAAAAATCCCAAACCAAACCAAACAAACAGTAACCCTCCCACTTTTTATTCTGTTTAAAGAGAATTCCCAGTGTTTCATCTTGTGTTTATTACCCCTTATCCTTTCACTGGGCATCACTGGGCCTGTCTCCAGTTCCTTTATTATCCCATCAGGTGTTTATATACATTGATAAAGTCATCTCCTGAACCTTCTCTTCTCAAGGATGAGCGGTCCCAGTTCTTTCAGCCTTCCTTTTTATGTCAGATGTTCCAAACACCAAACTAAGTTGTGGACCTTTGCTGGACTTGTTCCACTATGTTCATGTCTCTCGTGCACTGAGGAACCCATAACTCGACCGAGAGCTCCAGATGGGTATCACTAGGGCTGAGTAAAGGCTGATTAAAAAATTTTCTTTCTTCTACATCTTCAAGATGGGCAGATGACCATCCCCTGTGTTCTAAATACCTCTACACCAGGTGGCTCTGACAGTACCTTTTTGGAGGAAAAGTTTGATAAACTCAAGGATCAGATGGGCATATTCTCTGGACATTTATGTCTTGCAAATATTTTGCTTCAGATCCACTTCCACATGACTGTCATTCTTTACTGGTTCTCAGCAGTATCCTAGCCTTTTAAAGCTTTAATTAAACTGTCTTACTAATGGACAGTTAATGATTTAAAAGGAAACAATTCACCAATGTCATGTTCCTCCATTATACAGTACACATTTTAACGGTTTGTACTGAATCACTTGCTTACCAAGACCTTGAATATCTCAACAATAGTACTACCTTTTATCAAAATAACATAACATGATACAATGTGGTTAAAGTAGAGTAAAACCAAGAGCTGTGGCTTGAGTGTAAATGTTGCGTTGTGCCATGGCAAAAAAACCTTCCACCAATCTAATGAGTCAGATGTAGCCTTGAGTTTGGATGATATTCAGCATAATGACATGCCTCAAAAGTAATTGCCAAACCATCCCTCATCACTCACAGAGCGTACCCAGTCATCTAGACCCTGTGCAAGCAAAACTCCCAGTGACTTCAACAAAGTAATGCCTTAAAAATGAACTCAGGATTATTCAGGGGATAAAAAGAAGTGAAAGTCAAACAGAAAAACAATCACTTCAGAATGTATACAGCTTCCATCATCATAATATCTCTGCACTTCACAAGCTTTTCCCAAAATGCTATTAAGTACTCATAAAGTAGTGATTTTGTGAATGGGTATCTGATGCATCCAAGGTCGTACAAGAGATCTGGCAAACAGCAATACCACAATAGACCCCAGGAGAAAGACCCTTTCCCCAGGATAGAGGGAATTCCAGTAGAGGCTTAGTTGTCTAATAATGATTAGAGTGTGCTGATGGGTCATTTTATGCATCATATTTTATCATTAAAATGCAGCCATTAAAGTCTGAAGCAATTCTGATATTCAGGCTGACTTCCTTATTGTTATTGACAGTAAACTCCATCCTGAGATAAAAACTTTCCTAACAGCCAACTAAAATATGCCTTGCTGCAGTGCTAGATCACTTGTGATTCTTCTCTTTTCTAGTTAATTATAATAATTGATTCTATTGATCCTATGCTTTTTCTGAAAATGTTTATGCAGAAATGACTCAACAATGAATAGTTAGAGCCACTCTTCTACACCAAAAATTATCAGCAAAAGATGACCAAGGTTTAAAAATAGATTTGTGAATTTAGTGAATAACAAGATGACTCAGGCTACTTTCACTGGCAAACTAGCTGAACTAGAGCCAGTTCTCCAGACATATGTTGTGGGTTAGTCCCAGACGGTAGCTGAGCATCACACACAACCACTTGCTCACTCCCTGTCTCCTGCAGTGGGACAGGGGAAACAATAGGAAAGGAAGACTAAAAAAGACTTCACTTAATAAATCAAAGAAGGAGAAAGATGAAAGAAAAAAAGAAAAAAGGGGGCAAAGAGCAAAACAAGTTTTGCAAAGGCAATGATTCACCACCTCTCACAGGAAGATTGATGCCTAGCCATTTTCTGAGCAATGTCTGCCTTCCTCCCCAAAACCTCTCTCCTATGCTTTTATTGCTGAGCATGACATTATATGGCATGGAATATCCCTTTGGTCAGTTTGAGTCAACTCTCCTGGTTGTTTTCTCTCCCAGCTTATTTTGTGCCCCTAACATACTTACAGGGGGGGCAGATTTGAAAAAAAAAAAACCAACTTGACACTGTGCAACTGCTACTCTGCTATAATCAAAACACCAGTGTGTTATCAGCATTTGCTTGGTTACAAAAGCAAAGCACAGCACCATGTGGAAGAAAATTATGTACAATGCAGCCATACCCAGTACACCATGAGATCTCATTCAAGTCAATAAATTGTCTTAAGATTTAAACAACGATAGCCACATCCATAGATCTATTGGAAACAGGCAGTCAACTGAGTTCATGGCATTCATTATTTAGCATTCCTCTTTTGACATTTTAGATTATAAGGAGAGGAAGTTAGATACTTAGATTTTAACAAAATATAATAATATTTTGCTACAAATTGCTGGGAATAAATTTGTCCTCTTCCCTCTATAAATGTTTCTAAGCTTTATCACAGGGCTTTATTATAGATTCTAAGCTTTATCGCTTTAAGCTATTGCTGGAAAGGGACTTTGTTACAGGATGGTCACATCCCTTACTTTGTAAACAAATTGACTTTCTTCCTCGTTTCTGTTTTGTTTGGTACTGTAATTGTCTGGTACTTTTTCGCAGCAGTTCTCCTGGTTGCAGAGCCTTACTGCACTATTTTAAATAAAATTGCTGGACTGAACTTTTTTGTATATGACCATGTCTGTATTTCCTTTTAAATTGAGAACAAACTCTCGTATAGGAAACACTAATAAAAGAACAGAGTTTTGTTTATTAGCATTGATTCTATGAATCACCTGGTGCTGCAAATAAGCTCTATGGGCAATAAAATAATTTAGTAATTCTCTTAAATCTCAGTCTGTCTTCTGACTCTTGCCAGTGGTACAAGGAAAAGTGAGACAAAACAATGAGCAGCAATCACTGTTCTTCACCCTTTTGCTCCTTTATGGCTCATCACACAATAATGTAATTTACCACAAGCAGAGAAATCCTCAGGGAACTCTTTATAGAATGGGAACTGGACTTAGGTGTTCATAGATTTTTTTTTTTTAAAAGGGTGTTTTTTGGGGGAGAAAAAAATCTAACAGTATTGTTCTATTTTTCCCTTCTCCTCTGCCTCCTGATACCAAAGTAACAGGTTGGCACCAGAATTATAGCACTTAACATGACTTTGTAGACTGTGGAACAAATTGTAACAGGCATTATAAGTTAGGTCTTAGGCCCAATGCAGTTTGACTCAAATTCTCATGTGCTGCTTCCCAGGACAGAGAACTATTGGTTTGTATGCTGGGCCAGCTTCCATAGAATTAGATGTTGGTCTCTTTAAATGTCTCCTTACTCAATGGAGAAAGATAAAACTGTTCCAGAGGTGTTCAAAGAAGGAAAAGACTGTGATGAGATGCCTCTTGGAAGGACCAGAAGTACACAAATTCAAACTGATACTGAATCATACCTTAACTGTTTCCTTCAGACACAGCAAAATGAAAGTATTTCTAAAATATGATGCTAATGGTGCAAAAATATTTGTCAGTCAGACTGGTGGGATATAAAAGGAATCTGCTTCACTTAAGTGTGAAACAGTACTGTCAGGAAAAACTGCCCCAAACGATATTACTAGATGTGGAAAAAGACTTCCAGTGCCTACAGCTCTGTAAATCACTGAAGAGATGCTGGGAACGTACAAGTGGACCAACTGATATCTGTGATAGGAATGGAAAGAAAACTGGAGAGTTTCAGCAAAGCATTTATTCCTAGGTAGTAGCACAGAAAACTGCATTATGGTGGGATATTTTTCACCCTTTGACTATGAGGAGAACAATATGTTGGACATCCATTTGCTGTCCTCATTTTTACGAGTTGTATATGAGTCCTTAGTGGCAAGATATATTCAGGATATTTTATTTCACATTGAATTCTATCAAGTTGGATTGACTAAGATCAGGCATTTCAACACCCCCTTGGCAAAATAGTACTTTAAGAAAAGTCTTCTAGGTGCTTCCTGTGCAAAAGATATTCTAGATAACAGGGCAAGAATTGTAGGAATAATTTTTAATACCTGGCAGTACCAGTGATAGACATAACTAAAACTTTAGCACTATCAGAGGAGTAAGGAACACAACCTAAATCTAAATAAGAGCCCAATGTAAACCACAGAAGAAGAGGAGATTAAATCTGGTGACACATTTGATTCAGATTAATAAAAGTGACAATGAACCTGCCGTAAAGAGCTAGAAAATGAATCAGAACTGGTGAACTTTTTGTTTAGCTATAGACCAGAATTGTTAGCAGGCCCATTTTTCTGTAAGAGCAACATTATCAAGAGGAAAAAAGTGAGTGTTACATGTTGGTGCCCTTTACTCTGAAAACTGGAGATCAGAAAGCTGGATCAGAAAACAATATTATTGAAGAAAATTAATCTTATATTGCTTCTGATGAATGTCAGTGGTACAGTCAGCACATTATGGTTGCACTAACCACAACTGACAAGAGTCTGAACATTTACAGAGCCTTTCAGACAAGGTTTTGCTTTTGCCACCACTGTACTGTCTATTCGTGTTCAAAAGGGCAGTTAAAACCAAAACTTGTTGGATTTCTTCTTCGACTGTGCTACTTTGAGAAGAACAAGATGGGTAGAAAGATTTGAAGGAACAGAGACACTTTTCCCCATATCATTTAACTATCAGTGGAAAGCAACTATGACAACTGGTGAGGGGAAAAATAAGTTTTAAAGTAATTCATCTTTTGAAAAAATTATAGCATCAGAAAGGTCACAAGACTCTCATCCCTTTCCTATGAGAGATTTTTGAAATGAGAAGAATATTTGGCTATGAAGAGTTGACTGGTCATGAAAGAGAAGAAAACAACTCATTTTAAAATAAAGAGTCTGAAGACTAGAAAAAGATTAATGACTATGGCACTAAGGAAAAGGTGAGGAAGAGAAAATTTGCTCACTAAATGGGGATGCATGTGAGAATTAGTTAGATTTGTTTGTGCAAAGTCCCAAAGCAAGAAGTGCAAGGAACTTGAGTAATCATTCATGATGTGCCTTGCAAAATCCAGAAGCAGATAAAAACTGGATTACAAGCAAGGTAAGCACACTCATCAGAAGATGTTATGGCTCTATTTATGAGAGTAAGAAGAAATATTCATTAGTGATGGGAGAAGATCCGAAGAAAAGTGCAAAACAACTGTATTTGGGAAGGAAAAACTTCTTGTGCCTATCTGTGTGGGAGTCAGAGGGCAGCTCTGGAGACACAGCAGGAGATGGAGCCAAGCTTTTCACAATGGGGTATAATACGAGAATGGGAGAAAATAAACTGAAAGAAAAGAAGTTCAATCTCAATATAAAGATTTTTTAAAAAATATTTTCTGTGTTTTTTCATTTTTTAATGACTGTCTTGCAGTGGGGCAGGTTGCCCAGAGAGGCTGTGCAGAGTTTACCCCCTCTTTATGTTTTCAACATAAAGCCCAGAAAAATCTGTTTTGAATTAACTGTTGATCTCCAAAATGTCTCTTCCAAGCTAAATTATCCTGTGATTCCATGATTTTGTGGCTGTGGCATACCTTAATTCAGAGGAATTAATGCTGGCTTTTATATTTTTACTTTCTTTTTTGAGGGAAAGCATTGGATTAATGTAAAGTCAGTTTTTTACACTTCCTTGCAAGTATGTGCTCAGCTGAGTTACAGAAAGCAGGAAATTTTATGAGAAGTTTTGCTTTAGAGGAAACAGTCCAGACTGAGGTGATGGAAGAGACTGCTCAGGTAGTTTAACTCCCCATGACCTGCCTGAAACAAGCAAAACACTGGATAGAAGTGTTTTGATCTCATTGGACTTGCTGACATTAAATCAGGCAAATCCTCTGCCATGCTCTGCATGCCACGATAAACACGGTAAATGAGAGGAAAATGTAATGAGGGATTGTTTGGCAAAGCTTAGCAAAGATGTTACATCATCATTACACTCACTGTATTCTAAAATCACAGTTGCTTCTCTCCCACAGCAGCAGTATCTTCTGGATTAGATGAGGAAATAGCCTGCAGATTTAGTGGCCTAACTAATTCCCTCTCCTCTTTCCTTGGTTGATGGAGGCAACTGGGGGAAGAGACATTCTGTTGGATAGTTTTTCATTCTGAAAACATTAGGTTTGTGTCAACTGCAATACCTGGCCAAAAATAAGGGCAGGGAAGGCAACAGGAAAGCAGAAAGACAAGGCTTAGAAGTGGAGGAAAACAATGTATAAGGAAAAAAGAGAGAGTTGGAAAGGAGGTGCCAAGGATCTTCTGGAACATAAGGAAATGGGGAGAATGAGCTGAAAAGAGAGAGGGGAAGATATACAGTAAGAGATAGTGCTAAGTGCCCACAAATAAATAAAAAATAATGAATTAAAAAATCCCAGACAGATTCACAGACATTCCACCGTCACACATGTGCAGAAAGTTAGCATGGCAGCAGGTATTTCTGCTCAATGTAATTACTGCTGTAAGCCTAGAGCAGTCTTGCACAAAAGAGAGAAGTTAAAATTGCTCAAGCTAGCATTTTAGGCAACTTTCTTTAAGACACATTTCTAAGCAGTGCCACTAACCTGAGGGCAAGCTAAGTAATGCCAGACCAAAGTTTGCTTGTGATTCATTGCTGACTTAAATCTAGTAAAGTAGTGTGCTGAAGGCAGTCAAAATATGGCCAGCTACAAACATGGGTTAAATTAATCTGGTTGAGCTAAAATGTAGTGCGTGAAATAAGAGTCAGTCTAGTCAGTTTATGAAAATATATTATAAATTTCTATGACTTAAAATTACTAGACCTGAGCATACCTGATGTGAGGAACCTCAGAGATATTTTTCCTGCCTTGAGAAAAGTGACAGGAGTGGGATGCTTGGGCTTTAATTGTATTCTTCCTCCTGATACTTTTAGAATGCAAATACTCTAATTCTTGACTGTTACTTTCTGACTGACAGTGAAGAAGGTGAGTGAGGTATCCCTTCTCCTCCCCTGGAATTGTTTACATTCATACCTTGAGAGGCTACTGGAGTGCAAATACACCAGTGGTGGCAGCAAGCATAGCTGGAACACACTGCTACCATGGAGAGGTTTCAGACTGGGACAGAAAGCCTTGGTGACCCTAAGTTAGCTTTCTCCTTCATAGCAGAAAGTAGCTCTCTTCCTGACACCCTCCAGAAACCCTTTTAGGGAGACATTCATGGTTTCCACAAAACCAGAGTGCTGATTTTTGCTTTCCTGACAGCTTTCCTGGCTTGTTCAAGCTGCAAATCCCACTTCTAGGGGAGCAGGAAACCACCCCTGAAATGCCAACATTAAGAAACAAAGTGGGCAGAGGGAAGAAAAATAGCTGGTGTTTATTTCTCCAGAGAGAGAAAAAGGGATCAGAGGCTTTAAATCCACAATTATTAGTGGAGAGATTATGTAAGTGTGTGCATGGGTGTTACAGAAGGCAGAGGTACAATTCCGCATAAAGATTGAACTTCAGAACTAAGGACAAAGTAACAGACTATGAGAAAGGAGGGACTGAAATGAAAACCAGTTGTTCCATGAACTCCAATTTTACAGAGCTCCAAAATGCACTGAGCTGTACCAACTGGCATAACCTCAAAACTGGGAATAACATAAAACTGCCCACCCTTGAAGCATGACATGAGGAAATTTTGCAATTATGGAATACGGAATATATTCCAACAAACAAAGTGCCAGGCAGCTCGTCTCCACCTACTTCCCATGCTCAGAATATAAATAGCAATGGCAAAACCTGTGGTTGGATCCTTTGTTGCTTAGGGCTTTTAAAGCAGCTGAAAATTAATCATCCTTTTAATCAGAAGAAGATTGAGGACTAAGGACTTATCACCAACAACTTACTTGGGTAAATTACTCAAAGCACCTGATTAAATTGATATACTTTCTTACCAGGAAGTAAACTTTAAAGTCTGAAACCCTGTAAACAGTACAAAGGTGCTTACCCATTATCCATGATTCATTTCTCTGTTGGTGAAATGGATAACAATAACTTTCTGAGAGCACCATAAAAATTAATTTAAAGAGTGTAGTAGCCACATAAAGACCCTTTTCTTTCTCTATCCACATCATAAATTGCCAGATAAGGCACAGGGATTTTTATTAGATATGAAATGGTAAACTAACAGCAATATTTACAGCATTGTACATCATCTAAAAAACATGCCTTGAGCTGTTTGAAGCCTTGTTATACAGTTATTATTGCTGAAAAAATAATTGCATCTGCTCTAAAGTTTGCTCAACTCTATAAAAAAAATTAGTAGAACATGATTAAGAACAAGATCTGGGTTCATCTCATGTAACTTTATTCTCTTCTCTGAGTTGTCTTTGTAGGAAGCCTAATCATATGGTTTTGATTGCTGCTAACAGAGAGCAACTGGTTCCAGATTGGTGTTACTCATTACTGAACAGGACTTAGGGACTCAGGATCCTCTCTCAGGTCTTTCAGTGAGCAAGTAAATTTGAGTGAGATCCTTTTTGTACGTCTAAAGCAGGGAATCTTAGGTCATATTATGAGATTAATACTTCTTCCCTTCTTTCTTTGGGAAGGGGTCAAACTGCATTACCTCTGTAGATGTCTTATCAATATTAGCTTGCTTTGAACCTGAACATAAGCATACTAAAACACTGTAATGAGAACAAGTATATGATCAACCTGGTCTAGTGAGAGGTGTCTCTACCTGAGTCATGGGGGTTTGGAACTAGATGATTTTTAAGGTCCCTTCCAACCCAAAGCATGCTATGATTCTGTGATTCTATAAGTATTTTGTAGCAGTATGATGACATAGACAGATATAAATGTAAACATTTTACATGACAATTTAAGTTGAAATAGTGAAGGCAAGGGAAGACGAATGTAGTTGCTGGTAGGAGAAATTCAAATGATGACAATTTGCTAGAGAAAGAAGAAGGAAAACTCAAATAATAGCAAACAGATCACCCTGCTGAATATAGGGAAGATGTCTGGCAAAACCAAAAACCAAGACAATCAGTCAGGAGCAGATAAGGCAGATGAGGAAGGGGGGCAATAGCTACAATGTCACAGGGTGAAACAAGATAAGTCTGACTTAATTCTGACTTCTCTAATCAACTAACTCTGGAATCTGATCTCAGCTACCACGATTGTCAGTGGCTGTAGCCATCAGTGTTAACTATATGGCTGTGGTGCTGTGTAATCATCTCTGATTTAGGATATGGGTACTAAAGGCTAATAGCTCTGTATGGCCTTAGTGATTAATAACACGTAGAGGATTAAACATTAGCATGTGTGCTGTTAAGGAATAAATTAATTCAGCAAAGATTTGATTTAAACTGAACTGATCTTTCAGTTTTCTAAGCACTTCCAACTTAGCCATCTCTAATTCCCCATTGGATATATATTTATGTACATACATTGCCACACTTGCTTTTCTGGACTTTCCCTACTTTATCTCCATTCCTAACCAATAGCAGGGAATTTCCTAGGGTAGAGACTTGTACTTCCTGTATGTCAGCATATAATTCAAAGAAAACTGTCAGGGCTGCATCACTTTTTGCTGTCATCCTATGTAGCCACAGATATGATGACACTTTTTTTGAAATCTCTCATACTGATGGTACTATACAAACAATAAATGTCAACAGCTATTTATAGTTCTAATTCATACTTATCCAGTCAGACACATAAACAGAAGAAAGACAACTGTGATCAGACAAGCAAAGCTGAATTGTATGAATTTCAGACAGAATATCTATGAATAAAAAGGTTTCTGCTTATAGGCAGCATGTATGATTTGTTTTTCATTTATTTGATTTCACATTTGAAAGAAAAAAGAAAGGAAAAAAAAGAAAAAACAGACTAAACTAAATAACAAAACAAAACAAAAGAAACAAACAAAAAAACCTCCACCCACCACCACCAACAAAAACCCAACCAGACAAAGGAGTATCCACTCTAGTAATGGAAACTTTCTGAAGGTCATTTTTGGGAAAAATATCCTGTTGAAAAAAAGAAAAAATAATAAGATTTTCCTGCCTGTGATATACCCTGGGCTAATAATAAATCCTCTTCAGGAAATCACACAGAGTCAATAGCTTTTTACAACTGGATTGGAAAATGCATTGGACAAAATATTCCAGAAAGAATTTGTCTTGGGAGAATGGTTTAGTAGGTTTATTCCACTCCTAACTTGTAAAATACCTGTAGTGTTTTACCTCGGCTAGAAACTAAGAAAGACACAACTTCTTGATCCCTCCCTTTCCAGCCCCTGGTGGGGAAGAGAATTGGTGGGTTGATGGATTGAGATAAGAACATCTTATTAATTGAAATAAAATAAAATATAAATAAAAATGTATTCATACTAATAATGGTAATAATGTAAAAAATAATACTAATCATTGTAAGGAAAAGGAGAAAGAGAGATAAAACCCAAGAGAAAAAAGTGATGCACAATACCATTGCTCCCCATCTGCTGATCAATGCCCAGCGCATCCCTAAGCAGTGATCAGCAGTTCCCGGCCTGCTTTCCCCAGTTTATGCACTAGGCACAATGTTCTACAGTATGGAATATCCCTCTGGCCAGTTTGGCTCAGCTGTCCTGGCTATGCTCCCTCCGAGGTTCTTGTGCACCCCCTCACTATCAGAACGTGGGAAACTGAAAAGTCCTTGACTTGGGGCAAACACTATTTAGCTATAACTACAACATCAGTGTTCTATTAACGTTATTCTCATGCTAAATCCCAAACCACAGCACTGTACCAGCTACTAAGAAGAAAATTAATTCTATCCCAGCTGAAATCAGGACAATACTGGACTAACACATAACTCTGATTTCATTCTGATTTATTTAATTCCATAGGGTTGATTTTTGAGTTTTGCTGGTTTTATGAGTGTAATCATTAGCTAGAGACAGAATCCAATTTTGTTCTATCATTACGCAAACCTCTTGCTAGGTTAATAACTTGAAAGAGGGGAGAAGTTGCTATACATGCTTCATGATGTTCTGCTCTTACCTGGGAAAGGGAGAGGACAATATTTATGATGTATTTCTCCATGAGGTAGGAAGAAGACACATAGGCCTGTTGACAAATTAGTATTTTTCCATACAGAACCAAATTGCTATTATTGTAAATGGACTCAGGCTAATCATTTTGACAGTTTTTGAGCATGGTCTATCCCATCTCTACATGATTTTTTTTCTTTTAATATGTAAAATATGGTATTTTTGAAGGAAAAGTAGATCCAATGAAAGCCAATGAAAGTGTCGAGATCTCTCAAAGTACATTTACTTTGATTTAGGAAAACCAAAAATTAAGTATAACAACTTCAGATGTCAATCCTAATGCACCAGTATCTGTCCAGACCATTGACTTATTTCATTCAAAAACTAGAGTCTGCAACAAATTCAAATTGTTCTGTTTGTGACCTTGCACTCTGTTAGAGCTGATTGTCACCATGAGACCAAAATCAAACTCAAAGAATCAATTCACGTCCTGACTGCAGGATAACTGGCAAAAAAAGTTGTGAGTACAAAAAATCTGGAAAAAAGAGGGACAGACTGTTTTTCTGGAGCTTTTTTTGGGGTAGCACTTCAAGAACAGCTACATTACTTTCAATAGAGGAAAATCAAAGACTGGCCTAGTTTAATCTAGGGTTAGTTTAGAAGGAATGGAAAATTATGTAAATTGCATAAAAAGTCCATGGAATTATGGTGAAAATTGATCTATTTTCCAAGATTTCCACTTAACGGAAAGAAATAGTTTGGTTTATGTCAGATGATATTATGAAGGAAGACCAAAGCAAACAAAATCTTCTCTGGGTTAGGAGGCATTTGCATTCTTCAGTCTACAATGTTTTTTTCATAAATGAATACCAAAAATCAAAATTGGCCTAACCTTCCATTACAATCTTCCACGATACAAGGGAAATACATGGACTGCGGGACTAAAAAGGAGACAAGGCTTAGCTTTTAAAAAAACAACTTGCAAATTACCTGCAACAAGTCTAATGTTATAAAATACTTTGAATAACTTTTCTCACACCTAAAAATATATAACAAAATTAAAGCATCCGAGCTTCAATGACAGACTTTTTTCTGTTCTTGCTTGAAAGGGGAAACAACTAAATACCTATTTATATGCACCAATGAAAGAAGATGCTAAAGCAAGAGGCCATTTTATCATTTATTATTTTTACAACATAATGATTGTAGATTCCCTCCTCACTAAAAAAAACTACCAAAAAACAGCAAAACCAAACCAACAACCCAGCCTGTTTAGTTTTTTTAATGACGAGCTGCTACCCAAAAGAAACAAAGTGGCATTCTGTTGACACCATATGGTGGCTGAAAAATGGGTTCCATAGTATTCTATTTGTTAGAATGTCTTCTGAGTTTCTGAATCCATAATTTATGTTGGCGCCTTTTCTGATTGCCAAAATATTCAAACGGCTTTATCTTCACAGAGTAGCCTGCGTGGGGAGAAGAAGGTTTTCAAAACAGCAGGACCCGAACAATCTCCTACTGCTCAGAGGAGAAATCATTTCCAAGCTTCTGTCCTTCTGGCTGCTTTCATTGTAATAATAATTTACATCCTGTGCAAGGAGACTGTTTGCATTCAGAAGAAATCTAAAATAATAAATAAAAAGAAGGGAAAAAAACCCCGAAACAACTGCTTCTGTTCTTGCATGCTAATACAAGAATTTGTGAATATTAAGCATCAATTTAAAGTTGCATTGACTCCTAGGCTCTGACGTAAGTAGATAGCTGAGGCTTTCATATCTTAATGGAAAGTGATATGCAGAGGTTATTGAACAGTGCAGTTTCCAAATGAGTGCCCCTGCAGCTGGCATAGAGAGATCCAGAGTGGTTACGGATGAGCTAAAATAATTAAGACATATTTCTCCTGGTGTCTACTCTGTTATTACTCACTTTTTAAGAGCCCATAATTTAGGCAAAGATTTAAGTATTACTGTGATTTGCAAACAGATATTTCATATGGTCTTGATATGGTGTACGAGGCTACTTGCATTATGCAGCAGGATATGTCTGTTGCAAGCAGCAGGGACCCTGGAATCACATTAAAAGACTGAGCCAGTCCCTCCTTTCTCACCTTCCTCTTCTCCCCCGATCTATCACAGCTTAGGGTTTGCTGCTGTTTGACCAGTTCTGTTTCCCTCTTGCCTCTGGGATGTTGGCAGGAGCACACAGGATGATGAATGGCCACCTGAGTGTGGGGGGAGCTAAGAAGGCCAGCTGCAGCTGGGTTATTAATGCTTAGCAGAATAGGATTATAGGAGAAGGAGCCCACCTGTTGTGCAGATAGTCTTAAGAATTAGATTAGACATATTTGACCCTGAGGTAGCCTGTTCTCAGAAGATTATTTATCCTCAGGAGTAAAATGGAGTTATATGAAGAGGTTCTATTTCATTCCTCAGCCTTGGGAAGCATTCCTTCATTCTTGACCCTCTGGTCATCCTGGGTACACAGCTGAGATACTCCAGCTGAGGTCTGTAAAAGTAATTTAGCCAGTAGCAAACTTGGATCCCATGAAATTGTAGTTTTTATAAAGAAGTAGAATGGAAGCCGGATATTCTTCCAGAGCATCTGGCAAAATGCTGCTGACAGCTTTGCTTATTCTGAAGATGTACTGGTTTAAAAAATGGCTTCACTGTAATAGAGATTTACTGATGTGAATATATATTTCTTGTATTAGTCTGTTTAATGACACAGTCTTGGAAGTTAGTCAATATTTAAATCTGACATATTCTCTTCCAAATCAAAAGAGAGAACTGTTAGTCTCCTATAGAAATTGAAAATAGAAAACCTGTGACCAAATTAACTTCTTACATTTTTAGAAAAGCATTATGTGTGTGGGAAATCTTGAAACACTAAAAGTAACTCAATTTAATCTGAGAGAATAAAAAAAGAAAATTTCATTCAAGAGTAGTTTTTACTTGTGATATTCTAGATATGTATTACAAATAGTTGGGGGGGAGGAAATAAAAAAAAATGAGCCAAAAGTTCTAGCAACAGCAACAAAAGATCTAAGCATCCACAAATTCCTTTGTAAATTATTTGAGATACCCCTCTAGAAAGATTTATTCTGCCCTAAAAAACAATTCTTCAGACAATATGAATTTAGGGTATCAGACAAATTTTACCCATGTGAGCAGTTCTGTTCAAGTTATTTATGCTACAAAAAAAGACTGGGTCCCCATTATTATTACTAAATGAATTTTATTTATTTAAGGTTCCATTTGCCTTCCAGGCATATTTCCTCTAATGTTGAGTCACAATTACTAGTCTTCATGTCTATTTTTGTATATAACTGCAACTGAGGTTAAGCCACGTTGATTCTTGGTGTGAAGACAGAATCATTACTAGAGAGAAGGGTGAGAAGACAGTGGGAAATTGTTTTTCTTTCAAGAAAAAATCTGCCATAGAACTCTCTAGAAGCTTTAAGATTCAGCTTCAGATTAATTTAGGTGTTCACAATGTTGCTGTCAGGATGCAATCTGTTGTCTAAGGTTCTAGAGCAGTTATTTGGGTTCTCAGGTGGGTTTTTGTTACCTAATATGGGTCCCTGCTTTTGGTTGGGCTCAGGGGATTTGAGGCACCTACATAGGGCTTATAGTATGGCATGGAAGGTAGAAGAGAGCTTTATTCTTCTGAAGCAACAGTTGGAGGCCAGATAAAATCTGAGCAGTATCCCTCTCCTGGCAAATAACATCAGTGGAGACTAAAGAGCTGGTTATCACTGCTTTGTAGCAGAGACACAAGTTTTACTAGCTGAACTACTCTGTGGGATCCATGGACTGTGCTGATGAGCTCTCCATTCAGCAAAACGGGAGCTGAGACAGACAATTCATAGTATAAAACTTAGGACATATTCAGCTACCTAAAAATGGTCATCTACTGCCATTTGAGATCCAGAAAAGTTCCTGTAGAGTGTGGAAGTATCTCAGTGGAAGTATCTCAGTGTATAATGTCTGAAATAGCATTGGGTGTCTCTGTTTATATGATCAGTTTGAATTTATGGGGTCCAATATGAGAGTTTACACGTAAACACAGTTTGGAATTTGAAGCTGAATTCCTACCAACCCCATAACTGCAGATGTCCTTTCAACACATGGTAAATTGAAGTTCTGATCATATACCTCCTTTCCTCGTTGATGTGGACATTTTCTGTCTTTTCTTATGATGTTGCAGTCATCTAGGACTGTACCTATTTACAGATATTTGCCGTGACAACAAAGATTCAGCAGAGCACAGTTTGGTGCAGGTAATTGCAATTGTGTTTTGCTCTCAACCTGTAGATACATTTGTTGCTGGAGAGAAAATTCAAGGCAAACAAAATAAGTTTTATCACTAAGTTATTCCAAGTACTATTTGTGTCTCCTCAATCGAACTTTCAGAACTTTTCTCATATACAATATTGATGCTTTTGTTACCTAGAAAAGCTGCAATAATTTGTTATTAAGGGTATTTCTAATTCTATTTCTTCATTTTCTGTTCTCCTCTTCTTTAATTCCTTTTGCATGCTGCACTGAGAATAGATGATGAGATGAGCTGTAACTCCTTTGCAAAAGCTTCTTTTTCAGGGCAGGACCATGTGCTCTAGCTCTAAGCCTCTTCCTCCTTTCTAATTCGTAGCCTTCAAGGTTATGTCTGCAAGTATTTCAGTATCGAAAGTGCTACTTGTTTGAGACAGAATTTTTTATCCTCTCTCTTCTCTTGAAAAAACCCCACCGTGATTTCAGGTATTAATGGATTAAGAAATTTAAGTGTTCTTGATTAAGGATTATGGAGATGAGAATGGCAGTACTCATGCAGCCTAACAACACATTCTGATCTCAGTATATTGATAAGAGAAGAGTTTTAGGACTGAATTTACAAGCTTCATATGAGAATGTTGCTGTTATAATTTAGAAATAGCTTAGGACTGGAGCGATGAAGGGATGAGTTGTCTATTCCTATCTACTAGGTTTACTATCAAGCTGTGAACACAGAGAGGACCAAAGAAAGACTGATATGTTGTTTTATTAAAACATTGATTTGTGCTTGTAAGGTGCTCTGAAAATGAAGTATTGCAATTAGACAAACTGATATTGGTGTGGGGGAAAGATATCTCTTTATGGCTATAAAGCCTTCTGTCGATTTGGCTCAGGGAATTTCATAGGATGCACCTTCCTTGGTTTCCAGATATATTGAACACCAGGGTTCTGATTTTCTCATCTTTTTTTCATCCACATCTGTCAACTGGGTTGAGCTAATCAGGGCATCTGCCTCTCCAGTGCACCTCCACAAAAATGCATGTGGGAGGTTCAGATGGGAAATACACATATAGGCTTTGCCTCTAAATGTAATAATTTCAATAACACCTAGACCTGAATAGTTCCTGAGCTAAGATATTATACAGGGAGTCCAACTCACAATATCTATATTATTTTTCCTGTCATAACAGCTTTATATCAACCTACAAAACTTGACTATATCTACAGACCATAATATCCACAACAGCATTATACTAGACAATGTGAAGCACCCAGTAAGTGCTATATTTTATTCTTGCTAGCATATGACAACCAACAGGTTTTTTCAGGACAAATGGCACTGCTTAAAAGAAAAGTCACTGAGAGGATTATGTGGGTATTCAATAACGAAATCCTGAGCAAAACTAAGGAGGATGTCTATTGTCAGGAGGGTCACTGGTAAATCTGCAATATAATTAAAGTTCTGGGATTTATTTTTTTCAAAGGACTTGATTCTGCATTTCAGAACACTATTTTAATGCCAAGGTACTTGTCTTTAATCCAATGGAGTCGCACCAATGCAATGAAGGATGATTTTCAATATTATTAATTTGTTTTATCTACTCCCTTTTTTTTTAACCTAGAAAGACTAGGAAACAAAATTATAATTAATTTATAATAAAATTGATTCAGTACACAAAGATATGCCTGCAATATAATTTGTTATGTATTTTGGAAATAATAATTTCAAGCCATTATTAAGAACTCTAATTTGTGTGTAAAAAAGACAATTACTTGTGAAATCCTGTCCCCGGACAGCAAAATTGTCATCTGCTTCAGCAGAGGCATACTTTACTGTCATTATCTTAACTTCAAAATAGCTATTCTTCATTATTCAAACAGAAGGAAAGTCTTAAACCATAAAAGACTTACAGTAACCCTCTACCTATAGGAAACACAAGTTAAGGCCAAGTTCTCCTTCTCTAGGAACACAATAAATCACATGCACTTCGAGGACACCTGAAATTGGCTTAAAATTCTGTGCTTAGAATCAAGGGTAGCAGGAAACAGGATGACACACTGATCCACAGCATGGTCTCCAGACTGGAGTGATGCTATAGACCTTGCACCAAAGACCTCAGCAAGTGACAAGTGGAGCTTTCATTGTTCTCTACATCTTTCAAAACAGGTTGAGTGCTGCAAATGCTGGATGCAGTGCAAGAGAACCTGTTTATTAAACATTTCTAGCCAAATGTTTCCATTTTAAGAAGTTAATTTGTTGGGTGAAATTCAGATACGTGTCCAAACTTTTAGGTAAGTATTCAAACCATCAAACTCATCTGTCACTCTGGTAAGCAATGATAGCTTTAAGCATAATCCACATTTTCAGTATTAGTGTTAGCAGCAGAATGCTATACTTACTAGACTTCACAGCATGTTTAATATATTTTGCTTTGTATAAAAGGTAAATATTATTATCTGCCATTACAAAGGGACCAGAAGAGTTCCAGTGTTTTTCTCATAGAATGATAATTTTTCATTCATAAACACAAACTGATGTGTTAATGAATGAAACCTGTAAACTGGGTTCATCTGCTTTGAAAATGCAAGGGTAAGGATTACCTGTGTAATTTGACACTTGATTTTCTTCACTGTTGTAAGAATTACCCTATTCTTTTTCAACCCCAATGGCACAGTACTTCATTTTGTGAATGTAAAATCAATGTGTTCTGTGGACAGCATGCCAAAAGCCAACTCATAAAAATCTAGGACTTTTATTCAGGTGCTTAACTTCAAAGTCTAAATACACTAATCATTTCCAGTAATCAATAGAGAGGTATATGTATGGAATCAATGTTGCTCATCTGAGGTCTATTGGAAAAAAGGAGACAGGATGTGATGCAAAAAGAAAGGGAAAATAGTTCATGTTGACATATTAGGAGTAATTTCTGCAGCTTTCTGAATTTATGTGTGAAACAGGACTAGAAGAGGAGTGTCAGTCCTTATTTGATCTCAAATTAGACGATAGATTAATTCTGTTTATGATCTGAACTATTATATTTCAGTGATTTATGTATGAGTTGCAAGACTTCTACCTTCAGTGTCTCAGCCAAATGGTTACACTTTTCAGGAGAGAGTGGAGAGGAGAAAGAAGGGTGTTGAATATAACCTTTGTTAATGATTTAGTTTATTGCCAATAATTTTCTGTTGATGTTGCCTTTCTGTTATCTGTTTTTCACACATTTCCTTCATTGATATTCCTGTATCATTCTCAGCTGTTTTCCTCTTATTTATTTTTTTAAGAAGCTCTCCAAAAGTCTCTGATTTCCTTAATCATGGCTGCTGTATTTACCGAAACCACGGGGCTCAGAAACCTTGCATTTTTTCATTTGTTTGGATTCTTATTCCACTGTTTTTTGTGTTGTGCATATAGAGGTTGTTACTTTAGAACCTTTTTCCCCTTAATATCTAGGTCTTTTTATTATTGTCAAGTACTTCATGCCTCTGACACTAACCATCAGTGCTGTAGAACTGAATGGCAGCATCATTAAAGAAACGAAGGACAGGATTTTCCACAGAAAATAATACTCTTACATTAAGAACAAAAGAAACAGAAGGTGTGTGGGTGTACATCCTCAGCTGGTTAACATAAAACCCTTGAAGGCAATAGAATCAAATTTGTTGTTTACACTTGCTGAATATATGGTTTGAAATCTGGATATGCTGTACCAGGGATGGAGGCTATTGAGATGCAAAAGGCAATGTGGTTTCCCCAAAGGTTTCAAAATGGGGTGTGTTGGAGAAAAGACACATGGGTTGTGAGACTGCTGCATCTTTCCAATTTGGAATTCCGGTTTCTATAGTGGGAGACTGTTGATACTATTTTTCTAGAAACGGGAAGAATGGGAAAGTCAGAAAAACTCACTGCAAGCTTCAGACCAATGATCCAAGGGTGGAATTTAAAGCGGATCACTCAGGCCTTAATTACAACTTCCATGATTACTATGATTAGAATCATAGTAATTCATACCAAGTTTTGGTTTTTGGTTGTTTTTTTTTTTTTTCAAACGGGAATAAATTTTCATTTTCCTCATGAGTTGTTTCAAGCCAAACCCTTACAGCTACATAACACAGGCTGTCATCTTTGTTTTATTTTCCTTTAGAGTCTGCTGGTCATGATGAATTTGTTTTCTACCTCATCATTCTGGTTTGAGAGAAACACCATATATTTTCAAGACAAAAACAGTCTACTTAAAAGGAGGCAAACTGCTACACAAGTGTGAAAACACCATGCAACTTGGGAATAGAGATTCTCCTAAAAATGATTTGCACATTTTGACCCTAATCATCAGCCTGATGATGATAGCCTGATGCTAGCCATCATAGTGTGATGTTTTGGTCAGGCTAATCAAACTGTTTCTTCTGAATCAAAACCAAAAATAAGGACTATACTTCTTAAAACTTGTGAGATGCCAGCTATTTTGGCCATATGATAATGAACAGTAAAACTGAGGAATGAACCATAACTTAGATGGCCAAATCTTCATGTTAATGAGTAGCTTTAGAAGACTACTTCTTAATAATGTATTTAAGGTCTAGAATAAACAGTTTTATTCCTTTTAATCACCATGCAATGCATGGCATTGATTGTCAGTATAAAGATATGTCAGGCCTCAGGCCATCCTTGTGTATCAGTTGCCACGAATTCTGCTGAAAACATCAGTCATGAAATATTAGCTTCTTAAGACAAAAATCAAACTTCACAGGCATCACAGCAGATGTGTGAACAAAGGAAAGCAACAGTTGAGTTTGTAAAGGGAAACCCATATGAATACATTCAGAGCATTGACTCGTTCTCTTTTTTCTTTTCTTATCACTCTCCATCCTATACTCAAAATTCCATTCTTCTTCCCCATGTTCCCTTTGGGTGTGATCCTTAGCAATTTCACATACTCAAAACACTTTCAGGTAAAAGAGAAAAAAAGAAAATTTCACCAAAAGAAGTTCTGTAATTTCCGATTCTCATAAAATGAGATACATTGTATGCCATTAAGTCATACCCAAAGGAGACTGCAGAGTATCCTCTCCTTTACCTGTGCTTTCAGTGAGACCCTGTTAGGTGCACACAGTGAATTTCTCATACCTAAAGATCCTTTCTTCTCAGGTTATCCACTGCAAGTTACACGAATTACCCTTCAGATCCACATGGAAAGGAAAGTCACTCTTCTTTACTAGAGACACTCTGCTCACACACAAGCTCTTTAAGGCATTCTGGCTTCCAAACACTAATAATACCTGTTAGTATGCAGTGTCACCATATGTAATCTGTCTAAATCTTGGCCTGGATTAAGCAAGTAAGGAGTAGATTGATGACTATTCTACTACCATATTGATTTCAGCTGAAGTTTGCCGAATTTGTTGCAATTCAGTATCTGCCATGAAGAGTGCCTTTCAGAGATACCTTCAATTATCTTATTCCAGGAGCAGTATAATAAAAATAAATCTCAAACATTCTTCAGTTTGCGTATGTGTCAGCTTTATACCTAATGGTGTGGATGTTCACCTGAAGTTTACCAGCACTAAAATTGCTTTGGGAGTCTTGTACTGCCTGGGGGTGTTAAGAGATTCCCAGCAGAGCTGTTACCAATGTTGGAAGGAAGACTATTTCTGCCATTATTGGTGGCATGACTATAATAAAAAAGACAAATGTTTTTAAGAAAAAAATAAGTGTCAGGGATATTTTGACATCTCTAACAAACCTCCATTTGAATTCAATTCTAGCACTGAACAGAAAATCCTGTTTTTTTCAATGTGCCTAGAAGAAATATCATGGGCAGTATAGAAACAAGAGGTTAACAGAGCAACATTTAGACATCTGGAAGGGAATACTTGACTTTTTTATTTGCAGGTCAAACTGTGTGCCTTTTGGCACAGACTTTGAAAGTATTGATGTTAATTTAGTACAGATGTTGTCTGTCTGTTTTGTAAAGGGTTCATATTTACAAACAAATAAAGCCAGAAAAGTAAATTAAAAGTCAGACCAGATGAACAATCAGAAGTGACTGGAATAGTGGAATGTCCCAGATCTAGACAGCTTGTAGTTTCCCCCACGTTTGAGTTTCCATTCCACATGTAGCTATTTGTCTCACTCAATAGTTCTCACATATACTCTGGAGGATGTTTGAATTGCAAAACTCCAAAGGAAATAAATCTAGAACAATCTTAAGAAAATAATGCTAACAACGTGGTCTGAATTTGTGGGTTTTGTTCTTTCTTTTTCTGTATACAAAGTAAAATTAGATACACAGCAGTTTAGAGAATTATACATTCAAGAACTGAAGCATCTTCAAATTATCATCTCTCTTTAGACTTCTGCAGTTGCATCACAAAAAAATAAAAATTGTTTATTCTCATTCCACTTGCTGGCACATCATTTATGTTTTATAGACTTTCCAATGGCAGATGTACATCCAGTCAGTGCGTCTCATGTTGTTGGACTATTATGGTCACTATGTTTTTACATATTTTCAATGAATTGGATCAAGAAACAGCACAACCAAGACCAGAAAGCTTTTGCAGGGATGTATTGTACCCTGTCAATCCTTACCCTAAAAAGACCACAACCTGACCTGTAACATCTAGCCAGTATTTGGAGCAAACACAAGAGTTAGCAGGAGATGGAGGGGGCAGCATAAGAAAACTTGCAGACGGTAGATTGCTAAATTTAGCTATTCCACAATAAAGATAAGGACAACTGAATTTTTAAAAAAGTGTAATATCTCTGTAAAGAAGGATCAGGACAGAGAACATTTTATCTGGTCATAAATAATAATGTGGGACCTGGTGGGATGGCCACATGAATGCTGAGGAAGCTTGCCAAGGTCATTGTGAGGCTGATCTTGCTAATTTTCAAAAGATCATGCAATCAAGAGAGATTCCCGAGGACTGGAAGAAGGCAAATTTCACTCCTATCTTCATGAATGTCAAGAAGGTGGACCCAGGAAACTACAGGCTGGTCGTTGTAGCCTCAATCCCTGGGAAGTTGATGGAGCAGTTAATCCCAGAAACGATTTTCAAACTCATGAAAGGCAAGGTGATTGAGAGCAATCAGGTTGGATTTATGAAAGGGAAATGATGTTTGATCCACCTGATGGCTTTCTAAAATGAAATTGCTAGCTCAGTGGATGAGGGGTATTCAGTGGTTTTTGTTTATTTCAATCTTAGTAGGGCTTTAAATGCCATCTCCCATAATATTCCCATCTGTAAACTCATGAACTAGAGGTTAGTTAATGGACAGTGAGATGGACTGAAAATTGACTGAACTTCCAGGCCTGAAGGGTTGTGATCAGCAGCACGGGGTGAGCTGGAAGATGGTCACTATTGATCCACTCAGGAACGGATAATGTGGCCAGTCCTGTGTAACCTTTTCATTAATGCCCTGGATGGTGGCACACAGTGCACTCTCAGCAAGTTTGCAGTGGAGCATCTGACCTACAAGGAGGGACTGAGAGATCTGGGACTGTTCAGTGTGGATGAAAGGTGGCTCAGATGTCTCATCTTATCAAGGAATAAATCTGACCTGGGAGTGCAAAGAAGACAGCCAGTCTCATTTGTGCCTAATAAAATGGGCACAAATTTAAATACAGAAATCTAATATAATAAACCATTTTCTTTATTGGGAGGTCAGTCAAACACTGAAAATGGATACTCACAGAGATTTGATTACCTCTGTTAATCAAAACCTGACTGGACATTTCCTGAGTAACCTGCCCTGATTTAACCTGCTATGAATCCAAGAGCTTTGGACCAGTTGATCTCCAAAGGGATTTTACAACCTCAGCTGTTCTGTGATTTTGTGATATAATGCATCTATACAGTACAGCTTTTTCCAATTCAACCGGAAGTGATTCTGGGTTCATTAAAAAAATAGAACAACAATTAAATACTTACTCAAAGGCTCAGGAAGCTCCCACAGAATAAAAATATTCCAAATGATATTTCAAATTCAGAAATTCTAAATAGCTGATGATTATATTTTTGAGATCTTGATTTTAATTGTCTTAGATGTTTATGAAAAATTGTCTTTGTTGATCTAAATCTGATGATTATTTTATAGTGAATAGTGTTTTGGGGAATAATTATACATTAGTTTTTTATCATGTATACAACTGAGGAAAATTGCTATTTGACGGCATGAGAATTTACTTACTTTTTCAAAAATATTGTTGCTTTTCTATTTATTTACATTGTTTTCCTTTTAACTCCCAAATTTAACCTTGTTTACTGATACTATTTTGTACAGTTGTCTCTACTGCAGAATTAAGTAGTCACTAAGCATCTCTTGAAATTCTAAAAATAACAGAAAAGTCACAGGAATGTGAAAAGTAACAAACTTGAATGCACAGCTGAAGCTGTGGGAGAAAGATACAGATATTTGACATGGAAATTCCTTTTTTTCTCCTAATTTTTTCACATGTTGTGAATCATTAATACTTTTTAGTGAAGTTTCTATATAAACAGAATACGGAGTCCTAGGGAACTTTGATTTCAAAAATGTCTTTGCAGGACTAAGTTGATTCAGTCAAACTATCCCTACATATTAACGTTGTTTGAGTTCTATACACCTCTTTAAAGAGAATTATTGAAATGTTTCTCACTGCAGCTGTAGTTAAGGATCTGAAGAGATCCAAACAACAGATTTTGTGGTGTTTAGAATTATCTAGGCAGTATAAAACAAATCAAAACAGAAACAACATTTTGACCATGATTAAATTCCTTGTTCTTCTTTTTAAAGGAAAAAAATTTACAAGATAGTTAAATTAATAGCAATCTTGCTGTGGATGATAGGCACCCACATCTCATATTCATCACTCTTCAAAGTTTATAAAGGCTGTCAGCTGGGGAGTCAAATCTCAGACTTAGTTCTCCTTCTTTTACAAGAAAGATGCAAGCTTTCCAACATGCCCAGCATTAGCCAGAGACTATTGAGATAGTGTTTTTTTAAATTTCTTGTTACTTGTGTGGTATCTATAGTATATTAGGTTAATTTTCCTGTTCTCTAAAAGTCAGGTGCCACTGCTCTGCCCAGTTCCACAGATCCACTTGCATTGTCCATGGCAACTTTCTGCTGTACTTGTGTGGTGGATCTATTTGCCTTCAACATGCTAAGTGTAACTGTATGAGTGTTGTCGCACAAATGTGCCCTTTTTAATCTCTAGTGTCTTCCATGACAGAATAGAAGCTCAAATTCTACAACAACAGGCAAATGGAAGATGGGAGTGAACTTAGATTAAACTCTGTATTGAAGGCTAAACATTTAGTATTTGTATTCTGAGCAGAACATTTTCCCTTCTGTGTTAAATGATTAAAAACTGGGGAAAAAAAAAAGAAGATTATCTCCTCAGCATCAATGCTGAGGATTTTTTTTCCATTACTCTTATTAGTTCAGTAATGTTTTCATCACTGCTGATCCCAAGGTTTCATCTTAAAGATCTTTAGCATGCCTCACATATAACTTAAGGGATTAACCAAGAATTTGTAATTGATTCTGTCTTTTTGGGAATACAATGAGGAAGAAAACTCCTGACTTAACACCAAAGTTTTCAGCACGTAAATCTTTTCAGAAACCTTTGTATCCATACTTGGGTGGGAACATTTAGATTTTAATGATTTTGGTATGGGGAACATTTTTTGTTTCACTCTCCTTGTACAATGCTTAACACAATATGGGGCTGCTACTGCATGAATAATAAATAATAAAAATAAAAAAGTGGCAATGGGTTATCAGTGATGTAGTCTTTGCTGCCTTTTTTTTTTTTTTAATAAAGATATTCCCTTTTACTTTAAATCAAATATGATTTGGATATTTGAGGGGGGGGGCTGTTGGGGTTTTTTTGTTTGTTTGTTTTGCTGGGTTTTTTTTGGTTGGTTTTGTTGGTTTTGTTTGTTCCTTTGGTTTTTAAATCTAGGAAAATTGTCTTATTTCTCATCTGGAAAAGAATAGGAGAAGATAAGAATACAAAGAGATCACCTGAATTTAAGGAATAAAGTTATTCTTAAAAGATGGAATTACAGTTCATAGACTTTTGTGTGTCCAAACAATAATCTTTTTTTTCACAGCTGATCTAAGAAAAGATGCCTTACATCTAAAGAGGTAAGGATATTACTAATGATGTAACTTTAAGTTGCATCATTAAATAAGATACTTTAAAGAACTTTAGTAAGATCTTTAGTAAGGAAACTATAGGAAAAAATTATACTAACTTAACAGAAAGAGTCATGGAGTATTAGATCAGTGACAGGAAAACAGAGTACCAAAATCCTTGGTTAACATCTTGACAGTGAGGCAATTAATCAAACAAGATGGGCAAAGATATGTGACAATGCCCTTTTCAAACAGGATTGTAAATGCAAATACAATTACCATGTGTAACGGTGACAAAAGGTAATTAAAAGTAGCTTTCTGTACACTGCCAGTAAATTTTGGTCTAAGTGGTTTATGTCTTCCTCCTCAGCTATTTCTACTATTATTAAAAGATTCTGCTTTTTTTAAAATAAAAGAAATCCAAATATTCATGTATGTATAAAAGAGAGGACAGGTCTTAAAAAAAAGTTTTCTTTATTTTACAAAACTATTGAGAATTAGACTTATTATCTGGCCATGAGGTCACATGCATAATCCTACAATTTCTTTCTCTCCAAAACAGAGTGACTACATCCAAACTGCCCACTGAGACTGGTCTCTGGGTTGTGCTCATTTCTGAGCTACAGCCAAGCACTGTTTGAGAAGTAGTTTTGGCTGAAAAAACCTGCAACTACCTGAATAATTTATCAACACACATAATCAAACCTCCTGCATGCAAGGCTGAAAACTAGCATTTTTAGTTTACTAACTCTTTTGTAAACTTGTGAGCTGGATCTGACTAGGAAGGAGTTAACTTTGCTTATGGCATCCTGAATGGTGCTGTCTTGAGCTCAAGGCTAAACCAGTGTCAATAGCACACCATGTTTTGGCCATTCTGGAGCAGAGCTTGCACAGTGTCATGGTTTTTTTTCTCCAGTGAGTAGGTGTATACCAAGCTGGGAGGGTACAATGATGGGACAGCTGACCCAAAATGACCAATAGGATATTCCATGTCTTATTCATCAATAAAAGCAGAGAGAAAAGGATGAAGAAGAGCGAACTTGTGGGTTTATGGTGCTTGCCTTCCCCAAAAACCATTACCTAAACTGAGGCTCTGCTTTCCAGGGGGAGGCTGACATCTGATGCTGATGGGAAGAAGTGATGGAACTACTTATCTTGTTTTGCTTGAAAGGTCAGCTTGGTTTTGCTTATTAAACTGTCTTTATCTTGACCCAGCAGGTTACTCACATTTGCTCTTCCCATTTTCTTCCTCATGTTGTGCAAGTGGTAGACTGAGCGGAGGTTTGGCTGCTGGCCAATGTCAGCCCACTACACTAATATTCTCAAGAATAGACCTGTTTTCCTTTCCTGATGCCTTTCCCTCAAATGCGTTCTCCCTTAAGACAGCAAAACTCTCATGTCTTCCTCTTATTTCTACAAAAACAGAGAAAGACGTAAACAATGCTGTATGACTTGGAGAACCCAGTCACAGGACTTGGTAATTCAGTTACTAAAGGAATTGCAATGATATGACTATTGCCGTGGTGATTGTGATGAGAAGAAAATATTATGGAAGGGAGATCTCCAGCAGGGGAATGAGGCATATAGAGAAATACAGATGAAGATCCCTCTTTCTTTTTTTCTCTGCAGGTTGCTGTAATCCCAATTTTGGTCTGTTCATTGCTTGTATATTATTCATATAGCCAAATTTCAGAATACAATAAAATTCAAACAGTCCAAACCCACTGATTATTTCAAATATGTGAATAAAAAGAATATAATTATGAATAACAAAGATGAAAGGAAGCGTATCATCTCCACTATGTGTGTGCATCAACCTCATATTCCACCAAACTGAGTCAAATTCAGAGCTTTGTCTAACTCATGAAAGACCCTTTAGCCAATAAATATAGTACCTTGAGCCTTTCCTTCATTTTTTAATCTCTTTCTGAAAGTGTTTTTGGTGAACCTGGAAAAGAGATATTCAGGTGCTAATTTGAAACTATCACCCAGCCTTATAATCCCCTACCAAGTGACTTTAGACACACTCCTATGCACAGTCCCAAATCTAGCTGTGTGAGCAGAGACATGCAGTGTTTGAGGAGGGCCTGATCAAAAACCTATAGATGTCAATTGAAGTATTTTGGTTGCCCCCAGCAAGGTTGTATTAAGGCATCTCTACTGTGAGGCTTCCTGTTGTATGTATGCCAACCATACAAAGTAGGATATAGCTGTTGGGAAGGGAAAATGTTGATGGTCATTTATAATGTGAATTTTCATTAAAAACTATGTGTGAATTGGAAGTGTACTTCAGGATTTTTAGGGGCAGAAAATCTGTCAAACTGAAAGACTTTTATTTAAGTTTATTTCCTTCTAACTGACTTTTGGACCTCTGCAATGTTGCTAAATAACTGAAGCTATTCGCAAAGTGAACCTTGGCATCTGCAGCAAAGTTGCAAATAGAAGAGATACTTCAGAATTCAATTTACTTTGTATTAGCTTGAGATCTGATACTCATCCTCTGCTTTAACTGCTTGTTTTATCTAAACTGCTAGAGTCACATGAACGGGAAAGAAAATTAAGAGATTTCAAAATTGTTGCTCTAAGCAAAATGACTTCCTTATCTAATCTAATAAGAGGCTGGATGAGTTTCCCTGTTTTAATAATCACTGTGTTCCAAACTTCCGTTCCATTAAAAAAATTAACATAAATTGTCTGGAGAATTTATCTTACTATAATCAAGAAAGTTTTCTTCAATACCACACTAAATCATAAATGTGACATTATGATGACAAATTTTTCTTATAGACTTTTCCTAGCATAGTAGAATGGTAACTATGCTTTTAAGATTTTGGAATAAGGAAATATATATTTATTAGAAACAAGAGGGTGTATACATCTCAGTGTAAGTAGCTGAAATGAATCTGGGTGTGACTGGACTAGTACAAAGGCAGGAGTCTTTTAAAGAAAGTCTATAGGATGTATTGTTGCTTTAGAAGGTGGAATTTTACTACTAAGTAGGTATAGTATGAAGAGCTGAGACATAAAACTAAGGTGTTTAATGTTTTGGTGCTCCATGTTATGATGTCACATTTACCAGTTGGAGTCCAAAGTAATGCTATTAGACTTTGGTGCTTATTTTAGAGTCCCTGAGATTTAAAACTTGGTTATTGCTCCTGCTAAGATTTAATCAGCTGCGGTTTTTAATGTTAACAACAGTCTATCATTTATGGAAGAGAACTCATAAGTAAGATGATTAAGGATAGGGAGGTCACATTCTTAGAAGGAGGGGGAAATCATATATCTCATAAACTTTAGAGCTGATTATTTTGATGGTACTGTATTCCTTTTGGCTTGGGTGTGTGACTGAGGATGATAGAGAAACTTCATGAAGCATTAAAAGTCAGGTCACAGCTTTATTTATCACACATATAAATTTACTTAAATCATCACTAAGGATAAGCAATGTTCCCTGTTAATGTAGGATTCCCTGCTATTGGAAGGTGCTAAATTCTGTAGGCCTATTTAAGCAGGTTTTTTGGGTCAAGCAGTTATGATAACTGCCTTGTCCTTCTAGGGCTGTGTCTTTCACTGTAGTTCATGCCCTTGATAAAGTGACACAATGTTTTATCTCTAAGAGGTGATTTTGTCTTTCTGAAGGCATGGACTTCCACTGACCTTGCATCAGGGAATGCCAGGGAAGCTGTGATGGGAGAAAGTTCTTTTTTGTGAATGTGGCTATGTAAAGAAAGTGGAGAACCAGCTTTAGCCCTGAACAATCTCTCTCTGAAAGGAAATCTCTCTTTTGACCTCTGCTGCTTTAGTCAATGCCTTAGAACTTTTGTCGCTTTCAGTTCAGCCTGATCAACAATGTATGGAATGGGCGGCACTTTAGCAGGTTCTCAGCTGCCTTCAAAATCCATGTGAATTTACATTTTTTCCCTATTGCCTTAGTGACTATAGCAGTCAGTAAACCATTAAGGATCCTATTTTGTTGTCCCTCTCAGCAGCCATTTGGGAAGTACATATAGTTCCTTCTGCTCTACTTTATGTGTCATTTTAGACCAAAAATTTTCAGAGTCATGAGGTGTTCCTCAGTGAGTACACGTATATTTTCCTTCCTTTAAACCATCCAATATTGTTGCTCAGTGATTTAGTAATAACTAATAAAACTGAATACAACTCAAAAAAAAAAAAAAAGCCAGTCAATCCTAATAATGGAAATTACATTTTGTAAAGATTTCTCTAAACCTTTGATATCTAATATCCCCTTCTTTGCTGTCCTAAGAGTCATGCAACATTGCTGAGTCCCAGACAGTGATCAGCAGAGTGATTGTAATGACTTGTAATGACAGTTCTGGCTGTGATTTCTGGTCACACAAAGGCTAGATTATACATCTGTGGCAATTTAAAGGGGTCTGAAAATGAGAATAAAGTGAAGTTGTGTCCACCAAATGGTTTATTATATTGCCATGAAATGTAAAACAGCTGCTGTGAAACTTAGAAATAGGTCTCTGTTGATTTCTAGGGGTAAAGAATACTTCATAATTGTAAGATAATGCATTATTTTAAGAAAGCATATACTGGGGTCACAGCATGGCAAATCAAAAGGTTCAAAACTCGTGAGTGAATTTTAACAATTTTATGCAGAGATATATAATCACAGAACCACAGGATCATTTAGGTTGAAAAGACACTTGGGAGCATCAAGTTGAACTTTTGACTGATCAAAACCTTGTCAACTAGACCAGGGCACTGAGTGCCATGTCCAGTCATTTCTTGAACACCTCTAGGGATGGTGACTCTACAACCTCCCAGGGTAGACCATTCTAATGTCTAATCACCCTTTCTGTGAAGAAATTCCTCCTGATGTCCAACCTGAACCTCCACTGGTGCAACTCGAGGCCATTTCCTCTTGTCCTGTCACTAGTTGCCCAGGAGAAGAGGCTGTCTCCCACACAAACACTAACAAAAAGTGTCCTTTTTGTTGTTTTGTTTTTTTTTTTCAAATAATGTTAGAACATGTTAAATATATATCTACATATTATGTATAAATATGCATGTTATAACCTATATAGATATAACATTCATTTTAATATGTAAATACACACATATATATATAGATACAGTTTCACACAAATATATTCTTTCCAAACTTTTTGTATGTCTGTCACCTACTAAGGTTTCAAGATAAACCATGATGAATTTTGTGGCTTCAAAATTCACTCACGAAAAATATAGAAGTTTGTATCATAGAGTTTGCCTCCAGAATAGTATCTTTAAAGTCATTAGCAATTACTCTAAGACTTGTGAGAAAACTACCATAATTAGAAGCATTGATTCATGGATATGGAATCTACTCACCAGAGTCTTTTGCCTATAGAGCAACCATGTAAAGATGCATCTTGATATACTTTAAAGGAAAATACCTTCATGAATTGAATATCTCTGGTCAATAACTATCTTTAATAGATCCAAATTTGCTTTGAAAGCTAAATAAATACATCAGAAGTAATTTTGAAGCAGTGACTGCAAAGTAATTTGAATGTCTGCTGGAGACACTTTTGGGTAAGACAGAGAGTTAAAAGTGTTAAAAATGAGGCAAAATACAAAGAATATAAGGTTTTGAAACCATGCTATCACTTCTTTTGAGGTAATATGCAGGATAAGAAGGTGGGTTTGGTTTTTGTGGTTTCTTTTCTTTTTGTTTGGTGTTTTTTTTTCTTTTTTTTTCTTTTTGGTTTGGTTTGGTTTGGTTTGGTTTCTTTGTTTGGTTTTTTGGTTTTGTTTTTTTTTGGAGGAGTGGGAGAGGTTGTTGTTTGGTTTGGTTTTTTTTTCTCCTAGAAGGCTTAATACTAAAATTCTACCTCTTTATGTGTTCAAATCCCAGCTCACTAATGCAGATCTTTGGATCCAAAACTCAAGTATAGTTTTCTGTTGTGTTTTGATCGTGTTGCAGTTTAGATGCAAAATATCACTAGGGAAATGTTAAAGCTTTCAGGCTACTGACTCACAAAACAAACAGTGACCAAAGCCAGCTCCTGGAAGGATCCACATTGTATATGTGTCCATACATGCCAATAAATTTTCCACTAATGGACTTTTATCCCAATCAGGAAGAGAAGAGAACAGCATGAGGCTACTGGTACTTTTTATGTTTGCACGGATATTGAATATTGTTTGTGTTTCTGTCTGTGTTTATCTATGTGGCTGGCTATGTGTATATTTGTACGTGTGTTGTTTACTTCTGTCTGTGTGTCTATTGGGAGTACCTATTGAGCCTTGACAGATTGAATGTGGGGAGATGGAGCTCTTGGACTGCTGGACTCACCTCTGTTGTGTGGCAAGATTCAGCCACCCCTACAAAACCACAAGATAATTCAGTATGGAAAAGACTGCAGCTGTTTCCCAACCCCACCTCCTGCTCAAAGTAAGGTCAGCTATGACATCAGACCAGGTTGCTCAGGGTTTTCTACTCTGAGAACTTCAAAATGCCTCTGGACAACTTGTTCCAAAACTACACTAAGCTTGTGGTGAAAAAGTTTTTAACTACAACAGGTCAGAGCTGTGTTTCTTCCTTTCTCTCTGTACTGGCTTTGGCTAAGATAGAGTTCATGTTCTTCACAGTAGCTGGTGTGGGGTTGTGTTTTGGCTTTGTGCTGGACACAGTGTTGATAATACAGGGTTGTTTTAGCTATTGCTGAGGAGTTCTTACACTGCCTGGCCAGTCAGTAGGCTGGGAATGCACAAGAATCTGGGAGGGGACACAGCTGGCAAAGCTGACCCCAACTGACCCAAGAGATATCCCACACCACATGACATCATTCTCAGCAATAAAAGCTCAGGGAAAGAAGGAGGAAGGGAGTAGAGGGGCATTTGCCATATGTTGTCTGTCTTCCCAAGTAAATGTTAGGCATGATGAAACCCTGCTTTCCTAGAGATAGGAAAACTGCCTAAACACCTGCCTGCCAGTGGGAAGCAGTGAATGGATTCCTTATTTTGCCGTGCTTGTGCATTCTACTTCTGCTTTAACTGTTAAATTTTCCTTACCTCAACCCATGAGTTTTCCCACTTTTTTGCTTCTGATTCTATCACCCATTCCACCTAGGTAAGCAAATTGCCAGGCAGGGTTAAGCCACAACATTTTCCCATACAAAACTGAATGTTCTTCACAGAAGATGCCTTTTCAAGTTTTTTTCCGATGTTAGAATAGCTTGAAGTACTTTCCAACAGCTGATCACTCAGACACATTGTCTGCCTACCACTTGGGTATGCTAAGGATAACTTGGTAGTAAATGCTACATCTGTTACACCGGTGGAGCTAAATATATGGTTTGGGGTTTACTGGATTAAGCCACAACAGCCAACAATTCAGGATTGTACTGGACATTCAGAACTCTTCAATATAAATGGAATATCAGCAAAGCAGCAGCTTCACTCCTGCTTTACAGCATACACAGACATCCATGAGATTGGCAGATTTAACACAAATTTTTGCTGGTAAAACTGTGGCATATGATTACAAGTTAAAATTGTGACTTCTTCCATTTGCCTTTGAGGTTTGAGGCACAAAGAATAGGAGGATCATAAACTTGTATTTATTGACTGAAGGAAAAAGAACACAGCAAAGAACTCCTTTAAATCCTGTCAGTTAGAGTCCTGGACATGTTATACCTATTATTTTGCAGTTATTCACTTTAGTAAGCAAAAATAATCGAGGCCATTAATACTGCTTGAAAGTAAACTCTCCATCAGCAATTCCTGAAGTCCCTGGTCTAAAGAAATTATATTTATAAGATGAATGATGCACTATTACTAGAAATTGTTATTTCAGCTTTCCAAGAGAGCACACAAACTACCAATATTAAAAAAGAAAGTTAATTTCCAAATTACTTTTCCCAGAGCTTTTTTTTAGTGACCTAAAGTGTTGATCCTATAATATATATGTTACTCTGTCTATTCCTCATTACTGACAAATGGAATTCTAAAATTCTAAAACTCCCCCATGAAAGGGGAAGATTTCCTCAATCCTTAGTGGGGGGAATTTTCCTCCCGCCTTAATGTTTTATTTGTCAGCTCCCCAGGAAAGTCAAGACCCTTGTGCCTGACAGTCTGTCAACATCTTCTTATGGGGACCCTTCACTGAACAGTCCTCCTGATCTGGAGGGTATTTCCACTGACTTGTTCAGGGACATACACCAACAGCATAGGGGAGACCCCTCAGTGGGTCTTCCAGTTTATTTGAGTGTGTTCCCTGCAGCTGGTGACCTCCAGTGCCCATGAAGGACTCACAATAACAGTTTATAGAAGAAACTCTTTATTAATGGAAAATTCTGACAGGTTAAGGTTTGAGGATTGTTGGTGACAGGAAAGCAGGCTGTCCCCATGTGCTGGTTCAAAGGTAAACCAGCAGGGGAAATGAACTCAATTCAAAAGAGAGACTATAAGTCAGAATAACAATTTAATAAAATAATAAAATAAGTATGATTATACAGACAAACAACTGGTTTTAACCCACAAAACCCAAATATATAACCCAACACCCTGGGGCATGAACAGAGTGGTGTTCTTTGGGCCCCCTGAGTCCAAAGGAAAAGGAGAGGGGAAAACCTGTTGGTGAGAGTGCTGGTGGAGTCTGGTCAAGAGTGGTGATTGCAGTCCAGTTGAGAGTGATGGTTGCAGTCTGGTTGAAAAGTGGTGGCTGCGGTCCAGTCAAGAGTCATGGTTGCAGTCTGGTTGAGAGCGGTGATCTACAGTCTTCCTCTGGATCCCACGAGTGGTTACAAAGGTCCCAAGGTTCCAAGATTATATATTCTCCAGTTCAGGCAGGAATGCTCAGCACCTCCCTCAGGGCGGGGAGTTCCACAAAAGAGTGTGAGGACAGGGAGGTACCCTCCTATCTGGCAGGCCTCTTAACACCTAGTTTATAGCCTGAGGAGTCAGATTGCTCTGGGCAGATGGTGTAAATAGTCTATTGATACCAGTTTCTGGGAAATGACATGGAAGGCTATAGAATACACAGTTTTGGGTTACACCCATACAGTGATGAACTGGTCCCAGCTGTTCTAACTAGGACACCCCATGTGCCAAGAGATGAGCTGGCAGGGAAGAAGACAGACTGGTGGAACTTTGGACTTGGCTGGTACTCAGAGAAAAAAGGAGAGTTTATGACCTTTGGAAGAAGGGACAGGAAACTTCAGGAGCACTACAAGGATGTCATGAGGTTATGCGAGGAGAAAATTAGAAGGGCCAAAACCCAAGTGGACTTTAAAGTGGGTGCTGCCCAAAAAGAAAATAAAAAATATTTCTATAAATACATTTTTAACAAAAAGACGTCCAAGGAGAATTCCCATCCTATATTGGTTGTGGGAGGAAACAGTGACAAAGGCTGAGAAAAAGACTGAGGTACTTCCTTCTTTGTCTCAGTCTTTAATAGCAAGACCAGTTGTTCTCTGTTGTTATTAGAAACCATTTCTTTACTGAGAAGGTTTTCAAATCTTGGAACAGGCTACCCAGAGAAGTGGTTGAGTCACCATCCCTGGAGGGATGTAAAAGATGTGTAGATGTAGTGCTTGGGGATGTGGTTTAGTGGTGGACTTGGCACTGCTGGGTTACTGTTGGACTCAATTATCTTACACGTCTTTTACAATCTAACCAAATCTATGATTATATGACAAGCTTTTGTGATTTACAAAGAGACTAGTAGTTTAAAGGATTTAAGAGGCTTTTCAAGGGAAGAGTAGAGGAAATAGAAAAAAAAGTGCTTCAAAGTCTGGTGGTGTAAGGCTATTTTGGCATTCTATCTCTGTGCTTTATTTTGTGAGCTTTTTGATCACTGTCTGAGTGTGAAGCCTTTGTTTTCCTGAAAAAATTGTCACATAAATATAGGTATTACAGATGAAATAAGCCTATTAGATCATTTCATCCCTTTCCTTGTCAGTGTAAAAACATTTCCTATGGTAAATTATCTAGTGCAGGCCTAGACAGAAAATAACTCAATTTTGTAAGAAAAGCAAAGCAAAACAAAACAAAACACCACCACTCCCTCCCTACAGAGGTTTCAACATTTATTTTCATTCTGAATCAAAAGACCATTCAAAATTCATAAGAGAACTAAAAAGATAGAGAGAGACCAACACAAAGCAAGTTCTACCAGTGTGAAAACTGACTCGGAATTTGGAAAATTTGAATTCTTATTTCTGACAACAGAGGGATTTGAATGTACCTTTCTCACACTCTGGCCAAATAAATAGACTGCTGACAATGCTGAAGAACCATGACTCTCTTCTGCATTATAAAAGAATGTATGGTCTAAGATATTTTTTTTTCACTTCTGGTTTAATTTTACCAACATTAATTCCTGGTGCATCTTATTTAAACTCAGTCATGCACTAGGACCACCTTAAATAATTTCCCTCTATCCTTGGTGTTTATAGCCTTCAAATGTACATAAACAGTTAGCATATCCCTTCCCCCTCTCCCCCTCCAGTCATTGCTTAGCAAGTTATACATATTTTTTTCTTTTAATCTTTCACCGTAAGTCAATCCTTTCAGCTCCTTAATAATTTATGTTGCTTTTCCTTGAATTTCTTCCAAAGTGTCAAGATTTTTTCTAATACTGTGAGGCCCTGCATACTTTATTCTAGACATATACTCAACTGTTGACATGGGGAGAGATAGAATATCAGTAGCTTATGTTTGCTTCTTTCTTTATTTTGCATGCTTGGTGTCTGTTTTTTTTAGACTCCCATAAACAAACGGTGTTATTTCTCTACTTATAGTGAGTGTACATACCAGACATAAGTATGCACAGGTATTATGGTCATATGAAAATGATTTCATGTCATGTCCTCTGCCTTTTGGCAGAGGAAAGATCACCTGAAAGATCACCTAACATCAAAAATCTGATAAACAAATTAAAGCTACACGCACAGCTCAGTCAGATATCTGACAACTGTAGTATCTCCAAATGCAGTACTCACCTCTCCATGTTGGTGACTTTACAAGCATTCAAAGAGGTCCTCAAGTGAGTATGGCTTGATAGTTTCCAATCTTGGAAGGTGGTATGCATACACACAATCTGAAAACTGCCAAACAAAACAAAATATTCTCTACAGCAAATGGGTTATGCAAGGGATTTAAGATGGTGTTTGATTTCACAAGGCAGTTTTGCAAGTTGTTGTAGATGCTGGTTCTGATGGAAGGGAACTCCTTCACACCTGGAAGACTTACCAGACTTTAGGGAGATTTACCAAGTGAATTTGGGATCAACACAAGATCTAGCTCTCATCAATCTGTGTGGGATTTGGTCCTTGGAAGTGACCATGCCATCAGCTGGGGAGCTCTCTGGAGAACCTAAATCCATTCTCAAGGGACAAGACACTTAAGAAACATTGCACTTTGATGGGTACTGAGACCAACGAGATAATTATTCCGGTCTAGCTCAGTGTGCTCAGGTTGCCGGTGCAAACATTGCTTCAATGGTTAATGATAATTAGAAATCAAAGTTGTGCGGGGTGAAGGATGTACCAGAAGGAACAGAAGGAAATGACAGTTTGTTCCCACTTTCAGAGTCTTCATAGATCTCATTGTTCCTAAGAGTCATTTAGTGGTATTCATTATTATATTAAGTAAATTGTATGATTAAAAAGAGACTCAACATGTATAAATTCATCATCTAATCAGATACTCAGCATCTCTGTTACCTCCTAAACAGTATTATCATTCTCATCTGCATGAAGCTCACAAAAACAAAGTGCTTATTGTTTCTTTGCTAAATTGGCATTAAAACACGTGTATCTCGGGTACTTTTGGGAAAAGCAGGAAATAATCCAACATAAAGGTTTTGAGTTTTAGCTTCCAATTTTAAACTATTTATTGGCATAAATCATGTAACATTTCAAATCATAATGGATGTTTATCCATTTAGATTTCTAAATTATTGAAAGTAAATTAAAAAGAAAGAAAAATAAAAGAATTTTTTTACAATCATTCTTTCCACCCAAACTATTACAATTACAAACAATTTTTTTTTCAAATACTCTAAAATTATTTTTTGTCCATGGTATAGTGAAAGGATATCTAGAAAAAAATATTTAGTCAATTGAATGCAAAAAGAAAATAATCTACTGCATGAGGGAGCCTCTTCTTTTGCAATAATCCATCAATCCTCTGAATTTGTTTTTCTACCACATGAAATCTTCTATGTGCTCTAAATACACATGAGTTTCCTTTGGTGAAATGTTCATTATTTTGATTTTTTCAGTCCCAAGATTTCTCTTTTTTGTTGTTTGATTTGTGTTTATATATTTATCCAATTATTAGATTTTAATGGTTTATTTTGCAGCTTTCAATGACTCTTTATTTTTCAGCAGTTTGTAGCATATGATCATAAAATAGTTTGGATATGATAGGACCTTTAAAGGCCATCTAGTCCAACCCCCCTGTATGGACAAGGACACCTGCAACTAGATCAGATTGCTCAGAGCCCTATCCAACCTGACCATGAACATTTCCAGGGATGGGGTTTTGTCACTACACTGGACATGTTCCAGTGTTTCACCCTCCTCATTGTAAAAAATTTCTTCTTTATTTCTAGTCTAATTTTACCCTCTTTTAGTTCAAAAATATTACCCATGTCTTAGTGCTGCAGGCCCTACTAAACTTCCATAACTTTCAACTAACAGAGAGTGGCTTGGCATGAGGTGATGTTTTCTTAATTTGCTCGTTGGCCCTTCATTAATTATGTTTATATTATAGCAAACTACTGTATTCCAATACTTTACATTTCTGATTTTCTAATAGATTCAAAATATGCTTCCACAATGCAACTGTCCTTTTTTGTATAGTGACACCACTCTTAATTTAGTCCAATCATATTTTATTGTTTTACTACCACATCTTCTCCTAAGGCACCTCAATAGATCTACAGCACTCACGATATATGATGGACATAAATATGCCTGAGATTTGGAGCTGTGTTGCTCTACTATCCGTCTCATCTATACTCCAGTTTTCTTCTTGAAGTTATATCTAACCTTGCTCTTTTTTACCCTCTGATATGATAATTTGTGCATTTAATCTACTCCTCTAGGAAATTTACAGACTTGAGAACTTTGTCATTTATGCATGAAAATATGTTCTTAAACAATGTATCATACTTATAGAGCACTTTACATTTCAGAAGATTTCACAGATACTAACTAATTAATCAAAGATGTCTCTACATAGAATAGAAAATAAAATTTGAGTATCTCAGTTTTAAAAAGACAAAATTGAACTGAGAGATTTAGGTGAGTTGCTCAAGGCAACACTGAAAATTAGTGGCAGATTCAGAATGATGACTTGATATTTCATGGGCAACACTTCTTTGTTCAAACATTTGGAAAGGATTTCCTCACTGTGCTTTGATTTCAAGACTTATAGGAACTTTCTTACAATTTATCACATGACCCTGAAACATATTCAGTAATTTTGATATTGGTCACATTATTTTAGAATTTCCAGTCTTCAGGTTTATGTTGTTGGAGAAAGAGAATATGCAGATCTCCCTTTGAGAAGCAGAAAATTTATGTGCAGGTGTGGAAGACCTCAATATATTGGATTTAAAATCTTTGGCACATATATTATGAGCTACTTATATTTTCTCTTTCAGTATTCATAGGCTTTATGTACAGAAATTTTGAAGGATGCAAAAATTTAACTAATTTTTTTTTCACAAAAAACTCTTCCTCAAACAAGTGGGATAAGTGGCGTGTCCTTCACAGCATAAGGATGAGTTCAAGATTTACAAGGGAGGAAAATATATCAGCATGTCTGTAACATCAACCCACAAGAAAGACAGTAATTCCCTTCTTTCAAGAACTGTAGCCCCCTTGCTGATAACTCTTCCTACCAGTTAGTGAAGCACAAGAACATAAGAATACCTTGCCTAATCCAATATTCTGTCCCTAGCAATGGCCAGTTGAGAAACAAGAAAATGCGTTGGAGTCTGTCCACAGGAAGATTTCATTCCATTAAGATTTCATTGATCTCTCAAGACTGAGGATTATAACTACACTCAAAGCATTTTTTTAGCATTAAATATAATAGTTCCAGCTCCTCTTCTTATCAATAAAAGCAAGCAATTCTTTTTCTAAGCCCAAGTTTACACTTAAAACTGTTTTCAGAGACAACTGTGACCATCTTAAATCAAGGTTCTAAGGAGAGAAAAAAGCCTGTATCCTAAGAAAAATAAATCCCATTTGAACTTCTTTAACCAAGTAAGGAAATACTTGGATGAAAGTGCTTTCCTGCTGGTTCACATTGCTTATCTACTACTGGGTTCAAATACTGAATTGACATGGAGGTGCAGAAGTGTAATGGTAGACTGAACCTGAATATGTATCATGGAAAACTTTTTTCAGGCAGAGCAGTGTACCTGAGAGCTTCCACTGGAATAAACTTTAGCCCCTCATTTGTTGATTTCCATCCTAAAGAAAGCAGGACATGAGGTGCAACAGTGAACACACTTCTTGTTCTGATAGAGTATTTGCACAAGGCCAAGCTCTGCATCCTTGTGCACAAGGTACAAGGCATTTACCCTCCCTACCAGTACAAACACAGGGTTTGGCATTCAGGGGCAATGTTTTACTCAACCTAAATAGAGTACACATGGAAAATATGGCATATTTAAATCTGTTGCCTATTTTGTGAGAAGACAAACACTTCAGATGGTTTCTCTACAGTGTTTGACTTTGTGTGGGACTCATGGAAGCAGTTTCCAGGCATATGAAAGGTATGAAAGTGTCTGGGAACACAGCACGGATCTTGACACAATATGCCATAATAATTGTGTGATGAGTTATGTATGGTTTAGATAAGAAGACAATAACTTGGATTGAAAACTGACAGGACCATTTGGTTCAAAGTTTTGTCGTGAGAGGCAACCAGCAACAAACCTTTGAACTCAGCAGTAAAAAGTCCAACTGATACAGAGCTAACAGTTCCTCATGGAGCAATATGAGCAATACTGGGTTCAATACTGTTTGTCTTTACTGATGATGGCATGATGTGCCCTAGTTTGGAGAAAAGAAGGCTGTGGGAAAGGGTGTGGCAGATGAAACCTAACTGCAGTCTTCCTAAAAGAGAGGTTTCAAAGAAGAGAGAGGCAGACTTTCCTTAAGGCTGTGTAGTGAATGGACAAGACATGTTGGGCACAAGTTGCAAGAAGGGAAACATGTCTTCAAAATGTGAGGGCTTAAGAATTGAAACAGCTTGTCTGGACAGGCTGTTGAAGCTCCACTCTAGGAGATTTTCAAAATTTGAGTGAGCAAAGTGCTGAGAAATTTAAGACAACTAGGAGATTCATTCACGTTTCAGTGGAAGTTGGACTAAATAACCTCCAGAGGTCACTTACAAATTTTTTTTCCCTATAGTTCTACATATTTCCTATGACTTCTTCATCTAAGTGTCTGATTTCTACTGCTAACAATCCCAGTCTCATATTTTTTGTCTTCTGTCTTGTGACACATCCCCGAGTAAGAAGCAATGTTTACTTTTATTGTTTGTCTGAAATCTCTCTCTACTTGAGAACAATGTGTGCACTCCGCAGAAGCAGGCACTTATTTTGTCTTCTAATTTTTAGCCCTTTTCTGTATCTGGGAGATACTAATGTTTTCTGAAATCAGTTCAATTCTCTGCCTTCAATCCAACATTCTGAGCCTCATACCTCTATGGGACCACATCAACTAATCTCCTCTGCTCCATGTGATCTGTGGAGACTTCTCACTCCATCCTCTAGACTACTGACTTTACAATCTCATTTCCTGAACATTTACAGTTACGTTATTTAGAAAATTTGAACATATTAGGCATGAAGTGAGAATATACTTCCTCCTGTGCTCTGTATTGACTAAATATACTTGAAGTACCTTGACGAGAAATTAACCAAGAGTAAACTTTTCTTCCCTTCCACAGGAGAATCACAGCCTTTCTGTAATTAGATGCTGAGGTAGGCACCAAGCAACAAATTTATTCTGTAGAAAAGCCATGAAGTGACAAAGGGCAATTCAGTCTCCCAGAGTTCTCTCCCAGAGGCACAGCATCCCCTGGGGCACCCTAATCAAACCTGTAGAAAAAACTAAAGAGCACTGTATGATTGGGGAATCACTATGTGATCTGATACCTCATAATCTCATTGTGGAGAGAGAGATTTATTAATGAATGTGTGTTAGTCACACACTGAATTTTTTAGGCAATTAACCATGGGGGAAAAAAAGGAAATTAAAAGCAATTGCCTTATTTTTGTTTGAATGTGATTAACTGAAAAGATGATATAGTATACAGTATATTAACAAAAATATCCTATGAATATTTACCAGGCATACTTAATCAACTGAGAATACACAGCAGTCAATGAATCAGTCATTTTCCGAGACCTTAGGTACTCCTAGAATAATGTACTGAAGCAGACTGAACTATTGAAATGTTCTGTTAGGTCAATTATCAATTTATCATTAAATACTAGAGTCTTCATGTGCACAATAGACAGCAAACTTGAAACAAAATTTTACAGTCTATTGAGTATATAAAACAAATCTGGAAATGTTCTGAACATGATAGCTTTATAGACATGATGGACATTTAAGATTTCTTTACAACCTGGAATATAACACACACACACACACACATACATGCCCAGAATCATAGAATCACAGAGCATCCGGAGTTGCAAGGAACCCTCAGGATCATTGAGTCCAACTTCTGGCCCTACACAAGACCAACCCTAAAACCGAATCCTTTACTGATTCAGGCACTAGATCATCATGTTTTTTAAACAGTTTCCATGATCTCCTGGATTTTTACCACTACCCAATTACCTATCTGTGTCTAACATAGAAAATTTTGGTAGATGTTACATGATCTGCTAACTCTAAATCTTTCTACTAAGATAAAATCACAGTCCTCATCAAGTCACTTGAACTTAAGAGTGTAATAGTTGGTAGAAGCACAGTTCAACTAAGCAAGACTGGAGAACTTATCACTTTACAACAGGATGCTGTCTAAATATCTGAGGCCTTAAAGAAATTGGAGCAATCCTCAGGTGTTCAAATATGTTCTAGCTTTTAATAACAGTTATAGGTCATTATGTTGTGACAACATGATGAATCTTCATATTACATTTTGATTAATCTTTGACTTTGCATTTACCATCAGCTGGGTAAAGGTAAAGGTCCAGCACTGACAACTTTTGTTGAACTGTAGTTCTCCCATCTTAACAAACTTTTGACAGTTTACAGATCCCTTCTCATTGCTGTATCCTTTATTAACGTGAGAGAAGTTCTTGTCAGAGCTTTATCTTGCGTGCCTTGGTTTCCTCCCTTATACTGTCAGCAACACCTATATCTTTATAACACTGCTACATAATATGACCGATGGTTAGAGACTAAGTGTATTAAACTGAGAGATGAAAGAGTTGCGCCAGTGAGTACTTGCCTGGAGCAACAGTAAAAATTGATGCCTTTCAGTCATAATGTTGATACATACACATGCACACTTAAAGGTTTTCAGCATAAATACCCTTCAGTCCTGCTTTATGACAATGAATTTCAAAACTGTATCTGTTTTCCTCTAGAGCTAGCATTCTAAACCAGAGTTGAAGCAAAAAGCTGAGGAGGAGAGGGACAAAAAAAAGAATTACCTCTTTGGATGAATTAGCTAAGAAGCAAAGAGCTTCATGAATTATCAGATTGTATCATCACAGTTTCATAATAATTTCCATCGACTTCAGCTTCAAGAAGTGAGAAGGTACTCAGTTCATATATGAGCTCAAAAGTGTACTTTTTACAAGATTACAATAGTATTCTCCCATGCTGAGATACACAATGAAACATACAGTCATTCAAAAACCACACAGACACAAAAAAATTAAATAAGAGCCTACTTAGAAACACATTATCATTTACACCACCTGCAGTCAGGTGCACTTTTTACAATTACTACAGATAATGAAATCAGTACAGTATCAGCACCTGAATTCTGACTTCCAGAACGACCTTTCCTAATTCTCATTTGCCTCAGAATGTTTTGTTTCTACAACATTACCAGTTACAGATGTCTCATGAGAAAATTGGATGTATTGGTAGGAATCCTTTGATAAAAGGGTATTTGCAGAAAAAAAGATTAGGAGACAGTAAAATTCCCATGGGAACTTCAAAATTTGCTTTATGAATTCAAAAAGAGAATTAAATTTAATGAGACTTAGCTGCTGAAAAGCCAGGTAGCAATAAAATGCCATTATCTTTGTGAAAACTTTCTAAAGTCATAGAATCACTAAAAAATAGGGCTGAAAAGGAATTCAAGGTTCATCCAGGGAAGAGAGATTCAAGGCAAGAAAAATTATTGCTGTTTCTTTTTGATAAGTGCTTTTAAGCTTCCTATAAAAGACACCTAATGATGGAAGCAGCATAGATTCCCAAGACAATCAATATTAGAATTAAAATGGTTTTTATTGATGTCCAGTATAAATTTTTCTCAACACTCCTTGTCTTAACCTCCAAAGATTTTAAGTATAGGTTATTTCTTCCTTTATTTCAACATCTTGCTATCAATATATCACAGCTGAATTTTTTGTAGATTCAACAAAAATAGGGGGTTTTATCTGTTTTGTTGTCATGTATTTTCTAGACCTTTCTTTTGCTTTTCCCTTCAATTAGGTCAACTTGTTGAAGTGCAATGCTGATAACCAGCTAGTGCTCAGACTGGAGTGTTCTCATTTGTCCTCGATGGTCTCTAAGAGAGAGCAAGACCCTGGAATCTGGCCTGCTTGCTCAGGACTATGCTCCTGCTGGAGCTGACTTTACAAATTTCCTTCACAGCACGGCGATGTGGATGGATGCACTCACCAGCTGCTTTCATTTGTTGATCAAAGTTCTCCATTCTGTCACAGACCTCTCCTATTTAATCAAATCCGCATTCCCCGGGGGTAATGAACATGGAGTACATGCATCTTTTTAAAAAAATGGATAGATTATCATCACTTTTTTTCACATGGATGATTTTTCCACCAAGGTGCTGGATGGTCTGTGGAGAACCCAGATGCTTCCTTTGGACTGTTGGTTTTTTGGTTTTTTTTCTGAAGAAAGTAAACCGTTTTGGTATTTTTTCAGTAACTGCACATAATTTGTTTAAACAGAGGACACATTTGTCTTTCAAATTAATCCCCTCAACAGCAGAGCTTTTTAAAAAAAAAAAATTAATATCTGCCTAGTCTTTACCCCTGAGCACTGTCTTATACCTCTAGTCACCATTTCCATCATGGTTTGGTTAAAGGAAATTAGTTATTACCTTCATCATTGTAAAATGTACATATAAGGTGACAGGAAAAAAAAAGGATGCTAGATTTAATTCTGGTGTAAATGTTTATTTTCAGGAGATGAAGATGTTCTTTGGACTGATTTTTTTTTTCCCTCTACATTCAAGGAGGTGGTAGCTATTTTAAAGATATTTTTTCTTTGGCAAAGATAGCGGAAGTTATGTCTGGCCAAAAGTGGTCATAAATTTTAGTTTTGATGTGTTTTATTTGGTTATGACATAAGACTGTTTTCATTAATTATGTAAGTCTCCAGTAGCTGAGGAGATAAGGTTCAATATCATGCTGTGCTCTGAATGTTCAAGAAGTCACTAGTGAACAATACGTTCTTTTCAGAAACTTGAAAAATGCTTTTTGAGGGTTTTGCAAGACTTCAGCATCTTGAAGACAGGCATGACAATTTGGCAGGTTCTAAGCACTTTGAGCACCATTATATATATTTCCTTGGAGTCAACATTTTTTAGCCAGGAAACTGAGGAAAAGTGCAGAGTAAATGTAAGGTGATACGTCCTTTTTGGGTATTTTAGTGGAAGATACCTGCTTTTACTCTTTTTAATCGTAAAAAGGAAAAGTGAGGAGAATAAGCTAAAACTCACAGCTTAAGAAGAATTTCAAGGACTGAGACAAGACAGTATTATAAAACTTATCCACTATACCAAGACCAGCAACTCCTTTGGAAGCCTATTGTTGAATTAATTTTCCCCTCTGTTACTATTAGTGGTACAGTGGATCTTTGTCTCGTTCCACTGACTGTATCAAGTATACTGCTACTTCATGTACCCAACTTCTTAACACCCTATTTCAAAGCCAGAGGCACTAGGTTTGGTCACTGCAGATGGACTGTGATCATAGAATCATACAATCACAAAATAATTTGGGTTGGAAGGGACCTCAAAGATCATCTAGTTCTAATCTCCCTGCATTGGGGAAGAAATCTTTGTAATGTTGTCTTCTATGACAATATTGAGTTTTATATCCCAAACTTTGCAATTTTGGAACAGTGATACCTGCTAGTAGCAGTGTTCAACCCCTCTAAAAATATGTGGGGCTTTTTTCCTTTTATATGAATATGATCTTTTGCTAGAAAAGGAATGAAGAATGACACTGTCCTGTTACACCACTTTGGGTATTTATTAAATTGTGATCTTTATTAAGCTTTTAAAATTATTATTTTGTGGAAAAGAAAACAGAACCAAAACAACAACAACAACAACAACAAAAGCACAGGAAAATAGCCCCCAAACCATTAGAATAATCAAAATGTTCTTACAGTTTCAAGAGGTAAGGTGATATGTCTTATTTTGAGTGACTGATAAAGACAAAGTTCTAGTTTAATTTTGTCGGGTCAAGGGCTCTGAGGAAATATTAGTAAGAAAGCTGGTTTAACTTCATTTTTTTACCACAGTTCCAGTTCCTTACATTCACCCAAACAAAAATAATCTCGGAAAGTACATTTTTGAGTGACATGGTCATGTATATGTATATTAAAAGACTGTTCATGGAACACCATTTGCTTCAGGTTGATAGATGAAAGGGCAAATATACAGTTCTTATTGCTGTGCAGCTAATGGCATCATTTCAAGAAGGATTTCTTTTAGAGTTGGTAATGAAAGTAAACTACCTCAAATACTGAAGGTGATTCTCATGTCTTTCAAGGGAAGTCATTAGCAAGTCAACAGAATAAGGTATTTTGTAGAAAAATGTTTCCCTGAAGATAGAGATTGATTTTTTACTCAAAAATAACCCACCAAATAGCATAAAATGTGATGTTTACAAGAAAAGAGGGTAAGGTCTCCCTGCCTTTTTTAATACATGATGACCACTTGGGGGGGGGCTTGTTGTTATGATTTACATGTTTGTTGTTCATTTGTTTGAATAAGAGCTGCAGCCTTTACTGTAAAAAAAAAATAATTCTATCCTTCATTAAAGTGTCATCATTTTTTCTTTCCTTTAGAGACATATTGTTAATTGATTCAACTGCCTCTACCACCAATTAAGAGTGGTGATCCACATGGCAACTTCATATTAAACAATTCACAACTTCAGACCAGATAACCACTGAAAATTAATCATCCACAGAGTGGATGAAAAAACTTTTTATTTTCTTTAAATTAAAATCCAACTTTCTGATTTATTTTAGCTTTACCTTTTGAAACACAAAGTTGAGATACCAAAAGCTCAAGTAAAAAAGTGAATCTAAAGATGAGCACAAAGCAGGAACTATCCCTCTCAGACAATGACTGAAAAATTTGATTAATGTATTCTGGATAATTTTATTTCTATTTTTCTGTAGCTATTATTTAAAGATCATGTTGTGGCCAGGTACTTGCTATTTTTAAGTAAGTTGCTGTGTTTTTTTCTGGATTTGTGGAATTGCCACTAGCTATTGGAATGGGGAATTTTTTGCACAAAGACAACACAACTGAACTCTGTTTTCTCATGACTGTGTCTTATGCTAATTCTTCTCCATGAGAAGAGCTTCTTTTTAAACCTCTATCCTAAAAAATGCAAAGAACAGGAGAAACTGAAACTCTCTGAATACAATATCTATGAGAGAGACAATAAACCCGTTGTTGGCCTCAGCCTATGACACTGCACCTGAGAAAGGGCATTCTCCAGTGTTCTGGTCAGTCGTGAGGAGGGTACAACAATGCTGACATCAGCAAATACTCCATGAGCATTAAACATCTAATATTTGACAGATGTACAGAACTAAAACTCCCTGTCCCAGGGAATCCATCCCTTGTACATAAAAGTCAGTGAAACCAGAGTGTAATCTTATTAATAGCTCCTTGTCATAACAACCATACTGGCAAATACTGTTTCTGGCTTGTTTCCCCTCTTAACTTATCAGGGTAAGAACTCAAGCAGCATTCTTGCCTTAATTCACAAGTATACACAAGTGACTGGTGGTAGGTGTATGCATGGGAATGTTTATTTCTTACAGAATTTGTCTGAAAACAGTACTGACAGGATAGTTCCTCATATACTTAAAACAGCCCCTGGGTAAACAACTTTGCTGTCTAAAAGATCACACATGCATATATTTCATGAGTTAGAAGTTGTACGCTTAATCTTGAGAGCTCATGTAGTTTTCACCTAAATTTGTCATATGAATTTGAAAAGTAGCAATCTGTGTCACCTTGGGATGTTTGTATTGGGATGTTTTATTGAAACTCTACTCTGACAGGGAAGAGATGAAGTATTATCTTAGACTCATAGATTTTGAAGTCAGGCAGAATTCTACAATCAGATAGTGTATCTTCCTGTGTATAACACAGGACCTGCATAGCATGAGGAGCTATAATCTGGGCAGGATGTCTAATCTGGCATTGGTTTAAACTTGGCAGTGTTATGACCCTCATGCAATCAGACATTTTGCTGGAAATGCTATAAATATATATTGTTGAGAATTGAGACTGACAACATTCAATCACTTTTATAGCTGATAGTGAAATATGGTTGCTGTCTGCTCAATGAGAGTGTAGCACTTGAACGACCTAATAATTTAAATATATTGGACTTGATCTAGAATGTAGGTTACTTTGAGAATTTGATATTAACTATTATTATTTTGAATTTTTTATACATCCTTTATTATTTTTCTAGTAATATAGATTGATTAAAATATGCTGTGGTGATGCATCCCCACCCCCCACCACCATTCCCCCCATCACCTCCCACTCACCCCACCACAGGCTACACTGTGATCTGAGAAATGCTCTCTAGGCCTTGGCCTTGACAACATCTGGGCTGGAGGCGTTCAGTCTGGAGGAAAGGAGAGTCAGGGGAGATCTTATCACTCTACAGCTATCTGAAAGAAGGTTGTAGCAAGATGGGTGTTTGTCTCTTCTCCCAGGTAGCCAGTGATACGACGAGAAGAATGGTCTCAAATTGGAACAGCGGAGGTTTAGACTAGGTATTATGAAAAATTTCTTCACCAAAAGGGTTATCAAGCATTTGAATGGGCTGACCAGGGAAGTTGTGTAATAATCCTGTGAGGTATTTAACAGATGTGTAGATGCAGCACTTAAGGATGTGGTTTAAGTATGTGTCTCAGTTTAATGAGATTGAAGTGTTTTGCTAAGGAGGATGAGTTATGAGGAAGACCAAACTCCTCCCTCCAAGCAATTATAAATCCAAAATCAAGAGGCTCTAATTGAGGAAGTATGGAGAAAGAAAAAATAACAGCCCTTTATTAAAGAATATATGTGTATTGGCAGAACAACAAAGAACACAAAACCAACTAAACAATAATCCTGTACCCAAAAGTCCCCTTCAAAAAGGAAACAGTTCATTACTTTCTGCCTTTATGTGCAATTTTAACCACGATCAGGAGAGGACGCTGTTGGATCTCTGGAGAAGCAGAGCCTGCAGTTGGTCTGCAGTGGTCAGCAGGGCTCTGCTGTGCTCTGGCAGTTGCTGCGTGGGACCCTGGTTCACAGGAGGAGCTGAAAATGGAGATATTCTCTACCCCACCGAGAAGGAGAAAAGGGGAAAAAGGGTGTTCTTCCCATGACACTCACGCTGTCTGTGGCTGGCTGTGACCGGGATTTCCCCCCCCAGTCAATGGGCACAAGCCACTGCCAACATGGGAGTGGAGGAGGGAAAAGGGAGACCTCCTCCCCTAAAGGTTCCTCTGCAGATGGGTCAACCCTCTCCGATGAAATCCGAGCAGATCTGGACTGGGGGCAGAACAGGGTGCAGGAGAAACAGAGGCAAACTGGGGCCAGAACACAGCCAGATGACCAGGCCGAAAAGAAAGTGAACCTCAGATCACTCCAACATACACTGTCCTTACAGTCAGGGCAAAAGTGAAGCGCCTCCCGTTTCCGAGGAGAGAAAAAAAAACCTCATCACCCCTCTCAACAGTCTTCGTAGGATCATAAGCTTGGAATGTAGATCTGTTGGTTAGTTCTTTTGTGTGGGTCAATAACGCAAGGCAAACCACCCTCCCCCACTCAACATCTTTCTTTTACAAGGATGTAGAGGAAAGAAAAAAAAAAGTATTCCCCCTTGGGTTTTTTAGAACAAGTAAACCTACGACAGCGTGGATTTGGTAGTGTTAGGTTGGACTCAATGGTCTTAATAATCTTTTCTAACTTAAATGATTATATTATATAATATTATATATTTCAAATAAGTAACTAATATTTGTACTGTGCAGTGTAGTAAATTATTTTCTAGATTATGTTAAACATTCAAACCTGTTTCCTTTTTGTTGCTTGTCTCTTTGTTTTTTTCCCCTATTTTTGCTTTTATGTTTCTTTTACCTTATACCAATTGCGAATGAGCTGTGGTTTATTACTCTGCTTTTTCAAGCCTGCTATGTTTTCTTGGTGATTCTATGTTATATATTATGATGGGATTATTATGATAATGTTATGGTACTTACACTTTATCTTTGTCCTTCTATTTGTTCCCTTTTTGCACATATTTTGCCTTTCTGTGTAACTTCTCTGTATGGTCTTCAAATATTATTACAGTCTGATTTTTTGGCATTATTAAAGATGAATTTTTAAAGTAATAGACTCTTTATATTATGACCATATATCAAATATCCCAAGACAATATAATATTGTAATTATTAGATTTGTGTATGTTTAAACGTTGTTAGAACTAGCACCTTAGTGAATTCAGATTTCCTTTTAGAGTTTTCATGATACTCTTTTGTCTTTTAATCTTCTGTTCTAACTCATCTTCCTGTTTTATTTTGCTTTTCATAGGTCAATCCACACAGACCAAAAATACTCATTAACATACTTTATAGCTTTCCCACATAGTTTGAACCTTACTCTTTTATGTCTGTTAGCAAGATTTTGGTAGTTTGCATATTATTTGCAGATTCTGATACCACTTGCAATATACTTTCTGTTCACTTCACTGCTCATAATTCCAATAGGTCTATAAAGATAACAATAGCAAATGTGGCAAGAAAAATAAAAGCTCGTTATCTTCACAGATTGCTAATATTCAGAAAACTGTAGTAAAGCTTTGTCAGATCTGGCAAATCTTTTCACTTTCTTCTTCCCTTAACAAGTCATCGAAGAAAACTCCCTTCAGTCTTTGAAGAGGACATTGATGACTGCAGTGCAGACATCTATGTTTGAACCAAACAGGTCAGACTAATTTTAAAATAAACAGAGAGAAATAGATATTTCAAGGTATTAATTTGTCTTGACCTAGCTTAGGTGTATGAAGGAAGAGGATGCAAATTACAATCTAGCAGTGCCCATTTCTCTCCCCAGAGTACAGGTATGCTCTGAAAACCAGTTGAGTGTACAGAGGTCTGCACTAGACAACTAACATTAGGTAAGGTGAATCCCACTTCCAGTAGTAAAGGGCAAAAACCCAACACAGAAACATATGCATATGCAAGACATTTGAGAAAAATGTCTTGGATATGCAGAACTTCATACTTTGACAAAATATATTTTTCAAGAATAAAGGAGTGTTTCTTCTGCTTCTTGTAAACTTCCTGAGCTTTTGTTCTAGTTAGACATGTGCATGCTATTATCTCACAAGTTTTACAGGTAAAGTGTAGTACTCTAGAAGAGAATGGACTCTTGGATGTTTCCTTGTTATATGAATTCAAGATGACTCTGGGATGGTATCATCTAGCAATAATATGAGCTATCTACAAAATGCTACTCCCCTTCTCATAAGCAAAGGTGAAGCAGGAAGGAGATTTTCATACACAGGGTGGTGTCTTTAAAGGGATGTTCCTAGGACACTGCATTTTGTTCATCACTCTTTGCTGTGGTCAGTGCTTAAAAATGTAATTTATACTCTTGTATCTTCTGAGCCATGGGAGAACTCTCAAAACTGCATAATTGTTTTAGCTCGTACTAGCAGTAAGTAATGTCTGGGGAGGCTTTGTTATTTGGTCTCACTAATAATCAGAGATATATACAAATAAAACCTTGAAACTTAGAGAACATATGTAGGTACATTAACATTCTTCTTTATGTGTATTGTACCGGTGTATATGATATACATTTATATCTCAAAATGTGAGAATTAAGCCCTATGCATCACATATTCGCATTTGCCTGTTGTAAACTAGAGTATGGGGCTCATTTTGTAAATAGAATATATACTCATATGCTTCAGGATTTAATAATTTTAATACCAGGAGGGATAATTCTGATCATTTAGTCTGACCTACTGCCTCATTCATGCAGAGAATTTTGCTGAGTTTCAATATTTTCTGAAATAAACAATACAAATGAGGATACCCAGAAATAAATTCGACGAGGAGCTGACTAGTAGATACATCATTTTGTAGATCTTTATGCTAATGCAGATATCCCAAAACAAAACATAACAACCACATACAGTCGCATAATTTTTTCATGTAACCTCCTTGAACAGCCTTTCCCTCACCCTAGGGAGTAAAATCTCATGCTACTTACAGATTGCTCTGCTACAAAAGCATTTTCCTATCATATGGGTGAGCTCATGCTGCAGCTTTCCCCCTAAATCGTCACTAATTGCCCATTCTCAGATACATTAGAAACAAGCCAGTGGTGTTTGCTTCCAAGAGTCTTGTATTTTCAGTCCATCTATAATTTCTGTCAAACAATCCCCAGACCTCAAGTCCTTAGATTGGGTCTAGCCTGCTTAAAAGACCTCCAGAGTGCAAGCACTAGAACCTGCCCAGAAAATTGTCTTCATCCTTTAATATCTTCATATCAGGAAACTGATATTTATTTGCTTTATTTTAAGTCATATGTTCATCTTTTCTGCCATGGTTATGGGGTGGGAAGGAAAGATTGCTCTAGATCTCTGGATATTTGTGGACTATTACTGCATACAGGGTATGCAGTATGCATACAGGGTACGCAGTAATAACCCTTCTTTAGAGACAATATCTGAGCCATGTATTGTAGATCAAACTCCAGATTTACTTTGAACATTTAAATGATTTCCTTCTTATTGCCTCTTAAAGTTGGAAGAACTCCACAAACAACTTGTTTCATTAAGACCTTTTAACAAAGTTAAGAAAATACATCTTGCTGTTAACGATCCTTTCAGCTGCTGTACATCACAGTAAACAACCTTTCTTTCAACTCACCTTGCTATCTACAAATATGTTTAACTGTCCTTGTTTTACATGCAGATCATGACTTCTCTGTGCAAAGAACCATCTTTTCTGTTTGGGTTTCCCAAGCTTTATAAAGGAGGTACTTTTTTCCGACTGTAGACCTGAAACAGGATCATAGTGCAATTCTTATAATTTTTATACATTGTTCTTCCTTATGACTGGTGTTTCTATATGAACAAATAATCCAAAATATGATTAGTAATATCTATATCTATGAGGAAGTTTGAAGAAGCTATTAAGATATTCCTAGTGAAATGGCATTAATACCACACAGCGAATTCACTGATAGATTTATAAATGTGCATATATATATATATATATGTATATATATACACATATGCATATACATACATACATGCATAAATTATATGTATAAAGTCTACATATTTTTGAACAGGAGTCTAAATTTGTTCAGTGTGTGTTATGGCTAAGTTTTGGTCCATTAGCAGCTCTGCTAGTATAAATAAATTATAATGATAATCCATTACATTTTGCTATCTGTCTTGAACTGTTGCACAGCAATAAAAATAAGAAAAAATAGGTTGCTATGAATTTGGACTTTTGTTTTAAGTATCGATATATGTATTAAAAAAGAGGGGGGTTGATATTCTTAAAGATTTAATGAGGATTATACCTGTCATCTGAAAGCTATTTAAAATATATCCTGACTCATTTAGTTCTACAAGTAGGAAAATATTCCTGACTACTAGTTTGTCATGCAAAACTAATTGAATTAAGCTGTTTCTAAAAAAAAAACAGTGTGAGAGGGAGGTGTCAGCATTTTGTGAAATGTGAATACTTCCTTGAAATAATAGATATGTCAAACTGCTGTTTCCAGTAAGACAAGTTATAGATAAAAAGCCATCCTGTAATATGTCACTAATAGTCATGGCAGATTGTGCTGGAATCCTGATTCATTTAGGTATATGTATATGTATATGTATATGTATATGTATATGTATATGTATATGTATATGTATATGTATATACGTGTATGTTAAAAATCGAGGGCTTGATTCCAGCTGTAATTATCCATCTTTTATGATATTACCTTGAATTTTCACTGCCTTAAAGGAGAACTGATTGGCCTTCATGGTATTGCTAACAACGTTTGGAGTAGTTTCATGTATGAATCATGTGATGTGAAGATTTTGCCACATCTTTGGTCTACACAAATTATTAAGTTTTGTTCCCCACATTTTGGCACTACCAGGGAGTCTATACAGATTATGATTTTCTCAACTATTCTAATACTTAAAACTATTTGACAAATACTTCTGCAAAACATATTTATCTAAAAAAATTGCTACAGAAACACCCTGTCTATGAGGTATGGTTGTAATTACATTGGTTTTGATTTTTTTGACAAATCGTGTGATTTTTATTTTATTTTCTGATGTCTTACTGTATGACACATAATGTGGTTTCTGATTAGAAACCCTCATATGCCAGAAAATAAGTTTAACTTAATATTCTTCTTTGCTATCTCTCCATCAGCATGATTTCTGGTAGCACATTTACTAGATTCTTCTATCTTTATCAACTTTGAATAGCCCTTTATGCCATGCCAGCCTTACTTGCCTCTGTGAGAAGGCACATGGAATGAGAAGTTAGTCAGAACATGTGAGTGCATTCCAGCTCTTAACAACTGAAACCTGTAATCATGGCATTTTCTGGTCTGAATAGAAACTCTGGGAGCTCAGAGCTCTGAGGTCATACAATAAGAGAGCTGGAAAGAGGGGATTTGTGTGATGACGTGGTCAGTATTCAAGTGATGCTGATGCTGACTGTGGATTCTGTGGTAGGATGCTGAAGACACAACCCATGAAAAATCTGCTGTTTCAAAATAAGAAAGGTGTAAACTCCCTAAGCATTTAAAAAATACTTGTCTGGTGGATGCATAGTTTCATATACACTTGCATTATCACACCCATATGTGAACTTGGAAGAATTGTTGTACTAATGAATTTTTGTCCTACTCGCTCTGCTTATTAAGAGTCTTTAGGTATTGAAATGAGATTTAGAGTTCAAATCAGATTCACAATAGTTTTATTTTATCTTTACTGACCTACAATTGAAAGGCAGAAGGGACAAATATCATAACATGTAAAAATGTTTCTGGATTCAGTAGTAATCCCATTGATTTAATTCATCTCACTGAGGTACTACTATAACAGCACAGAAAGTGGTGGAAAGTTCAGAGACATTAATTTTCTTATCTGTGCACTGAAACTCACTCTGAAAAGATAGATGAAGGAGGACTGATGAATGCTGCTTCATTAGGAGAATTTTAAAACGCAATTTGTCTTCATGAAAACGAGGGATTGTGCATTTCCAGCTTTCTCCTGAGCCTGTTAGAAATATTTTTAAGTAATAACCTTTGATGCAGAATAGTCTTTATGGTAGGACAGTAATTATTATAGAAGAGAGGTACATCCTGGTCAATCTGTTTGTGAATCACAGTAGTGGAAAATCTTAGAACTGCAGATTCAGATTTCCTAAATATGATTATGTGATATCAGAAATTAAAATTTCTTTTAACTAACTGGGGTCTATGTTCAGTAGATTACACAGAAGATTTTCATAGTGCTTAAGGCTAATGGTGCAGGTGATGAGCTAAAACTTGATTAATCCTTGAAATTTGCAGGAATCAAAAAGCTTTTTCCTAATGGAATATTGGATGTTAGAATTACTTTCTAATAGAATAATGGATACTCTTGCTGTTACTCCGTAATTCTGGGTTTCCTAAGAGCTTTATAACAGGACTGTGCAAAATGTGAAAGAGAAAAAGAATTGTAAAGGTGTAGGTGTGACATCTGGAAACAGAGACCAAAACCTATCTGGGCAAACACATCTTGCTGAGATAATGAGGTTTCAAAAAACTGCATTGCCTGATTGCTCATTTCCTGCTTTATCATGTATAACCCTTAGCCATACAGGAATCTGAAACCACAGTCAGTGAAGCCAATGGACAGACTCTTGTTAATGCAAATATGTAATAGACTAGAACTTATAGCACAAAGTTTAAGAGGAGTGGTGGACTTGGCAATACTGGGTTAGTAGTTGGACTCAATGATCTTAGAGGTCTTTTCTAACCTAAGTGATTTTACGAGTTTAAAAGTATGCCCTTGTCTGGCATGATAAAAGCTCCCTGTTTTCCCCCTTTCCTAGATTTGATTTTCAGTCTTCTGCTCAGAGGCACCCTTTCCACATTACTCTGCCTGATCCCACTTACAATGCTCTCTAATACAGTTGTAGTGGACGAAAAGGCTGAGAGGGCACTAATCTAACTCCTCTATGGGACTGGGCCTTTATGTCCCTTTTCTGCTGCTTATTCTCTTTTTTTTTCATATTTTTTATGATCCTTTTTTGTGTATCAGTTCACACAAAAAAAATTATTTCAGTCTTCTACTAAATTTCTCAGTCCTTCTGCATAACAGAACAACTTATTCCTAAATAACCACATCAGGTCTGTTTGGTATTTTCCTTACTTGTGGTGCTTTTCCAGGGCATTCTGCATAGCAATTCCCTACACAAATGGAAGTCTCTTCTTCTAATGGCCAAAGTCCTAGTGCCGCTTTCCAGCCTCACACCTTTGTCTTGTTTTCAACTCAGTTTGAAGCTGTCTGTGACCGCTGTCACCTCAGTTGTACCCATTTGTGAGCAGTGGGTCAAGTTCAGAATTATGCCTGATTGGCCCTTCAAGCATTCACACAAGGAAACTATCACTAGTGTGATCTAAGAGCCTCCTGAACCATCTAACCAGCTCTGTGTTGTCTCCTCACAGATTCTCTTGTAATAGGAGGCCTGAGAGTGAGAGACTGCTGTTAATTGTTAGGGAAAGTCTCCTACATTCTCATTGTGAGGCCACCTGCACTACATCCCCATCTCAATATTATCTGCATGACACTTAATTATTCTTAGTTCTGGAAATCTGATCTCAAAAGGTCCAACATTTTAAAAAGTAACTGCATTTTGTAGATTATTTCAGTGGGCTTTGCACTGGGCTGCTCCAGACATCACTAACTATACTGGAGAAATGAACCTGCCACACACTGTGTATGTTTAACATGATTGTGTCACTTACCTTCACTAAATTCTTCATCTCCACCTCCACTCCTAGTACTGTTCTCCCAATGTTTAAGCCTAGGCAGTGTTGTAAAGTGGGTGGGAAGATACTGTAAAAATGAATTTAAACTTTTAGATATGGGAAATGGAGTGTATTACTGAATAGACAAAAATTATTCCAGGCCTAGGCAGAAAGAATTTGAAAACAGGACATAAGCAACCATGCATAAAATGTCTGAAACCACAGAGGAAATAGCAGACAAGATGAGTGGTAACAAGGTAAGCAACATATCAAAGTGAAAAAAATTCCCTCTAGAGAAGACAAGATGGATGAAGAAAGCAAGTTACTGTGTGTATGAGAGTGTGTTTAATATACTCAGCTGTGTAAGACCTTCAGGGAAAAGATCACCGAAGCTATCAGAAAGTTCACTGTTATTATGGACTAATGCCTCTATCAGATAAAGAACACTGTGAAATTACAGGTATATTTTCTCCCTTTCCACACAGTCCATAAAGTCTCCCCAGGATGTAGATTAGTTAAATCCCTCATGTCTGGAATAATTCAGGGAGTTCAAGAAAATGCAGCGCATACACGATCTGTTGATCCACCTATGGAAGCGCTATAAATGCGTGTGGGAGATGGTGGAGACCACCTGTGTGTGCCTTTGCAAAGAGAAAGGCAGGAAGCAGATCAGGGTACTAAGACTTGCACAGCAAAAGCAGGAAGCCAGGTGAAGGACATATCTCTTTTCTTCTTTGCCTTGTATCCTGCATTTTTATCTAAAACCCTCTTCTGTGGACTGTCTAACGCTTAAGATTTTTTTGGACAGGTATACTCAACATACAGTGCATACTGCATTCCACTAGTGTAATCGTCTTGCTGTCTGGATTTCAGCTTCAAAAACTATGAAGTCAGTGTGAGCACTATGATGTTTACATCACATCATATGTCATTTCCTTTGATTAGGAGCTCTTTCAAAGCTCCCAAAGTTTGAATGTTTGTAACACCACATGTCTGAAATGAGGTGTCAATTGTAACAATTGTGACTCCTTACAAATTAAAAAAATGAAATTTGGAACAATATTCATTGCAGACTTCTCTTTTTTTTCTTGTAATTTAAAAGGGGTGATTTACAAGTAAGGCAGGGAAGGAAACAGCTCACCTTAATCTTAGCTCCTTTGAAGACTTGTTCCTAAGCTGGTCAGTAAATACTCAGTGAGGATATTCCACTCTAAAAATAGGCTGTTATATGTATGATGTCTTGCTACAATGGACTTAATTTTCCCCACAGCAGCCCTCTTAGTGCTGTGCTTTGCAGTGGTAGCTAGAAAGGTATTGACCACACACTAGTGTTTTGGCTACCGAGGAGCAGTGCTGGTACAGCATCAAGGCACACCATCAAGGCTGTTCCTCCTCACTGGTAGCCTGGGAGTGGGCAAGTTCTTGGAAGGAGACACAGCCAGGACAGCTGACCCAAATCAAACAGAGTAATGTTCCATACTATGTGATGTCTGCTCAGCAATGGAAAGAGGAGGAAGGACTTTGGAGAAATGGTTACATGTACTGAAGCCAAATTTCCCAGGAAGTGGTTGGATATCACCTGTTCATGGGAAATAGAGAACAAATCTTTTGTTTTCTTTTGCTTCCTTTGTTTATGCTTTAATAAGATGACTTTATCTTGACCCACAAGTTTGTTTTTTTTTTCCATCTTATTTTCTCCCCCACGCTTATCCTGCTGAGGAGTGATAGAACAGCTTGGTGGGCACCTGGCATCCAGCCGAGGCCAACCCTCCACACTAAGTCAATGAATTACCCTATAGAAATGATGATTCCCCTCTGCTTTAAAAGTGGTTCTACATATTTGGTCCCAATACAAGGATGTTATGTTAAAACAACATTGAATCCTTAGAGTGGGGTTTCGTTTGAGAGTGTCCACCACAATCAAGCATCAACTAGTACTACAAGTTTGAACTCTGGTAAATCATAGAATTATAGAGTATCTTGAGTTTGGAGGGGACCTATGAGGACCATTGAGTCCAGCTCCTGACCCCGCACAAGTGAACTTCAAGAATCTCACCATATGTTCACGTGTGACTTCATGCCATGAAATCAGTAAAGTCTGGAGAGTGATTTGTCTTAGATCAAGGAGATAAGTAGGAGGCTATTTATTTGTTGAGATGCCCTGAGGTGACTGAGCACCAAGTGGGCCTGGCAGCTTTGACACGCGATTTATAGAACTCCCCCAACATTCTGGTTTGAGGCCATGTAATAAGTCCCATGGTGATGCAAAAAAATGGACACATGTTCAGGAAGCTGAATCCTGCTCCTACTTTTCCCCTAGAAATCTATATACAGACATTTTAAAATAAGCATTATAATATCTGAGTAAATCCTCCCTCCCTTAAATTAAGGAGATAAATCTTGCATTAAACCACCAAAATTAACTTCAAGAACACAACCTTGATTTTAAGCTCTGGCATATATTTTGCTTACATTGCAGCATATTCCTTATAACTTTAGCTTAGGGTATAAATTGAAAGCCAAAATAACACCTATATACTTCAAATTAAATTATATGTAAATCAGATAGCTAAATATAAACGGATGATCTCAAAAAACTTCTTAAACTCCTTAGACTCCTGAAATCTAAGCCCACATTCACTCTCAAAATATACTGCTAATGACCATTATGTTCTGAGACAGAACTGTCCTGATATCACAAGACCAAGGAGCAGAACAAGGTTCATTCAAAATTAAAATGGCAGTGGTGGGCTCCCAATCTTCAGTGTGGCAACCTACCTCTACAAAGCACATTGTAGTCAGAACACTCTCTTAAGAAAACATTGCCAGAAGGACAATGAACAAGCTGGAAATCCATCTGCCTAAAAGTGTTTTTAGAATTTGTCAATGGGTTTTTCTTACTCTGCTTTAGATTGGCTGCAGGCACTCCATGATCTACATATTGCTTACCTTCTGCCCATATGTCTGTCCTGTGGATAGGCTGAAGATTGACTGTAGAGAACTTTTCTAAACAGTTCTGCTGGCATGTTTGTTAGTGCAGCAATGAGGCTCTGCTGGATGTGTGCCCTGGTGCTCTGGAAACACCCTGAGGCTTTCTTCAGGTTTGCTGCAGGCTTGCTCCATGGAGACATGAATCCACTCATGAAAGGTAGCCCCCAGGATATTGATAAGTAGCAGCACAGACAAATTGACTGTCTACTGTCATTTAGGATGCCCTAAAGATCCCAGGCATCTACACAAGTCTGGAACATCCGATAGTACAAGATTGTATAGTTCTCGACCAACATCTGGAGAACAACTGGAAAACTTCATCACACTTGAGTAAGAACATTAGATACCTCTGTTCAGGCAACTATATCTCAAGTGACCACAGTTCTCAGAAGAGGCGGTGTGTATCAAATTAACACGTTTATTTGTAGTCGTTATGGCGAGATGTCACCAACATCCTGTAGCACAAATTCTCTGTCTCTCTTGCCTCATACTTAAAAAGGGGGATCTTAATTTATTTGCTGCCATCACCCCTGAGAGAAAAAAGCAACTAAGTTTTTTGGGGAGAGAGTGATAAAATAAAACAGAAACTTTAAAGCTTATGTCACGACTAGCCTTAAATATGCTATAAAACTCCTACACTTGGGTACTTATAAGGCAAAACGAGAAATGTGGGCAGATCCCAGTATATTTGAAAGGTGTAGATATAACTACAATTTAATATAGAAAATACATGAACATTGGAATAATTTAATTGAAAAGTAATGTAGCTATCATAAACTAAGAAATAGCACAGCTGGAGGATTTTAAAAGTGATTTGGAAGCAAAATCCTCTCATTGAATTAGAGAATAAAAATTCAGTTAGGGACCTTGTAGAATAGCAAAGCTGGTAGAGCTTCTATAGCTAAGGTCCTGTCAGCATTTCTATTACAAACCAGTACTTTCTGGGGATTATACTTCATCCAGAAGAGTTTGATGTGGAATGAACTTGGGATAAAGTGTCTCAGCCTTTGAGTAATATAATGGTAACTCTATTATAATAAAAATCTGTATTCACTTCATACCAGTTGAGTCTACTGCATTGATATCTTACACATTTTGATTTAAAGATACCTGAGCTAATGCTGACCTAAGGAAATATGCCCACATAACACAGTTTAGGTAAAGCTTTTCAAGACAAAAATTGGGGTGATGTTATGCACAAGTTATTCAGCCAAAATTCTCATCCTTGTTGATATTCTCAGGTGAGTTTGTTTTTTTAACAATTCCATTCTGCTCAACTTGCTCCTAACTCTTCCCTGCAGCTTGTCTCTGTTGTTCCCGTTTGTGATTAGATAAGTGGGGAGAAAAAAAGAAAGTTAACAGGTAAACAGTTAAAGGTTAATAGTCAAAAAGCAAGTCCTGTTCTGTTCCAGATTTGATTTGGGCATTACAATGGAAAATTTAACACAAAACAACAAGAACAGTGGATAATTCCAATTCCATATTTACGTTATTTAGTGTTAGAAGGAATTAAGAAATTTAAAAAGTAATATGTTATTTTCTTTCAAATTATGAAATCGTAGAATCATAGAATGGTTTAAGCTGGAAGGGGACCTTGAAGCTCATCTAGTTCTGATCCCTCTGCCATGGGCAGGACCACCTTCAACTAGACTGGGTTGCCCCATCCAGCCTGGCCTTGAACACCTCCAAGGATGGGGCATCCACAACTTTCCTGGGCACCCTGTTCCAGTGCTCACAGTAAAGAATTTTTTCCTAGTGTTTAATCTAAACCCACCCTCTTTCAATTTGAACCCATTTTGTTGCCATCAATTTTATGGTGCAAACTAATTGTCAATGGTTCATCATTACATATGATCAAGTAAATAGCTTGGTTGGCTTGGGAGCAAGCTTCCAGATTCCCTGGCTTTGGGACAGCTCTGTCATGGAGCTTCAACACTGGGTAGTCAGGGTTACAGAAATCATTATTAATTACAAGATTATACAATGCTTTTAAGTCTTTGTCTCAAAAAATAGAGATAGAATATGGGAACAGAAGGGGAGTCTATTCTCTAGCTAAAGGTTGTAAGAGTTTAAGGTCTGTTCTCTCACTTCTTTCGTGATCCCTTTGTATTATAAAGGTTGCAACTCTAAAATTTTAAAAGCTATTTAGAAATCTACTGAGGATGAAAGATTAAAGGAGGACAAGGTGGATGGACTAAAAAGATTAGAAAGACTGAAATGGTGCAAGCAAAAAATTTCTACTAATGAGGAAAGTAGATTCATGGAAAGATGAAGGTGATAACTTCATACATTTCCCTTTGGGGAACAAAGTAGTTTTCTGCAGATGCATGACACAATGATCAGAGAGGAAAAAGTTTATTTTCTTTTAGTTTTTCTTACTTGCATGTTACAGACTAACTCAGAATTAAACTGCTTTAACTATGAATTCAGTTTATTTACTGGGGACGGAATACCAAATCTGACCTTATGGTAACTCATTCATTCTCTTTTGCTTTGTCCACATGAGTTTTTCATATCTTTTCTTTTCCAGGTATCTTCACCTCTTGAGCATACATGAAATATTGCTGGCTAATTGTTACCAGTTTTCCCAGGTAGAAAAAGAACAGTCAATCAAGGTTGTCAGAATTGTTACAGCAAACAATATTTAAAAATAATAAACATAGCTCAACTTCAGACAAAATATCCAAGACCTATAATTTTCTGAAGACCTTTCTGAGGTTGACAAAATAACAATAATCTAGACTATGAAGTAGTCTCATCTCTGACCTTAATTCTTATCAGCCTAACATCTCTGAATCCCAACACTTACATCATCCATAACTAATATTATCAAGTCCTTCATTTGTTAAAGGTATCTATAAATGTACAGTCTTCCCTGGGAATAAATGTACATTTTTTGCTAGATTGATAGAGCAGCACTGCAAGTAAGGTGGTTTTATTTTGGGGGGGAGCTTTAAGGAGGGCTTGCAAAAGTTTTTCCTGTCAGAGTGCTTGTTAAAGGCCTACATGTGGCTACAGAGAATGGCATGAATTAAAAAAAAAAAAAAGAAAAAAAATCAATGTTCTTCCTGCTGTAAGGAAGAACTAACCTTTTCTTGCTAACCTTTCTCTATTTTGAAGGTTAGTGGCTAGATAAAGTAGCTTGTGAGGGAGTGAAGCTGGATTCTTCAATGACACTTTGGAAAGAACATGCACTACACATAGAATAATTACTTAGATTTAAAGGTAGACTTCGGAGCAGCCAAGTTTCCAAGTCATGGATCAGTTTTGGAATTTGACACTTTCTGCCCTTCTCATTTAATTCTTAATATAGAAAATAAAAGCATGATTTATTATTAGATTCAGCAAAACAAATATGTTACTCTATGTACCTTAGAGTACATAGCAGTTCAGCTAAGATGGGACAGATATGCTCTCTGGTCTCACTATGCAATAAATAATGACACATAAAATGCCTCTCCTTCAACTCTTGCATTTATCCCTAGAAAGTGGAGCAATTTCCACATGAGAAAAGAAGTGTACCATCTACTTATGTGCATTCTCATTGCTGTGCAGTCTGCCCAGCTGGAAAAGATGTAAAATTAGAATACTCAAACACCTTTATGAAAAAAAGGACTTAAAGACTGCACTTAGCATATTCTGAATGACTGTTGTAAATCTGAAAGCATTTTGCCAAGAGAGAGTTGGAAGCTCCTCATGTTTGATTCACTCCAGTCAGTCCTGGCAAGTCACTTGCTTAGGACGTTGGTTTCTCCCTTCAAAAACACAGAATTCCTTCTATTTGCTGTGGAGAGAGTGGAAACACCGTGCTTCCCAGACTGTACCTCTGAGATAAGGTGCCCTGGCTCCAGTACACAATGAACAGATATACTAAGTTACAGTGCCTAGAAGACCAAACACAAATTTCAGAAATAAAGTCTATGTATTTAACGAACAGAACATTTGAACATGGGAAGAACTTATCAAGGACTACTGTAGATTTTCCATCACTAGAAATTTTAAAATCAATAGTGACTGTGTTCCTCAGACATATCCTCTACTTCAAAACAACACTAATTCACAGTCTTTTTAATGGCTTGCATCATGTAAAAACATAGACTATTCAATCCCTTCTGGTTTTATACTCTGAATCTTTGAAGACAGATGTTTCCATTAACTGGAAAAGTAGAAAAGAAGCTTTTGTCAATTATAGCAGTGATACATGAGAGTAGAGGTTAAAATAAGCATAAATGGGACAGTTCATCTGCTGCTTCTTCTGTACTAAACAGCAGAGAAGATACTCATGTCCCTTCCATGATCCATCTGTCCTTCACTCACCTGTGAAATTCCTGATAGAGTGACATATGTTCATCACCTCTGTCTGGGGGTAGGAGGAAGCTTATAGCTCTTTCCCAAACCTTAGAAAAAAAGCCATTCTCCTTCCATTTCTCTCCTAAAGAAATTTATATGAAACATGGCATGAAGGAGAGAGGAGAAAATTATTAAAAAGTGGGAGAAAAAGGTGACCAAAAAATTATTTCAATATGGTATATTGAATATGTACAAATATACCAGCATGATGCAGTATGTAAGGTTGCCTTGGGATAGGGGAGGGAGAGAGAAAATAAAAGAGGGGGAAAAAGAGGGATAAAATGAAGGAAAACAACTTTGAATTCACAATAAACTAGCGTGAGGTTTTGCTAATTTGCAGAGGCCCTCAGAAGACTGCCTGTTGATGAAATAAATAAGTAGTTTACATCCATCCATCGACAACTCTGTGAATATAGTGATGGGATCACCAGACTTTTAGTCTCCAAATTATGGAAGAGACTAGAATCCAGAAAACCAGTTAAATTAAAACACCCCTTGACACAACAGATACTTGGTCTTGCAGGTTTCACAGAAGCGTTTGCTTTCCCTTATCAAACTATGGTGATAAACTAGATTACAATTACTCAGAGCAATATTAAGAATTTTATAGATGATAAAGCCAATATACTTTTATTCATCACATAGCAGAAACCAATATTTAAAGAGCCTATTTAGAGGAAAAAAGTAGAAGATATGATTATAACTCCTAAAAAGTAGTAAAGTGCCAGGCCTGGTTCAGTACTGCATGTACATGAGGGCATTAGTGGAGATCTATTAGTCCTTTTGGAAAGCATTGATGGGTATATATTAAGTTCAAGATCCTGTCTAAAGACATGTTCTTTTGCTCCAATTTAAAATTTATCAGTATATGGAATTCCTAAACATGTTTGTGAAGAAATTTTCCTATGAAATTATTTTTGATGGAAAACTATGCTTTTGAAGAAACAAAATATTACAAAGTTTGAATTGCATTCAGTTCAAAGAGTAGTGAATTCAGAAAATTCAATTATATATGATATGAACAAGGTCAATGACTAGATAGCAGATAATTTTTGAAGATAACATCTATACTGATAATCTGTGACTCCTGCAAAGAATTATATTAATTTTATATTCAGAAAATTACTGCTTTAAACCTGTACCATTTCAGACAAAATTAAAAACAATTTTATAGAAAACCAAAGTACTTTGGTTTTTTGACAAAACCATACCCAAATAGTCTCTTTTCTCCCCTTGCCCACTACACTTCAAAAGTAGAGCTTTTCATACTTAATTTCAGAGGAAATGGCCTTTTTGGATGTTTTCCCTTGTATTTTCTTACAAGAAAAGAAAATACCTAATTTTAGTGCATAGTTTGAATACTGCTGTAGTCCACACTTTGAAAACGTCTTTCCTCTATTTCCACTTTATTCTGCTGGGTGTATACACAAAGCAGAAGTTGCACTAGTGGTTGATTCAGGTTAAGAAAAAGAAATCCAGGTTAGCTGAAATAGGGGAAGAAGAATGTTACTTGTCGAATTGTTTGAACAGCACAATAGGTGCACTCTCCCCCTCTGTGTCTGTGTGTGTGGCTCTTCAGCTCCTCAAAGAGCACATTTCTTCTTCACAGAGAAAACAACTATTTTCTTCTCTGTAAGAAGAAAAGGTGGGGCAGAGGGAAGGTTACACTTCAGGGAAGAAAATCTCTTCTCGCAGTTGAATTAGTTTTGCAAAACCAGTTGAGAGTAGCTTATAATGCTTCAGTTCGTTTCTGAATGCAGCTACTGGAGATGGAGGAGAGCAGCATGTTGTTATTACAAAAGGCAGACAGGACCCACTCTCTGTGGGGCATACTAAACATTATCTTTATTAAATATTGATTTTAAAATCTTTAAGTCACTAAGAGCTTGGAGACACTGATTAAATTACTTGCTAATCTAGAACAAACTGGTTCTGTTGCAAACAGAATCAACTGAAATAATCTCAGGAGGTTATTTTATGTTATTGGTAAATAAAAAAAAACAACCTACTTTTCGGCTCAAATATTAAACTAAGTTTTTGAACTGGTGAACACACAACATATAGATAAATTCTCATCTCACATAAATATACATCTGAATTTAACTCATAAATTTATGTTGGCTTTATCTCTCTGGGTAAGGTAGATTAGTTTGTTTAAAGACAGATTCTATAATTGAAAATTAAACACAACTGCCACTACCTTCAATAAAATCCCGAACTAAAGCTAGTTCTATGTTCTTTTTTAGCTCATGGTATGCTCTGGAGCAATCTTTGGGTTATGTTATTCATAATGTTTCTGCAGAGGCTTGCAAACCAGGATGAAGGCTAGCACTGCCAGGTATCATTTTTGAGGAGTATCAGAATTTTGTTTTCTAGTACTTCAAATTAAAAAAAAAATAGTAATGATCCAAAATTTCAGACAGTCCTCTCTAAAACTACTTGTTGTTTGACTTGTGTACTCCATTTTTCACCTGGTTAACTTGTTAGCTGGTTCAGCCTTATGTTAGCTGTTCTAATCAGTACTTTCCCTTAGATGCATTTTCACAATGGCTAAATATGTTTCCTATTTTGTTCTTCATCTATAAGACAACAATAGTTGTAGAGTTTTCAATCTTTATTATAGACACAAAAAAAGATATTTCAAGCAAAGATAAGTACTGATAGGATTCTGAATGTTTATTTAGACTCCTTAACAATAGAAAAATGCTCAGTATCTGTAGGTCCAATTTACATCAGAAGCTCAGGTTCCTCAGAGTTTTTGAATTTAAGAATACATATGACCTCTATACAGGGTCAATTAAAAAAAAAAAAAAAGAAAAAAAGGAGCAAATAATTTAAGATCTAAATCTATTTTTGATATGTGTTGGTCTGAAAAAATGCTGTTCTAGCTGCAGTCTTCATCTTAATCTATCTGAATGTCAGTGGAGACTTTAATCTATTGGTCTAATTGCAGGTACTGTGCATTTCTAGATTGCTGACCAATCCTTTTTCTTCTTACTTTTTTTTTTAAATCAACAGTTCAAATCTAAATTTATCAATCTTTGTTCCTGACTAGATGAAATTCATGGAGGACATATAAATGCAAAAATTACTTAAAACTAATAAACTGTGTTCGGTGATATTCTAAAGAATACAATCTAGCTCAGTGAAAAGTCATAAGACATATACATGGGTTATTTGTGAAATCCACAGCTTATTTTATCTAGAAGGTGAGATTGATCTCTACTGAGATATCTGTGAAGTCATTGACTTCAAAGTTAAAAACATGTTCACTGCTTAGCTCTAGTGAAGTCAAAGACATTTGGATCATCCCACATAAAAACTATATATTATTGCTATTTCTTCCCATTACCTGAGATCTCAATGGGAACATAACTAGTAATGGATCTCTAACTTAGAGAGTTGTAATCACCTTCTTCAGTACTGCAAGTGTTCCCATCAAGCTTGCTTTCTGTCATGTCTACGTTCAGTGTGACTATGTTGTGTGCACAGTACTGCTGTGATAATGTATCATGAGATTCTAGTGCACAGCAAATAATTGGTTTTATGCTTATATTTTTCATGCCCCACAGTTTCTTAGTTCCTGCTTGCCATTTTTAAAATTTAATTTTTAATTAAACAAATTATAAAACAGCAAAATCTTTTCCCCTCCTTCATAGAAGCCCCATATTGGTTGTTCTTCAATGCACTTCATGAACATTAACAATTTTCAGTAGTCTAGTAACATTATTGTATCTTTCTCATCTACCATTTTCTTGCATTTCTGACAGCATGGTGTCTCTTCTATTTTGAATCCATAATTCCTACAAATCTCCTAGCACTTAAGACTGTCAGTTCTATATTTTATATTCATCTCTAGTGAATCTCGTTCATCCTCTTACATATGATTAATAGTTTCTAGGTTCTGGCCACGTGTAATACATTATAGATTTATATTTTTGCTACGATGTCTCTTTCCTTAATCTTTTGTGAGTTATCTTCTATATATTCATAATTAAACTTTCTGGGTAAAAACTAGTTCCTACTTGAAAGGCATATGTTTATGCATTTCCGTGTATATATTTATAGGCTTTGGAGTTTAATTTAAGTGCATACAAGCAAACATCTATATTCTTTATATGTGCCTTAGGTTGTACAAGTGGACTGTACAAGGCAGTTTGCTATGCTGCAGAACTATGCAATCCTCCTGACCTTTCTGGGGTAGCACCTGAAGGCCAGATAGAATTCCTTAGAGCACCATAATTGATGCTGGATGCCCGCATTCAGGCAATGGTGCCCAGGTGCCATTAAAATCTCTCACAGAGCACTTTAAATGGCAGGAGACACGTACATGGGGGTAAACCCTACTCACTGCACACAGTGAATCTTGAGGTAGACATCCAGGTTTTGTCTGCTGTGTGAATTCTATACTTTCCATTGAGTATAAAGGGGTCTTAGACATATAATGCACTGGTTCACACCTAAATCTGTTCTTAATTTCTTTTATCGGGTTTGCCTTCCATTTAAAACTTGTCACCTCTTTTTATAAATCTATACGTATCTCTTCTAACCTTGTTAATCCTCCATTTATTTCTAACTAGAAATCTCATGCTGGTGTCTTTACAGTAACCCCCTCACAGTGGCATTTCATTCTTCTTTTAGTGTTAGAACTTTAGGCAGGATACATTCCGTCCATTTTCTGTCACTTCAAGAGCAGTCAGTTACAAGAAAAATCTGTTCCCGGATGTTCTAGTTCACTTTCAGCCTGTTCTGCTGTATTCTATGATCATTTAGCCTGTTCAACTTAAACTCATGTTCTGTGCCTTGCAAAAAATGATAAATTTAGCCTAGCTCCTCTGCTCAACTGTCTTATATCAATCTTTGTTCCATGCAATACTGCCACAAAATTTTATATATTTGTGATGGAATACTTTTTTACCGTCTTGACCATATTTTTACCATTAATTTCCCATTCTTCAAGAACTTGCTGTTTATCTAAACCAGAATAGCCTTGATATAACCTTATTACTTCATCAGAATTTAAGTATTCTTAAATAGTTATAGTATTACCTTGTAATGTTTCTAGAGTTTTCCTAGTCAACAATTTCAGGTAGTGTAACTTCCATGTAAATTTGCCATGCAAAAATAGTTCTACTTCTGTTTCTTGTAGTGAAGCCAAGGATCCAAGTTTGTCAAACTCTGTACCTAAGTGTGGATTCCACTTTCTTCCCTGTCATTCCTGTTCAAATACAGATTATCATGATATATTTTTCATCTTTCTACTTTAAATCTATGATGTATTTTCTAATTTTAAAGCCATTTAATGCTGATGTTATTGTTTTAATCTGCAATTGTATTAATAGTATTACACAACATTTCTACATTTTCTGTTTTGATTCCTCCTTGGTCCTCACAAAATCAAAGTATAACATTCATACTCTTCCAAAAAACTCCATTGTCTGGACCCATTTTTTCAGTTTCAGTCAACTCAGTTATTGACTTACCTTCCAACTGTCTTAACCAGTGGATCTGCTGACTGATCTTGGGTGCCTAGGAATGACTTTTTTTTTATTATTTTTTTTATACTCTCTTATGATTTTCAGATCTCCCCTTGCATTTCAATATAGATTTTGCAGACTTTTCATGTCCTTAATAGTTATACCTCTGTTATAGTTTTAGCTAAATGGGGAAGATTTTTTTGTTGAATGTTTTCATCACTGATTCTTATCTATAGTCTTTTGACCTGCTCTTGGCTGTTTAAGACAACTCTGTTATTTCTAACTACTAACTGTATTACTAATAATGTTATACACAAGTACATCATAGTTTGGTGCTAGGTTCCTAAACTGCTGAATTCTACTTTAATCGCAGAGAGAGAGCCTGAAAGAATTAAAAAAGTTAGTTAATTTATGTGACATTTGAAGCTGCAAAAGCTGTTGTCCTTGTTCTTACTACAACAGTCTAGCCTGTAATACTAGTCACTACATAAACTCAAGAGAAATATCCTTTTTAAAACTCTCATTCCTTACCTACTGTGTTATTTAGTGCAGACAGAGAAATAAGTTCTTAATCAGACTATAAATTATTTGGAGTAGAAACAATAGACAAGATTCTCGCTCGTACAAAATCATTATAACTCCATTGACTTCAACAGGACAATATTGATTCTTATAATATTGTCAATGGTCACGCCTTTTGTGACGTTTTTCTTAGAATTTCAGCTTTGAGAGCTGTGTTTATGTGAGAATCTCAGCTTTTAAAATATGCATCTTGACAAAGCAGAGCTTGAAAACAGACCTTAAGTAAATTACCAAGACTTCATATACACAAGATGAATAGAACTCCATACACACCTTACAAATGTCTTAAAACCTCAAATATTTATGGTACTTTCATAATTTCATTGTGTGAAACCAGAAAGGGCTGCAGGAAGTAGGCCCAGTTTACTAATTTTAAATACTTAGATTTGGCAAAGAGAATTAGGCTTGGTATTGGCTTTGATATATTCTGTTGGGTGTCTAACAGAATGTGGGGAACTGTGGATTTACTAACACTGGGAGCGCTCCTACTGTTCTGAATCCTCTTCTTGTGGCTAGTGGTATTATTACCACTAACACCACTGATACTTTATGAAGGAGGAAAACACTTTTTATCTTTTTGAATAGGGACCATGCAGCTAAACAAGAGAGCTGGTGCATCTAGATCAAATATCCAGAGATAGAAGATTCAATGCCTTCCCCTTGACTCCCCACATGGAGCTTTAGGGACACATGTTGTAGCGTGTTCTTTGAGGAAGAGGACTTGAGGGTGGCATATTTGAATGAATAATTATTTGAACCAAGTCCTCTTTGTGAAGTGTGTTGAATAAGCAATGAAATTAAGATAATGACTTGTTTGTTGTCATGAAACCCAAATTTTTCTTTCTGTTACCCATGACAGAGCTTTATGTGACTCACCTGAGAGGACAGGTGTCTCTTCTGTGTCTTATTTTTAATAAGTATGAGCGTGAGAATGAGCTTTTCTTCACTGCATTTTTATCAAGGGAGGAAGAAATTGCTGGCTGCTACACTTTATCTGAAAAGTGTATTTAAAAAGCAAAAACAACAAACTCATTAAAATTGTTGTTTTCTTAAGTGAAGAGGTAAGGGACCGGAACATGGCAATTATATTAAATCAGGTTGCATTTTAAACTGCTTTGTGCTCTCATAGGAAAAACAGGGTTTTATACTGAGTTCTGTAAATGGGCATTTTGAAACAGAAGACTTTTAAAAAACTGTCATGCTTAATGATACCTACAACAGAATGCCAAGAAGATAAAAGATAACTCTGTTATTCCCACTTTGGTTCTCAGGAAGCGTTCTGCAAAGTATCCTTCAATCTTTTAGAAATCTCTGAAAACTAGCACTAGCTGAAAAGTTTTCCACATTTAATAATATGAAATAGGTTTCAGTCAAACCAAAGTGTTCCTGAAAAAAAGTCTGCTTTCATGAATAATATCTGGTTGAGTTTTCATGAGGAACATCTGGTTAGGTTTTCATGAAAATACAGGAAACTGTAAATGGAACTTATTGTTAGTGGGAAAAGAATGCTCAACAGTTATTAAAAAGGAACAAAAAAAGAAAAATTCCAATCCACAGAATATCTCTCCCTATACTGTGCACACTAAAGAAAATTTTTGGATCAATATGTTCTAGAAAGTTGTAGAAATTCTATACATAGTTAGAACTGGATTTTGCTACTTTAACAGTGAACTAATCCAGAAAAATGCCAGAATGTAATTGGAGCAATGGTGAGATACTCAAATATTGATGCATTCTTTTGAAATCTTGTGAAAGGCTATAGAAATATTTCTGCTGAATTCTGATACTCTTTGAGGACCTGCATTTTATCTTTATAATAGTCTACTAGCCAAAGGCTTTAATAGGACTGGAGAAACAGAATATTAGCTACAAAACCATTCTTATGGCAGGAGTTTATTACTATAAATAGATAAATAATTCGATCTCATTTAAAAGAATAATTTTATTTATTCCTAATTCTAAAGACAATGACCATGAACCTCTGGCACCTTATTCATTTTGTTTTTACCAGGAGTAGGGGTCAAAGTCCATCCAGATATGCAGACTTTACAACAATGCAGACTTCACAATATTTAGTGGTTTTGTTGCTAAATGCTAATTTTCCACTCACTTCTAGGCAGAGTATAAGAGAAAAGTTGAGATTAGTAGAGGCATATTATTTTGATTTATTGGCTCACTGAGTTTATTCGTTATGTGTGAATGATTATTTTTTTTGCTGCTACATAGGTCTAATTAATTGTTGTGGTACTAAGAAGGTTTTCACATGAACATTTTTATCATCTTATGTAACAAGAAATGAATTAGAAAATAAAATATTAACAAATGGTTTTATTTCATGGTTAACCTTGATGAAGGCAGCATCCTTGCCTTTTCCTTGTCCTTCTGTTTCTAGCATGACAATACATCTGTTGTCAGCAAAAGCTTTATTTTTGTCATTCTGTTGTATATCTTGACTGATAAGGATTTTAGGGTGTCATTAGGGATCTTCCTTCTGGAACACAAACACTCTTCTATTTGAAAGAGTGAATCACAGCTAGCTGTTAATTGTCAGGACTATGACACTGTGCTGAAAATTTCTGTCTCATGTTACATGCAGAACAGTATGTACTGTAGTATATAAGAATAATATATTATTCTTTTCTAACAATAACAACCAGATATGAACAAGAGAGCTTGGAAACTACACCACAGGAGAGAAGTACCCCGCCCTAAACATATGCACATACAAAAGGAAGTGCTGAGAATTCCTAGGAACTAGAAGCAAACAAATGTCATTCTGATCTTCCAGGAGGGCAAGAAAAACCCAGGGAACTACAGGCTGGTCATATTCAACCTCAATTCCTGGGATGGTGATGGAGTAAATCATCCTGGATGCCATTTCCAAACACATGGAAGTTGACAAGGTCAGTCGTAGCAGTCAGGATGAATTTGTGACAGGGAAATTATGGTGGAAACTCTTGATAACCTTCTAGGATGAGATAACTGGTTTGGTGGATGAGGGAAGAGTAGTCAAGGTTGTTTACTGTGAACTAAACAAGGCTGTTGACACACCCTGTTGGCACTTTACAGGCCCTGATGTCCTTGACAAGCCCCACCTGAAGCCCACACCCACATCCTCATTGCCATCTCAGCCCAGGGACTTTAGATCACTATGAGCACGGTAAGGTCCAAACAGAGATGTGTCTGACAACAAATTACAAGACAAACTTTATTAAGGCATTAAGAAAGATCAGCAACAATGTGCCCATACAGCAACTCATCCAATCACTGATATCAAACACAGGATCAAAATCAATGCCATGGCTCTGGGAGGCTGCTGCAGACACTTGGTGTCCTGCTCATCTCTCAGCAACAGTCAATCATTCAAATGCATTTTAAGTCCAAGTAAGAATCATACCACCCCTTGGCTCCATCACTGCTACTGTGATTTGAGACATCACACCTTACATTAAACGTAGATGTCACCCTGTCTACTCTGACAGCACTGGGCAATGGTCAGGGTGTCAAGAGCCATGATGTCAGCAGTGTGTTCAGTCTGACAGTGTTGGTCAGGGGGCAGGGTGTTTGCAGGCAGGGTGCCAGGTGATCAGACAGTGGAACAGGTTGCCCAGAGATAATGTGGAGCTTCCATCCTTGGAGATATTTAATATCCGACTGGACAAAGTCCTTGGCAACCTGCTCTAGAGGACCCTGCTCTGACCAAAGGCATTTGACTACGTGATCTCCAGAGGTCACTGTCAGCCTCAAGTGATTCTGTATTAAGCATCTCAAAATAAATTAGAAGACATGAGCCACGTCTATGAAAATAGGAAAGAAGAAAAACAGAGAGGAGAAATGTAGCAAAATATGAACAATGCCATATTCCCAGGGTTATTTAAGATATCTGAAACCATATCTCCATGGACTTTCAACTTCTCTGATTGAGACTAGTGTTAATTAGATGCCTTAACACTATTAAGGCTCTGGGCAAAATAATTGCTGCAAGATAGGTCAATGTAACTTTCATTAGTTTTACAGCATTATTTCCATTCTTTATTAAGACATGTCTCTTTGTTATTGATAAAGGCAGTGCACCTCACCTTCCATCTTTCTTCCTCTGATGTAGACATTCAAATGCCATGATTTACTGAACCAGAAGACATACCACAAGACTCTCTTATTCTGTCAAGAAATTTTAATGGAAAGAAGGTGTAGATGTGTTCAGTAATGCCAGTTATGTAAGAGGTGTTTACCCCCAATATGCCTGTGTAAGGGGATGCTGCTAATTCAGTCCTATATGTTGCTGTTGGATCAAGTCTTCTATAAGGGAATTAGAGATTCTGTTTCACTTCTGTAGCTAAACTGTGAAAAATATAGACACTTCATCCTACATATTTCAGAATTTAGAGATTTGTTAACCCAGGAAAGAAGAATATTGTGAAGATATTTCAAATTGCTCCTTAGGAGAGTTACCAGACATTCAGCAAACTAGGAGAAAGCCAAATATGCTTTCAGATGATATGGGCCATGTTTATCTTTGGTATGAATGGAACCTGATTCTTTCTATAACATTTCTTTTAAACAATCTTATGGATGCTTTCTGTGAGACTAGAAGGAAAATCTAGGGCTGCCCATGAGTGAACATTTGTTTGTACAGTTCATTTCCTCAGAACTTCATATGCTCTACTTCAATATAATATACTACTATGACTGTGCAGCACATGCACAACTCTTGCAAACAACAAAACGTTGCCACTCAATTGAAGGTGTTAAACACTTTATAATTCGCTGACGTAAATCAGTAGATAGCACAGTGGAAGTGCAGTACATCACTTTGTGACTGTGCACTGAATAGCAGTACTACAATGTTTTTGAAAAACTAATTTACCCAGACATGGCATGCTACAAAACAATGGAATGATATTAAATATAAAAGGTAATTTCTATGTGGATTCAAGACAAGAAACCAGCTTCATGATACCATTCTGTGCGTCTCAGCTGATTAAATATCAAGGCTTTTCCATTCACCTTTCCTAAAATCCTAGTTTTCCAAGTTTTTTAAAGGACCAGTATTTTATGCTTCTACATTTTTCCTTGATGTTAAACATAATTTCTTATTATTAACCACACACTCCCCCCCGTTTTTATCAGCTTGCTCTTTATCTATTATAAAATACAGTTATCTTTCATATAATAAGATGGTGAGCTTCCATAACCTCCGATCTTGTAGGTTACAACACTAACTCTGTAATGGAAGTGCTGTAATTCACATATGAATGCAAATTCTTTCACAATATTTCTGCTTTTTTGGATAGTGCCATTACATTTTTTATTTCTCTCTTTTTAAACATGATTTCCTTGAGTTCCTTGTGGATCACCGAAGGGGGTCCACCACCTCTTAAGGAAACAAGTTTCCCTTCCATCTATTCCTTCTGTTTCACAGTTCTTTCATCAGACAGAGTTTAGGTCTGGACAGTTGCCTTGGCAATTCCCACCAGTTGCCTTTACGGCAAAACGTGTGTCCACAGCCCCCTCTGGCCATTTGAGCATGGATTTCTTGGTAGAAATGTGAAAGAAGATGTCTGTGACTGATTTTTTCAGGCACTATCATCAGAGTACTGTAGAACATTGTTGCAGATGGGACAGAAGATGCAGTCCTGGTAAGGGAAACACTGAAAGCCACAGGAAGGTTTTGATGACTGCTGAATTACATGTGATCCAGAAGAACTATGTGATCAAAAAAACCCTGGGACTGAAAAGGGATAAAGAACTCATCTCATCTATTCTGCAGCCCCAATACAAGATTAGCTGTCCTCAACTATCCCTCACAGCTGTAGTCTTTAAAACACAGCCTTCCTAAACTTAGTGACAAGACTCATAGATTTTCTTTCCTTACAGTTGAAGCTGAATGTCTATTGAACCAACTTAAACCCATTACCCTTGCTGTAACCACAGGGGACCCGAACAGTCTAGTCCTTTACTCTCTACAGATACTTTTTATGTTATTATGTGTGCTCTCAGTCTTCTCTTCTATAAACTAAACTACTCCAATTGTTTCAAACTCTACTCATCAGTTTTGCTTTCTAGATCACTGATAATTCCCGGTTGGTCTCCTTTAGCTTCTTTTGAAACTTCTTCATGCTTTTTCTGAAATGCAGTTCAGAAAATGAAGCACAGTGTGCTTGCTGAGACTGAGCACAGTATGCAGCACCGAAGAAAATGAAAGAACTATTTCATATTGTACAAATTATATTGCTCTTTACACACCTTAGTAAGTTGTGCATCATTTTTTCAACTTATTTTTTAGACCATTCCTCCAACTTCTCAAGAAAATTCTGTTCTGGCTCTCCAGTATGTAAAACAGAGAAAAAAGTTACTGAGCCAGGACCCACTCGGTATTAAAGGATCTGGGCCACTTAGTAGATTGCAAGCTGAACACCAGACAGCAGTGTTAAATGGGAAAAAATATTCTAGGTTTCCTTTTGACTGTGAGACAGATCAGACATTCTCTTTGATTTTACTTTGCATTGGTATCCACATAATAGAAAACTTCCTCCCTTTTTTTATTTTTTTTAATCTGAGAAACATAAAGCAAATGTGGTTTTGCTTTGCTGGCATTTTGAACAGGTTTAGGTTTGTTCTGGCTGAGCTCTGAGATCATGCCAGACCCGTGAAGATGTTTTTGCAGAGTTTTGAGGCCAAACTGATAAACCATGTCCAAAGTATCAGTCTGGAATGGGCACCCCTCTAGCTCTTTTCACAGTTTTTAATTGGTTCAGTGTGAAAACCAATTCAGCTTTGCCTCTGACAGAAAAAAAGTCAACAAAAATCCCCACAAGCAAAAAAACAACACTGTGATGCCTGTCACAAGGAAAAACTCCTCAGTTCATGTAGTTAAAGCAAGAACAGGACTGAAGCAGTTTATTGATTTATTAACAGCATGTAATTAACTTGCAATCAGTGAACTATGTATTCAGGATCCGTATCAGCAAGACAATCGACAAACCACAATACCAGATACAGAATGTTAATGGACACCTACAAATTTCTAAGCAACCTAATAAAACATATCCCAAGAAGTTCTAATCACACCTCCATGCACACAAACACATGCACATTCACATGGCTACGTTCATCTCCCTAAGACACTCCTCACAGACTGTGTGGGTATCCAACATCCCTCCCTCTATGGTGTGTAGTCCCTACGTGTGCCCCACTTCCATGGGAGACAAAGATGCTCCAGCACTACGTGGTCCCTGCCTGCCAGCATCCTGGTCATTTTGCCAAGGAGGATTTTCGGGGCATTCCTGTAGTGGTTGGTTGGGGTGCTGCTGGTGCTGGAAGAACTTCAGCACCTGTGCTCAAAGTGCCTGTGTTTGCACTGGGAAGGGCTGCAATGACACCAGATTTTGGTTTCGCTAATTTTCTCAAGTGGTCACACTTCTGTACTGTGATCATCTCTCCTTTTTGCATCTGAACAGATTACTCACTGACTGTATTTTTTCTAGTCACTGATGTTCTGTAGTACACCAGGCTGCCCCTTTTGGATTTCTTTCTGGGATGCATTGGAAAGGAGCTTCTTTGTGGTTTTCATATGCATGTTTTTGGTGGGATGCTTTCTTTTCTTTTTTTTTTTTAAAGAAGTGGGAGAAGGACAGTGTTTTCCTTCTAGAAGTGCTGGAAATGTTTTGGGATCTTTTCTGGTCATTGAAAGAAACTGTTTTACATAACTCTTCTAATTCCTTTTAACTCTTCCCAGTTGTACTACATCACACACATACTTTTGCATCAGATTGTCTTATTGCAAATCTAAAGATTTTTCCTCCTTTTAATTTCTTTTTATTTTGATTGTGGAGTATTTCCAGAAAACTGGAACATTTTCTGGGTTTTTCATGGGTTTTCTGGTTGGTTTTTGGTTGGGTTTTTTTTTTTGTTTTGTTTTTTTTTGGTTTTTTTGTTTTTGTTTTTGGGTTTTTTTTTCTGGCGAAAACATATGTAGATAATCATTAAGGAAAGGAAGATTTTTTTAAATGTGGAAAGAAGTAATTAAAAGCACTTCCACCTTCACTAGAACCTTCTTACCACACAGTAGCACACCTGCTTTTGTGATATTATTTCTACATTTTTTGTTTTCTAGGTTTTCCAGTTTCAGCAAATATAATTTCTGCAGCTGTGCTGCCTGCGAATAGTCAGGTTTGTACTTTTGCTCTGCTCATCTCTTTTCATTCATTTTCCCTTAGAGGTCAGACAACTTTACTGGCTACTTGCTGGACATACCATTGCTATTTTTTTAATCTTTCAAATCTACTTCATGTCAGCATTCTCATCCCCAGCAGATGATTGTCTTAGACTTTTGTCTACCAGGCATCAAAAAGATACCTGCTGGGTTTTTTATATTTTGGTAATGTTGTTATCCATATGAAGAGCAACCCAGGGAATGTAGCCTTGGCTTAAGGCATTGCTTCACTTCATCTGTTTTACAACTCTTAGGTTGTGATCATCTCACTGTATAATTAACAAGAAACATGCAGGATCACCTGATGAATGATAATACTAGAATTTACTCTCAGTGAAAAACAAACACAATACTGTGTAAAAGCAAGAAAGTTATTTTAAGAGCTATTGAGTAACTGGTGTCTACCAAGGGTTGGAAGTAGGTAGATGTTTGAAACTGCTCTAAAAGCCTGTGTTAGAAAGGCTAGTACCCTGCTGACCATGTGTGACTGGAAGTAATCTTCAGAGATTAGAGAAGTGAAGCGGTCTAAACCAATAAATTGCTCAATGATTTCAATCCCCACTTTTGCTGTTAGAGTCAAGAGGTCAGTTAAACTCAGTGTTTCACAAATTCAGGATCAAACTCATGGAGAAAAATCCTACCACACATAATATTATGCTATATAGCACTCTATGAGACAAATTAAGAGCTTGGATTTTTAAGGTTGGTGGTAAAGGAATATTCTGGTGAAAATCCCCAACACAAGCTTATTTGTAGAGGCATGTCATCACTATAATATTAGTACTTACTTGCATTAACACAGAAAATATTGAAAAAGAAAGTTCAAACAAATTAATGTAATTCTTAGAGGCATAAGTGAGGGTATGCCTATAAAAATGCCTGCACAAATGTGTGATAAAAGTTAGTCTCAAGTATAAACATTTTACATTTTAAATTAAATAAATGTACTGATTTTGGTTGGGTTAGAGTTAATTTTCTTCACAGCAGCTTGTATGGGGCTGTGTTTTGGATTTGTGTTGAAAGTAGTGTTGATAATGCAGGGATCATTCAGCAAATGATGCTCACAGGGCATCAAGGCATCTCCTACTGCTCTCACTGGGGCTGCACAAGAAGTTGGGAAGGGATACATCCAGATCCCAGCTGACCAAAGGGATATCCAATACCATATGTCATTGTGCTCAACAGTAAAAGCTCAAGGAAAGGAGGAAGGGAGGATGTTCAGAGTTATTGGCATTTATCTTCCCAATTAGTGCATTATGGAACCCTGCTTTCCTGGGGATGGTTGGACATCTGCCTGCTGATGGGAAGTTGTGAATGAATTCCTTGTTTTACTTTACCTGTGTGTGTAAGTTTTCCCTTATCTATTAAACTGTCTTTATCTCAACCCATGAGTCTTCTGATTTTTTGCCTTCCTATTCTCTCCCCATCTCACTGAGAGAGCACCTTTGTGGAGCTGAGCTGCCTGCTGGGATTAAACCACAGCAGTGGGGCAAACTAATGAAAGTTTGATTTACTGCTTTTTTAGAGATGTGGAATTGAGACCTAGAAAAAGTGTTTAATTTTAATGACCTAGATACTTTGGTATGAGGATAACATTAGCAATGCTGGATTTCTTCTGGTCATGTGAGAAAGGGGAGAGCCACAAAATTAAACCTTTGAAGCAAGGAATAGTTTAAGATATTAAAAAAGGACAATGGTACAGATATGCAATAAGGAATAGCAAAACCTAGGCTATTTTTTAAGCATTATCTCACACTTTTTCAGCAAAAGAGTCACTAATTCAGTGTTAGACGTATGGAATCGTTGAGTGCCAGGATAACCACAGTGGATGAGTAAATCCCAGTTATCCTACAGACGGAAAAGCACTACAGCAAGGAGCTGTAGAATTTGGGTTAAAGGTCCTCGGTAGAACTATAGGTTCTGCCTCCCAGCCTTAGTACTGACATACCATGACCAGTCTGAGTCTTTCACATTTCATTTGCAGTATCTAACACAGTGAAAAGGGACATTTAACAGTTTATGTCTACCATTGGTTGGGGCTCCTCCTCAGCTTTTGGCAGTGTATTGCTAAGTTAATGTGCTGAAGAATGGGGACTTGTGTGAGTACACCTGAATGGCTTGTGCTCCTCATAATCTGACACAAACCTGGTTAACAGAGACTCTGTGGGATGTGAAGCTGAGCAGATGAGCCCTGATCGATGGTCTGTGTTGCTGCTGGCAGGAGCCCTGTATGGCCCTGTGTGGTAGATGGTGCTGGGATGGCAGAAAGGACATCCCCAAACAGGGGGACACATGACCTCCAGGGAGAGCATCCACTCCCTTCCATGGAACTGTGACAGATGTCTGGGCAAGCCAGGCCTCTTCTGAGATGGTGTTGGATCTCCAGAGAATCCTCATTTGTTCTTCTGCACTCCTAACTTTTAGCTACACCTTTACCTAAAAAATAGATGAATACTCTTGCTAATCTTTTGGGGGACTTGGAGATTTAATCATCTTCTCAGGCAGCAGAGTTGTTTATTTTGAAAGGAGGATTCGCAGCCCTCAAGGGTTTCCTGAGTTTTCTTATTCTTTTTCTTTCAAAAGCTAGAGGCAATCATTTCTTCAATCAACAACCTTGTGGAGATACTGCCCCTCTGCTTTCATCCAATGTTTCAGGTTAATGAAGCACTGAAGATGTGGAAGGCCTACATTCAATAATTACCTTTCTCTGATAGGCTACAAGATCCATTTGAAATGAAAGTTCCAAACAATAAGTCATAACTTAATTAGAAAGAAGCAGAAGAAATAGCAAAACTGTTCCTCCTTGAGAAGCCGTTCCCTTTTATCTCTGAACTCTGCACTTATCTCAGAAAAGTGAAAGTGAACTCTTTCCAAAGGGGAGCAAAAGTTTCTTTCATTAATAAGGGGAGAAGGAGAGCAATTTTCCAGGGCTGTTGCTTGTGTATTTACATAAACCAGTAAATAGATAAATTAGTTAACTACCTTTTCAGAAAATGGATTACTACCCAGGCCTTCATGCTCAAAACTATACCATGCAAAATATATAATGACATAGAGCTTGCCATGACAGGGAATTTTTCTTGCTCTTCTTGGCCCTTTGCATGACTAATTTTTCAGTGTCTTCCAAGAGAGACTGAAAGACTAAATTCATGTATCTTCCTGGCTTTAACATGTATTTCAATTTTTGGAGCACTCTGAGAATTAGAAAATTTTGAATTCTTCAGACAAGAAGCCCAAATCTTTGGTGACTGCTTTAGTCCCCAAGTGCACAGATAAGATATTAAGGTATTAGTATTCCTTCTCCTCTCCCCTCTCCTCTCCCCTCTCCTTTCAATATGCTAAAACTCTAGTCCCAAACTTAAGTATTACTCTGTTAATCATTTTATTAATTGATTTATTTTTTGTAAAACAATTTGATATGATTTGCCTAAAAATAAAACCCCAGAAAAAAGAAGTAAAAGAAGAGGGAACATTTAGCCCAGACTAGATTAGCATGTACTGTTTTCCTTTGGGAGTAAGAATAAAGTGATTGTAAAATAGTGTTTATAATTATCACATTGGATAAAGGTCAGATAAAAGCCAAGCTTTATTATAATAGCTTCATTTCACAAATTAAAGGGAAATCAATACAGTTCATTAATAGTGATTCAGGGCTCTGGATCTCTCTAAGGTACTTACAGGGCCCCCATTAACACAGCGTCTGAGCACCTACAAATCTTTAATGTATTTATCCTCCCAACACTGCTGCAAGCTAGATTTCTAATCCCTACTTCATTTTGCATTGGAGCATATCCCAAAAAGTGTGGGGAATTGTAAATGAAGGAGAAAGATTAAACCATCCCATGTCCTAGGTCACTGTGTCTTTAGTAAATCATTGAATCATACAATGACAGAACAAAGCAGGTTGGAAGAAGTCTCAAGAAATCCAATGTCCAGCTCAAAATGAGGGCATCTTTGAGTTCACACTAGGTTTCCCAGGGATTTACACAGCTGGATCTTGAAAATCTTCGATGATGGATACCACAGAGCACCTCTGTGCATCCTATACCAAAGCCTGACTGTCCTAATACAGGAAACCTACACCAGTACTAGGCTCTGGACTGAGGACATTGTGTATGACATCCCATATTCTGTACAAGATCTAAAAGTGTAATGTTTTTCTCTCAGGGAATATGGCCAAAACTTACCTATATAATTGCATAGAGCTCTTGTAAGAGAAACAGATTGATTTTTAACCCTGAAGTTAGAATTGCTCATGTAGAAAGCTCAAGTTCCCAGTCTGAGAGATAAAAGGATCAGTTTTAGCCATCTAAGTGTCATTGTGGCTACGGTTCTTCTAATCCCAGGGAGAATTTTACAAGTAAATCTCATAGACATGGGGATCTACATCTCTTGTATGTCATTTCACTCTTGACTAGCTTATGATGGAGATGTAGCTGTCTGAGTTCTCCAGATCCCTTCTGCAGGTACTTTGATTACCCTAGTCCTGACCTCCTTTCTTGGGGATGGAAAATACACGGGGCAATTACAATTGCTGAGATTTAACACTGACCAGACCGATCCTCAAGTACCCCGAGCTTTGTGCCAAAGTGATTTGCCTGTGGGAAAGAGCACTGCACACCAAAGCTAGTTGGAAGAGGACAGTATGCTGTGGAGAAGCTCACATTTCCTTGCAATTATGAGTTGGAAGTCTGACTGAGCAAAGCCAGCTTTCGACACATCATGAAGACAAAAAAACTTGGAAATATATATATATATATGTGTGTATATGTGTGTGTGATAATTGTAAAATATTTAGACAACAAAGAGGAAGGTGTTGAGGATTTATGATAACAGCTTACTCTGTGTTTGTAATTTTCAGGACAATTCTATTACAAAGAAAAATGGAATGAAAATATTATAGAAATTGGAGGAATATTTCTATTTCAAAACATGTCCCTAAACATATGCCCTTCTATTTTGGTGCTTTTTTGGGTTAGTGTTTGTTTGTTCATTTTTGTTTTGGTTTTTCATTTGTTTGTTTTGTTTGTGGGGGTATGGTTTGTTCATTTGTTTTTTGTTGTTGGTTGTGTTGTTTTGCTTTGTTGGAGCTTTTATTTAGTTACTAAAACACAGAAGAATTTGTGGTTTGAGAGCTAATTTTGGAATTTGTGGAGAACTAAGAAAAATTCTGATAAAATATCAAGCTGCGATTGGTATCCAGAATGAAAAATGTTCAATGATACACTTGAAACTAAACCTTGAAAAATGCAATTAGAATTTGATGAGTCAAGTAAATCACATGGATCAAATTAAAGCTTAGATGTTATGAAGGAAGATACAAAGAGGTCCAAGGTGGAGTCCACTGAAAACTACAGATGGAGCAGCATATGCTATACCTTGGAAAATAAAGCAATACAATACAGTGCATTGATTGTTATCAATTACAAGGATATGCAAGGAAAGGCAGAATACACACAGTGTGGACAAAGGATGACACTACTACCTTTAGCTCTGAGAAATTCTTATTACAAGAATGAAGTATACCTTAAGATGGATGGACTAGTAGTCACAGAACAAACAGAGAATTTATTAACTTTAAGGTACAGAGGTTCATAAGCCAATATGTCACTGAAATTGTAATAGCAGCCCAGGAATAAATAAACAAAAGAAATAATAAAAAAACCCCACACAGCAAATGTCAATAATAAGAGGTCAACATATAAAACATAGGATTTAAGGTGACGAGCATCTCACCAAGAAGGCAAACAATAGGTTTGTGTAAATAATAAACTTGAGAAAAATGCAGCCCAATTCAGGATTGCCCCGAGAACAAAAACGTCCAGTATACAAGGAGAAATTATTCGATTCCTATTTTGTACTCAAAAAGTAGACTTGTTGGAGGTATAAAAAATTAAAACAGTAGAGGAAGAATGTGATAAAACTTTGTAATACAAAGAAACTTTCTGGAGCATATATTCAGAAACCTATATTTTTGGACCATTTATATTTACTTCGAAAATTTATTTCTATGTCAGAAACAGATTGGTCTACTTTGTGAGGAAGAAGTGTTTACCATCTAGTCCAATGCTATTGGCCAATATATGGAATCAAGATGCACTCACAGAACCTGGAACTGAGTAGATGATAGATAAGTATCAGCTTTTGGATACAAATTGGAAGAGAAATCTGGCCCAACTACCTCAAATTTCACATACAACATGCTAAGAATCAGTCACAGTTGCTACTTGAAATGGAGTTATTATCTGTGTTATCTGTGAGATCACCACACTTATGACCCCATTCACTCAACAGCAACCCTTAGCAAGACTTAACTCTTAAGAGCTCAGTTTCTAAACCATAGCCTTGGAGCTGGAAAAAAAGACAAGACTGCCTTCAGAGAAAGCTGTGTTTGTTAGAATAGAGAGACTTAAACAAGAGACAACTAGATCTATGACAGTTTCTGAAAGAGGAAAAAAAAAGAGAAAATCTAGCTGTTCTTTATTCAGCTGTAAAATTTAAAACAGAATAAACTCTGATGCAGAAAGCAAAGGCGGATGATCTCAAATATTTTTCTCTTCCTGAGTTTGACCATATTTGATACCCTTCTGGTCAGACAGTTTTTCAGAAGGTCACACAGATTTTTTTCTGCAGACAATATGTTGTACACAAATGCAGTACTTTTTTTGATGCATATCATAAGATTAAGACAGATGATTTTTTGCAGGGTAGAGAGTGAAAAGCAGTGGAGGAACATAAATGGAGGTTCCTGTCAGCTCTGACAGGGTCAGACTTACTGGACTACCATGAAGCAGTGAAAAATATAACATGTGAAATACACCTTGAAGAAATGTTGACACTGCGAGGTGCACACAGAGATCACAGGTAAAGTTCAGACAATCATTAATCTTACCTCAGTAGGCAATGGAAGGATACAAAGACTCCCAGAAAGTACAAGCAAAACAAAATACTTGCTCTATAGCAGGACACTACAAAAATGTCCAGGGGAGACAGGATTTAGTTCTAAATGAAGAGAAGCCAAATGAGTTGATTAATAAATCCACAGTAGTGAAAAACCATGAAGTCTGTGTTGCTCAGAGACTCCACTGAGAAGAAAACTGACATTACCTTTTCACATCAATACAGCCAAAACTGGAAAGAAGTGACACAATTCTTGAGAAGTGCAAAACTGTTTAACTTTAGTATATGGAGAAAAATTTATTCACAAGACAGAGTCAGATGGAGCTGACCATAAAATACTAATGATTTGGTAAAAAGGATTGAAAAAATAGCCTATGTTTATGACTATATTAAGTTAATGTGACTATATTAAGTTGATCCATGTTGTATATCATATGGTATGTAAATATGTTGTGTGTTGTATAAATATACAAAAGCACAGAATAGTTTGGGATTGGAAGGGATCTTAGAAATCACCTGGTTCCAACCTCCTGCCCTGTCCAGGGACACCTTCCACCAGACCAGGGTGCTCAAAGCCCCATACACCCTTTCTTGACCATTTCCAAGGAGGTATTCTGCAAACTCTCAGGGAAACCTGTTCCAGTGCATCACCACCCTCATGGCATAGAATTTCTTCCTAATATCTAATCTAAACCTGTCCTCTGTCAGTTTAAAATGGACTATTGATTGTGACAATGGTTAACAGCTCTCATCGTGAATTTTTGTTTCCCTTGTGGCTTATTTAAATTTTCCTTGTTACATCTTGTTCTCATCACCTCTTTTTCATCTACTGTGTACCTCTGAGAGGAGCTTGGTGCCGTTTTCTCTACAATCCATAAATAGGTAGCAGAAGTGATTAAATTACCCATTAGATTTCTCTCCTTCAGACTGAAGAGATCCAGCTTCCTCACCCTCTAGGTCATGTACCATGACCTCCTAAACACACTCCCCACCACACATACATCTTTTTCCCTTTGAATTCTGAAGTTACAAACTGAATTCAGACCTCACTGAAACATGGTGGTTACTGACACAGACTCACTGCCACAATTGACTGGAGTGGTTACAAGCAGCATACACTCCACTGACTATTAAGAAGAAGAATAAGATATTGTTTAGTAGCATTCACATGGCATTTCTAAGGTGTTACAATGAAAAGACATTTGAAGGATATACCAAGATTGTTATAAACTGAAAAAACCTTAAAAAACTGTTTTTCATTTACAGTAATACAATATTTTTAGTACTGTGAACATTGTTCACAATGCTCTTAACTCTGTTTAGGCTCATCAGATAGCTGAAAAAATTTTAAGACTCAAAAAAACTGGTCCAGGAAGAGATATTGGAATTTTTTATGTTTGGACTTTTTTTTTTTTTACTTCTCCTTGATCTTTATTCTCACTCTCTTGATAAAATCTAAGCAGAAGATGATTAATTCCAAGGTAGAGATCACCATGTCACATCTACAGTGGGTTAACAAAAATAAAATCTGACAGTGGTCCATGGAGTGACAAGGCAACCATCTCTATTGTGATTTAGTGAGCCTGTGGAGAACAGTATCAAAATAATAAAGTGCCTCCTAATAAGAGGGTTAAAAATTAATAATTATTCTTTAGATGTTAGTGCAGGTAAAACACAGAATGTAAATAATGATGCATAGGTTTTTCATTAGAAAACTGACAGCAAGAACATTAACATTCTTAAAAACTTACATTAAATCTTGCAGATACCAAAAAGTGGCATGATTTAAGGTCATGGACTTCCTGCCAGTTCTTCAGAGCAATGTCAACTTGCTGACAGAGTAAACCCCCAGTATCACAAGATATAGCTCTGACGTGATGTTCTTAGTCTAGAGACACGTTGTGGAAGGAGGGGTATAATTGTCTCAGAGCCATGGAAAAGGCATCAGAAGCTTTAAGCCCTCTTTCACAGAAAGCTGTCTGGCAGCAACCCAATAGCCAGGCAGTCCCAGGACCCTAATTCATGGAAAATTAAATGACCTGGTGCTACTTGAAAACACTCTTGCCCACATAATGGGAGAGCACCAATTATATTGTCTCAGCTCCAATTTACAGTAGAGAATTTCTGAATATTAGTTAGTGGGTGGTGTATGATTTTGAAATATTTTCTTTCCCCCGTGGTATTGTTGTCTGGTGACAGCCTTTGTACATCTGGTGAGAGGAGAGTAACTGCACTTTCAGGTGGTGGCCCTGACTGCTGCCTGGAGCTGCTCTCCATTGCAAGGGGGCTTGTGTTAACGGAACCTGAAGTGCATCCTTCAGTTTCCTTGGCAATCTGTAAAGAATACATTGCTAGAATTATTCAAGAAAGGGAACAAAATATAATTTAATCCCAGGCTTTGACCAGTGCCTAAACTGCTACATAAGCCTTCCTACCTTTGGACTTTCAAAGTGGCACATAACTGGAACTTGCTAGGAGAACACTACTGTGGATACTTCTTTTTTTATTACCCCTATTTCTCAAGTGAACAGAAGACATAAAATCCCTGTTTTTCTGTTCATACAGAGAAAAAGGTTTTCCAACAAACTATGGTGAGAGAATGGGAACAATGATTCTACTCACCCCTTTTCCCATGAATAAGGAAATAGAATCAGGACCTTGTGTAGACAAACACAGTAATAACAGTAAACTAGGGAAAAAACAAGCACAGAACTGGCAGTTAATTAATTTTTGTATTTCCAGATGAAGTGTCTGATGGGAGAAAATAACTAATCATTATTGTTTTGTTGTTTTGTATTAGAGATATATGCAAACACTTGACTTAGTGGTGAAATTTTTTGATTTATGTTCTACTGAAGATAAATGTTATAACTTCAAAATTAGGCACTATTATGGAAACAGATGGGATTTGAAATGAACAACAATAAAGTTAACTTCCAGCATAGAAAGACTGCATGTCAGCTCTCTAGCTGAACTTTTCAGGATCATTAATAAGAATTACAATATTCTTAAATATACAATCTTAATGAATCAAAGTTTCCTACGGGCACCTTCTGCAATACAAACTTTATGGACCAAGCACTGGTTTCTGTAAAAACTCTGCTGTTATTGAGCAAAAAATACAGGTGAACATACAAAATTATGCCTCTTCTGGCCTAACCACAAGCAAGATTATATCTACCTAGGGATGCTGGGGCTTGTCTTTCCACTTGACTATGTTTATTGAATTAAGCTGAACCCACAGAATGAAAAGGTCTGTACACATGCTACACTGATTTGGTTTACAGGACTGGAAGCAGATCAGTCCCATTGGGTTCTCCCCAGATTTATTTCAGCCCACCTCCTACACAGCAGAAGCATTGTTTAGCTTCAATCACACAAGCACTCCCATTATTTAAGGGTATTTTTAAGGCCTCTAGGGATAAAAAAGGAATGTCTCTTTCTGGCAAAAGACTTACTAGGTTCTCAATCCATGCAAATACTTGTAGGTCGTATTTATCATTTTCCTAAGCACAAAATTTGCAAAAGCATCAAATCTGTATCAAGCTTGATGCAAATCAATTTTATCACATGCACTCACCCTTGAACTTTCCCAAAATTAAAAAATTGGAAGAAAACATTATTTCCTAAGATTATAATTTTAGACTGCTGGAAAATATGAGAATTCTGTTCTTTGGTCCTTTTCTGACCATGATAGCAACAAAAGCCTTTCAGGAATCTGGTATAATAGATACAAACACAAATATCACCCACGTTACAAAATACTACAGTAAAATTACATCTTATGGACAAAATAAAAAAAAAAATACCTAAAAATTACTGCAATTACGAAAGATTACCAACAAGAACAACAACAGACCAAAAAAAAGAAGAAAAAAAGGAAAAGCCTAACTCTTTAACCTAGTTATATAGGAGTTATTTTTGAAAGGATAGAATACATGTAAGAAACAGATCAAAACAAGCACCTCTGAAAGAGGACAACCTTCTAAAGGAAATAATCCTACTGGTAATTCAAAAGAAAAAACTGTTTTAGTTACCTAAGAATAATTTCAATCTTTAATTTAATTTCTAGTCAACTTGTAGTTGCTTGAAATATATCTCAGCTAGATCCACGATGTAAAAAGCACCACAAGGCAAAATACCTACAAATATTTGCAAGACAATAGAATATTTCATGTCTATATATAGTTATATATATGACAGACTAAGAAAATTTCAATGTGCTCTTCATTGCAGAAGTGAGCCAAGCTATCTTAATTTCCAAAAGTCTTAACTAGTCTTTGCTATACTTTAAAACATACTTTCATCATCACTGAGTTCATGCAGTGTGTTCTGATTTCTAAATCATCCTTTTGGAAGTTTTTGTGAATCAATTCTTATTTCTTGATCTTCTGTTGTTATCATAAGTGAGATTAAAGCCTTCCTTTGTTTCTATTTACTATTTGTATTGTAACAACGTCTAGAAATCCCAATTATAAACATATAAGAATCAATAATATTTTTCGTGTTGTATAAACACACATTTAAAAATTATGCCTGACCCAGAAGATTTGCAGTCCAGACAATGCTATTGTGTTTAAGACATTACATATATATTACCAAGAGGATTATATTAGTCTGGGTTACACTATTGATTGAAGTACATCTTAGAACAAGTAATTTTGTATTTCTAGTTTTTCTCAAGCCCTGGAATAGCATAATATTAATTCATCTTTCCCAGGAGAGTGATAGAAAAAAATCACTACTGAATTCCTGTCTAGAGATTTAAACTTGCTAAAAAGGATATAAATTTTAGAGCTTCTGACTATTAAGAGTTAATGCTCAGCTGTCAAAGCAATTCATATGAGGCATGGATGAAAAAATAACAATAATTATATTTTGTTGCATATTGAGGTTTTCGAATTTCTTTTTGTTCTCTATGTTTATACTTTCTTCTTTTTCTCATATAATAGAGCTATTTCAATCTCAGTATGCCATCCTTTAGGTAAGACTTGCTATTTCTCTCTTCCACCATTTTCTTTACCTCAAACCAGCCATAAGAACCAATACTACCTCTGGAAATTACATTCTTCTGAAGTATTTGTACTCATTAATTTATGTATTTCTGCTATTTTTGTTTAGTTTACCTCCTTCTTGACTGGAAAAAAAGTTCCTGTGATCTCATCATAAAAACTGCTGCAAAAGTCTTCAGCTGACTCCAAATGCAGTACATCTGTCTTAAAAAAAAAACCCAACAAAATAGAAAAAAAATCCCTGCTTGTCTCACTTTGTTTATCTCCCTGCATATTTCTGTGCTACTGCATTTATAAAAAGAATCACATTTATATTAAGGACAGGGTACAGTGTGCTTCGTTTTGAATAGGTTATTTGTAGCCTAATAATCTTGTGAATTACCAATATGCTGCAGAGCAAGGGGAAAATGTGATTGTAAAGGGCATGATGATGATTCAATTGGGTTTGTGGCCATAATGAATCCTTTCCAACTGGCATTTCAGCCTTTGTTCTGTCTTTGTATGTATTATCTACTTGTGCTGTATATTCATACATTCTCTTCTGTGGCAGCTGCATACTTTTTCTTTTATAAGAATGGTAATCACCAAAGTTTGGAGCGTATTTAGGACTATGTTTTCTGGCTTTGTGTGATCCCTCTCCCGCCAGCAGCCTTATGAGGGAGTACTGAATTCACATCCATCACATTACCTCAGCATGAAGGACTTGTGTGGTCCCACCTCCCTCTATTCCTACTGTGCTGCTATTTCCTGTAGCTTGTATTTGTGGACAGCTCAGCTCACCACAATGCATATTTTCTTCCTTCTCTATCCACAGGTTTATGTTTCTGCAGCTGTTTCTTTCTGCCATATCATTTGAATTTAATAAAAATGCTTACATATTGATATAGTCTATACATTTGAAGGATAGAAAGGGACGTGTCGAAGAAGTGGTTCAGCTAACCTATGTTAAAATAGAACTCATCCTCTGACAATACCTCTCTCCTTTCACTGACTGTACATGGAGCCCATATAAGCTCTTACTTTAGAACAGTGTAAATGAGCATGGTTGATTTCACATTTTCCTTTCCCTTGTTATAACTCAAAAATCCGTTTTAAAAATTGGATTTAGAGTGCTTTCCTGCACCTTGATCCTCGAGACATGGTTTATATATTTAGGCAAACTGTTACCTGAACATCAGAATTAAAGATGCTGAGTTCTTATGGGCTTTAGCCTTATTTGCCTTCTTCTTGCCATTGCATGGCACCATCTCATTTTCTGTACAGCCTCCTGCAGTAGTGATGAAGCAACTCGAAGCAGAGAAAAGTCACTTTTACATTAATGTGTCTGAGGGTGTCGACAGAAAGAAAAGCAACTGGAATAGGGACAGTCTTTCATTGCAGTTACATCAAAAGCTGAAAGGACATCCAGCAGTCAGTGGTAAGATGTCAGTTTCTCTGTTGAGGAGATTTTGTTTTATTTTATTTTATTTTTCTTGAAAGTAGTGATTCAACACAAAGTATCTGCATCAGTTTTTGTGTGGTCTGACGACTGCATGAAAACTGCCATGTTGCAGTGCTCCTGTCAGGTGATATCAGACACTTTTCTTTTTTTTTCCTTTTTGGTCAGCTTGTAGACACCATGAAGGCTTTTAATTAGCTCCTCTCATTACAAGAAAGTGCCTAATTACAACTCAATATTCACCAGTACGATACTTGAAAAGGTTTTGTAATAAATAGCATATGATGGTTTTCATAATTTCTAGTTCAGCCTTTCAATTAGCACATCTGTGTGGACAAGCCAAGGTGAAAAGTGACAGACATGGAATGAATGAGGGAACTGGGTTAGTCCTGCAGCTTCCACTAGCTATTTTTAATCAAACAAAAATGATTACACAGAGGGACAAAACTCATTGATTTTATCTATTTAGTAGTTAAAAGCCTTTACAACTTATACACCATGGCACAGTAAAGTGCGAGGAGCAAATTGACTTCCTGTTCTTTGCAATAGGTGAAAATATGAATGTTGAGTTTGAGCACAGTGTTATTTATGCACTAATATCAAAATTACAGCTATGTGCTGTGTGTGTCACTTCACAGTTGGAAATCAAATTATACTCCTGCTGGAATATTGGCACATTGGTATCAGCTATAGCAGCTGCTTTGCCTTCTCTGACTTTTCTTACTGTTGCTGCTAATGAAAAAGGAGGCTGCTGTCTCTGCTCTTAACAGCACTGTTTTTCTCTTCACTTGAAAAGCAAGCAGACAGTCTGGGTCTTCTCATGGCAGAAAAGGAAAGGAACATTTAATTGCTGCTGAAACGCTTGTACAAAAGGTCACCAAACAATATAAGTTCTTATTTGGTACTGAACTTTAAAGTGAAGAATTAAGGATTGTTTGAAGGGATCCAGCAGTTAGTTGATGTACCAGATCATCAGTATATAGAAAAGAAGGAGAAGGAAATCTAAAGTTGATGGGAGTTTCCTAGCAGGCCACGAACAAGCTTGGCAGCCATCTGTAAAGGGAGTGCTCATGAAGCCTGTTTAAGGATATCACCACAATTTCTCGTCCATGGTCTCATACAAGCACAGCAGGAGGAACACTGAGAGACTGATTATGCAGAAGCAGTAGGTTTTAAACCCAAAAGTGTTATGTACTGTCAAAGGCACAGCTTCTCAAAGGTGGCATGAGGCATTAAATTATAAGGACCTAAATACTTATAAGTCATCCAAACCCATCCTGGCCCAAGGGAATAGTGAATATGAAGAAACTCTCTGTCCCATTAAGTAAACTCCAGACCTTCTGGTGTTAAATCAATGATTAATTAAAAACGTGGACCAGCTTCATCTTACAAACAATGACAAAAGATAAATTGAGTTTCTTTACAAACATATAATCTTAAATTCATGTTGAACATAAAAAGAAACCTGAGGGATTTTGCCTGCTACATGTTAATAAAAAAATCAGCTGTATAATCAATAGCATGATAATACAAATTTTGTCTTTTGGCATTGAAATTTTCTCTTGAATTAAAGAAGACTCTATTATTATTATTATATTTCTTTGTCTGTGAGATTCTTTTACTGTGTTGTCATTGCTCTTATTTTCTGTAGGAGTCAAGAGACAAGTAACATCTTATGAGGATTGCGTGTTTGCTGTAGTGGATGGATATGTTTCTGAAATAAAGGCTTATTTTATTTCCAGAGCAAATCAATCCCTTTATTTCCAGAGCAAATCAATCCTACAGCCTCTCCAATTCACATATTTTTTTCTTGCTTCTTTAAGTGTTTTTCCTACTCAAGGATTTTGTGATATGTACTGTATCTTGGCATTCTATCTCATACAGAGAAAGAAAGGTAAAATCTTGGTAGGAATAAAAGCTGAAATCATTGGCAATGTTCTGATTTACACCAAGTAAGTATTTAATATAGGAAATTGAGATGACTTCTATTATTTTTTCACCATCCCATCCAGGTAGGTTGATATGATTCCTGCTTTTGAAGATATTAAACATGTTTCACAGCACTAGCATGCCTGCTGTGTACTAGTGGACCCAAAACAAATTTCAGGGCAAACTTGCTACTGTTTTTGTGTACTCTATTGTGCACCTTTTCCTTTGTGCTACATCAAAAAATCTGAAAAAGTACTAGAAAATGTTCGTTCCTTTAGTTCAAAAATCCCAGTATGTTGTCTAGGTTCAGTCCTTGTTATTAATCAAAGTTCTGGTCCTCCCATTTTTATGGCTGTGTTGGCTTCTGCTCTCTCCCATTTCACCACCCCATTTCTGGGCATTGTTCAGTTCTTGTAACCTGGCAGGATCATCTGAGCTGAAGTGTGACATTATCCCACAGCAAACAGAGTCTCCTGAGAGTTCAACTTTACCTGTATGAATTCATATCCTGCCTACAGATCCTGGGATTTCTGTGGTATCCGATCAGAAATCAGGGATTCAGATTCACAGAAATTTATTTCTTTTTCATTCAGTTACATGTCTGCACTTAACAAACTCTCCACTTAAAAAAAATCTGGGAAAATAGGACTCCACTGAACTGCAGGGAAGGTTGTAATACCGCCTTATACTCATCAGTGAATGAATGTACTTGTATTCAAATACTAACTAACATGACAGTAGATGGAGCTGATGAACACGCAGGTTATGCCCAGAATTTTGTAGGCTCATATATTTTTACACAACATGCATTAAACAAAACTTTTCCTCATCTTATTTTTACCCCAATTTACACAGATTTTAGAAGGTGGAATAAAGAATCCACTGCATTTAATTACAGGTCTTATATCCTGGAAGGATCCCAGGATATGGGCTTTAGTTCTATCACTAATTTTAGTAGAATTTTGAAATCGTTATGAGCTTTGCATTTGCAGCTCTCTGTCTTTAGATGCAGTTGATGATTGGGCAATGCATCCTGATCTGAAGCTTGATAGTCATACAGCTCATAACTGCATAAAATTAGCCACCTATATGTGAACTATCCTCAATAAAAACATCTACAGGCATGACCAGTCTCATGAGACAACCACATGAAAAACAGCTGCTCTTTCATTCTGTTGAGGTGAGTATGAAAGGCATCTTGTGGAAAATGTGTAGAAAATAGGAGGAGAGATTTTAACTATGTGAGGAAAAAGGTTTTCGAATGAAATTCACATTTACCCAAACCTTTAAATAAGATCTAAACCAAACTCAGTCCCTACAACTGATAAAAGTGTCTATACGTCTAGAACCCAGTGAGTTAACCCTGCTCACAACTTCTCTATTCCTCTATTATTATTTTTTATTATTCCTCTCTTCTTCAACCTGCAGAAAACAAAGTTTCCAAGCAGTGTAATATTAAAGCACCAGTCACCTAAATAGCTTTGTCAGCATCTCCTTCCACTTACACCCAGGAGGATGACTCTAGGTGTATATTCTAGAGAGCTTGTTGATCTTTTTAATGCTAATTAGCCTTTGATTAGAATCTGAGAATCAAGGTAACAGGACCAGATTTTCCCACCATCGATTGATTAATTAATTAAAGGTATCTAGATGGAATTTAATGTTGGAAGCGTGCCATGTTGATTGTCTTTTAGCATTTTGCAGGAACATTTTCAGAATTATCAATCTAACATTGTTGTACAAGATTAAGTCTTTAGACATGGTTTAAATGGTGGGTAGGTATTTAAAAAGACAAATACCTCTGGAGTAAACAGACTCCAGTACAGTAAAGAAATAAACCTGCAGAACCTCTTACCGTGACCTGATTTTCAAAATGGATCAAAACCCACAGTTCTAATTGATTTTAGTACTGTGGTTTAGATACTTACCTAGAGAAAACAGCACATATGCTAAAGCAGGATTAGAACAAAGTTTGTGCAATCTTTCATGAAGCAAAAAACCTTTAGTGCTACATCCTTTGAGGTTTAAGGCCATATATTTCCACCAAACTTATGAATACTTTGACCATTTATACATAACAGTGAACCTGCTTATTCATTTTCCTGCTTGTAATTAATCCATAGGTATTCCATCATTCAGTAGAACTTTTTTTTTTTTTATAATTATACCAGCTTTGACGAAGTCACTAGTTGCCTCTAGATAGTAGAAAAAATTTAAGAAAAAAAGGTGCAAGTTGAAAAGAACTCAGGAATGATTTTTTTTTTTCAGAGGTGATTGAGACAGAATAATTTACACTAAGAGAGGCAAAACAAAAGCTACATGACTGCTTTTAAAATTACACATGTGGTTTAGAGGAAAAAAATGTATCAGCAGGTGCTAATCTTGTACAAATAACATGCATCTTGCCACAATAGGATTGCTTTGACTCGCATGGATAAACAGTCAGACCTAAATCCAATCTTATAAAATAAATGAAACCATTGTTAAATCATAGATGGATACATCATGGGTTAAAAACTTGCTTGAAAAAGTTCTTCTGCTGCTTTAAAAATGCCATAATGTTCTATAAAGTTGTCAGAAGAATGGTACTTTTTTCATACTTAATTTTGTCTGGCTGTGACAGACTCATTCTTGGTGTGATTACAGATTTTTTTAGGATCCTCAAAGGGTATTTTAAGAAACTGAAGTGTATTTGCTATAGCAATAAAACCCACATATTTTTTATACATGAAAGGTGAATACATCCCACATACCTTTGTCAGTGGGATTAATCTCCACTATCTCTGAACATCTTTAGCATAGACATCTGTACCTGAAAAAGTTACAGGAGGTGCCATGTGTAGTCAAAGAAAAATCAGAACTGTTGGAATTTTTCTGTCTGTCTCATCTGTTGTAGAGAACCAGTGGAGGAAGGGATGAATTTTCCCTCAGGAGTGAAGGGTTAGATCTCAGCTCAACTGCAAATAAACAGGGAGACATACAAAATAGAAAGTTAATATTCTCAGTTCAGTTTTTAAATGACCAAATATGATCAATTTTATGTAAATCAACCCCATCACTGCACATGAGGGATGACCAGTACAGAAGTAATTTGGCATAAATATGAAAAACTGTTGATTTTGGAAAACTGGAAAGAAGATATCACATCAGTTTTTAGTATTTTCTTTATTTTTGTGAAGAATTTTCACACAGTTTCAGCTATTTAGCAATACTTGAGTCTAAGCATTTATACAACTTTTTATTTTAATAATACTGGTCAAATGTACTTTTTAATTTGGTAGTAAAATAAAAAAATGGGGGACTGGTCAGTTTGTCTTGAACAGTAACTAAAACATGTTAGGTCTGATGCTTTTGGAACACCGGAAATAAATTGAATAACGAAAGGTACTGTTTTTACTAAAACAAAATATTTCATTTCACATGAAGTTTATGGAAAATATTTTCTCAGTTTCTTTAATCAGAACTCTTTCCAAGTGAAATATGCCCTTTTGAAATGTATATTCTTTCAAAAGTGAAAAATATGGAATTGACATTGTGTTAGTTTTTGGTGCTTGATGTAAACTGCAAAGCAGAACCTAGGCAGCAATGTTTGATTAGGGGAATAACCATTCTTAACATCAGCTTTAGGGAGACTTTCTAGGCAAGCTGCAGATACTTCCATGGGCTTTGCAGTTACAGCATAAGACTTTCACATACCCAGAGTTAAAATAATTTTATTTTTGTGCCTAACTGGTAGCCATTGTGGAACTTGTTTACTGAAGAGAACAAGAAGGGAAAGGTTTTGGAAAAAGATCACAGAATGACAGAATGACTGAGGGTGGAGGGGACCTTGGGGAATACCTGGGACCAACCCTCCCACTCAAGCAGGGCCACCCAGAGCCCGTGTCCCAGGACAGCTTTTGAATGCCTCCAAGGAGGACAACTCCACAGCCTCTTTGGGAAACCTGTGCTATGGCGTGGTTGAAGAGAGGCACCAGGACCCTCTGGAACATCAGTCCCTTCTCCTAGTTTTGCATAATCAGTCAATTTGCTGAGGGTCCACTTTTACTCTGCTGTTAACGTTTAATGTTTAAACTATCAAAATGTTTAATTATATATATAAGTGTTTTTCATATCACTAGTCTTGAAAATATGAAAATAGATTTCTGTATCCCATTGAATAAGTTTTTGGGTTTTTTTTAATGCTTGGTATTTTAAATAGCCAAAATATGGAATAGTATATATTGTAAAAAACCTAATAAAACAAAAATAGAGGAATGGAATGTAGGAAAAAGCCTCAAGCTGAAGTTTAGACTGTGTTTACAATTCATTCAGTCCATTATCACCATGTCAGTCATTTTTTTCACATGACCAGATGCCTTGTTATCTTATTGAAAATTGTCCTGGAACAGTTGTTAAAATCTGAAGATTTTATATTACTATTTTTACAATAGAACTCATTCTTCATAAAATCTTCATATTGCATAGTAAAGATGACACATATAAGGTTTTGTATATTAGATATCCTAAGTGTGCTACAGATTACAGTGTAGCAGCAGTAGCAATTGGCAATATAAAATGAAAGATAGGTAAAATAAAAAAATCTTACTCACATGAAAAGTTAGATATCTCCATTCTGTAAGGATAGAGATGAGGAAGTTCACCATGTTGTGGATGAAATGGAGAAAGCTTTAAATTTTTGTTTTGCCATAATATTATGCAATTTATGAAATTTATGCTACATTACTTTTTAATCCAAACATATGTGAACATATATACTATACTCTATGTTACTCAACCATTGCACAAAGGGTTAACTATGAATATTAAACATCTTTTATATTTGCTTTGGTCATTCTGCTTGTTTCAGCTATACATTGCCACCAATGTTCTTTTCCCCTCATATTTTCAAACATTTCCTCTAAAATATCCCAGAATCACTGAATCTGGATATGTTTTGAAAGTACTAAGTTCTTTAAATGCTCATCCTTTTGGTGTTATACCTGCAATTAAAGGTACGAGTTTTTGAACTTCAGGAAAACTCTCTTTTTCAGATCATTCTGATTGTAAGAAAACACCCTGCTAGTGATCATCTATAAGGATTATTACAACACAGAGAAGTAATATTGTTATAATTAATAAGACAAATCTGAGATGAGATCCAATACTTAAAAGTTTTTAAACTTTAAAGTTTCAAAATAATAACTTTGACTGATAGTTTAAATAAACATATTAGACCAAGTAGTGTAGACACTAAAATCCATGCTTTCCAGAAAGATTATCACAGTACTAGAATAAAAGTGGTTATATGGACGGAGAATAGTTTTATTATATTGCAAGGTGTGTTCTGACTCAGTGATGCTCTTCTCTACAGTGCAATAAAGCAGACAGCAATGTAAATCATTTAATCCAATATATGCGTAATGAGAGAAAGGACAAACCAACGTGCAGGATGAATAAGAACGACAGCAGTACATTCTATTTTGACAGATTAAACATGGTAAAATATTTACACTAGAATATATCTCAAGAGTTTATGATCTCAGAAGGAAAAGGATTGTCTGAGTCCTCAGGAAATAGCTTAATAGTAGATGTGAAATAACCCTTGTAAATGAAAGAAAGAGAACCTTTTATTAAACATTATTGCATTAAACATATTTTCCTCCATTATTTTAATTTATTCAAGTCTTTGTTCAACAAATAAATGTCAAGAAACTCCACTGGACTTCAATCATCTGTGTGAAAGAGTTTAAATTTATCAAACTTACCGAGTTTAATTTAGGCACAAATTGAAAATCTGAGTTTCCAGAGGATATTGCCTATTTAGAAATCTGTACCCATCATCCACCTATGACTTGGAAAATGGTGACCTGAAATTTCTGTAACAAGTTTATTTGTGAAAATTCTAAATCTTAAACTTTTGAAAATGTTGTAATGTACATTTGCAGCACAGACCTAAGTAAAGGGAAAGTTCAAAAGGTTGGATGAGAGAACATTCTTCCTTGGAAAAGTGAAGATTTTTGATTAACCCCCTTTTAAAATATGTGAGAGATAATTAGGTCCTGCTTCAGAAGATGAAAAATTATCTAAAGCACAATCATAAAGTCTTGAATCTCAAATCATGTTTTTTTTCTGAAGTAATTTATACTGTCTCTGGAGATGGGTAATACTTTAGACTGATGAACAGCAAAACTTCTCTAATTTAGTCATATGAGAAAAAAGTTACATAGTATAAAAATACTTTGGCATTTAAAAATTTATAGTTATTAGCTTATTTCAGGCCATAGTTATCAGCAAAGCAGAAATATTCTACTATTTATCAGTTTATTATTTGAGAAACTTCTCTATAGCATCTTTTATTGGCCCCAGGAATATTATGCATAGAGAAATGTGCCATATGAGTTCTTTAAAATACACTTGTGTTTGAAGAGTAGAAACAAGATTGGTAGAAAGGAAGAATGAATTAAAAGGTAAAATTCACAGAACACAAAAAGTGACTGCATATAAGAAAAATTTTAGAATTATGAGAGTTATTATGGTTCTCAAATTATTTTCAAAGGAAGTAATTGAAATTCTAACACTGTTATTATGCAAAAATGGACCAGAGGGGGGAAAAAAATATACATATATACACACACTCAGATTCAAGCATGAGAGACCCAAGCGATGAAAAAATCTTTGATGTTTTGTGATTAAAATACTCAAGAACATTGCCGCAAGAGAGGAGCCCCAAAGAAAAGATACAAGGATTCCTTGAAACAACATCTCAGCCTTGGCCATATTGATCAACATTGTCTACTCTGGTCTCTAATCGGGAGGCCTGGAGACACACCATCTATAACGCTGCTGCTTCCTTTGAGAACGCACGCGGGATCACTCTTGAGGAGAAAAGACAACGCAGAAAGAATTGTGTCTTGCAGAATTTACCACCTAAGGAGTCTTTCTGCTGTGCCTTTTGCAATCAGACATGTCTATCTCGTATTGGCCTTATTAGCCACCAGGGTGCTTGTAACAAACGTGGATAGAGCCTTTCCCAAATTTTCGTTCGCGAAGCCCAGCCATGACTCAAGAACATAACAAGGGCTTAGAACTATGCATGAGAAACACACCTGGAATAAGTGTCAGTGATATCAGCCCTTATCAATGTGGATGTGATCTGGGCTGGGGTTTGACAAAGAGGAAGTTCTGGGCAAAAGCCCCTTTTTCTTAGCCATGGTTGTAAGATCTCAAGCTCTTCTTATAAATTTTCCTTCCCTTCAGCTATTCTTCCCAGGATCACTAGGACTATGTAGGACACTATTGTATGTGCTGACAATAACAGGGATTGGAGAAACTGATTCAAAACTATTTATACAGTGAGACTTTCCTGAAGCCTGTAGACAGAAAAAGGGGATGTTCTGTTAAGCAAATTTCTCTTCCACCTGGATCAAGATTATTTGTTAATGCTTTTATCTCCTTCTTCATTAAAGTGAAGGGTTAAAGTTGAAAATAAATCTGGTCTTGTGGTTTTTTTTGCTAAGAAAAGCAAAAATCATGTCATATTTGTTATACACAAAAGATATGAAATAATATGGCAAGGATAAAACTAAACAAGTATACTCGAGAATAAAAAAAAAAAAAAAAAAAAAAAAAAAGAAGAAAAACAACAGGAGATGTTAGATCATTTTCCCAGAGGTTTTCTATTCCTATCAAAGTGGAAGATCAGAGAATAATACAGACAAAAAATTACAGGATAGAATAGGGAATTAAAGCAAAAAAGTTAGCTTTATAGCCAAAGTACTATATAAAAGCTTTTTAAATATGTATAAAGAACACTGAAATATGCTGACTGTCTGTGCTTTGCCCGCCATGTATCCATTTACCTGCAAGACACTAAACTCAGAAAACGGACTTTTGAATATGAGTACAAACCCACCAGATTGTCAGATCTGATGGGCTTTGCTATGGAAAAGCTGAATGGGGTACAGAGGTCTGTTCTTTAAGTAGAGCTATACTTGAAGAAGTGACTAGATGAGGTACTTACAAGTTCTCATTTCTGCATTTACAGAGTACTTCACAATTGTTAATACTTTTAGTATCAGAAAATCTTGGAGAACTATGGAAATCTTGTTATACGTATATTAAAGACAAAGAACATAAAGGTGAGAAGGAAAAAAATATATTTAACCACACTAAGAAAATTTTATTTGGGGACTGGGGATACTATTTATAGACCACTGAATTTTTATCAAATTACTGTGATGGGTTGCCCTAAGATCTCTTGCCTACTTTTAGCAGTATAAATGTTGGTTGTCTAAAGTTAGTTGCTCTAAACTTGTCTTACAGTGAATAGAGAGGGAAGTAATTTCCGAAGGACATTACGTATCATCCCACAAGTGGGATGAAGCAGCCTCTGATTTAATCTGTAAAAAGAACCAAAAATATCTACTTGTGATTTTAATGGCTAAATTTCATATGTATAGGAAATTATTCAGGTGCTTGAGCAGAGATATTTGGTGCCATTTAAAATACCTCAGAGCATCCAAGACCTATTACATATAGAGCACAGGACACATAGTGCCATTTGGAACCAACAGCAGAAGCCGACAAATGCTACAGTAACAAGAGCATCATCTGTAGATGGATGGTGCCTGAGTTCACTTTGTGGTAGAGGTAGGGCTGGGTCAGGACAATCCTCTTCCAGATCAGGTGCCACAGGACTGTGAAATCCCATTGTTTATAAGTCTAGTGAAACAGAAACAAGAGGCAGATGCCCTCCAAATGAATCAATGAATAAAAACCTGCAATAGATGTGGTACTGGGGATGGGAACCTGAGATCCCTCCTGGTCATTTGTTCAGGCATCCCATCTCTGGCTCTGGGAAGGACTGCCTGGACTATCCACTATCTGTGGATTGCCTGGACCATCTCAGGTGCCTGTGCAGCTCCAGTGTCTCCTGCAGTGGATCACTACCAGTCCTCTCACTCTCTAGTGCAGGTCAGCATAAGCCCTGAATACGATTTGGTATTGAGTCTCCGTAGGTGTGTATTCTACTTTTTCAGGAATGCACGAAAATCTGGAGAGTGGGGCTCACACACTAAATGCCCACTTTGAGTCTACATTCTAATAAGAGTTCATGAATTATGTAGGCAACACAGTGAGAACATTTGAAATGGTGTTTGCATCTGTTATCAGACTTAAAAATTAATGGATTTTTAAGTAATTAGCATGAACTATTTACCACACTGAGTTATACTGTAAGAGTAGCTGAATATAAAAATAAAAATGATAATAATATGCATAAAATGCTCATTTCTTGCAGCATTATATTTTATTTTTAAAAGGCAGCACTTAAGCAGACTATCCAAATTGACAGCGTGAATATGAAATAATGTCTTTCCTCTGTTCTTTTTTTTTTTTTTTGAAAAAGAAATCTTTTGTCATTTACAAGATGACAGGTTAGTTTTAAAATAGCTTTGATGTGATGTAAGGCAGAATATCCATAATCCAGCATGCCACAGCCCTTTTCAATACAGCATGGTATATGCTCAGCTAATCTGGGAATCTCAATGAATGATCCATTTTTTGTATTTTCTCATAGGGACCCCACAGTTCTGCAGTTAAGAACAAGGATGGTAGTCAAAATTGTCTGATGCTTGTGTCTCACTCTGCCATCATCTAGTTTAAAAGGACTCTTTTTCTGTGTGGAGACAGGCATAGCGAAAAGCCACCGACTAGAAGCTAAAGACCATTTCAAATGAGCAATAATGTGTAAATAGATTTTTAACTACGAAAGTGATAAATTACTAGGTTGAACTGGAGGACTGGTAGGTTTGCCTTGTCTTGTGATAAGTGATTCTTTAAAAATGTCTCTTATGATGGGCAGTGATATCTATATAATAAATGACCAAATATATGATGAATCTACCCAAGCCAGGTGGAGACTCTGCTTCTCCATCACCATCTAAGGATGGGAACTTGTCAGAGCAATGTCTTTACAAGCAAAAGCAGGGAAAGACATCTGGAAAGTGAAAGGTCTTGATTCTGGTTTGATTGTATAACCATAAGGTTATGATAAGTAACTGAATTTTCACTGACGTATACAATAAAAGATAACTTATTGAGCAGAAATCTAAAATATGGGGATCTAGACCCTTTCCTATTTTTAAAATTTAGACTAGGGAATTTCTCTATGAACAATAAAAAAATAGATCAAGTCCACCTGGGCCCACTGTGATGCTTTTTTCTTTTAAAGATTGACACTCACAATTTTAACAGGAAAAGTGATGAACCATGACGTGGTGCTTTGTGATCTGCTCTTAGGGCGCCTGACTGCACAGTGAACAGTATGAGTGAGAACTCACTGGGGATGAAGATGCTTCTCTCCCAAGAATCCCAATTCCAAAGCAAACATGCCAATCTATCCTGCAAGACACCAGCACCATGTTGTACAATGCAAACCATATTACCTAATTAGAGTTAGTCAAAATATGATGATGACAATAAAGTCTGGGCTTGTCTGACAATTTAAGTGATGGTTTTTCAACTAGGGATGCTGTTAAGTTCTCAGTTTCTAAAATCTGTCAGAAGAATCAAGGAAAATTCTTTAACTACTGAGGTAGACAAAGATAAGTTTTCTGAAAAATTGTCCAGTTCTTGAGTAGTTCTTCAAATAACTTTGAGTCAAAATTTATCAATATAATTAAAAATATAATCCAAACCATTAAAATATGCACTGAGTCTTTCAAAGGATATGAGTTCCAATCTTCATCCTTAAAAAGATTATATACTAAAAATTGTCCTGATAGCAATGGGAGCAGAGTTGGAGGAATTCCAGAAGCTTTAAAAAAATTATTTGCATCATATCAGAAGATAAATTCTGTTCCTGTTTGTAGCCAGTGCTCTACAGATTACAATAAAAGTCAGTCAAGCATTCATTTCAAGGCAGTTTGGCACATGGGTTTCCAATTTTCAAGGTTTATGGCTTAAAATGTTTTTTGTTTCTTGGGTTAGAAAGAAGAAAAAATACAATGGAAATGTGTCCTGGCCCCAGAGGGCTGAGGGCTTTTCACTCTTCCACAAAGACCTCCTTGGAGGGACACCGATGAGATCTGGGACACTGATGAGATCCAAGAGGAACTATTTCCAGTTACCTTTCTTGAGCTGTAAAGGTAGAATTGCTGTGTTATATCTTTTCTGGAGAAAATAGGAAACATCAGTAATGCATTTGTAAGGATGTCACAGAATCCTTAAAATGAAAATATATTTCAATATTTTCTCAAGTGCTAAAGACAGTTTTAGTAACTTTATCTTCCATGGACAAATATATAGTACCCCTGGAAATAATACAAAAATAATCTTAAAATACTTATCAAGGTTTAATATCTTCGTCTAACAAGTAAATTAAAAAGAAGGCAAATAGTAAGGATATCTATTCCAGATCTTGCTTTCTACAGTATTGTATTTTGAATTTAATTGTGCTTTAGATGTACATGATTCTTTAGAGAGTCAAGAATATCCCTAATTTCCTACCTAGCAAACTTAGCTTTGGGTATTCAGGTTATGCCAACTGGGAGGTCTGAAATGGCTTTGAAACAGTTTTGTGCTTTTAACGTATTTTAATTTATCAACAAAAACTTTATATCTTACACTGAAACATGAGTTCTGGAGGAAAAAAATCCTACTAAATTATCTCCAACATCTGAAAGGTGCATCATCACACCAGGGAGAATGGAAATGTGTGGTTGAGGGAAAAGTACCAGCCATTTATTGTTTCTACTACAGCACCTTTTTGTCCCAGGCAAGCAGCAAACACCCCAAGCAATCTGTTTGCAGGATGATGCAACTGCAGCAAGGTCAGGTGCGGGCTGTGTGTGACTGCCTTGGCACCTTAAGATATTTCCACCCAGAACCAATGAACTCTTGACTCTTTCAGACTATATTTACAGGAGCAAATGAAACAAGCCAGGGATATGCTGGCATGTTACATTTTGACCAGGATCATGTGAATTGTTCTGGTTGTCTGCCTCTGAGGTGTGCTGTATGTTGGATGTGAGGGCAGAGTATGAAAGCAGGGAGAGGGATATTTCCTCTGCTCTGCAACGTCTTCCTTTCCTGCAATATGTTCCCTTCTACAAAGGGATTTAATCAAGAAGCACACTTTGTTTTTCTTCTTTATGGAACTATCTTCTCAGAGATCAGCTGACTCACAACCAGAGAATATATCAATTAGCTAAAACCAACCTTTCTTCTTACCCTCCCTCTTCCCCACCACAAAAGGCTACAGAGCAGAGCCTAACACTTTCTGTTTGTAAATAAAATTGCAGCATCTGTCTTGTCTTGAACCGCCTGACTGGGGTTCTTTACTAATTTTTCTTTTTTTGATTATTACCACAGTCACAGGCTGGTGTATTTTTGACCCAGGAGAAAAAGATAAAGTGAAACAGTAGTGTGCAAGTAGCTCCCAAGCTAAGGACTTCATTGATCTACTCTGTGTTGGAATTAATTCTTCCATTTATTAATGTTTTCTGTTGAGCTGGAACTCTAAAAACTGAGAATTCTAAATTAATTCAGATTAAACACAAGACATGATTAAAACTGAGACAAGAAGTCCAGGAGAAAGAAGGTAGCAGCTGAATCTTCACTTGGCAGGTCCATGCATATCAGATGATGAATATGGGAAATCTACTCAGGGAATAGTCTGAGTTGTTTATTGGTTTAGTGCTTTTTCCACCTTCATATAAAAATGAGACTGTGAGGAAGAATCTGATTCAATACATCAAGTTTTCTTCAAAATCCTTGGACTACAGCAGGCACATCAAGTTCAGCCTGAAAAAAAAAAAAAGTATTCATTAGAAAATGCGTCTTTAGTACAGTGCAAAAAGTTAGAATAATATTAAAAGTCATAATGCTATTCCCAGTATAGCCCTCCTCATTCTTATTTTGAACCTGGCTCACCAGTTTTTTGCATCTCTTCTCTAATAGTCCCAAAAATAGTTGCAAGCATTCAAACAAGTAATAAACTAATACTGTAGAGAGTTTACTTGGCTTACCTCTTCTCTTGCTACCTGTTCGGTACCAAGGGGTCAGCTCTTCTGGTAGCTGCTCACAGTTACTTACTAGATTTCAAAGAAACAGTCCCTGCCTACCTCTTCAGCTTGGGAAAAGAGCTTAATGAACAAAGAGGCTTTGTTTTTCTCCTTTATATCCCATCTTAAAACTTTCCTTTGTCACATTGGCTGCAATGGTGCAGAGTGCAGTCTCTGAGGCACAGCAGATAATTTGTCTCAACGATTAATACAGGCTGCCTTGACTTGTTTTTTGATGAAGAGTTTTTAAACCACCTATTCCCTGAAAGCTTATTTAAGTGCAGATGATGATCACTTAGATTTCTTTCATACAAAAGTGGTTCTTGCTGCTTTCAGAGAGAACCACTGTTTAAGGACTCTGGCTTTGGTATTCATATGTAAGTTGTATAAGTTGCAAAGTTTCTATGCCTTTGGGTTGGATTCAAAATATGTAGAAGAAGCAGTCAGCTTAATGGAGACTCCCAGACTTACTAGGCTAGAGCAAATTTGAGCAAATTTGAGCAAATTTTGCAAGGAATCATTAATTGTACATTTAACTCAAGCATTGACTTTGGGCTTGGTCTCTGTTCCTCCAGATATATTGTCAATGCTGCTAATGAATGTTTAAAGTTCTGTGTCTGATTTCTAGAACCTCTAATGGTGACAATTTCATGGTTCAGCTTTGTATAGTTCAGCTTTTAGCTCACACTGCAGTAATTCATGCTTATGGAGTAAGGAACAAGATGATGGTTAATGCCTACCCTCCTCCCTTGCAAATCTACCATGCTAACCTAATTACCAAGTAACCAGAAATTCTTGTGCCTTCCTATATGTCTGGTTCTCAGCATGGTAACCATGACAGTCACTCAGTAGTTGTAACATCGGCCTTTTTAGTCCCATTTAGTCCATTTGAATATCTCTCAATAAACTTAATGGGTTTAATTATGGGGATCCATTATTAATTAACATGTGTCTCGATTTGAAGAGACTGGAATGTTTGCTAAAGAGGATGAGTTATGAGACAAACCAAACTCCTCTCTCACAGCAATTGTAAATTCAAAATTAAGGGGCTTTAATTGAGGAAGTGTGGAAAAACAGAAGAAATAACAACCCTTTAATAAAAGATATACTTATTTTGGCAAGAACAGTAACAGAACACAAAAATCTAGACAATAGTTCTGTACCCAAAAGTCCCCTTCAAACAAAATAAAAAAAAAAGGTCTGAATACTTCTCTGTCTTTTAGCACAGTTCTAATCCCAGTTGGCAGGGGGTGCTGTTGGACCCCTGGAGGTGCAGAGCCTGCAGTTCTCTGTGCTGGCCTGCAGGGGAAGCTGTTGGGCACTGGCGGTCCCCACGCGGGGAGGGGTCTCGGGTTGCGGGAGAAGTTGAAAAGAAGAATGGGGGCCCTTCCCTCAGTGGAAGAAGGGGGAAAGGAAAACAGTTCACACTCCCCCCCCCCAGAACTCACTGTTGTCCTCAGATGATGGTGTCTCAAGGCTCCTCCTTTTCTCCCAGTGAGCATGCAACTCTCTGATGAAAACCCAGTAGGTCCCAGCTGGAGTCACGAGACAGCGTGCGAGCCGACCGAGGCCGGTGGTCAGGCCTCACCAGGACAAAAAGCCAGAAAGACTGGCTTCCAGGCCTTTTCTCCAAAAACGCCCACACAAAGACCCCCATCTCCGTCCCAGAGAGAGAACCCAGCAAAACTGGCCTCTCCCTTTGGAGAAGAGCCAGCAAACCCCTCCCTCAAAACTCCTCCCCTCTCCCCCCAGCCTCTGACGGGCAATCTGTTAGGAATGCGGTTTGGCCAGCTAGGTTCTTTTGTAAAGCTAATCGCCCCCCCCTTTCCATTCAAACTCCATCTTTCCTACAGTGGGGGCAGGGGGAAGAAGAATTCCCCTCCTCGGATTTTCAACCTATAACAACATGTTAAAGAAAAAGGTGTTTCCTTGAACTGCTTACAATGTATATATTTTTAGAGATATCTTTTCTGAGATATCAGAGTGCAGAGTCGCTTAAATGGGTTTCTTTTTGTGAAATCCTGGGTTTTCATGATACTATTTACTCTAAGAGCATACCTTGGTAAGGGAAAAAACGATGTGAAGATTCAATATCAGCTACTGTAAGATTAAATAAAGCGGCTCCTATAAAAAAAGAGAAAAAAAAAAACCACAACAAGCCTACATTGCCAGAGCAGAAGGGGTCAAACAATAAAATACCCACAGACTCCTGTCAAAGTAAATCACACTAACAGGTTGCTATGGCACAGGCGTTATGAGATACTTGATAGCAATATTCTTAAGATAGGAAATCTATATTATCTAACAATAAAAGAGGCCTGGTGAGAAATGTTTTTCTCAGGTTATGAACATGGATCTAGGAGAAAGCAGCTAACATGTACTGCCTAGCATGTGACTTTAATTTCCTGTGATCAGTTAGGCCTTTATTTTTCTCCTCGAAGTATCTGATAAAAACACCACTTGATAATGTTGTCTGCTTTGATCCATATATTTAGGAAACACTTTTAACTAGTTCCTACAGGCCTTATGGAGGATTGTCTGCATGGCTCTGCCTGGAGCTGAACTGCCAACTGGACACCACTGACAGATGCAGTACACTCTTGGCCACCACAGATTTGGTGCTGAGTCATGGAAAATTTCTTCTCTGTTCTCACTAACCTGTTCCATATGATAGATATTCTCTGTAGGTGTGAACTAATCAGGTCCCATAGTCTCAGTCACAGAGGAACTAACTTCATTTCTGATTCATGAGGCATGTTTAAGTAAGAGAAGGAAAAATGTTGTCTCATTTACTCTTCATTCATTAGTAATTTGGCCTTGTGAAGCCAAGCTCAGGAGACAAAATACCTTTTTTGTGTGTGTAGTGGTGAACGTGCTGGAATACGGATAGAACAAAATGTATGACTTTCTGCATTAGATTCAGTAACCTTGTGTGTTGCTTCTGGGTAAAGTTTATGACTGACCTTAATTTGAAAGGGGCCCAGGTTAGTATTTCCTTCCTGGGGAAGGTGAAGGTTTGCCATATACTTCCTGCTCTACATAAACCTCACAGTCCCTTAACCCAACAAGTTGATTTAGTCATTTGTTGTCTCTCTGATTTGTTTCTACATCCTCGGCACAATCAGAATCAGATCTGGTCTTTAGGCAATAATCTACCACAAGTATTTATTAAAGCTTTTCATTACTCTTCTACCAATTACCAACCTGAGAACATCTTGCAAGGATGTAGGGAGGAAGAAATAACACACAGGGAATAGATCTGGTTAAATATGCTGAAACACAATATCAGCTTTAGACCTGGACAATTTCATTGATTCATAGCCTTTTTTTTTGAAATTTAGTAGTATACAGATAGTAAGCAGGCAATGAGTTTGCATGTGCAGTCAGATTTCTAATTGCAAAATTGTGCTCTTTAGATTTTGCTCCCTGCTTTTTTTTTCACACTTTCCCATTTTCACATCATATTTTTCACTGTGTTTCTGAAACTTCACAAAAACTTCTGAGATCTCCATTCTCCCATTCCATGCCTCTTGGAATCCGAACTTCTGAACAGAACCAGAGCTTGCATTGCCAATAGAGCAGACATGGAAATGAAACACTTCTGATTTCTCTCACCCAGAATTTTTTAGCTAGAGTCCATCTGCTCACTAGTGCCTATTTAGGAATGCACAACACCTTTTCCTTCTTCCATAGCAGCCGAACTGAACAAGAGTAGGTGGAAATATTAAAATGACACTTTTGAACCAAACTGTAACTTTTTATTAAATGAGAGGGGGAAAAAAGTGACATGTCTCATTTATAGATTCTGAGCTGAAGCTTAAAAGGTAAAATCTATCTGGTAAAATAGTCTTGGCTATATTTTCAGTAGGAAAGAGAATTTTGTCTCTGTCACCTCTGACATGAAAAAGTAGCCCTTTGAGTAAATTGTTCGTATTCTCTGTAGTCCATTTTTAGGAAAAAAAAGGATCATTTAATGACAAAAATAGTTTGTACATGGATTGCAAATTTCTGCTTAAACATGGAGGGCATGATGTGATTCTGCTGAAGGCTAGAAAAATGATACTTTTAAAAGTTTAGTTTTCAAATGATCCACTCAAAACTATCGCATGCGATGTTTCACCCACAGGAAGAATGTGAATGTAAAATTCGGCACTGATTATGAACTGGGAGTTGGAAGCAATCCTCAAAGGGCTTGAATTCCAAATGTAAACAGCTTGAAGAAAAGAAATATTACTTCCTATTACATTTCTTTCACCCGTCCATTGTACCACAGAATTCAAGCACTTCCCCACTTTCTGTAGTGAACATTTTACTCCTCTTACCTGGAATAATATAACTGACATTACAGAAAGCAGCTGCTAGACATGTTAATTTGCTGCTGCTTTCACTTCAAATTGCAATGGCTGATGTCATATTATGCAGCTTTTAAAGATGTACGGATATTCTACTGCTTCCATGCCTGTACTACTCAGAAGAGATGCAAAACCATAAGCCCTGCTCATGTGCGGTCATAAATAATCTCATACAACCAAATACTTACATCCTTCAGCTGTTACTGTCAATGCCACAATAAAACTCTTGCTGCTGCAAATATTTGCTAAGGTCTAAGGAAGAGAAACAACATTTTTACCCATCACTTAGAGTGTGGTCTCTTCAAGTCATCTTTAGCTACACATCTGAAGATCAATGCACCCCAAATCACTATTTATTTTGCTAATGGCTCTTGGAGATCAACACTAATAGAAAAGTGAGCTAGATAAATGTATGAAATACCTGTAACAACTATTAATACCAATAGGAGCTTTGAGTACCTACCACCACTTCAAATAAGACTGTTTATTTGGTGGACTACCTTTGCAATTTCATTTTGAAAAAAATAATCTGACAAATCTGTGTGTCATGCCTGAGGTTGGAAATAAAAAAAAAATGGCTGCATTCAGTGATTCCTTCCATGAAAAATTTGTTTCCAACCTATCCTCATATAAAGAAACATTTTACATACGGCATCTATGTCCAGAATTTGAATTTGAAAATACCTAGAAGAAGATCTCAGATTTTCAAGAAAAATGCAGAGGTTTATTAATAAAGATAATCAATCTTATCATGCACATATTTGGTTCAGATGTAGAAATTTGTGGTATTAGGCATTTGTGCATGGCTAGGAAGTTCCATTTGTATAATTTATTTCCACACCTGAAGTAGTCACTCTAATCTGCTCTTATAGAGTAAGTATTCGACACTGTAAAGATATTGGTTAGAAAAGAAGACGAGCTTGACTAATTCAGATAGTGATGTCTGCAGCAGTCAGTGGTGAAATTATAGAGGTCAACCCCATCCACAATTCTGAGAGTTTCCATATACATAAGATGGCCATATTTAGCCAATTTTTTTGTCTAGAAGTATACCTTTTCTTTGAGGTGTGAACAGCAATTAAGTCTACCTAGTATATACCAAAATTTGGTCTCATTGTTCTTCAGGTATCATTTATCCACTGATTCACTGGATATATATGCAATACATTCCTATGACTATGTAACATCTCCTTTTTCCTCCAGTCAAAGTTTGATCTTATACCAAAAAAAAAAAAAGTGGAAAGATTGTATTTTGTTTCAGTGGACTTCAGAGACCTCAAAGCACCCTGAAAAAGACACTTTTCTTATTGAGCACACAATTCTTACTCTTCCTGCATTATGCAAAGTGACAGTAGAATTGTTTGTTCTGAACTGCTCTTTATTCTATTATAACCACTCTTTTGATGCTCTTCTGCATCAAATGCCAGGTGACAATGTGCTGACATACTTCACATTAGTGACTAAATGATAAGCAACGGAAGCCAAATGATCTCCAGTCTTTCATTGTACTTAAAGTAACCCTTGAATACGATGTTTAGCATAAGATGCTCCTTCGGAAAGTGTCAGGTTGCCATTCTTCAAGCAGGCAGAGCATAGTCCAAGTAATTCACATGCCTCTTGAGCATATGATTTAGTGAGTGGCTGGTGACATTTTTTTCTCTCTATAAAATGATACGCTATCAGAGTGCCATTATGGAAAGGTTTGGAAAAAAACCCTTAACTCTTACCAGAGGTGTCACACTTGACTACACTCGGTGAGTCTCAAACCCACCATAGTGTGTTAGGTCAGAGATGTAAATGTGCATCTCTGCACAAGATTTCTGTATAGAGGAAGTTTCTGATGCCTTTTCTTTCAGATGTTGCACCTCAATCACTATCCTCAAATCATAAGCTGACTACTGGACTATACCTGCTGGAAAATCTGTCTAAGTTTTCCACAATATGAAGATTTTCAATCCCTAATATCTCAGAGCTATGGAGTGACAGGCCTTGAAAATTCTATACTTCTGAGCAGAAATTCCTGTTGCCTTGGAAATGCAGGGAAACTGTTGAAGCCGAAAATAAGTCTGATGGTATCAGAGACAGGGTTGGTATCTGTTAAGAACTGGGAGTAATAAGGCAATTTAACATTTATACCACACGTTCATTTACAGGTGAGGTATGTCAAGATTACTATTATTTCTAACCTCATTTTCCAGAAGAGAATATTAATCCTGCAAAGTTGAGAGACTTAAAGTGAGGCTCTAGAGTACATACAAGTCACTACATATGCAAATTAAGACCGTACATGAAAAAGTTATCCTCTGAAACATTCAATAAACTATAACATTACATACTACATTACAAATTTAAAAAAAACTCAACAGCATTAAATATCAGTATTTACCAGATGGTGCAAGCATTCCTGAGCTTGGGTAAAGCCTTGTGTTTGACCCTCCCAGACGGAAAACAGAGTATTATGGGTGAGAAAAAACCAACTCACCTGAACCTGCATTCAGGGGCTTAATGCTCTCTGTGTGTTTAATAAAGAATGTAAGAACATCATACAGGGTGGATGGTTTCTCTAGCTGGTCAGGACTAGATACATGAAGATATATATCTAAGTACTCTGCATTTGAAACATTCAGAGTCAAGAGTGGGACACAACACAGGCAAGCTCAAACACCTCCCATGTCTCCTATCTTGTAGTTTGACTTCTACATACTCTTTCTGACAGATCCCTCATTCTGATAAGAAGGGAAAGAAGCAAATTACTTGTACTGTGGCACACCTTCACAGATCTTTTTAGAAGCAGTCCATAGGATTTCAGCACTTCTACTTCTTGCCTATCATTTTGGGTGTGAATAAATTCAGTTTAGGTATGTAAAATCTTAAAGTCTGAATCTGAGCTAATCACCCTAGACTATCCCTGTAACCATGGGGGAAAAAATAGCTCCAATGTACAAACTAATTGATCCTAGGAAATGTAGATAAAACAGGTAAGATTTATTATCCTATGGAGGAACCTCTTTCTCTACATTGACTATAAAAAGGTCTGAGAATGACTTGTTGAAATTGTTACCATATGCATGTCTGAAATTAATTGCAATGAATCCCACTGTTTAAGCTTCTTAATCGAGCCCTGACACCTCAGCTGGATAAATTCTGGAATCAGTGTTTACCAAAGATACAGAGGTTATAGCAGCTGTTGTGTTATAAAATACACCTCAAATTTTAAGGACCAGCAGACTCTGCAGAGCCCTACCTTGCTTCTGATTTCCTGTCTGCCATTCTCCTTCTGGGGCTTTTAGTGGTGCAAATTCCACAACCTCAAGATCAGGAGGCCACAAACAACAAATGAAGATAGGATGGTTTTGAAACAGCTTTTCTCTACTAGATCAAATAACTTCCTGACCAGTGTTTTCACCTATATCATAGAAAACTTATTTCTGTTTCCTCTTTTGGAAGAAATGCTTGGATCAGAAGCTATTGTTATTCTCTGGTAAGTATCTTCTTAAAGGCTTTTCTATATAGTAAAATCACCTACATGAAAGAGGTCTTCTGATTCTCAGTTTAGTATTTTACACAATAACTTACTGATTTCAGATGAAAAATGCTGCCATGACCACTCACAGCTAATGTATTTTCAAATTGCTTTAGTAGTTAGATATCCACAGAAAGTCAAGAAAGTTTTTATTAAACTGCATAAATAAATGTAATTTTAAGAAGAAAAAATTTACAAAGTTTCATTAAAAATGCCAAAATAAAATGTTATGACATATTGAAAATTAAACATTTAATTAAGAATAGATGTAAGTAAAATATTTTTACTTTTAAAAATCCCTCTTTTTTCGGAAAAAATTATTCACCTGAGTTTATAATCCCTCATGCAGCAAATGTGCTATTCATGGAAAAAAGTGTCACTCAATTCTACAAGAACACCTTCTAGGGAATAGGTGTAGGCCCTATCTTTCTTTTTCACCAGTTTTATCCTTGCTAGCCCTGATGTTTCCCCACTTATCTCAGTGCTTTCTGCAAATTCCACTCTTAACTGTCTAAGTTATCCATCTGTCTGGATTGCTGCTGTTTAACTCAAAGGGGATACAGTACTTGGCAATTTTACTTGCTTAAGAACTCTCCTCCATTTCATGTATAGGTAGCTTTTTCTGAAATAAGAGAAACATTGCCATCTTATTGAGGCAATGCAGTTAAAAATACACAGCCAATGCAGAAGTTCAAGTTATGTCAATTTACAGTGCTGAGAATCTTGCCCACAATTTCTACTGCAAGAAGTCAACCTCTGAAATAATAATTATGGACCTTCCCACACTTGTGCCTGTAATGAAAATGTTGCTATTCTGCTGGCAATCATTTGAAAATATTCCTCTTTTCAAACAGTCAGCATTTGGAATGCTGGGCCCAAAGTTTTTTGTAGAGCATTTCTTGAAATAACCATTTGCCTTTCAATTTGTGTTGGAGAATTCTATGTGGAGGATGACATTTTGTTTTTCCTAATAGCTAACAGATTTTTATTCACATAATATTCCTGTGAACTTTCAGTTCCCTGTCCTCATGGAATGAGCTGTCACTCACATTTTTAAATGACTCATTCTCTTCTTTGGTTAACTGGTCTATTTCTTACACTACTTGGTGCATTATAAGAATACAGCCCCTTTCTTTTAGCTACATGCCATCTAACCTTTGCAAAGCTATCAGTTCCCTGGTTTCTCTCAGCAAGAAAATTCATTACTTCCCCCCCCCCCAAAAAAAAAAGACTTTCTTTATCCCAGGGACATTATAAGTGACTTTATACTTAGCTTTAGATCTGAGGATGCTACGACTGTGTATCCAATTTCAAGAAAAGCATCAGATAATTTTGATTCTGTAATAAAATAGGCCGAGTTTATAGTCAGTTGAGTTTTTGAATTGCTACTTTCCTTTTGTGAATGTTATTTATTATTCATGAAATAAATATCTGCAAATGAAATAAAATAGCTACTTACAGTGTTTATACAATCCACCTCCTCTTCCTGGGCTACTCTAGTACACTTGCAAGAAAAGAGCATGTGTGACTGATGTTTCCAGCATTTGTTCTCTATGCAGCAAATTTTGATACAGATACTATACCAATATAATCATATTTATAATAACAAATGTGTTCTATTTTGAAGTCAAGTGATGTAGTCTCAGTGCTTATTAAACAGTCAGCAGTTTCATAGCTATAAAGTGGTTAACAGTATCTTCATAACATAAAATCTTGACAAAAGATATAAATTCATCTTAATCATTATATTTATATGAAGATAATATCAACAGAGGAAAAATCAATGGGAATCAGAATAAAAAGAGATAAGATTCATGGAGAGGAAGATGATTCAATACAACCAGCACAACTTTACCAAAGGCAAGTCCTGCCTGACCAACTTAGTGGCATTCTGTTGGAGGGACTGCATCAGTGGACAAGGGAAAGGTTACAGATGTCATTTATTGGACTTCTGTAGAGCCTTTGACATGGTCCCCAACAACACCCTTCTCTCTCAGTTAGAAAGAGATGGATTTGATGAGTGGACTGTTATGTGGATAGGGAATAGGTTGGACAGTCACATCCAGAAGGTAGTGGCCAACAGCTCAGAGTCCTGATGGACATCAGTGACACATGTTGTCCCTCAGAGGTCTGTACTGGGACCAGTGTCTTTTATTATCTTCATTAATGACAACAGGACTGAGTGAGCACTCAGCAAATTTACAGATGACACCAAGCTGAGTGGTTCTGTTGCCACACCTGAAGGATGGGATGCCATCGAGAGGGACCTAGACAAGTTCAAGAAGTGGTCCCATGGGAATCTCATGAGGTTCAACAAGACCAAGTGAAAGGTGCTGCACTTGGGTTCGGGCAATTCCAGTACCAACACAGGCTGCAGGATGAACAGATCGAGAGCAGCCCTGCTGAGAAAGACTTGGGAGTGCTGGTGGATGAGAGGCTGGACATGATCCATCAATGTACAGTCACAGACCAGAAAGCAAATTGTGTCCTGGGCTGCATCAAAAGTGTGGCCAGAAGGATGAGGGACGTGATTCTTTCCCTCTGCTCTGCTCTGGTGAGACCCCATCTGCAGTGCTGCATCCGTCTCTGGGGACCCAGCACAGAAAGGTCATTGACCTGCTGGAGCAAGTCCAGAGGAGGGTCAAAAAAGATTATTAGAGAGTTGGAGCACCTTCCCTATGAGGAAAGGTTGAGAGAATTGGGATTGTTCCGTCTGGAAAAGAGAAGGCTTCAGGATGACCTAATTGTGGCTTTCCAGTACCTTAAGGGAGTCTGTAAGAAAGATAGAGACTGTTTACAAGGGCATATAGTGACAGGACAAGGTGGGAATGTATTCAAACTGAAAAAGAGCAAGTTTACATTAGATATTAAGAAGAAACTCTTAATATCTAAGGAGGCACTGGAACTGGTTGCCCAGAGAACTTGTGGTTGCCCCATCCCCATCTCTGGAAGTGTCCAAAAACAGGTTGAGTGGAGCTTGGCATGGGGGTTTGGAACTAGAGGATATTTAAGGTCCCTTCCAAACTAAATCATTCTGTGATTCCATGAAATACTAAAGAGGAATATTGAAAACTTAGTCTGTCCAAGCTAGAATTTCACCTTGTTCATTCAGAGAATAGGGTCGATGTTATTCTCTCTCCTCCAAAAAAACCACCTTTAGAGAACATGCAAATATTTCTCTTAGGCACTGTTCTTTGAGAAAAGCTATAATTTCCTCTGGGCACCACAGTTATTTGTTCATTTACTAGGCAGTGAGGGGCAAGGACAAAGGAAAGGCTTCCTTTCTCATAATCAGTCCTAGTTACAACTTAAATTAATGCTTAGGCAGTGTTGCCTAGTCCTAGTACCAAACATCCAGGTAGGGAGGCTCCCTGGGGTGTGGGTGTCATCACACCAATATGTAGGCTAAACAAAAATTGAAAAACACTATATTCTTAAAGGATTTTTTCAGCAACATGAGAAGATCTTGTATATCTTGGTAGACCAATAAAATAATAGTTATTTGACCTAAATGATAGAATTTTCTGGTAAGATATCTGCATAGCTGTACTATGTGCTGTGATTCATATTGATTTTTAGTTATTTACAGACAGAGTACATTATTATCAGGATAGAAGAGCTGGGAACAATTAGAACCACTAGAATTAGGCAGTAGCTAATAGATTGAAATTTTAGACTTATATCCATCTGGGGTTCTAATGCTCTATCTACATGAATCCTACCACCATGACCCCTGATCTTGGCAGAGACATACTGGTCTGAATTCAGTTAGGCAAAAACATTGGGAATCAACAAATACATGATGTTTGTCAGGAATATGGAGAAGGGAAGCAGCAATACCAAAATAAACAGAGCAGAGATAGCTAAAATAAACAATAGAGGCGGGCTATTAGGCACACTACACCTAAAGGGCTTCATATTTGGATTCTCCAATTGTTAGCACTGGGTATATTTCTTTTCCAGCCTTACTCAAAAGACACTGGAGACATGGAGACTATAGATGACTTGTTAGGACTGGGTCGATGGAAATTAAATCACCTGTAGTCAACAAAAAGCCCAGGCTTAGCACCTTCACTGAATTAATATTTCTGTTGAAGGTAAAACCAATCCCTGGTGTGCCTATCACTAATTTGAGATGTGTAACTAATCCCATTCATTCCAAAAAGTGTATTTTTGAAGTTTTTGTAGTTCTACTAGCTACTGCGGGACTAAACACCTGCTTAAAATGAAACACATGCCTCTGTGCTTTTGCTGGATTTGAGCTTTGGATTTAGTAAAAGCTTAAAGACTGACAATAATAATAACAATAAAACAGCTATAATTAAGACGGTGACACTAAGATGGTTACCGCTGTGGCTACACTGAGCGATATATACCGTAACATACAGCAGAGTAACAGTAATTACACACTTCGCTAGTTTTTATTGTAATGTATGCTATAGTGTAACTTAATTTCCATCTTGTGCATATTAACCCAAGACACATTTGGAGTGTTTACTACCTGGGTTGTTTTAGCAGGAACGAGGATTATGTGTTTAATGTGCATGTAGAATAAAAATAACATTTGCATTACTTATATGGAACCAGGAGTTATAACGAAAACTTGCACCTTCAAACCACAGGACTTTTGAATATTAACTTATTAAAACAGCCTGTTTTGAGACTGTATTCAAGCAAAATTTTCACTTTATAACCATACAGTCTTGAGTTCCTAAAATATTGCTTTTGTTGTCAGACCCCCTTCAGGCAAGAGCTCATTATGTTCAAAGTCTAATCAATGTATATAATTGCAAGGCAAACAATGCTGAGCTACAACATTGTCAAATTAAACCCAACTTCACATACTGTAACTAGTTAAGTACTTGAGTGCTTCAGCAATTTATGATATGTGGCGTACCCAAAGCAACTTGGCTGCATTTAAAAGAATATCATTGCTGCAACCCCCTTTTCCATCTGTGGGGTTTATAACTCAGCTGTTTTAATGTGCTTTGGGCTGAGCAAAGGTGGAACACAAGATCTTGAGCCAGATGCTATAATTCTCCCTCCCATAAACTCTGCAAAATTAAAAAGCTCTGGGTTAGGCTGGTTTTGAACAGTTTTTCTTTATATGGATACTTTTTAATGTTATTTTCTTTAAATAGATCTCTTTTGCCAGTTTGGGAGGTTTCATTCATACCCATCAAATGAAAAAGTGCAATCATTTTTCGCACTAAGGTTGTGCAACTCAGCAGTCCTACTTAGCAGCTGATGCAAAAATTAGGATGATAAAACACGTAAACCCAGCTCTTAGCTGATACTAATAGTGGTAGCTGAATTTCCAGCTATTTACCCCCTGTCAGGTACCAAAAAACCCCCATGTGTCCATCTTATTTCTTCAGTCTCCTCTGCTTCTGCTTTCCTGAACTGTTAATTTATTTTGTAAGAATCTGTGGGTTTGTATCAGGTATGTACAGTCTTGCCTTTGTTCTCAAAACTTCTTCTCATTTGTGTGTATTGATTAGAAACCATGAATGAGACCTTCCCAATTAGGACCAGGGTATTTTTGCATATGCAATCTGATGACTAAAAAATTTTTTTCTGAGATTGATGGTCAATGATTTTCTCTCCCCTAACTCATTTGGGAGGCTATATTCCAAATAAACCTGACAAGTAATATACTTTTAAATGTTTGTCACAGACAAAGAATTTAAGGTCAAAAGTGACCATTTGGTCTTCTAATATTATTTCCAAGTATATAAATTCTAATCATACATAATTTAATTTTCAAGAATCCCACTGAAAAGGGCAGACCTCTCTTTTTGCATCTTTTTAGACTATTTCTTTTGGGAGCCATGAGGAGTCACACTCTTGTGGACTTTTATTTATTTACTTTTGAACACCTTCTGATTGGTTCATTATAACTAATGGAGTAGTTCCTATACACACATTTACATGCAGTTAATGTGTTGCATGCCATCTGGAACTAATGATCTTGTAGAGACAGCTTACTTGATAATAAATCACTTTCACCTATACTTACACAGGCTTAAAGGGTTGTTTTTCGCCTTTTTTTTTGGTTTGGTATTTGTTTGTTTGTGTTTGTTTGTTAGTTTGTTTGCATTTTTCTTAATAAAAAGAAATACTTTTGAAACCAATTGACACTTTTACCATCTCTTTCAAATCTGTATTAGGGCTCAGTTTGCAAGTTTTACCCATGCAGAGAAGACCTAACTATAGCAGTAATGCCCTTGATATCATTGGATGTGAGAGTGAGAGAAAATTCTTCATTTGATCTGTGATTCCACATTTGAATCCATCCAGTTATTTAGGTTTACATAAGAAACAGGCTGTCCTCACTTTGACATAAAACACTGTATTATAATTTAAATATATCTCATCTTAAACATGAGAAGAACTAATGCTGTTATGACCAACCATATTCTTAAATGGCATTGGTGGATTCATGTATATCTGTTAAAATTTTAAAGCTCAATTTTGATTCGGGATTTATGCTACTAAATTCAATGGCAGCTTTCCTCTTTCTTTCTCTTCCTTTTCTTGCTCCACACCATAAAGCTGATAACAACCTGGATGCATTTGTTCTAAGATTCTCAAGGAAATATCTGGTTTAATTTTGGTTTGCCCTTCATAACAACATCTTCATCTCTTTTGTATTAGAAACACACCTTTCAGCGTGTGGAATATCTGGTCCCAGAGATGACTGATCTAGCTGGGGGGGACTGAGAACAACGTGGTCTCTCTGAAGCAGAACTAATTAACACGGATATAAAATTGTACTGAGATTTTCAGGACCCAGATGACCAGCTTTGTAGGCTGCTGCCCTCTGCCATTAAGTCATTCATGTTCAAGGAGTCTTTAGCATGGTGCAGCAACACACAAGGTAAACGTGTTGTGCTGAATTTGAGATTGTAACACCCACAGTTTGCAAAAGATTTTTTTTATATATTGATGTTCATCTCAATGTTAGCAAAGTCCACAAAAATATAACGTATACTCTGGGCTGCAGGTAGATGACTAGGTTTCTGAATTTGTCCTGGCTTGAGTTTAAACTGGCTGTACAGAAGAAGTAAAACTGTTTGGGAGTAACATGAATGGAGAAAAGAAGGCATGTGGGAAGTGAAAAAGTTGGTCAAGAAATGGAGAAAGGGAATATTGGTTTTGAGAACCATATGTTTGATGCTTCCTGAGGGTGGTGCTGGGCAGTACTGCCCTTCATCACTGCAGGACAATAAAGCAAACCTGTAGCACACCAGTCAAATATGCCTCAGTGACCACAACTGGGGAAGGGGAAGGCTTTTCCTGTGGGCTTGGAAAACAATGGATGGAAATCTCTATTTACAGAATTATCTGCTAATATAAAACATGTACATAAGGTCCAGTAGTGCTAATGCAGGTTGACAGGGTGGTATTAGACTTATATTGATATCAAATTTGATCCTTAAGTTTCCAAAAGCTAGGGATGAAGTAAGCTTGACACAGGCATGCCTGAAGTTTCAAAATCACCTCTGCTTTTTTTTTCTCTCTCATGTATCTGACACCTAATTCATTCTCAATATGTCTTATTTTCCCTCTGTAGACCAATTCTGTAGCCTCTCTTCATGCTCCCTTGCATTCTAACCTAGTTTATCCTGTGGAATTAACTAATCATATTTTTCTTTTGCTAAGGGTAAGGACTTGTTCTCTGAGACTGCAATCTTGTAATTAAAGAAAGCTTACAATACCAGTGTCAATCACACTGCTCTGAAAGTGGATAGCAATGACCTCAGCTATGTTCCATTATATAGCACCTTTCAGACTATGATCAGGAAAGTAATGCTTTAGAGACAGGGATCTGACTCAACTTGTAACTATGGCTTTAAATGATGCTCAGACTTCTGCTCCTGACCCATTCTTTTCTGTGCTTTACAAGATAATAACCACATATGAAGAATGTATGAAAGACTCTGTTTTTCTGTTTTTGTTCAAAACATGCTGTGCTAAAAATGCCCCTGTAGGACCCAATTGGAAAAGAATGATAGAAAGATTTGGGCTGAAAGGGATCTCTAAAGGTCATCTAGTCCAACTCCCCTGCAATAAGCAGGGAAACTTCAACTAGATCAGGTTGCTTGGAGCCCCACCCAGTATGACCTTCAATGTTTCCAGGGATGGGGCATCCACCACCTTTCTGAGCAACCTGTTTCACTAGGATAATAAAAAATTTCTTCTTTATATCTATTTTTATATCAACTTTAAATCTATCCTCTTTTAGTTTGAAACCATTACCCCTTTTCCTATTGCATCAGGCTCTACCAAAAGGTTTGTTCCTGTCTAAGTCCCCTTTAAGTATTGAAGGGTTGCAATAAGGTCTCCCCAGAGCCTTCTCTCATCCGGACTGAACGGCCCCAGTTCTCAGCCTGTCTTCACAGGGGAGGTGCTCCAGTCCTGTAATCATTTTCATGACCATGCCCTGGACTCTCTCTATCAGGTCTACCTCATTCTTATGTTGGGAGTGTCAGAGCTGGCTGCAGTACTCCAGGTGGGGTCTCATGAAAGCAGCAAAGAAGAGGAGAATTAGCTTTCTTGATCCTCGACCTGCTGGCCATGCTTTTTTTGATGCAGCCCAGGATATAGCTGGCTTTCTGGACTGCTAGTATACATTTCCTGGTCATGTCCAGCTTTTCCTCCACCAGCACCTCCAAGTCCTTCTCTGCAGGGCTGCTATCAATCTGCTCATCTCCCAGCTCAGTGTGATGGGCGTTACCTTAAGTGCAGCACCCTTCAGTTGACTTTGTTGAACCTCATGAGGTTCCTATGGGCCAACTTCTCAACCTTGTCCCTCTGGATGACATCTCATCTCTCAGATGTGTCAACCACACCATTCATCTTGTTGTCTGAAAATTTTCTGAGGGTACCCTTGATCACACTTTCTATGTCATTGATGAAGACATAAAACAGTACTCATCCCAACATAGACCCCTAAAGGACACCACTTTTTAATGATGATCATGTGAACATTGAGCCACTGGCTACTACTCCGGATGCAACCATCCACCCAATTCCTCATCCACCAAATAGTCTATCCATCAAATCCATCATTCTCCAATTTAGAGATAAGGATGTTGCAGGGGACTATGTAAAAGGTTTTACAGATGTCCAGATAAATGACATCTTTAGCCCTTCCCTTGTCCACTGATGCAGTCACTCCATCATAGAATGCCACTAGATTGGTCAGGCAGGACTTGGCCTTGGTGAAACAATGGTTGTCTTGAATCATCTCCCTGTCATGCAACCAGTTGTATCTATGCAGATTCTGGTCTTAAGACTAGTGAGTAGTTCTTGGACCATTTAATTTACAAATAAAGACACAGCCTCAAGATCCATGGTTGTTTCTGATTTTTCATTTGTAGCAGTGTGGTTGCATGCATGTCACAATTATGATCTTCAGTCCTGGGATACAGATGTCTAAGATCAAAATAATCATTTCACAGAGTTTTCTAGAAAAACTACAACAAAAAAACCCAAACCCAGTAATATCAGCAGGTATTTTAAATTACCCCTTCCTTCCTCTCATTCAAAGAAGCACTGTCTTTCAATATGACAGGTACTTCCCTCCCAACTCAAGGGAATTTCACCCTCAGAAATGGTGATCTTGATTCCCAAATGATACAAGTCACAATTAAGAAAATACAATTAATTTGTCCTCCCACTGCTACATTTTTAGGACACATGTACAGTGTTATTTGATCATGGTGCAAAGACAACTAAGGTAGGTGGACCCAAAACTGGTAAATATGCAAATTCCCAAAAATGGGAATTTGTTAGGTTGTGAGTGAAAACAGTCTAGTTGTGTTAGTGTGGTGTTCATGTGAAACCATGTTCTGTGTCTTTTTGTTTTGTGTCTTTTTGTTCTGTTTCTGGTCTCTCTGCTGCAGGACAGGCTTCAGTTTCAATGCAAATATAATATGGGGTCTCCCTGAGAGTCTTAAATCCACTCTCCACAACATACACTGTTTGAAAAGATTGCTTTTGAACATTTTTTTTTCTGAATTGTATCAATTTCTTACCAGCTACATTTATTGTGTAATTTGATGTATCAGTTCAGCCCTCTCCAAACAGAATACAGGTATAAGTGGAGACATGATTTTCTAAAGGAAGAGATATGAAATTGGTTTCCTTTTCAGAAAATCATATAAAGATGGGATCTAAATGCCTAACATAGGTAGCTAACCTAGGACTGGATATCCTTTTAGAGGCCTTTAGAGACACTTATCTTCCTCATTAAATATATAAGAAGCCTTTAGTAAAAGGCTTTATTAAAAAGGCCTATTACTGACCTATTAGGCACAGTGAATACAATCCATGAACTTTTGAACTTTTCTACTTAAGTATAAAATACTATCTGGGTCATGGGTTATATTTTTTGACAATATGGTAAAAATTGTGTCCATGTTTCCTTCTTCATGCTCCATCTTTAAGGTTTTAGATGATTACTAGTGTTTCCAGGCTAATTGTCAATAAAATATGTTGTAATATTTTTGAAATTCATCGAGTTCCAGGTGTTCCAGGAGACCATTTGATCTGAGTAGAAATTTCAATGCTATGGCATAAGATGTCAACACAAAGAATCAATAATTTTATATTAAGCTTAAATAATTTTATATTAAGTCACTGCTTATCAATATGTTAAATATTTTGGTAAATATTAATTAGATAATGAAAATTATTATATTTATGAAATTTTTTAGTGTCGAAGTGAGAATGCTTTAAGTTAGCAGAACTCAGGATTAACATTTAAATTGACCTTATCAACTGGATAATTAGTTCAAAATCAACAAAAGAAGATTCATCAAAAATCTACTGTGCAATATCTTATGAAATCAACTACACATGTACAAAATAAAGAGTAGCTAGTGAGGTAATACCACTGGAAAAAAGCATCAGGGAGCTAAAATGGACCAAAAACTGAATACGACATCAACAATAAGATTTTGCAGAAAAGGTAAATCTCCTTCAGCAGTATAGGCACACTAATGTTAAAGAAAGACAACCAGGTAATTATTGCTCACTATCTAGTGCTAGGGGAGGATGCATCTAGGGTACTATGTCCATTTCAAAAAGATGAAGACAAATTGGAGAGAATCCAAAGGGAGCACACGAGAATGAAGAGGCTGGAAAGCATCACCTCTGCGGAAATGTTCTAAATAATTAGATTTGCTTATTCTAGAAATGAGAGAAAGGGGTTACAATAAAGGGAGGAGGTCTGCAAGAGAGGCATGTGGGAACTGTGGTAAAATATGCAAAAGATTGCAGTGATCTGTTGTTCTCCAAGTCTTCCGGGTTTGTGATACAAAAACTAATTTCCTTAACTCTTGAGGGAGTGAGACAGAAAATGTATTTTGCACTAGATGCTAGGAAATGATTTTATTAATTTCAATATTTTTTATTTTAAAAAATCACTAATTTTAGTATTTCATAGTTTTTGATAATTTAATTTGTTTTGTTGCCTTTTCCTCTTTTCTTTTGCCCACCCTCTGGAGAACAAGAGCAAATAATTGTTCCTTCGGTAAAGAAGAAAGAGGAAAACCTTTTTTTTTAGTGAAGTTCTGTTTGTTCTATCCCACTCTGAAAATGTGTTGAAAGTTTCAAAAACTTGAGAACTAAGCAGGTGACATGCATGAGGTATTGATGGCAATACTATAACATAGAATCACAGAGGATTGCAGTTGGAAGGGACACCTGGACGTCATGTGGTCCAACCTCTCTGTTCAAGAAGGGCCACCCAGAGACAGTTACCCAGGGCCATGTCCAGCTGACTTTTGGATATCTCCAAGAAGGGTGACTCCACAATCTCTTTGGGCAACCTGTGCAACTTCTTAGTCACTCTTACAGGGTAAAGGTGTTTCCTGATGTTCAGAAGGAACCTTTCTTTTTCTGTGTTTAAATTTGTGCTTGTTGTCCTTCTCCTGTCAATGGCACCACCGGAAAGAGCCTGGCTCAGCCTCTTAACACCTTCCTTTCAGAAATTCACATATTTTGATAAGATCCCCCTGAACCTTCTCTTTTCTAGGCTCAGCAGTCCCAGTTCTCTTAGTTATTCCTTGTAGAGGAGATTGTCTAGTTCCAAGCCATTAGACCAGCTTTCAGTTCACATGAAATAGAAAATAGAATAGAACAGAATGGAAGAGATATATAATATGTTATAAAACATATAAAGTTATCTAGTTTTTTGTTTGAAAGCAATTTGAGGAAACTTCCAATTAAACTTTCTGATGGGAATAGTTCTGACTATGATTCAGCTTGACTATTAGAGTGATAAAACCTGTAACCTCTCTCATCTGCTTTGAATGGAAACCTGTCTATTTTTTCTATTAAAATGGGATCACCTTCTAAGAATCCAGCATCAAAGGTGGGAGACGGGGAGTTGCAAACTCTAAACTGAAGTCAGGTAATTTGTGAATCCAAGGACTTTCAGATTTTTTATTTTCTCCTGAGGTTGAAAACAAAGAGAGAAACATATCTGAACCAAGAGGTTCATAAATTGGGCTCTTAGATACCATTCATTTTTAGCTAGTTTAAATAATATATTTGATACATTTAGAAATATTTGCATAGGTTCTCTATAAAGACAATGGGTAGTGAAGGGGGGAGGCAAAATGAGCACATCAATAGCCTGGGTACATTGAATATTATTACTTTTATGCTCAAAGATTAGTCTATATAGAAATGTTCTGACTACCAGGGGTACAGCACTCTTCTGCATCGAGTTTGTTAAAAACTTCTAGTTTTAGAAAGCATTAATGTGCATGTTTAATTCCATCCATTCAGTATTTACTTTGAAAATGGATTGTTCATTAGGATGTATTCTTGTTTGGCTCATGGAGCATGCTGAAATCCTGCCTCTGCACTGAGATGTTCACTGCAGATCTTTTAGAGAGGTTAAAACCAATGCTTCCTTTGGCTATAAACACTCAGACATGCCTACCTTGCTTTGTTTCACTTAGTGTCTCAACATGAAGGGGCATCTCCCACTTTTAGTCTGACTAATGCTGCTACAAGAAAGATCAAGAGCACCTTGTGCAAGAAAACACATGTTTTAGGTAGTAGATATTTCCAAAATATAGGGAAACTAAAGTTTAAAAAGTGTTTACATCAATACCACATGATCTGTCATATATCTGCTCTCACTACTTTTTTCATGAAAAAAACCCCTTATGCTAATTGTTGATAAGGTACATCAGGGGGCTTTACTGGTCCCCAGTCAGCCCCACCTGGGGCTTCCCCAATCCCTGCTGGCCATCTCAATGGCTCCATTTCAGCTCAGCCCTGGTCTCGTTTTTCTCCTGCATGGGCTCCCTAAACAGATTCACTGGGATGAATATCCCACTTATGATCTTGCCGAGATTTTACCACATATGCATTTTTCTGGTGATAGATGCTGGTATAAGATGTAGTACAGAATTATTAAATTTTGTCTTTTTACTTCAGGAATTCTGTGCCAGAAATCTTTCCCTTTTGAGATAATGCAAAAGAAAATAGAAGAAGAAAAAAAAAGAGGAAAAAATATACAGACAGTTTCTCTGAGTTGTCACTAGTGACTTCTCTGCAGTGGAAATTATCAGAGTAGTATTGTGTCTCCTCCCAGGATCCTCTGAACTCTCTTTTTCCTGGTCTTTGGCCAGGCTAGGTTGGGTTGTGAGCTGAATTTTTTTTTTGTGGACCTCATAGAGTAATAGCCTTTTAAGCAACCAATTTTTTTTCATGCACAGTGAGACATTCAGCTTGCTCAAGAAGTCTTCCAGACATAAACAAACAGCAAATTAGAGAGCCCCCTTCACTTCTTCATAATAGTTGCAAATCACCTGATGTGCTACCAATATTCAACTACAAATCACAGTTCCGCCAACAACCTTGTCAGAAGTCGCTCTCATTGCCCACCTAAAATAGTAATTGCTAGTAATTCCTAATAGTATCTGGGAATCTCTGGGATTAGAAGCATAAATCCCACAACAGAACTGAAGGACATTCTTGCTTGGTCTTTTTGCAAGTCAATTATTTGCAGAAAAAGCACTGACTAGGGAGATAAGAATGCTGGAGAGGGCCTTTAACAACAGTCATGTCTATTTAAACTGTCTTCCATACATCCTCTGAAACACATTGATTTATTCAGGATAGAAGTAATTCTATTCCAATGGCCTGAAGAGAATCTCTGTGGAGCAATGCTATAAGGGCACCTTTTTATTCCTTTGTGACTAGTTTTGAACCTTTAATAATGTATCCATGATAAAAAACCATAAAAACCCCATAGACATATTTGCTGACCGTGTGCTGTATGGTTCAGATAAGAAACAAATTGTGTTACTTAGAATCATTCAAGCTTCCATTATCATGTGTGTCTTGCATCATACATTCGTGATCCACAGGTTCCGACTGCAAATTCTCTTTTCGTGCCTCAGGCGAACAGGCTCTTGCTTCATAATCAGCTCAATTTCTGGATTATTTTCTAAGGTGTAATATCAGTATTTTACTGACGCTGGGCAGAAGAAATTTAGAATTTGGACTAAAACCGAAAAGCAAAAATAAAAAATGTAAAATAATCTTAATGGATTAGTCGTTTTCAACATTCTCTTTGAGAAATAAGTAGCTGTAATAATGAGTTAGAGCTATTTAGCAACCCACTTCGATTCCTGCGTTTGCCTTGAAAGAAAGTCACTCAGTCCATTTTGCCCCATCTAGTGATTTATGTTGTGTGTGAAGTCCAGTGTGAGAAATTAGAGCCTGAATGGCAATTTGTTGCACCTGCCTTTATATAGCTAAGATATAGTATAGATGGCTATGTGTGTGCAATTTTGTCTGTGTCACCTGTGGTCAATGGAGAGACATAAATATTTTTAGGGCACAATTCATTTGGCACTTCCTTTAAGATGAAATGAGTTTTACCTCGGCAATATTTAATTATCTCTACTCATTATTAGAAGCTGGTGTGACTAATTTAGATAAGTATATCTACATTTGGTCAGGAAAGTCACGCAACACTAGAGAGAGACAGAAAAACTTTATACAATCCCAGAAGAACTTTCAGATTTCGATACTTTGTTCTTTGCTGAATGGGTTAAAAAAAATTTCAGGGTTTCAGAAAACGTGCATACTTTAGGGAAAACAAAGCAATGGTCACATAAAGGACTTAGGTATTCCCCCATTTTTGACATTGCACAGTAATATGAATTTTGTGTAAAAGACAATTTGACCTTGGTCTATACATAAAAATAGTATAGCACTAGCAACCATTAGAAGTTAAAGATTCTGGATATTAGTAATTTCTAATATTAAAGTAATTTTTCTTTTGCTGGCAACTTCACAGTTTGTGCTTGTAGAGTTGAGGTGAATATTAAATTCAGTTTCAATCTATACAAGCTTCTGCTTATTCAAAAGGATTGCTCCAGTATTACTCTGGGAAGTAGATTGGCGTGAAAACTGAATAACTATTTTCTGTAATAACAGAATTTCCAGTCAGCTTTGCACATTGAAACCGCAGCACTACCAACTTCACAAACGAAAATTCAAATATCCAGAAACAATATGCAGAGTTATAGCTGCATAATCTTTCAGATAAGCTGTTCCCACAAAGTGTCACCTGAAATTCAGGCAGTGATGAAGCATAACTTTGCCTTCCTTTCAGTCACTGAGCAGAAAACCCAGAGCTTTGTTGCTCAGAGGTACTTATCTGAAACTACACCACTGTGGAGAAAATCCCCGCTGATGTGGGCTCACCCATGTTCTCCCAGAGCAGTCCCAGCACCCTCCAGGGAAAACCAGCCCCATCTGTGTATCACACAGCCATCAATATTGGTGTCCTTTGGAATATTTTTTTTTTCTTGTGTCTCTGACACTCATTATTTTCTGGGGTCTGTTTATCTCTCTGTTTCAGTTCAAAGGGACAAAAAGAAAGGTTATGTCAGAGCTCATCTGAGCAGTGCCTTTGCAGCATTATGTTGGGTGTCTTGTGCCCTTACAAGGGTGTAGAGAAGAAACAGAACAAGGCTGGTTCAGATGCTGTTAGAAGAATGTCACTGTCAGAGAAAAACAACAGGCCAGGTTGGGTGGAGCTCTGAGAAACCTGGTCTAGTGGAAGGTGTCCCTGTCCACAGCAAGGGGGTTGGAACTTCATGGTCTTTAAGGTCCCTTCCAACCCAGACCATTCTATAACCCTATGATTAAAAAGTCAAGTGGATGTACAACAAATAAACACCACACACACACAAAAGGACAACTATGGTAACTTTATCAGTAACTTTATGATAATTTTATTTCTGAAAATAGCCTAGTCTGGAGCAGTCCTATTTTTGAGTAATTTTTGGTTTAGTTGTGCATAGGTGATCAGCTGTGAAACTAATTACAGAAATTAGTTCACAAGAGCACTGACATTTGTGTGAAAATGAAACATGACTGATGATGTCAGAGTGGGCAAAAAAGCCAAAGTATCTTCTGACTTTTCTGAGTGAAAGAACCACCCTCTGCATTTTGGTGGGGATAGATTTAATACACTTGAAAAAAGACAAGAGACAAGACATTTTGAACAAAGAGCACAAACAGATAGACCTTGGAATGTTTTAGAACAGGTTCTTGAAAAGCAATTAGTATTTACTCAGAAAAATATGATCCCTCCGACTCTGTGTTGGACAGACAAAGGCTCTAGCAGTGCTGATGTTCTGCAAGGGAATCCAAAATACTGTGGAAAAACAAAAATGAGATCAAAGACAGAAAATGCTGAAAAATCATGCAGAGTTCGAAGTCAGAATCCCCACTATATGTCATACAGAGATGCGAAACATCTAAGATTTTGAAAAGATGCAAGAGCTGCAAGATTACACTCTGCTTTGTGAGAGTTTGCAAGTGGAAGGCAGAGTCTGCACAGCATGGACAAAGAGGATGCCAGCAGCATCTTTAGTTCAGATGATTTTTTCAAAGAAAGCACAGTCAAAACTGCAGCAGAAAATATCTAAGCTATCAACTGAAAAGTAAATGTATCATTTATTAATTTAAGTTGAACAAGGGACACAGATTCATATTCTATCACCTTGTGCATGGTGAAGTGGGGGGCAGCTGTGTTCTGGGCAGTCTTTCTCCTGTTCTGTGCTTACAAAGATATGTGCTATGCTGGGTAGTGTTATTGGAAGGCAATCATTTTTCCTTCCCCCCCAGCAGTAGACCTTTGGATACAGAAGCAGAGCCAAAATGCTATTAGAAACAGTGCTTTTGGCACTGAGCAAAAAGCCACAAGCTGTATGATTAAAACTTTGCACTTTAGGGAACTTACTCCCCAAAGGGAAGATGAAAACTAAATATATGGGTAAATAATGAACTGGAAAAGTTACAAGTTACACTTACACTGTGTGTGTATATGTGTGTGTGTGTATATGCTCATTTTCGAGTGGAAACAAGTTAAGCCTCTGGTCTCATCAGGGAATGAACTGACTGGGAATTCAGGGGATCAAAGCAATTGAGGATGAGTTAATTTATAAGAAATAAAAAACTCTCAGTAGGATCAGGAAGAAAACTGGCAGAACTTAAATGTCCTGGAGTTAATGAGTTTAAGAACTGACATGAGTGTACCTAATAGTAGGGAAAAAAACCAAATAGATACTACCTTTCATGTGCACTCTATATAACGACACGAATTTGCACAGTTCATAGTTAACCTTCCCATTGGGAGACACTGGCTCTGCCTGTTGTTCTATTACATGAGCTGAAACTCTTCCCCAAATCCAAATTCACCTACTATGAAAGCAGTTCAAAAGTAAATATGCCATCAGGGAGGATTAGGCTTTTAGAGAGCTCCTAAATACTCTCCCTGTCTGGTACAAGGGCAGGTTGTCCTTCATCAGATGTGAATGAATCAGGCACATGGAGGGCAGGACAAGGGACCTCTGAGTTTCTAAGCAGCTATTATGACCTTTGCTCTACCAAGAGATGGGGTTTACAGTTTCTGAACTCAATCCTGGTTTATGGAGCTTGATGAGCTTAAGCATTCTCTGAAGCTTTATCTTCAGCTCATGGCATAGGCTTGCTTCACAGCTTCTTCACACAGCAGTTTGGATTGTGTTAAGAACCTGCAGTGCTTCACAGGAAGAGGAAATGTGTTTTCGATGGAATGATGTGGCTGTACATATGACGTTTTGAAGAAAACATGACTAATGGCTCTGAGGACTCTGCAATGACTGAGGTGATGTTCTGGTGCAAAACAACCAGGACTGTAAATCCTTGAGGGATAGAAATAATGTGCCTGAGAGCAAAATGAAAAAAAAAATGGTACAATGATGTAACAAGACTCAGTATCTGGGCATTAATATAGCAGACACAATCCAACAAATATAAATTTTAAAAGTTGTGTGCATGGGAAAAATAATTTAATCTTTACATGTGCAATGAGGGACTCTGAGCCAATTGTTACCACTCAGGAATAAAATCTTCATATTATAACAGGCTTTCTTTTGAAAATATCATCTCTACACGTCTTAGTGATCAAAACCCTGTTGGAATACTAGGAATTATTAAGACTAGAAAAGTAGAAATATTAAGAGTAGAAAAATGCTAGGAATTATTAAGCATACAGAGATGTATGCTGACAACTACTGTACAGTGTTGATTATCAACATCAGTAATATATAGTGTAATGTATACTAACACTAAATAACGGCATGTCCCTATGTAAATCTGACTGGTTTATCCTCTGTAGAATTATACACAAGACTCTACAAGGTTTGTAGAATTGTAATACAGTTGTTAAAAAGCATTGAATAGCTGACTAATGAAGCTGGAAGATAATTAAGTATGGTGTTCAGCCCAGAAAAAGAGGGAGTTGAGGGGATGGAGAGAGATCTTGGGCTGAGGTTAGCAAGGTTAAAAACTGGATAGAGAAGATCATTTAGTCATAGTCTGTTCCAGTATAAAGCTGAAGAGAGTGGCAGATTCAAGGTGGTCTTCAAGTGAAGGCAGACATAGTGAAAATTCCTGCAACAGGATGCTAAAAGTTTATGTACGTTCAAGATACAGCTGGACAAATTCATAGGAGAAGAATTCCTGAGATTCTTAATACAAAGAAATCACCTCTGGTTTAGAAGGTCTTTGAGCTGAAAATTACCAACCCCTGGGAGAATTCCATGGAAATGCATCACATGCACTTGCTTTCTTGTTTTATATTTTTTTCTTGGACATCTAGTTCTGATCACTACTGAAGACAAAGTTTTGGACTAGGTGGACCTTTGGTCTGATCCAAAATGGATGCTCTGTGTTTTTAAATATCTGCAGATGGATACTAGTAAGACTGAGGCCATTACAACTTTATTTCATCACCATGCAATGAAAGAACACCAGGCTGGAGGAGGAGAGGGAGTGGGAAACACCCACTGCATTGTATTCTCCCTATAGCCAGTGCAGATCTAGTCAATACAGTCTATGGAGTTTAAGCTGTGGTGCAGCGGGTCAAAAATCATTGGCTGTTTTCAGAGAAAATGTGTTCCAAGTTCGACAGATTGACTGGCTGTGAACTGATGGAAGCTGAGAGTGATATGTTCAGACAGAGGAACTTACATTGTAGATGACTCAGTCAGTCAATTGAACTTTGAGACCTTCTAGACTGGCAAACTGAAAAGAAATGCGTGCCTAACATAACTAAGATAACTTGGTAGCATGACTATGTAAAGATGTTCAAAAAATAGAGTATGCAATTTTGTTCAAGAGAACAAAAAGTATAATTACACAGATGTCTGTCTTCTCTCACAGACATACAGAGCTATGACAGTAAGTATAAAATCTAGTTATTCTTAATGCTCTGAAAGCACAGGATTTTAGGTAATACTTGTTACAATGATAAGAGATAACTTGAGTACCAATAGTTAAGACACATGGGGTGGAAGGAAGGAGGAGTAATAATAAAATGAATCAAGACCACTTCAATAAAGAAGGGAACTTTGGCTTTGTTATGTCTGTAACTTTAGAAGGATAATGCCAGAGTTGATGAAAAGCACTTACTATGTTGGAAAAAGGGGCCTGCTGATTGTTTCCCTTCCCGAGGTTCAGGAATACAGACTAAGTTGCAGCTGTCTGTAAAATGTGTAAAATTCCACTGCTAAGGAATTTTCTTGCAGCAGACAGATGGATTTGACTACACTGTTTGGCAAAGGCTTAGTTTATATATGGTTGATCAGACTGAATGGAGACTGAATGCAACATTCACTTTTCATCCTCTGCAACACTACAGAGCAGCACATTCAAGTCTATAGAGCAACTCTACAAGCCCCTCTTCCTTATGAAGCATATCCCAAACTTCACCTATAGGTAGTCAGAGTTAATGCAACCTACTTTATGCAAATTAAAATACAAATCAAAGTAGAAAATGTTTCCAGGTAATAGGAGGCATCTTTTGGTGCTAGCTTTCATTATGGGGAATCTAGAGTACAAAAAAGTGTCCAAACACAAAATTATGGATTTTTTTTTCTAACTTTATAAGTCCCTCTTATATGAATACTAAAATGAGGAATATTGAATTTGTGATGGTTCATTTGCAGAGCAAAAGTAAAGCTGTGTTGTAAATTATATGTTTTTTCTTTGAAAAAGAAAGATAATATTGATTCAACAGTTTTGGTCTTTAAAGATACACTGCAACAGAAGGGAAGTTATCATCTCTTTGCAGGTATTCTGTGGATATTCAGATTGAGAGCTTTTGGTTAGAACAATCACTAAACTAGAGCTGCAAACCAGGGAAGGATCTGTTCTATTTGCCTGCCAGTGTGATAATGTGCCTAAACCTAGATGGCCTTTTCATCACAAGGGACCATATCCAACCATCAGATACCTCTATGAACCTAGTGAAGTAAAGTAAATAATTCCATACTAAATTAACATCATCTCCATGAGAAAAAATTTAGCCTATTGTCTTACTGATAAAATAGAGACTGAAAACAAGAGAATGATAGATTGAAGTGTGCCCTGACAGCCAAGAGAGCCAACTGTGTCCTGGGAGGCATCAGGCACAGCATTGCCAGCCGGTGGAGGGAGGGGATTGTCCCACTCTGCTCTGCACTGGGGCATCCTCACCCTGAATATTGTGACAGTTTTGGGCACTGCAATATAAGAAAGATTAAGCCGTTAGAGAGTGTCCGAAGGAGAGCAATGAAAATGGTGAAGGGCCTTGAGGGGAAACCATATGAGGAGCAACTGCAGTCACTTGGTCTGTTCAGCCTGGAGGAGACTGAGGGGAGGCCTCATTGCAGTTACAACTTCCTTGTGAGGGGAAGAGCAGGGACAGACATTGATCTCTGTCGTGACCAGTTGCAGAACCCAAGGGAATGGCCTGAAGGTGTGTCAGGGGAGGTTTAGGTTGGATATTAGAAAGGTTCTTCACCCAAACGTTGGTTGGGCACTGGAACAGCCTCCTAGGGAAGTGGTCACATCACCAAACCTGACAGAGTTCAAGAAGCATTTGAATGATACTCTCAGGCACATGGTGTGACTCTTGGAGACGGTCCTGTGCAGAGCTAAGGATTGGACTCAATGATCCTTGTGGGTCCATTCCAACTCAGCATATTCCATGACTCTGGGATTTGGTGATATATGTATGAAATTTTCTATGTCCTCTGCAGAATAAAGGTCTTTTAAATGTTATTTATCCCCATAATTTTCTTTATCTTTTTCTATTAAAGATAACACTGCCAATTCCAGCTGATGTCAGTTCTATTTTTTAATTTCTTGTCATTTAGAGTCACTGCTAATTTTCTGAACCCAGAACTTTTCATTCTATAGTTTCTTACTAATCTCACAACAGTTTTCAACATCACATTTGCACACAAATATGTGATTTGGAGTTCTTATCATATTAGACATAGATGTCATGCCCACAATTGTTATTTGCTCTAATCTACTAATCATACGGGGATCCTTAATGCAACAGGAGTGCCATGTTGAACTCAGAAGCATTGCATTAGTTGCACACAAGGTAAAGGTATGTAATACCTATTCTATTCAGTTAAAAACTCCTTAATGTAAGTTTCCATGATAACACAGTCCTACTGGGTATTGATGCTATTGTGGTGCGTTCAAAATATTTTTAATATTATGCACAAGCATAACCTCACACCACCACTGCCTCCATTGCCCTTACAGAAGTCTGTAAAGGGACCATTAAAAATCCATTAAGCTTGTTAGTTTGCAGAGCTTTCAGGGAATCTTGCTGCAAGTTTTGCTATTTCAACACTTACAGGCTTCTATTAAACATAGCAATCTTTGAGCTATAAGGGTTTACTGGAATAGCCCATTAAGTGAGAGTTTTCTAGGGAGGATTATGTCTGGGAGAAGGAGGGGAGATCAGAGTTGTAATTATACAAATGGATTTTGCTTTCTGCATTTTGTTTTTAAAGTAAAAGTGATTTCTGTTATCTCAAGAAGCCCAAAAGCAAAACGTTAAAGAGTAAATGGATAGTGTCATGATTAAAGTATTTATAAGGGATTCAGGAAACTAGTTTTAAGTATTTGACTTCAGATATCAGAGAAAAAAAATCACTTAAGAACTGGTGTGGAAGTGCTGAATATCTAAAAAGTTATGTCTATTTAAACCGGAGCTGTAGCTGTCAGGATCTCTTAGAATCAGACATTTTTCACTTCTGTAGTACAGAGTTAATAATACTTCCTTTTATCCTCCTGTCTATTTGGGTATTAATCTTTTTAGGATAAGGGCAGGCTCATTTATGACCTCTAGTTTCTCATATGGTTCTAAAAAATATTAATAAGGAAAAATATGCCTGTCTGGAAGCTCTTTTCACTTGCTTAATTGGTATTCACATAGGAGCCTGTCCTAAAGAATCATTGGATACTCCTTTCAGCAGCATATGCAGCTGTACTTGTTCTCTCTGACCAGTTACTCTTGCATTTTTACATGAGTTCTTTCCCTGGCAATCACTGCCCTTGCATTATGAAAGAAGATACATAAAGACTCATTGCAAGCTATTGTGAAGATAGATTGGTTCCTCCCTATGAGATCTAGCTTTTGAATTGTTTGTTATTTCTGGGAAGGCATCAAGTTCTTGAAATACCATTGAGCTGCTTATGGAAATTTGCAGTACTTGTCAGGAAAAGTAAGGTTTCACATACTCTTTGTTTGGGAAGTGATATCTATCTCTGACTTTACCATGCATAAAAATCTGGATAATGTTTTCTAACTTTAAAAAGAAACACAATTATTTGTATTTGGTGTTTTCAGATAGTTGAATATTTCTGTATTTTTTAAAAGGAGCTTGAATTTTGGCATGAGGACAGTCTTGGGGTCAGGAAGATGCCTTTACTCACCTCATGTCTCCAATCCATTCAGGTTTGGCTCAATTGTTAGCTGCCAAAAATCACTATTCCCCATCTGTGCTTTCCTCACTAGAGCTTGCTAGAGGCTGTCTGCTAAAATCCGTCAGCTTCCTATCAGCCCTGCCCATGCACCAACCTAGCATCTCGTTTAAGCATGCCACAAGGATGAAGCTCCAGATGGGATCATGCAAAACTGGTTCCCTTCCAGCTGCTCTTTCCTCATTTAAACAATACTGTGGGTTCATATGGAAGGGAGATTGGGCTGATAATGACAAGAGCATAAGTTCAAGTTTTACTTTTTTTTCCTTAAGTTGCTTCTCTTAAATCTGTGCCTTTCTCACTTCATATTATGCCTCATCTAAAAGTTGCACAATCTGGAAAGCAATCTCTAATGTGGAGCAGCCAGGATGAACCAATGCTGTTCTGTCAAAAGGATCCGCCAAGTCTTAACATAACTCTTGAACACTTTACTGTGTTGTCTATGTGGTGAGATGGCTTGTGCATATATAACCTCAAGTGCAAATTTCAAACTTTCAGGTTTGATCATCTTATTAAAAAGGAGGTGTTTTTTCTCCCTAAGGTGCAAAAGGCAGGAAAAGATTTATTATCTTTTCACACGCAATTGCTTATAGGCAATTCAGAGACCTGAAGAAAACTTAAAGGAGGACAGATTTGTGCATGCAACTTTAATTTTCAGATGTACTGACTGTTGAACACTTGATGTTGCAAATGGGGTGACACTTATTTGAAGTCTCACCTAAAATGCAATATATACTAGGTTTACCTATGCCTGCAGCTGATTTTGAATATAATATATACCCCTGAGTGATGCCCTCTGCAAGGCAAGTGTGTATATGTTGCCAACTAACAATATTTTTATAGCAGCACAGACAGCCATCAGACCTGGTTTGTTCAGCTGAAGTGAAGCTGAATAACTTTGAGCCAGTAGGGAGTAGAGGAAAATATTTATATGTCCAAGAAAATACACAAGATGACTCAGGAATCACCTCCATCCTTACACTTCTACACTTCCATGAATATAATTCCTGCTTGTGTGTGAACTTGCGTCTTGTTTCACATTTTATTTAGTAAAAAGAAAGGAAGCTACATTTTTTCTGGGAGTGGTTTCATTTCCCATAGTATTCTGTGGTGCACTATACTGTGCTGGGAGCCTGATGGATCTCAGAAACTGCAGTAATGGGAGCTGACAGTGATGGATAGTGGGAAAACTAAGAACCTCAAGACTGATCAGAAGAGGGTGCTGTTATTCTGGGATGGTCTTGCATCATCCATGCCAGAACACAGACAATGCCTCAGTGAGATTCTGGAGTATACTGCCTTTCAGCACAGATGTAATATTAAGGACTTGGCTATCCATGGTAGTAATTAGGAGACAATAGCACTTTTCACAGTGAGACAAAGATTTCCTGAATAAACCTGCATTTGGCCACTTGTGTTCTGCAGATAGAAGCTCCCCTACCAAATCAAATTATGGAATTCCTCCCTTCCTACCCTGCAGCAAACTACTGTGCATTGCTGCTCTACACTACTGAACAGCTGTTCTTGTTCATCCTACAGGCAATTGCATGTGAAAAGATAATAAATCACTGCTTTCCTAATCTTGAAAACACGTATGCGTATTTCAGCCATAGAAACCATGCTGGGTGAATCCATGCTGCTAAATAAAAGACCACAAGACAGAAAAGACAGTCTTTCCCCTTGGTGATTTATTTCACTTAATTGTTCTAACTCTTACCAAGGAGCCAAGATGTCTTTGACTGCAGACTCCAGAGTATACTCCTCCAAGGTAAAGAGGGTGAAACTGCATCAGGTTTTTTGCTCTCTGCCCAATGTCATTCTTCAGTACTGCCCCCACAGCCTTGGTACCTTCAAATAGCCACTGTCATGCACTGTCCTACAGGTCATCTTTATTTCTGTGCAAAAAAATTTTATGCTGTTTGACTGAAACCACAGAAATGTTATTTATGACACTCTGCAAAGAAAAGCACATAAAATCATAATTATGTCTTAAAGCTGCACAGGCACCACTGGAGCCCAGAGGTAGTCCAGGGACAAGCACTGTGTAGTTTAAACACTGCCAGTCTGCTTAAGAGTAAGTCAGTCCTAAGCCCTGTGGCAATGAGTCAGTTTAGCACTGTCCTATCACAGTGTAGCTACATCTACCCATCGACAACTGCTATAATAGTAAGCAAAATGGCCCAATGATCACTCTGACTGAAATTGTAAAGTATAACTCACATCCATGAGGCTAAACTCACTTATCCACAACAAAAAAATTTTTGACAGTTTTAGGTAGCCAAGACTATTTTAGAGTCCCCCTACAACAGTACTTACAATCTGACCGTATGGATAATTGTGGGGTAGTTCCTGGGCCTAGGCACTTTTATGTTTTGGTAGCACAGATGTAGGCACTGAAGCCGATGTCTGTCAAGAGAGGGACTATTCATATAAATAGAATTATGCCAGCAATGGATTTTTCAATTTTGGGAGTAATATATTTGAGAAAATTGAGGCTGAGATTTGATAAAGACAAAAAAAAAAAACAAAACAAAACAAACAAACAAACAAACAAACAAACAAAAAAAAAAACCAAAAAAAAGGATTCAGTGTAATTCATAAACCTATAATCTTTAATTAATAAAATGTGCAAGGCAATATTTTTTGGCTCTGAAGCTTAGTGACACAGCACAACTTGAACTGCACAATAAATTACTCCTATTCTCACAACCACTGCTGGAATAGTCCTACCTGTGCCAGACTCAGATCTTGCCCTAACGTTGAATAGGAGTCTGTTTGTTCATCCTGTCCAGAGTTGGGCCAGGGTGGGTTAACAGTTTAGCAGAGTGAACAGTCAGGTACTGTTGTATGGGCCATAGGCCTTAGCCTTGACCCTATTTATTTTGCTAGTATAGGGATATATTTACAGGGTTAAATCAAAGATTTATTTTTTTTTTATGTTAATGTCATGTTGACATTTGAAGAGAAATACAAAATGATTTCACTTTGTATTTCAATATATGTGTGTTTTTTCTGGTATATGTGTGGCACCAGGCTGGCATCAGGTATTTCAGAATAAACAGTGAAAAACCTTCCAGAAAAATGCTACATAATCTTGAATGGGGTGAGTTTGTCTGAGGCCTGCTCTTAGAAGCATTTTGTCAGTTCAGAAAGCGTTGCGCTGTTTTTGATGAATTCACTGCTCGCTGACTGATTCAATATTTGCTATTATACTGCTACTGTTGTTGTTTGCATATATTTTAATTTCTGTTTTAATTCTGATAGGCGTTAGCCTCCTTTGGCAGCACGTTGTTAGTCCTGATCAATAACAGGTTAGTTTGTGTTTTTTTTATCAATGTGAAGCATGTGACCTGCTCAAATTATCTCTAAAAAACCTGCTTACACAGGAACACATGGAAAAGTTCATCTGAACAAACTAGAAGTTTGGTTTCAAATTATATCAAGAACCTATATGAACAACTGAAAGTCAGCTTTGAGTCACTTTCTTTACCTTGTGTCTTTTCCTGTCTGCCCCTTCAGTAAAAAAAAATTCTATATTAAAATTTCTCCATGCAAATTTCCACTTAGTTCCCCATGACTTGTGATTTGTTCACTGTAGCTGGAATTTAAGGAGAAAAAGCTTTGATTAGTTAATGCCTACTAATTGACTCTGCAAGGGGGCCCATGCTAGAATAATTGTGTCATATGGCTTATACTTGAATTTACTTCACAGTAACCTCCTGATGAAGGCAAAATCTTCACTGCCACCTGGTAAAGTATTATACATCATTCTGAAAGTTGGTGCTAGGCACAGAATTCAACAGCATCCAAGCTGGAGGATGTGGGTGGTATCCCTGGACAGTGAGACCACAAGTCACGTTTGTGGGTGGAATATTTACTCTATCATTTTTAATTCGGATTAGGAGAGTTGGTTCTCACAAAGGAAAACAGAAATTAGACTACTCTTGGATTAAATGAAACAGAAGAATACAGTCCACAGGCAAACTACAGACAGTCCAAATAAAACTCCCTGAACACCCTGTACAGTGTTGACAGAGGAACTCAACACCAGCTGCCTCACTTGACAAACACATTCTTATTTGTGCTGCATTGATAATGTAGGCACAGTCATAATGGGGTGATTAGTGCTGATTGGAAAATATCCAGGGGAAAAAAAAAGGTTTTAGTTGGGAATGTCATGAAAAAGCAGACAGAGAGTTAAATTTAATAGCAGTTATTTTAGACATCAAGTAGAAGAAACTTGCCTGACAGGCATCTTCCAAACATCCCTGTTTTTTTGAAAACTCATATACGTGGCTATTGGTTTGTTTTACTGAAGAGACCAGACTATGAAGCTTCGTGTCACTGAGGCAGCCAAGCAGGGAGATTGCCTCTAATCCAGAAATCCCAGGGCTTTCAGAAACTGCAGCCCAGGTTCAGTCTCTCAGAGTGCATTGCCTTTGTATTAAGAACCCTTGGACTATTCCTGTCACTGAGAATTTTGGGGATTTGTTCTGAATCAAAACTAAACTAAGTTTTGAATATCAAAACCTGATGATATAATTAAATCCTCTGTGAAGCAGAGCTGCCTGTCCCCTAGTAATTCTGATTAAAAAAATGTGAACAGAAATAATGATTTTAATTCAGGTCAGAGACAGTTGCATTAGTAGGGCTATGCAAGAATAATACCCCATCTATAGCAAGTTCTGCTTATGTTTCAGTTTCACAAGCATGATATTCACATACTGAATTTGAAAGATTCCCACTCCTTCAAAACAGTATAAAAATATCTGATATTCAATTTAAGCTATTCTTTTCACATCTCCTCACAAACACATGAGCTCTGCAAAGCCTTTTGTCTCAGCTGGAAGATGTTTCTGTTTGCTCTACCTCACGTCGAAGCTGATTGCCTCTCCAAAGTGTCTGATCTCTGTATATTAGAAAAAAGAATAGATTTGAAAGATGCTTACAATTCATTTAATTTCAATTCCTTTACTTTCTTTCATCCAATATTCTTGATAAACAAATAAATGAGGTAATCATTTCAGTGACTATATCATTTTCATTTTCTATTCAGTATGAACAAAAGCCAAAACTATTTTTCTTTAACACCATTATTTATTTTTTTTTTGTCACAAATTGCAAAACAAGAAGATCTGCTTGTGTCTTTTTTATGATCTGCATACATTCCAGACAAACCTGGCTGCTTTAAGGGATATCATGAAGACATATCGTTTTCCAAATATACCTTCAAAAAAAAAAATAAAAAATAACTGATAAAATTAATTCCAAGCTCTATAACATTCAGCTTTGGGGCCAGAACAGTTTTCTGTTCTTTTCTGTACATTTTCTGTCAATGGAATATAGGATTTGGTTCAACCCTGTTCAGTCAAATGTTACATTTTGACCAACACAAATTTCTGGGAGAACTTTGGGTCAGGGTCCTTTCCAACAGCTTTTGTGAGCCTACAAAAACCAAACCAAGATAATTCAAAAGGCCGACTAGGTGACTCTAATGCTGAGTTACAATATTGATGCTGTCTGTGTCACAAAATGTTTCAGACACTCCAGTCATTACCACAGGTCCATTATGGGAGGGATTTAAGCAAGCAGGAGGAAAGAAACAATACCTACCTCAGAGAGATGATAAATCTTCCTGTCTCCTTCCCACACATGCACTCTGATGCGGATTAAAATAAGTGTTTATCTGACTCTCAATGATAGTAATGATCAATGACTGTAAATAAGAGGCACATTGTTTGCCACACACTTTAGATTTCTAAAATGTAAATTAAATCTCCCATTTTTTTTCAGAATTATCAATCAGAGGAAAAAAAATCCTCAACCAGTCCTTCCCCATTTTCTGTTATTTGGAATTTAGTTAGATTCAAGGGGTTAAATCTATTCGGTTTTAAAAGAAGGAGAAAACAGAGGATTTGATTGTTCATGACATTTTGTTCAGAATCAATCATTGTCAGCTCAGGTTAGACTGATTTACTATGAGCCTGCCATAGAAAAGATTTGCCACAAATGGCAAGGCTCTGAGCTGTTTCCACCGCACTGAACATAATGATGGATTTATCATTGCAATCAAGATGGTAAAACAGTGTGGTCCCCAGAGTCATGCACCAGGCAAATTGATCACAACAGCCCTGAAGTTATATAAGGGCTTTGTTTATCTGGTCTGAGTCTGCAAGAGTAGTAATCCAACTTAAGATAAGATACTCTGATCTTTACAGAAGTTTGGACAGGTTTCAGCTCCTAAACCAGTATGTAGTAGAATTATCTCTGCTGAGGAGTAAAAGAACTACCCACTAAATATATAAGTATATATTAAATAAAAATTAGTCCAACATAAACAGAAATAATAAATACAGCTATTATTAATATTATAATCCATCAGTATTACCTTAATCTGAATTGAATATGCTACATTAATTTAGTAAGAAAATTAATAATATAGGAGCAAAAACATTTGTTTTAATACACTGACTTTTCATTACAGGCATTCTTTCTTAATTCTATGAAGAATTGGTAATACTAAGCTTTCAAGTCCAAATGAATTAAAGCTAAAGGGAAATATTAACCTCTATACGATGGCACAATGGCAAATCAAGCTTCTCCCTATGCAGAACAATGAAGTCAGCCTGTAGCTTGCATTTCTGAAATCATGTTTGGAAGGGAAGAAAGTATTATTACTTGTATTTGTCAGATGAAGATTGAGCTTTGGCGAGAGGAAGTGATGCTGTGGAGGAAGGAGATGAACCACCAGTCTACTGTTGGGACATCATCTGTGAAGGCTCTAGCCTGTGGCACAGCCCTGCAGACTACTGTGCATTTTCCTGAAATATATATATCTATATATACATCCTGAAATAGAACCTGAGAAAGGGATCTGTCACATGGGATGATGATATGGTTTTTTCCTGAGGACCAGATTATTTGGTGGAGTCATGAAGGAATACCAGATCTTCTAGAGCCTGTTTTTTTTCTGTATGGGGACAGACCCCTATAAGCCTTCTTCAACCAGGTGCCAGAGACTTGGAGAAACTCTAATTTTGTCCTGCATTCAGCCAATGAACACAATTGGATTTTTATTGTCACAGGAAACATGCCTAAATGTTCTTTGGCATGAGCCTAGACACAGAAAATAAAAATTGAACGAAATCAGAATTTAACATATTTGTAAAATAATGAAGGATTTGGGGGCAAGTTGTAGATTCCAAAGGCAGAATTAAGCTAGAGTCAATCCTCAGAAATAGCTGTGAAAGATTGTGATGTGCTCCCAGATTGATAAATCCTTAAATCACATTATAAGTTCTCAGGAGCAAGGAATCTATTTTCCTATTTATTTGACAGTATCTATGCTGATATAAATGAAAGAACATAGATTAGCATCTCTATCTTAATTTGGAATTTAAATTACGTTGATTAAATAGTTTTCTATTTTGAAGCATAAATGTATCTTTATAATGTTTGATTGCATAACCGGAAAAAAGATCTATTGCAAATTATTGATTCACTTTGGATACAAATATGATATAAGCTATAATTCACAGGCAATAATGATTATGAAATGTTTATTTGGGTTTACAAATGCAACAGGACACCACTTACAAAATAAAAAAGTTTATTTCAGACCTGCTGGATTCTTCAGGGATTCATTTTTTGCTCTAAGAGAGGGGCTGTTCTCTCTTTTCACATAAGGATTCTCTTCAGAGCACCATCACACAGACATTGGTAGCACTATTTGACACAAAATGCATTAAGGTAAATTTATTGTCAACCTAGCCTTCAAGATGTGCAGATAGACATATAGTAGGAACATATAAAGTGAAAGTAAAGAAGACTTAGTTTTCACTATTTTGATAAACTTTTTATTGTTCAAAAGCAGTGGTTTAACAAAAGCAAAACTAAAATGTAAAAAATTAATGTTTTTAACCCAAAATTCCCATTAATAAGATAAAATAGAATATTTCAAGTTCATTTCTTCATTAGACTAATTTAACTTAGGAATTATTCTCTTGCTTTAACAAAAAATATAAAAATTTTTGTGTTCAAACTTAAAATCTTGAAACTTTTCAGAAAGGTGAATTCTGCCACTCCCACAAGAGTCTAATAAATAAACTTAATTCCTTTTTTGAGTCACAGAAAATATAACAGATGAACTTTCTCATAATTTTATTTTTTGGACAGTATCTGTGGAATCAAGCATGCAAGGTCCTTGGAACCATCCTCTAAAAGTTTTAGACAAATTATTTCAGAAATTATAGGGAATCACAGAATAGTTTAGGTTTAAAGGGACCTTAAAGACCATCTTATTCCAATCCTGCTGTCATGGGCAGGGACACTTTCCACTAGACCAGATTGCTCAAATCCCCATCCAACCTGGCTTTGAACACTTTCAGGGATGGAGTATCCACAGCTTCTCTGGACAACCTGTTGCAGTGCCTCACCACCTTCACAGAACCTTAGTTTCTCTATGACAAACTCAACTGTCACAATGTGATTAAATATGCTTATTAAGAAAGAAAAGAAGAAAACAAAAAAATAGCATTCTGAATGAATACCTAGTCCTTCACCTGCAACCAGTCTTGATTCAAATAGTCCATTTATTTCCTCCTCATATAAAATCAGGTGATATTTAATGTGTTAACCTAGGATATAAGGATCTAAGAAGAAAAAAAAATCACATTCCTGAGATCCCTCATGTAAATCAGTTGCTTTCTCAAACCATTCTGCCATTTTTTGAGTTAGTGAAGTTACTGACACAGATTCTCTCCCAGACTTATCTCATGTACAGGGGAGAGCAAAGCTGACTTCTGGTGTGGAAAGGCAAGAATGTGGTCACTAGGAGGTTACTGCCCCAAAGTTTGCTGGGACAGCTAAATATTAATGCTTTTGCACCCTTTATCCCCAGACTGCTATCGTAGCTGAGCAGATCAAGTATATAAAGCCATTATACTTTATTTCTGCTATTTTCTTTATCAAACACAGCTGTTACTTTGAAGCTTCTTTTGTCCACTATTTCTCTTTCTTTTTCTTGTCTCTCCATCTTTCTTTGGAGGTTAATAGGATGTAGCTCATCAGTGATCTCGGGTCAAACCGTTTGGCCATCCCTATCTAGAAGTCATCTAATGAGTGAACTAGCTCTTGATGCTGGCAACCATAGGTCAATCTGATTTTGTATTAACTTGAAGAAGGTCAAATGGTCTCTAAATTTGATAAATACCCCATTTCTTGAACTTCTGATGGAAGAGAATAGACAAGGTGAAAGCTAATACAATTCTGGACTTGTACAGCCACAAAAATAGGTACCACAGCTTAATTTGCACAGGACATAACTTAGACTCAGCTTGTGCTCCAGAAACTAATTCCTATGTATCCCAATTACATTATAACAATTAATGACAAAGAGTATATTTGATATGTTTAGCCTCTTAGTACATAAATAGTACCTGAACAGCCTGATACTTTTAAGCTGCATCTCCCATTATAATCTTCCTCACAGATGATTATCTCAAATTTTAAATTGTGCTTTTTTTTGTTCCTTGATGGATTAATCATTAAAAAAAAAAGTAGAGAAAGGTTATTTGAATTTAATAAGCTAGAAAAGCCTCATACATGGTTTCTCTCTATGAGACTGGTCAAGCAGGCAAACATTCCTAGCATGAATATAGACATATGAATGTGAAGGTTTTCTACCATGTTTTTCTAACCTGCTTTATGCATACACAGAACAGAGAAAGAGTTGTGTTATAGGTATATCAGAATTGAAAATAAAAAAAATCAGTGAGAATTATAGAGAAAAAAAAAGGCTGTGGAGTGGCAAGCACTTAGGAGAACACTGACAAAGGAAAAGGAAACCCAAAACAAGGAAGGAGAAAGAATAAAAACAAAATACTCTGACAGCAGAGTATCCCGAGGTCTGGATCTCAGTTGAAAAGTGGAAAGTTTCTGACTTTCTGTCTTTTATAGTTAGAACCATCCCACTGGAGATGTGATACCTCCTTAGGTGTTAACTCAAGCTCTTAAAGCCTTCTTAGGAAGTTTTCTTATGTTTTTTTTCCACAGATATGGTGCTAGTATAATGCTACATCATGGAGGCTGGGCAAAAGTAACCAGAAAGCTTTGCATTCAGCAACTTTGAATATATTTAGAGTTTTGGAGGAATGTTTAAGTATTTCAGTTTCAATTTCCAGCTATACATATATATACACCTTTGGGTTGCAAGGAGAACTCTCATAACATGTTAGGCAATCCTATTCAAAATTTTGTTGTTGTTTTTTCCCCAGCTAATTCATATAAGGAAAAATAAAGCTGGTTTTACTCAAAGTTTTGTAATTCATAGATAGTGTCTGCAAAGCGCCTGAAGGTTGCTGTCAGGATAGAACCTTTCATAAAAACATAAAGCTCGTTGGGAAATGAAATGTCCAGGTTGTGAGACAGGAAGTTTCATCTGCCAAAGATAAGAGAAGGTCAGAAATATTTTGAGGGTATATGAGGAACACATAAGTTAATTTATTATGAACTATTGATAATATAGGTTCACTGCTAGTATTGCATTTATTAATTCTTAATTTGACCATTTTAAATGATCTGCTTTTAAAATGAATAATAAAAATTTCTTTTTAATATAACACTCATGCATACAAAAAGGCCACTTATAGTGAGATTTAATCTGTATGGGGGAATTCTAAACCCACAGCTGCAGAATTTCAACTAGCTGATAACAGTAGGCTTTGAAAAATATGAAACTGGATGAAATCAGAAACATGATTATTGTTACTGATTATTCCTATCATCTTTATATGCCCTGTGGCATACAGATACATATTACTATCACAGGAATTGTAGAAAATAACAGATATGTTGTGATTATGCTAACCAAAGCTTTTGAATAGAAGGGGACTTAGTGATCAATGTCTGCAGTTTTTTGTTGTTGCTTGTTTGTTTGTTTTATTGAAAGTTGAATTTAATAAAATGGTGAAATATGGGATTTCCATCAAAACACCAAAAAATTTTTTCTATTTCAGATGTTGATGCTTCTGTTTCTTAGAAGGTGTCTCCGGGTAGTAGTTCTGGACGTCAATATCCTAAATTTCCTGTGTTGACCAACTGAATGTGGTGACCTATGACGAATTATAATAAGAAATTGTGATAGTGCATCATGGGTGAGATGTCTTACAAGGAAGACTAGAGAACGTTCATAGAAAATGAGAACAGATACAACAGTAGGTCATCTCCCATGAAACAAAACAGTATTATCAAAAGAGTTCATACTGTGGATGGAATAGATTTTTTTTCAGACATTGTCATATGACACCAAAAATATTCCACCAAATGGTACTATAATAAAAATAAATAATTACAATAATAATAATAATAATAATAAACAACAACTAAATTTTGAAGCATATTAGATTCCTCACATTGACTTGTATGCTTCTGGGTGAAAGTACACACTCCAGCTCTACATGTTGAATGCTATTTCCAGCATGAAATGACATACAATTTGCCAAGTGTGTATTTTGAAGCTAACGGGTAGAATTTGCTATTTAAGAAAAGGAAAATATATTCAATAATGTAATTTAGGGATCTTTTCCTTCTACTATTCTCTGTTTATCTGAACTTTTTCTCTATCAGTTGTTCCCCGTAAACACAGTGGGGCTGCATTCTCAGGAGACTCTCAGTGGTGTCTCTAGGTAGTTTATTGCTTGATGGATTTAACTGAGAAATACCAGTTGTCCAATACATTTCAGGTAACAGGGAGGCTGAATATCTTAAGGAACATGGACATTTTGACAGTTCCTGAACAGATTGCCTAGTCCATAGAACTTTTTCTTCTATAAGTATTAAATACAGTATAAAAAAAAGAATTGTCCACCACACCAGAAAGGGCAAAACATTATTTGCATGATTTTGAAATATTCTATTTCTGTTTCATAGCAAGTAAATCTTGGTAAGTTTGAGTTGTCTTGAGATTGACCTTGAAGCTGACAAGCTAGAATAGTATTTTGACCACAGTCAAAGCTAGGGTTACTCTAAAAAGGACAGCAACAAGCTGAGAAGTGACTAAGAGCAAAAGGATAAGTGCAGGAGAGCACTGCTTCACGGGCAGTTTTTAATTTTCTGGCTTTCTTTTAAAACTTTGTTAAAAAAAAAAAGCAAGCAAGGCAGGATGAAAAAAAAAAAAAAAAGAAAAAAACTTATGCAATAGCAACAATAAGAACACTCAGCAAATAATACTCAGCTTAGGCAGGGTCATCCCAGAGCATATTGCACAGGATTGCATCCAGAAGGTTCTTGAACATCTTCAGTGAGGCAGACTCCACAACCTCTCTGGGCAATCTCTTCCAGTGTGCAGTCACCTCCACAGTAAAGAATTTCTTCCTCATGTTCAGGTGGAACTTCCTGTGCATCAGTTTCTGCCTGTTGCTTCTTATCCAATCTCTAGACAGCACAGAGAAGAGCCTGGCCCATCTTCTTGACACTCTCCCTTCAGATACTTTTCCGCACTGCTGAGTTCCCCTCTCAGTCGTCTCTTCTCAAGGCTGAATAGACCTAACTCATTGAGCCTGTACTCACAAGAGAGATGTTCCAGTCCCTTAATCATCTTTGTCACCCTCCACTGGACCTGCTCTAGGAGTTCCATGTCTCTCTTGTACTGAAGAGCCCAGAACTAGACACAGCACCACAGATGTAGCCTCACCAGGGCTGAGTAGAGTGGCAGGATCACCTCCCTCGACCTGCTGGTCACAGATTTCCTAATGCACCCCAGGATACCCTTGGCCTTCTCAGCCACAAAGGGTACACTGCTGGCTCATGGACAGACTGGTGTCCACCAGGACCTCTAGGTCCTTCTTTGAAAAGCTCTTTTGTAGCAGGTGAGGCACTAGCCTATAGCAGTACATGGGGTTATTCTTCCCCAGGTGCAGGACCCTGTATTGGCCTTTGTTGAACTTCAGAAAGTTCCTCTCTGTCCATCTCTCCAAACTGCCAAGGTCCTTCTGAAAGGCTGCACAGCACTCTGGGGTATCAGCCACTCCTCCCAGCTTTGTGTTATCAGTGAACATGCTGAGGAGGGATAGCTCACAGTGTCATAGTAACCATTGCTGAACATGCACTGTGATACATGCATGTGCAAAGCACATGTAGCATGGTATCTGATATTGTCTACTCAGGACAAAAGTTAATTGTCCACAAGCATTTTAATGAATCTGTTTTTTGGGAATTAACAACATGAAACAAGCACATGTTTAAATCTACTCCTGCTAATCAAAGCACTTAACTCTACATACACCTGTACCTCAAGCAAATTGCAAGCAAATTAAGCAGGATTTATGCAAATTAATATCACCAGGGTCCAGAACTACCAATCAAGCACCTGTGGTGAGACAGTGTAATATGCCCCAGACGGGACCTTGACCTAACATGAGTATATATCTCCTGATGCCTGAGATAGCTTGTTTAGCACTAGCTCTGATATCTTTCCATAAACCACCATCATATCAAGAAGATTTATACTAAATCCTTCACTTGGTCTATCTCTTAAATACAACTGGAATCACATTAACACTTTCTGAAATGATTAATTCCAAGGTCAAAGCGAGTACCTACATTCTTTAACTTCACTCATCTGAATTTGGTAAATCATGGTGTAGGGTACAACTATTGCATTAGACCTGATCTAATTAGACCAATTTTGCTGAGGGAAAAAAAGTGGATAGCTAAATTTAAGCCTTATATATTAGTAATTGCTTTTAGACTCCTAGAAGATAATAGGAGGTTGTTTTTTCTCCTAGGATCACGAATTATTTTTAAAAAGCATTGCATCTCATACTAAGCAACACTTTTTTCTTTTTTTTCTGATTCTGGTGCAGGAACACATTGTTCTTTTTGATTGCTATTGTTTTAATTTGTGCTGCTTTGTAGACAATGCACTGTCTACATGGCAGCACAAAATACGCAGCTTTGAGAATGCTTTTTGTTGGGACTGTCAATGGTATGTTGAGTTAGTCTGATAGTTATTACTTGCAGTGTGCCCTAGGATAAATTTTCTGTATCATTAAAAGAACACATCTTACCTCAAGTCTGAGCTTTGCTGAGTTCCACCTTCTGTTCTTGCTTTGTCTGCTCTATTAAAAGCCTTGTAGTATTACTGCTTTAGCCATTTCTCAAATTTTGATGAGCTAAGATTCAAAAGAAGACATCTGGACCAATAATAGTTTTACAGAGTCATCCAGCCAGACCTTGGTAATGTATGCAAAGTCAGGAACCTCATCAACAATCACCCCATGGATGGCAGTAACCTTTTTAGGCACAGACTTAACAATTTAATAACACGACTCCACATGTTGAGTCTCCGTCAATCAGCAACATGTGCACTGAATAAGAGATACCAGGTAAAGCTAATGATGCTGACTTTATATACACCAAAGTGTGCTCAGGACCTTACTCTCCCTGTCGCAGTTTTATTTCCCTTCCTTTGTTTATAAAGAGCAACATAATCCTTCCTGAAAGGGGGTAAAGCAGTAATTTCCCCAAATTCTCATGACCTCATCAACTCACAGAGTGAGTACAGAGGCTTCAGTGGATTTTTAAATCGATCTGATTTGAAGTACATGTAAACGCCTGTGCTGAACGGTTGCTTCAGTGTCTAAGACAGGTTTGTTCTCTTCTTTTAGGTTTTAAAAAATTGCAGGGTAAGGTGAGATATGTTTTGTGAAATTATTAGGATTGCAATATGTTTGAGTGTTTTCTCCTCTTTTATCTTGGCCTGTGTCTTCACAAGGCAACATTTAGATTAGAGTGCACCAAAAATTTTAATATTTTAAGAATTTTGTAAGAAGAGTCATGAGTTGCTCAGACAGAACATAGAAACCATATTAATTCTCAGAAAAGAACAAAATAAAACAAAACCGACAATGAATTAAAGTCACCCAATTAAAACTACATTCTCTTTTCAAGTCTAGGTTTACAGATAGTCTTGTACAATGTTCTGCTACATGACTTAGCAAATAAATCTAAACAGTAGTTTGTAATTTTTGGAACACATAATGTGAAGCTACACTTAAATTAGCTGTCACTTGAAATTTCGAGCAGCAGTAATGAGTTTATTCAAGATGCAGGGGAAGGGGAGAAGGTAGCTAAAGCTTCTGTGATGCAGACTTCTGATTAACAATACTTTTTAGTGGCTGATGCAATCACTTGCCTTCATGGAGAAGTCAGTGTGAGAGACTTCATTCTGAAACACTTGTTAGATATTACAGAGCTTATTTAGTAGCAGATCTGCTCTTGAAAATCTCTGAAGGACAAATTTATGCATACGCATAGGATCTTTTCTTTAATTCTCTGATTCATCCTTCATCATAACTGATGATATGGGTATTATTTAGATATTATTCACAGACATTACACTAAATTTTAGAATTTTATTAAATACATATCAAATAGTTCTGAGGAGTTCTCAGAGAAAAATAAAAAATTTCTCATTTTTTAATCAGTTGGTAATCTGGTACACTTTTAAAAAAATAAAATTGCTGATGTGTAACTTGAGAACAAAACAGAAAACATATTGGTTTCTTAAAGGCTCATTTGTTTTCACATTTTCTCCTTAAATCAGATGTTTCTTATCTACTAGAATTAGGAGTGAGATATACTTTAGTCCTAAAATTAGTTTTACATAAAGACTGTTTTAAAGTCATAAAGATTGTTTTAAAGATAAGAATAGCAAGGACCCAACATCTAGACCACTTAAGAGTCTTCCCAGCAAAAGCAGCCTATGCAAACCTGTTGGCACCACCCTCATGATGTGAATGAACAAACATCCCAGTAAGCTACAGTTCCTCTCAGGCAGAGAAGTTGGATTTGGAATGTAGCTATTGCTGAATGACACCAGTTGAGTTTGTCTTCTTATTATCCCTTATGTCCAAAAGGAATTTCTTGGAGTCTGATAAAGGTGAAATGCCAAGTCCTGCATCTCAGAATCACAAAGTAATTTAGGTTGGAAAAGATCTCTAAGAACATTGAGTCACTGCCTTGTCAACTAGACCATAGCACTAAGTGCCACGTTCAGTCATTTTTTTGAATACTTCCAGGGATAGTGACTCCACCACCTCCCCAAACAGTCCGTTCCGATGTTTAACAACCTTTTCCATGAGGAATTTCCTCCTGATGTCCAATCTGAATGTCTCCTGGCACAACTTGAGGCTATGTCGTCTCATGCTGTCACTAGTTGCCTGGGAAAAGGGACAGCGCCCCACCTGGCTACAACCTCTTTTCAGGTAGTTGTAGAGAGTGGTAAGATCACCTCTGAGCCTTCTTTTCTCCAGGCTAAACAATCCTATTTTCCGCAGCTGCTCCTCATATGACTTACTCTCTAGACCCTTCACCAGCTCCACTGCTCTTCTCTGGACAAGCTCCAACACCTCGATGTCTTTGTTGTAGTGAGAGGCCCAGAACTGGACACAGGACTTGAGGTGCCCCTCACCAGTGCTGAGTACAGAGACATCTGTGGATGAAGGACAACAAAGATGATGAAGGGTCTTGAAGGGAAGCTGTTATGAGGACGCTTGTTCTGTTCATGCTGGAGGAGATTGAGTGGAGACCTCATTACAGTCAAAACTTCCTCATGAGGAGAAGAGGAAGGGCAGGCACTGTTCTCTTCTCTGTGGTGACCAGTGACAGAGTGGCCAGAAGTTGTGTCAGGGGAAATTTAGATTGGTTGTTAGAAAAGAGTTCTTCACCCAGAGAGAGGTTGGGTACTGGAACAGGCTCCCCAGGGAAGTAGTCACAGCAACAAGCATGACAGAGTTCAAGAAGTATTTGGATGATACTCTCAGGCACATGGCGTTACTTTTGGGGATGTCCTGTGCAGGGTTAAGGGTTGGATTCAATGATCTTTTTGGGTCCCTTCTAACTCAACATATTCTGTAATTATCTGATTCTGTGAGTAATTCCATACCTGAAGAAAGACTGGAAAAGTGGCTTTGTAGGAAAGAGGCTTTGCAGAAAAGACTGCAGGGTCCTGGGGGATAACAAGCTGACTGAGAGCCAGTAGTATGCTCTTGTGGCAAAGGTCCCAATAGTGTAATGGGTTGCATTAGGGGAGCATCACCAGCATGTCAAATGAGGTGATTCTTCTTCTGTACTTAACACTGGTTGTGAGGGTCCAAGAGTGTTAAGATGATCCCAGATATAAGGGCAAAAAACTGGAATACTTTATTGAACATGTGAGTGGAATTTAAGGGTCTTGGGGGGCTGGACATGTTAATGAGGAGGACGAGTTATGTTAATTAGAGGATGGCTTTATGTTAACGAGAGGATTACACCTATTTCTGCTACAGTTACACAGTTGATTTATATTTCCCTTAACCAGGATTAAATGAGGGGGAGGAAAACAAGGGGGTTTCAACACAGTTTGATAACTTCATCTCAAAGTCCTTCCTTATCCTGCTTCAGGAGCCAGATTAATCAACATGGTTGTACATCAACAGGTCTCATGAGGAAGGTCCAGTCCTTCAGATTAAGGGATTTCTCTCATCCTTTGTTGCCCAAGGTTTACCGCATTGACCCACCAAGCTCCTTTCTGCTGACAGCTGGGTTTTGGCTCCTACAACTGGTGAGGCAGCATGTAGTGCTGTCTCTGTTTCTGGGCTCTTGAGTAGAAGAGGGAGATGGACATGCTGGAGCAAGTCTAGAGCAGGACCATGGAAGCGATTAAGGGGTGGGAACATCTAACATACAAGAAGATGCTGAGAGGGATGTGGCTGTAAGCTTGGAACAGAGAGGAATCTTATTAATGTGTGTAAATACCTGATGAGGAGAGTAAAGAAGGTGAAGCCAGACTTTTCTCAGTGGTGCCTAAATAAAAGACAAGAGGCAATGGGGCACCAAATGAAATACAGAATCTTTGTTTAAACATAAGAAAAATCCTTTTTTACTATGCAAGTGGTCAAACAATAGAACAGATTTCTCAGAGATGATATGGAGTCTCCATCCAAAATCCAACTGGTCACATCTTCAATGTGTGTATCTACCTTCTGAGAAAACATGCTCTGCCACTCAGCATGGAAGCTGGGAAGAATAGCAGACACATTTGCCAGAAAAGGAAGGGAAGAACCTGCTAACTCGTAGTTTAAGAGATCTGGTTATTCTTAAAAGAAAATTCAGTTTGCCCCAGTGAAAAGAGAATGCATTTGGCCTAATTCCATCAATTGAAGCTGAACTGATAAATAACTCTGGGCTTAAACAATCTTTTGAAAGCCTAAAAAATATTGGCTCCAATTTTTGTAGTCATGCAAGTTGTACAAACTTAATGATATGAATGATAACCAGTCACATTTTAGACTAATGAACAGGACTTTTGTAGTCCCTCAAAGGACTGATATGAGTCTACATGCCACATATGACATGTGATGAGATTAATATCTCAAAACAAATAGTTTTGACAGAACTGGATGCATGATGCTCTAAATCATTGAAAAATGCCTGTATTTAGTATGTAAGTAAACTGAGCAATTAAAAACTTAGTAAAGGGGGGGGTATGACAGGCAATAGGAGACTAAATCATAAAATGTATAGCTTCTGATTAGATTCAAATGATGAAAAGTCATGACTGTTATTCTTTGGATTCCAGCTGTTGGTCAACTGGGTTCTATTTATTTCATTAGATCATAACACCTTCTGCTTTTCGTGCTGTTTTGGATAAAGAAACTTGAAAGACAAATCCAGTGTGTGGTCAGGCTCTATGGCTGGCCCAGGCTGAATGAAACCAGTCTTGAAGGAGGAGTAAGAAAGAGTCTGAATTTAGTATTCATCCAATGAAGGAATAGAAAAGATACCAGACTGAAGAGACAAATATAGTTTTGGAGAAATAAGAATGACTCATATCTAGAAAGCAACGGTATATAAAATAGTTTGCAATCAGAGCATAGGCTGGAAGACCCTTGCTTAAAAGATTTACTTGGAGCAACAATAGCATTCATAAAAATCAAAGCCTGCTTACAAGTAATTCAGAAACCGAAAGGGAGGCCAAATTTATCAAATAAATTGTTTGCTGCAAATAGTTCCCCCAGATCTTTCGTCTGTACCTAATTGGCTATCAATAATGCATAGAAATGCTGAGACACTTAAAGAATCATGTAACAGGCATTCCATTATGTAATTAAGGATCATTAACTATATTAATGACTTTTCTAATTCTTATATTGTTAACCAATGAGTAATGCTTTAGGTCACGAATATACTTTCAAACTTCCCGATACCAATGAAAAAGATACATCTTGCTTATCTAACTTCTGCAGGTAATTCACACAAGAGATTTAGTCTGAATAAATCTTGAGGAAGCTCAAACAAAAAGAAGATGACTAGATCACAACGCACTAGAGGATTAAGAAAAATAAAGATTGGAAAACCTACTATTTCTAGATAGTGACTAGAAAGCTTTTAGTGGCTCAAGGGGAAAAAAATGTAGCTGTATATGTGTATGGACAGAATACATATGAGATGATAAACCTGCTGCAGAAGAACTGTAGGACTGCCAATATGAAAATTGCGGATTTTAGCATCTGCTATGTGAAAATGCTGGTCACATGACTTAAATCTGTCAAAGGCTGACAAAACTTGTGCTGTTTGTTATATATAGAGTACAATATTCCTTCAAGAATGCCTAGAGAAGTTGTGAATGCCTTATCCTTGGACGTCTTAAGGGGCTGGCTGGATAGGGCTTTGAGCAACCTAGTTAAGTGGAATGTGTCTCTGCCTAAGGCGGGAGGTTGAAATTAAATGATCTTTAAGGTCCCTTCCAACTTGTAGTCAATAGATTTTTTTCTGAGAAGGACTGGGTCTTGAGAATCACAGACATCTTAAATCACAGGATGTAACATGTTAACCTGTGTTTTGAATCCAAAGGTTCAATCTTCTGGCTCTGCTAAGAAGGAAGTCTTTAACTCAGACATTGGTAAATATAACAAAAATCCTTTACCTAATAATAAGAATTTTTAATCTATTCATGCTCAAGTTATTTATGAAGGAAGATAAATATTTCTGTTTTATGGATTGCTAAGCAGAAACCAGTGAGCTGAAATGTTTGGTCAGTGGTCAGCAGGGTGGAAATGAAAGGAAAAAATATCACTTTTAAATTCCATTTCCACAGTACCAAATTTGAAACTTTACAATTATTTTTGCCTAATATCATCTTGTCTATCTATCTTCATAAATACATAATATTACAGCAACACTTTTGCATTAGCATTTATCAAGAATATTTTTAACAGTATTTTTTCCCTTATGATTACCTTATAGAATGGATAGCAAACTTGGGATTTGGGATTTTTAATTTTATTTTTTTTTAAAGGTAATTCTATCATCTCTTTGAGCAGTTGCCCTGTGTTGTTTATCATGTCTTATATTTTCTTAGCGACTGAACTCACTATCCTTTTGTCTGAGATAGGAGGTTTCATTGACCTTACATTCTGCTGATATAACTATTATGTGGATCTGGGTTGGTTTTTGTTTGGTTTTTTTCGCCTTTCAATACAGCATTCCAAAGCAATATCAATATTCCAGAGTTACTTTGCATTGTTTACAACTCCTGTGTAATTCATTCCTCACCAATGAATCACCCAGAGTTAGATGTTAGTTCTGTGTTTCATTTTTTTGGTAGCAATTATTTAGATACTACAATTTTTTCTAAAACTTATAATCCTTTCAGCAAGCAAATCACGCAGAGATGTTTTCGTATTTTAGAAAAGTGCTTAAATATGTGTTTATTATTATGAACATGCATAGATCCCCTTGGCTGTACCCTCACACGTGTCTGTGTTGACACATTTGTCATTATTCATCTTTAACAGTGACATTTTCACAGGAGACCTTGTTGCTGGTTTTTGAATGTGAATCAAATATCTACCTCCTACAGTCCATCTGAAAAGAAACTCTCCAGTCTATACTTAGTTAATACAACAATTTTTAAATTTTATTCAAAAATATTCATCATAAAGTCCTATGGACATATAGGACCCATTAGTTGGTCCTATTCAAAAAATACTTCTGAATATACAATCATGGACCTTTGTAAATGAAGTCTAAGAACGATTTTGCATATCAAATACTGCTGTGAATCTCTAAACTCTTCTTTTGTTTTGTTTTCTAAATGTAGAGGAGCGGGGAAAAGTAAATGACAAGTGTGCATTTCCTACCATTAAGAAGCTTCTGATAGTTCTCTTCAATATGAAAAATGTTTTCTCCTCTCACTTAAGCAAATAGTTGTGATCGCAACAGTAGATATTTTCCTGCGTTGCAAGTGAAAACAAGCTTACATGGATGCTTCTGTTGTCATGGGTTAACCTTGGCTGGATTTGAGGTATCCACTAAAGTCGCTCTGAGCTGGGAGAGGTCACACAGGCGAAACAGACTCAACATGGGGTTAATACTAAAATTTATTACTAATTGGATAAGATCTAAAGAGTGAGAAATAAAATAGTCTTAAACACACTTTCCACCCACTCCTCCTTCCTTCCATGTTCTTCCTCTTCCCCTCACAGCAGTGCAGGGGGACAAGTTCACCCCTCGGGCAACAGGTCTTCCAAATCTGCTGTCCCGTAGGTCACTCTTCCATGGACTGTAGAGGGACAGCCTGCTTCACCATGGTCCTCACCATGGATTACAGGGGGGCCACAACTCTGAGTCCTTCCCCTGCTCTGTGGAGCCCCTCCATGTGTAGCAGTCCTTGACAGACCTCTCCAATGTGGATCCACCCCTCAGGCAGTAGTTCTTCCATATCTACTATCCCGAGGGTCACTTCCCCATGGGGTGCAGTGGGGGTCTCTACATTCCGATGGCCCTTCCCAGAATGCAGTCCTTCACAGGGTGAGCTGTACCAATGTGGAACCCCCACAGAGCCATGAGTCCTACCCGAGAATAACCCACTCCAGTGTGGATTTTCCTCTCCATGGGCCACAAGTCTCTTGAAGGACTTCGCTCCATCCTGGGCCTTCCACGGGGGTCACGGCCTTCTTCCATGCATCCATCTGCTCCAGCATGGGCTCGGCTGCACCGTGGTGGGCCACCCCAGCCCGGCCCAGCTCGACTTGGCCAGTGGGGAAGGGAGGGCAGTGCCCTCTGGCAGGGGTCACTCTGCTGCCCTGGCCTAGCCCACGGGGTACCCCCTGCTCCCCTCCTGCCCCACGGCAGGGGGAGGCCTGCCCAGGAGCTTTGGCCAGCTCTCTCCTGGATGGAATTCTTCTGTGCAACAAGCCTGTTGTTAAATATGTTATCGCAAAGGCATAATTATTGGCTCTCCCTTGGCCAGCAGCAGGAAGTCCCTCCTCTAGCCAGCTATCATTGGCTTCGTTAGCGGGGAAACTTCTAGCAGCTTCTAACCAAAGCAACCCTATGTAGGCCCCCTGCTACCAAAGACCCAGCCACCTCAACCCACGACATCTGTATTTTCACAAATGAATCAGCTTTAAAACATGTTTTATACTGAAACCATCTGCATTGCAGCTTTTTGTTTATTTTCTTTAATATTCTCTCTATCTTAAAAAATATTTTTAAGTCCTCTGAGAACAATATTGTTTCACATGTATCATCCAGATAAACTGTATCTGAACAAGTTAATAATATTCTAGCAACAGTGTATCTGCCCCAGGGGTGCAGGAAAAGTCAAGTCTCATTTGGATAACATTATGCCAGATAAGAAAGCTAAAGACACTGCAAGTAAAGGAAGAACTTTAATTCTGGACCCGGGTGAAAGTCAAACACTGTGAGGGTACAGGATAACCTTTTTAAGGATTTCTATTTCCTTGTTGAAAGCAAGAGCTCCAGCAGTTACTTACAGCTTTTGGTACCCTTTGAGCATGGAAAGCTTGAAGAATAAGAGAGGTTTGAACATCAGCTCTTTCCAAATGGACTCGACTGAGTTTATTTCCAATGTAGCTGGAGGCAGAATCATTCTTTCACTGCCTATTCTCATAAAAGACAAGACACTCTGAACTGGTATGATCTGATTTTTTCTGAGTTTCATTACCACCAAATCTTTGATACCAGAAAGCAAGTAACCCTTCAGAAAGTAGTGGAAAGATATAGATTGGTAGATACAGAGTCCTCTTAAAGCAGGGGCCAAAGATCAGAAATGTTTTGCAGGTCTCAGAAATAAGTGCTCATATAAAGTGGCAGCTGCTTTTGATGAAATTACTGAAAGCTGGTACACAGATGAACAAGAAAACAGATTTTCCCTTAATGATGTCCCCAGATTCTTAAATTAAGTCTAGCACGTAGCAAGATCCTTCCTGGATTTCAAAAGATATCTCACATCCAGGTGCTGAAACACATTTTTTAAAGCCCTGGAAACAAGAGCTTAAAAATTCAGCATCAAAAAAGCACCTGTAATTCCTCCACAGGTATCTCATTCTCAAATCAACACGAGAGCCTTCGTCTAATGCAGAGCTAGATTTCTGTGTGTAGCTCAGAGCGCTTGTAAGCGTGTTATAACTTGGAACTAGTCACATAAGACCTCAAAGGTGTAACATCCACATCAGGTGGATAACTTTTGGACTTTGAAAGTAGGTAAAATGGCAAGTATTCCTAAAGGAAACAGCTATGCTTGAAGAGATAGATAGCAAAAATGCATACTGAATTCTTTCAAAATTGACAGTTGGTTGACTTGTTGAGAAATGCCCTGAGGACTAAAGTTTTTCCTAAGTATTTTTTATTTTTATATCAGTAGTCCTTATTAGCAACAGTGTTCCTAATGTGTATCTTCAATCACAGTTTAAGGAAACCAGATAGTATTGTAATATTCTTTCTACAGAAATGTGAAGCTGGCAGAACTGAGCCCGTGTTTTTTGGCTTAAAAGCTAAGTACAAAAGAGTGGGATTCATTTACCTAGACTGCTTAAATGATGTCTAGTATAGTTTTAGAGTCCCTCAAGTACTCAGTCTGACCTTCAGAAGGACGTAGGTTTATCTAAAGTGGTATGTCATATCTGCCAAACCAGAGTAGATATTTTGGACAACTTGAGCTATCTCAAATGGTATTCGATGTCTGTGTTTGGGCAAATTAATCACATCCTTCTGCTGAAGGACAGTAAGCTAAGTTTGCCACAGTTTGTTTAAGATTTCTGGTAGGCTGAACAAATTTATTTTGCATAGCCATATGCAACAAATGTTTTTCTGAAGCGCTGACCTTATCAGGTCTGTGGTGATGCAGTTCCTTTGCAGCAGTGTTATAAATCTGGGGTATCATACAGAATTTAATGCATTGTGTGTAAGCTGTCCAGCTGGCACATTTATGCCCAGTTGGTTTTGCCTTCCTCGAAGGGATTTTCCTCACTGTACAAAAGTTATATACTGCATATACTTGTACTTCTGTCTAGAGATTTTGGACCTGGGAGACCAGAAGATAGATCTTACCAGTAATAACTGAAGCAAGAAAGACTTTCAGTGCCTTGAATTTATCTGCAGGTTTTTCTAGTCACTAGGTCCCTTGCTCCACTGAGCAGTGAGGACCCCTGTCCTCATATTCTCTTTAGTTTTATTTTGCTGATGACATTATTATACAAACTCTTTTTCACACTCTTGAAATCCCTATCAGGATTAATTTCCAGCTGAACTTTAGCTCTTCTAGCTCCATCCCTGTATGCTTGAAAAATGTCTCTGTACTTTTGGGCAGTCTCCCTCTCTTTCCACTTCTGGTCAACACCACCCCAGGTTCTCATTTTGGTCAGTTACCTGTTCATCTAGACAGCCTTCTGTTGCACTTGTGTAACTTCCCACACATCAGGATGCACCATTTTTGTGCTCAAATGAGACTGTCCTTGAAGACCAACTGCCTGTCCTGACACCTTTGACCTCCAGATAAGTTTTTCATGGAATCTTGCCAAAAAGATTCTTCAGCAAACTGAAACTGGAACCTGGAGTCCATATATCTCACTTTTTGGCTTGCAGTTTCTCTCAGGATGTTAAAGTCTACAATCCCACCCTCACTGCTACCAAAAGTAGCAATCTTCACATCTTTCTTTTTTGTGAGTACCAGATTCAGCAGATTACCTGAAGAGCACAAGCACATTTACCACCTGCAGCAAGAAACAGGCTTTAACATACATCAGGAATCTCCAGCCAGCTGTGTTCCTCTTACGGAAGACAATGGGGTGTTTGAGGTTCCCCATGAATATTGGAGCCTGCAGTTGCAAGGTCACTCCCAGTTACCTAAAGAAGTCTTTGTACACTTCATCTATTTGTAACAGACACCATGACAGGGTGTTGGCCTGGCATTTCTAACACGTAAACCTTTATCTCACAGGATTACATAATGGGTAAGGTTGGAAGGGACCACAGTGGTCATCTGGTCCAACCTCCCTGCTCAAACAGGGTCATCCTAGGGCTCATTGCACTGGAAATTTCATCCAGATGGTTCTTGACTATTTCCAGGGATGGAGACTCCACACACTCTGCACAACCTGTTACTGCACAGTCACCCACACAGTAAAGAAGTGAAAAGTGTAACCTATTCTGCCCACTCATTAGCTAGTATTTATCAAAAATATAACATGTGAAACCAGTATAGATTATTGGTGTGTATTTATACTCAGATAAGCAAGAATTAACATCTTTATTTGATCCTTCTGTTCATGTAATTTTATTAATAGTATAAAGTTTCTGTCAAAAGAAAACCACTTTTAAATTTTTTTGTCCTTTCTTCTACAACAAGAAAAGATATTTTTGTTAAAGAGACTGAAATGGAATAATTAGTGCCTCCTTACCTTGAGTATTGCTCTCTCTATGCAGAAGTTACACACAATTTAAAACATCAATAAAAGGTAAATTGTTGCAAATTACTATTCTTTCCTCAGTATCCAATAATTTGCTAGAACCAATAACAATGGTGTCAGAACGTAACCTTGGATCAGTCCTGTTCTGTAGTGAACCCATTAATTGTTCACACAATACTAATCCTTTAAGAATACTCAACAAGCCCATGCTAACTCCTTGAACTTTTTTCTTACTTCTGTTTATAGACCTGAGTGCTCTATTTCTCCTGGTGTTAATGCTCTTGAAAAGCAAGCAAAAGAGAAAGAAAAGAAAAGCAAATGTAGCCAACTCAAAGCTTGTGTTAAGTGAGCTATTATCACAGCATTGATATAAAATTGACTACTCTGCTAATAAAAGAAAATTATGATGAAATCCTCTTTCAATTCTTCTGCCTTACTGTTTCTATCAGTGCTATGAGAACTCCAAAGTTTGGGGTAAATGCATATATGTGCATTTCTCTGAGAGTCCTTGGTTGATATATCCTAAGAGTATGTCTTCTGCCAAGACTAAGCAAACCTTACTTTTGGAGGTGAATTGATTTCTCAGATCCAGGAATATACCTGGACCTGCTTAAAAGTAGGTAGGAGGAAGAATTAACAATTATATCTTTGGTTTCCAAGTAAATGTGCTAACTAACCATAGAGCCAGCAACAGCATCTCCCTGTATTGTTCTGAAGCATGAAGGAGATCTGAGATCTCACATTTGCTGTAAGCTATATACACACTCTCAGACAGCTGCTGTGGAGCTGCTGATATGCAGTAACATGTTACCCTGCAATAACTCATTTACGTTTTGAAGCCTTGGGCCAACAGACTTAAATCAAGCTGTTCTGCCTGTAAATTGAGAATCTCATCTACTGAACTTGACACCTACAGCTGGTGATGTGTTGCTCACTTCTCATGGAAGAGGTGAAGTGTTGTGCCAGATAACTTGTGATTTGCTGCCTTTTTCACAGTTGCCCCATCCTCATTTCACAGCAAAAGTATGATATTGAAGCATGAAGAGAATGAGAAGGTGTCTCCTACCTCAACTCATGTCAGGACACACTTATCCATGGAACAGTCATACTGTGGACAGAGGTCTGGCAGGTGAGTTCTTGGTTTAAAGAAGTGACATCTTAGAAGGGAGTACCACTAATAGAATTGAAAATTGTTTGGGTTGAAAGGGACCTTAAAGATCATGAAATGCTCTCAGGTTCATGGTGTGACTCTTGGGGTTGTCCTGTGCAGTGCTAAGAGTTGGATCCCTTCCAACCCAGCATATTTTATAATTCTCTGATTCTGTGATCTTCCAGTTCCAACCCCCCTGCCATGGGCAGGAACACATTCCTAGATCAGGTTGCCCAAAGCTCTATCTGATCTAACCTTGGACACTTCCAGTGATGGGACATCAACAGCTTCTCTGGGCAATCTGTTCCATTAACAATACATTTTCTCCCAAAGAAGCATTTGACTGGTGAGGTGAAGTTCTGAGGAAATTATTACAATTTTGTGCATACATAGGTCTCTTCACTTCTTTAGTAAAGAGAGTGTACCATGTCCTCCTAGACCCAAAGGAAAGTAGTTATCTGTTCCTTCTTTCTTCCATCATAGAGGTTCGTATTCCATTGGAGTAACTTATACTTTCTTGATTCACAAATAACCACTTCCTCATATGGGAGAAGGTGGTAGGTAAGGAATAATGCAATAGGGAAAGGAGAGATCTAGATAAGAATGGTTCTGGTTTGTTAACTGTGTGTAAATTCACATATGTGAATTTTGGAAGAATGCTATTCACTGGTTTTCTCAAACATGAATCTTGTGTCTTGTATTTAAACATTATGTTGTTCTCATGAAACTAGTGGATTTTATTTTGTATGTGAAAGAAGTGATGGAGTTGTAACTTCACATTTAGAAGAAAGCAAGTTCACAGAACAAAATACAATTGTTAAACAGACAGTAGAATTAAAGGGTACATCAAGACTGGGTTTATGAGTCTTGCCAAAATTTTTGACAAATCTCAGATTCAGAGCATTATGTTTTCATTTTTTTTAACTAATGATACTGCGATATTCTATGAACTGTAAAAGCATTAGCAAGTGAAGCAGCTGACTGCACCATCAGACCAAGGCAATGTTTCCGCCAAACCCTGAAAATCTGTATTGACAGAAGTCTACTAAGCAAAAAAATCTTCTCAAAAACATCTTTGATACCATTGCAGCAACACAGAGATTTTTCAGTAGAATATGTGGGGATTCTGGTGAACAACAGGTTGAAGATGAGTCAGAAATGTCACCTTGGAGCAGCGAAAGCCAATTACACATGGAGTTGTAATAGCAAGGGTGTAAGTCAGGAGCTTGAGGGAAGGGCTTTTTCTCCTCTCTCTGGTACTTGTGAAGTGTCTGGAGTACTGTGCTCAGTTTTGGTCTTCCCAGTACAAGAAAGACCTTGGCATTCTGCAGTGAGTCCAGAAGGGCCACCAAGAAGGTTTAGGGGGACTGGAGCACAGCAGGTGTGAATGATGTAAACCTGAGAGAGGCATTTTTTCACCCTGAAGGTGGTCACAGTTTTCCCAGAGAGACATCTCAATCCTTGGAGATATTAAACATTTAATTGTACAAGGCTGTAAGCAAACTGATGTAGCACAAAACAGGTCCCACTTTGAGCTGGGAAATACAGTATATGGACTAAAAAGGGCTCTTTAAATTTAAATTATTCTTTGAGGTTTTTTATCTGTATTGTTACAGTTAGGAAGTGCCCTGAACTTAAAGAAATACATACGATGAAGGTGGTAACACATGTTTTTGAAATCTTTTCCATGAAAAAGTGTAGCAAAGCAGACTTCCTCAATAGACGAGTGAAGTTAGAGAACAAAAGACAGTAGACTATATGCAAAAAGGGAACCTATGGTCTATATTGCCAATGAATGAATCAGTAACAATTTCAAACATGGTTTAAGTTACCTACCAACTGAGATTTATTGCAGAATGTGAAGGGATAAATAGCTCAACATTTCTGAAAGAAGTTGTTGAATGATTAGTGAGGAAATCCATATATTTTTGAAGGTGTTTGAGTAGGGAACTACTGGTTTAACTCAAGTGTGTGAGTGTGTACAGACATAGATACTTCCATGAAAAGACTACCGATGTTGACAGAGTCAGTAAGAAACAAGAAAGTGTCATTCAGTGCAATACTTTTTGGGATCATTGATCACTCAGAAGCATTGGGAACAAAATCACTGCCAGCACCACTATGAAAATATACTCACTTAGTGAATAAGAATGACCTTAATCAATGTGCATGTGTTAAATTCTGATATTTAGCCATTCTATGTGATGAAATGAAACTAATCATCATCAGCTGCTACTACATACTAAACTCAGATGCCTCTCCATGGAAAAGCACTCTGGAGTCTGTCTGACCTTCATGAAGAATTTCAGCTGCTCTTGAGAGATAAGTCATTCCTGTTGAACACCTCTATGACAAACAATTTCTTGCACATCTAGTTTCCTTAGGTAAAATTTTCAACAATCTGTCTTCCTTCCACTTGCTGTTCTGGAAGAGCAAGGCAACAATATTATGGTAGCTGCAAGGCAGAAGGATTTCAGGGCAAAACTGATTGATTTTCAGAAATAAATGCTCTTCCAGAAGCACCGGGTTTACAGGATTTCTCCAGTTAGTTGTAGTCTCAGGGATCAGCGTCCCCACCTCGAGAGATGTTATCTGGAAGGATGTTGCCATCTCTTTAAACACACTGAAAAGGAAGTTGGTTTTTGGTTTTGTTTGTTTGTTTGCTTTAATGTATGGAATGCTTTTACAGGTAGTGTGCAATCTGGTTTTTTCCAAAGCCATACCTTTGTGTCATTTGTAAGTAGATCTCCTCAATTACCAATGTTATAGTCTTCCAATGTCATAACTTAGCAGCGAGGTCTGGATGTGTTTGAGGGAAGAGTTTATTGAAATATGTACTAAATTATTACTACTTTCATTACTTCTTATCTCAACATGCCCCGAGCAAAATGGACTCTTTAGCAATGAAATCAAAGCACAGGAATTGGTTTGTAAGCATCAATGTTTTACCATTATGCCTTACAGCCATCAAGAGAGGCAAGCACAAGCCTCTCAAAAACAAGCTAGACATGACTGCACATTTTGCTCATTTTTTAATAGGAATAGTACATTTACCATCCGAAAATGTTCCCTTTTAACAAGATTTGTTTATTATTAAATGATCTTTTGTGGCTTTTGCTCTGGGGAAGCTCACAAGTATCAGATTACCAATGAGACAGGGAGTGCCAGAAGTTTTCAAAAGGGAAGGTTGGTAACAGAGAGGCTTCGCAGAAGACCACAAAGATTTCAACAAAACTATTCATTCTGTTCAGAAACAGGGCTGAGCCATATCAGTTTCATAATTCCAAACCAGAGTCCAACTATGAGTTGATACCATTTCCCATTTCTCACATCTAGTTTCACACCAAGCAACCTTGCACCTGTGGAGAGCTGATACTTTCAGCACTGTGAAGTATAGAAAAATAAGATCCTATTCAGGACTTTGGAATCAGGGTTTTTTAAGGAACAAGTCTTCAATCCATGGAAATTTTGTGAACCTCTCCGTATTTCAGAAAACTTCTGTCAAGTGGAATGAGCACTTTCTGAATAAAAGTTCTGCTTGGATCAGTCCAACCAACTGTTCTTGAATTCAGCTCTGTACATTTTCACTCTGCAAATATTGGAAGGTTTGTATAGAGAATCTGGAAATTCAATTGGAAACTTGCAAGACCTGACTGGGCAAAGTCCTAATTAACATAGATTTAATTCAGTGTTGACAGTGCTTGAGGTGTAGCTTGGACCAAACACCAGGTCCTTGGACTGCAGCTGGTGACTTCTCAATAACTGATCCTGTAAACCCCTTTTGGGATCATCAGGATCTACAGTAATAATATGAGCTTTTTCTTTTGCAAGATGATGCCAAAAGAGAAGACTTTACTTATTGACATGGCTACTGTTTACTTAGGAACCAAACACTTCTGAAACTACCTTTAAGCACTTATTATTGTTTACTATAAAAAAATTAAAAACATGGATTGAGTTTTTAATATAGACTTGTAATATTTTTTAAAAATAAAAACAGGAAAAAAGGAATACTTCATACCAATGAATTATGAAATCCCATGTTGAATTAAAATCCCATGTTGACCCTTTTGCAATGTCCCTTTTTTAGGATGTTCCATCATTTACAGGAAGTGATGACAATATGTCATATTTGCTGGAAACAGAATCCAAGTTCTGGCTGCAGTAACAGTCTTTTAGGTTTGTGTTGAATAGTCTTTTCTGACAGATAGAAACCATCTTGGACAGACAGTGACAGGAAAGGTGGTATAATGAAAGAACCTCAGTCCTCATCTACCTGTGAATCAAAACCTTATCTATTAACTGGATGATTTAATAAAAGTAATTAGCATTGTTATGTTAAAGTATTCACATTTATTTACAGCAATTTTCAGACTGACTGAACTTTACACAAATGCTGGGAATTTGCCATTGCATTTCACATTTCAGAACTGAGACCATAATCTTAATTTATATTGATTTAATATTTTAATAGATCATCTCCAAAAAAGACAGTCCGTAATGTCTACTTGCATTTACTTAATAAATATACAGAAATTGCTTCACAATCAAATTAAAAAAGCAATACTAATGTCAATAATAAGAAATAAAAGATATGGTTGATCATCTTTATAATCACTTTTCAACTAAGAGAGGCAGAATACTCCTTCAGGCTTTCTGTGCACCCAGAATTTTACGCTGTCCAAATTTGGCTAGATATTTTTTTCCGCAATAACTTTTGGATTATTTTTCATTTGCTAGATTCCCACTTCCCTGGATTAAGATAAAACTGCATAGCAGGCATAAGAGATTTTCCTCACAGCTTGACTTGAAGTACTGAGGATAAAAAAGAGGAGACAAAACAGAAAAATCCTCGCTCTTAAATAGATGACTGCATTTTGTATTTAACATCTTAGCATAAGTGTTCTGTGTTTTAAAGGAATAATGAGGCATTGTTATTAAGGAAAACTTTTTTTTTTTGCTTACTGTATGATTAGGTGTACTTTATCAGGACCACTAATGCAGAAAGAATCATGTCTTGCAGAATATACCACCTAAGGAGTCTTTCTGCTGTGCCTTTTGCAACCGTTCATGCCTATCTCGTATCGGCCTTTTTAGCCACCAGCACGTTTGTGACAAACATGGGTAGAGCCCTCCCCAAATCTTCGTTTGCAAAGCCCAGCCATGATGATCAGGACCACTGCTGCAGGAATTGCTTGCAAATTCACTGAAGGCTTTTCTCTGGAATTGTAAAAATAGCTGTGGAACTCTTATGTCAAGGTTCAGGTTGTACAATTGTATTATGTGGAACATAAAGTTGTGAACCAGAATTGCCATGAATTCAATAAAGTAATGAACAAAACTGTGGGTATCTTTTGCCTGGTCATGCTTTAGAACTGTAATTTGTTTTCATTCCTAAAATGTGTATTACTCACATGGTTTTATTTCACTCTAACAAAACTGATTTGGAATGTTTTATGCTACCTTAAGCTACTATGTGTTTCCAGTTGTAATTATCTTTTTGGATGGGAATTTTAATATTTTTTTAGAAATAGACATTAATTTCAAAAGGAGAATTAATCTATTCCAGGTATTTCCTTCAAACTTGCAACCATATGTAGGTGTAGCCTTTCACCCAACTGTAGCCCTGCTGAAGTCAATGGAGCTGGTGTAATTTCAATTAATTTAAAAACATAAGCATTGACATTGATGTTGGTAAAATTGTATTGTTGATGAAGGGGTAAAATTGCATCATTTCAACTCATGGCATGGAGCCTGTGGCTCTGCACCATCTGTACAGTAACTTCCTTGTTACAGTAACTTCCTCTTGTCTGTCATCTATTTAATTCATCAATTTCAATCATTTCATAAAACATGTTCATTCAAATACATGTTTTTCAACTAATTACTTTGGAGTAAAGTCCTATTTTAAAAAGAGACTCAGGACAAGATTTTTAGGTATATTGAAGAGGCCAAAATATACATAGATGGGATTCCAGAAGCGGATTTAGGGAATTTTCCATTTTTTTAAGCAATAAGGACATCATTTGTCATAATAAACTGAGAAACCTACAGTCCAGACACGTGTGAAAGTCCTGTCATAGCAGTGGTTAGGACTTTCACATATGTCTGAATAAATATATGAGTCTATCTATCTACATACACCTAAACACACATAGAGTTACAAGCACATTGTGTACACATATGATGCATTTTAAAATGTGGTTGATAATGACAGAAACAAGAAAAAATTCTTAAGCCAGCACAACCTTCAAGAACAAGCAGTAATCTGGTTCTAAAATTTTGTATTCAGATTTCTGGAACAATTATCACCTCACCTGGGTATTCTAACAAGTTAATCAGTAGATGAATTGAAATCCTCATCAACACACTATGTAATTTCATTGAGAGTATCTACTAACTCAGATCAACTCAATTAATCTCTAGTGGAATGAAACAAAGAAGCAGATGGTAATGTGTTTTAGTCAACACCAACTTTTTATTCTGTATACATTTCTAAGTACACTATTCCTAGGCATTACTCCTCAGGCATTGAGAAATTGCCTTACTTTTAATCTAAGGCTTTAAATAGAGAGCAGTAAGACACACTCATATTCCATTTTGTCAGTAATGATTACAGTGTACTCAAATAAAACATCTCCCTTAGGCTCAGTTCTGCTTGATACTTATCCTGACACACCCATTAGTTTCCATGGGAGCAGCAAGGTGGGATATCCATGCAGGATATCCCACCACAGCCTTGACACAAAGAATGTCCTATCCAGTGAGCTGCACTAATATTTAGTTAAATGCACTAACTTCTGCTCCATGTGCTAACAAATGGTGATCAGTAAGGATGCATTTGATAGCACTTTTTCTGTATTTCTTCAAAGGTGAGGATTTAGCATCCTAAACTGCCATGTCTCCATCCTCATACAGAAATATAAAGGTAAATCTCTCAATCCACATGATCCTGAGAGCAGCAAGCAGAGCTTGCTCTTTTCATTTGGTCTGGTGGTCAAGACATTTGAAATGGTGACAGAAATATGAGTCCTGAACTTGTTCATAATATTAGTCATAACCTCAAGCTGCATCAGGCGAGGTTCATATTGGACATCAGGAGGAATTCCTTCGTGGAAAGGGATGTTAAAAATTGAAATGGACTGCCAAGGGAGGTGGTGCAGTCACCATCCCTGGAGGTGTTCAAACAATGATTGGATGCGGCACTCAGTGCCATGGTCTAGTTGACATGTTGGTGTTGGTCAAAGACTGGACTCAATGGTCTTGGAGGTTTTTTCCAGCCTAATTGATTCCGTGATTCTGTGATTATTTATACATTTTACCTTTAATGACACCAAGATGAAAATATATAGAAGTGGAAGGAAGGAAGAATGGTTGAAACCAGTTATTTCCTATTCCTAACCACACGCCATAACTATCAGTCAAGGGCCTCACTCACGGTCCAGCTCTTGTCAGCTTGGCTGCTTGGTCCAAGACAGCAGCAGTGATGTCAGGAGAACTGGGCTCTGACCTATGTCCCAGTTAAGTTTGTAGCCTTCAGTTCAGGGCAGACTTGGAGATATTGGGAGACAGTTTTAAATATTGGAACATTGGGAAATAAATGAAATCCAGACCTCCAACCTCACAATGTTCTGCCTGTAATTATAAAAACAAACAAAACAACCCAAAAACTGGGCATAAACCTTCTGGTTTTAATGTCTTTTGGAGGAAATTACTGTAACTTTATTCTTTGAGATAAATTTATCTGTATGTCGAGTTTGATTTTAAAATATCTGACTAGCAGTTTGGATTCATCCCATGAGATAAACAGATTAAAGATCAATTTCTGAATCCTGTCTGTTAGAAGGTCTTGAGTAGCTAACACTTAGGCTTGGGCAAGCAGAGAAGCAAAATCCCTGTGTATAAAGAAACAAACTGTATAATTTAACTAGTAGGTAGCAATTTACCTATCTTCAAAGTGATAGGTAAATTGCTACAGGTGGCCTATTTTATGACAAAATTTTGGCTCTGTATTTCATCTATGTATGTAGACCTTTATAGGCATCATGCTTTTACGGGCATCCTTACTATGTTTTAGCCAAGCTCTTCATCACTTGAGGAGATACACAGAAGTCTACAGTATTTTTAGTTCTTAAAAAGGAGAAGACTAGTCAAGATTTAGTTATGCAGTGAAGACACGACTTGTACTGACGCTGTATCACCAGCATAGCAAGTAAACAGAGCTCTTTTCTTAGCTGGGGTTTTCATTAAGTGTTTGACCACATGGCTGCAGCAGTGAGGGAGCTGTATATTTTTTAACCTGAGGGCAGTCCTAGCAAGAAAAACAATCTTGTCTGTTCCACCCTCAGACAAGATTTAACCATCCTTCCTCACTGCTTTAGTTTTTTGAACGTTGTTTTCTACTTTGTTTCCATGGCTCCTGTGTTGATTTAGCTGCTATTTCTTATGTTTTCAATTTATGTATCTCTTGTTCTGTATCCATATTTCATCTCTTTGGCCCTCTCTTTACCATTTCACTTTTTTCTCTGTCCTTTTTGCTCATAACCCATCCTTTCTCCTGTCAGTATTTTATGCACTCTTATCTTTGTTAGCTTTCTATCCCCTTTTCTTGCTTTCTTTTTCTTTGCATTTCCCTTTATTCACTTTTTCCTCTCAGTGGGCTTGTTAAGAAATATATTATATGAAGTAGTTGCATGCATGATATTTCTCAGAAAACACAACTACATTTACAGTAACAGAAGCCAACACATCGACCTGCAATATCAAATTGTGGATGAATTTAGTTTCATTCAAACTGAATTAATGGATTTATAGGGTGCCATATGGGTGCCAGATCCTTTAAAACATGAAAGACAGAGTATCTGCACCAAAAATATTACAACTGAACATTCTCAATTTTATAGAGTCTATTTCAGTTTGTGCTACATAACACTTTTCAAGGAGTGTAGATAAAGTTGGTGAAGAGATCAGGGTAGGAAGGCTCATGAAGGAAGTTTTAATCAAGGATTGGAGAAAAGAGATTGGTTGATCTAGGTCAGGATTTTGAAGATAAACTCCATGTCATAACACTGGCATATCTGCTTTAGTCCAAAAGCAGCCTGGATCCTACTATTTTATGTTCCTGCACTTGCATTATATATACATTTAGTGTATACATTTTTATTATATGTCTAGACATATAATATTTATTCTATATCTATTACATATCTATTCTATACATGATTTTGTGATTTACATGTGTTTATTATCTCATTCACCTCTGCTTCACTGTAAATACTGGAGTTTTTTACTATATAGATATGTTTTTTTCCATAAACTTTTGTTCAAAGAACTGTCCACAGATGCTGATGATCTTCTCATTAAATTTGCAGTTACTGGGATGGATCTTCTTTCCTGGTGATTCATGTCTTATCTTTATGACAAGTAGAACTCATTTCATCTCTCATATATTCTTATAACATCATGAAATAACCTTATACCTACTCTGCCTTTAAAAAAAGGACAATTTTAGAAATGATTCCTGGATTATTTTTTTTTTTTAACTTGGTATTTAAAAGAGATCTGTTGAATTTTACTGTAAAGACAAGAAAGGAAGATATTCATAATAGTTGATAGCCTGAACATTGGAATGACCTTCTAAGATGGAAAAGACAAATACTTTAGCCCCTGATTTTTCTTACATAAATTTATGTCTTCCAAAGCATGGGTTAGCTCCTCTAGAGAGAAAATAAATTCTCTTTTTCTATTTTTAAAATTAACAGAAATTTAATTTTTTTCTGAAAATAAAGTGTTCCAATTAGAAAGTTGTAATACATTGAAAATTCCTGCTCGTTTTAAGGATTATTGTTATTTTGGGAGCAAAAACTCATAAGCCTTGCTGTCTGCTCATATATTCTGTCATGGATATTAACAATATATTTCTACTTAGAATTTATTGTGAAATAGAATTTTCATCCAGTGGAAAATTCTTATATTTCAGTACAATTTCGTCTTTCAAATAAAAAACAAAACAATGAAATACTGAAAGACATCACATAAAACCCCCTGAAAATGCTGAAATAAAAAAGAAAAAGAACATATCTGAGTAAACAAACTAATTCAATGCATCATATATTTCTTTTGTGCTGATGGTCCCTTTTTTTTTTGAAAAACAGACTTAAAAAAATTTTCTTTTTTCTTTGTTCCACCTTTTAAGTATAAAATCTGTTTCTTAATCAGTCATGTGATTACTTTATGAGAACTTCCAAATGTAAACCAAAAGACATTAGTGTAAAACATTTCAGACAGAAGCAATATTTTGTAAACCCTGCCTCATATTCTGATCGTATTTTAGTGTTGCCTTTATCTTGATTATCATTTCAAAATTTCTCCTGTTCATTCTGGTTTTTTTTCTAATATTTCCAGAACTTATCACTTATAATACTAGACTTCTTGCCCCAGCATTTATTTTCTTAAATGTTCATAAAGAATACTTCCCATTTTCTGACCTATGTTTCTGTTCTTTTGCCCAGCTCAGTTTCCCTAAATTTTCTGGTGATATATCCATTCTCCCTGTTGTTTGATCCATTCATGTCACCCATTCTTCTTTCCATATGATTAATTTACTCTGCTCTCAAAGATTTCAGGCAATGAATGAGGACCCAAAGGACAAAAGTTTGTGTCAGTGTAGGCACTGACACTCCTTTTCCTGCTTCATAGTATAGGAGGTTAATGGAAAAAATGTTGTAAGGTACTCTTTGCCAGAAGCAATATAAAATAAAATTTAGATGGAGAAACCAATGATACCTGTGTTTAAAATTAGTATTTGGATTGTTCTTTTGAAAAAGAACTGCGAGATTCAATATTACCCCACGTATAAAACCGGAATCTTACTCAGTTTTTAAAAGAATTCTTTGTCATGGCCAGTGCAAACTCAGATGAGCTGTCTACTGCACAGGTGGAATTTTTCCTTTGTCAAGTACGTTGCTCCTGAAAATCTGCCATTTCATATCTAATAAGGTACTTTAATCAACCTAAGTGACCTAAGTGACTGGCTGGTTCAATTAGAAACCATTTTTATTGCTTTTTTTTTTTTTTTTTAGTTTACATTAAAAATGTTAAAATCTTTGGAAGCATTGATAGACAAAACTGCAGTACAATTCAAACCTTTTTGGAATGGGTCAGTATAAGAGTTCAGTGACCAAATATGAAAATTCTATATTTATTCAGTTCAATCACAGAAGTTTCCATATTGAATCAGATTGGATCCTAATCCATCCATTTTATTATCTTGTTCCATTTGTAAGGACCAAATGTTTCAATGAAGGATAAAAAAGCCACTACTTGAAAACCGGCAATAAACAGAGATGGTATAAAATTTCCCTAAACAGAGGAAATCTAAACCCTATCATTTAGAAATTGGTATAACCACTAAGTAACAATGCCTGTATTTCTTCCGATATTTTTATTTGTTATATATGAACGTGACTAATTCTTCTATGCAACAAAAATTAGTTATTTTTATTATACCAATAGCCTTTTATTGCTGTCTGAAGAATGCCAATTTGTTATTCTTGGTGCTGATGGTAGTTGTTAGTACTCAACCTTGTGTCTAGGACCAGCAATGTCAGTATCTGTCGGGTATCTTTGATGACTAAAGGCTGCATTCAGACTGTTATTTAATCAAAAATCTCTCCAGGTGAGCACAAACCACTTCTGATTTTTGCTCAATGATTGCATACTATCTTGTTTATTTTGACCAGTGACTAGTCCATGGGGGATTACTTTTGAATAGCTGCTAAAAAAAAAAATCAAAGCAGTTTGATTAAATTCTGTCTAATTCTGGAATCTTCCTGAGCAACTTTGCATAATTTTTGTGATGAAGAACAAGTCCTATTTTGGAAGAGAGAGAGAAAGAGTGCTGCCCATCCCTTAAAGAAATATTTTCCCCATGTGTAACAACTGTGGAATGACGTACACCTTTTTAATAGACTTTTAAAAGCTATCTGGAGACTTAGTAAAAAGCTTCCATGCCCAGTAGATAACAAAATGTTATATTAATTTTAGTGCCAGGTCTTAATTAAAAAGAAAACCATAAACTGTATAAATGGGCACTATATAGAATGATGCAGCTTTGTGGAACCATTTAAGTCTCTTCATCACGAAGATTACATAAATTAATAAGAGGACATAACTTGTGTAATAGTGTGCTAGACATAAGGCAGTCAATATATTTTTACCCTTTGAACAAGCAGTTGTTGCTGGGAGAGCACAGTTCCATCTTTCCAGGTAAACTCTTCCATAAGGAATAGTCCCCAACAAGCAAGCCTGTTGTTAAGGCTGTGTCTGCAAATGAATTGTCTATAAACAAACTCAGCATCTGGCAGACATTCCAAGGTGAAAACCAAACAGATGGCTAATTTAATATAATCTAAGTGACTTTGGATCAGATAAAGCAATTGAATTAACAGCACTTTAAATGAACGTATACCACACATTCTCACTGTGCCATTATAATAGGCACCTTTTTATATCTTGAAAATCATTGCTAATTGAAGTTTCATATGGTGAATGCTTATATCTGTAAGATGTACAGCTAAACAGCCTGAAAAAAATGCTGTTATAAGTAAAAGCAATCAGTGTTGTAACGTTTAACTCCAATATAGTTATTTTCTTAAAAACTCCTCCAGAAAATTTTTGAATCAAGGAATGTAGACTTCATACCATATGAACCCTTAAGCGCATATGCAGCAGGCATAATTTATTATGCCTATGTAGAGACATATATATATACTTTAACTCTGCATATATATGCACATATATATGCATATAAAGCATATACATATATATTCTGTAAGTTTGGGGTTTCAAGGTAAGTGTTTAGAAAATCATAAAAAAACCAAAAACAACAAAACAGAACAGGTTTTGAAATATAAGGGGATTTTAATTATTATTATTAGTTGCTATTTGTGATGTTTTTTGAACTGGAATGCTCTTTGATCTATAGCAAAGAAAACAAAAAATATTTTCTCTTAATTACTTTGTACTTCACAACTGCAATGAGAGGGTGAAACTCTTCTTGAATACTGAGCTGTACTGTTTGCACACAGCCAAAGGTAAATGCTTAAACTTCCTTTATATTTGTTTCTATATATACATGCAAGTTAGTTCTCTGTGCATTTTCTTATCCCTCTTCCAACAAAACTCTTTGTGACACTTGTGTAAAATAGGTGAAAGGCAGATGTAACAGAGTTTGCATTGTACAAAAGAGAGGATGTTTGAGAAAGTAGCTCTTCAGCTTCTTTTCATTTCTCTCTCACACAGAACTCTGAAATCCCTGCCAAACCCACAATTGCATTATGCTCCAGAGTTAGACACATGATCTGTTGGGGAAGGATTAAATACTGGCCTGCAATACTGCATGATGTAAGGGAGAGCTCCTTCCTGGTACTCAGGAGCTCTGTGGGAATGACCTTAGGTCCCTGGGAAAAGGGCCATTCGCTGTCCTCTGGCAGCATCTGCCAACCAATGTGAAGTTAAAATAATGGGTAAATTCATGAACACAATTATAAAACTCAGATGCTGGCAATTGCAAGCGACTGATTTGATTACCCAGGGAGTCTCAGTTTTCTGTTTTTTTGTTTTCCTATGCACTGAAACCTAAAAAAACCCCTTTCTGGTGTTCTGGCACAGGTTATGCCTAATGGCTTGCTGCTATTTACCTTCTAGAAAAAAAAAATCTGAAAGACCCATTAACTTTTTCAAATGCCTAACTTTTTTTTTTTTTTTAGCATATGGCTTAACATCATTCACACATGGTAAGAAGCAAAGGAGCCCAAAGCAGGTGGAATTTTGTGAATTTTAATAATCAGTAAAAGAAGTCAAGCTTGCAGACTTGGCTCATCTGTGTTACAGTCTCTAATGTGTACCTGTTGCCTTATATTATTGAATGCTCTTCGGATTTTACCAAATATTGTATTACAGCACTTCTCTTGCAGAAGGAAAATTTTCCTTCAAACTATACAATAATAATTTTACAATCTAAATGCATACATAATGAGCATGTAATGGATATATAAACATAAATACTTGTATTTTATTGAGATATAGACAAATATATGAATACATGCCTGGGTCTACCACAAACCCCTATCATATAATACTATTTTGTCTTCAACAAAATTCTGTGAACTCCTGTCAAAATCTGAGATTTTAGAGCTGCCTGTGGAAGATTGTCAGGCCTTAGGTACAAATCTAGTCAGAAGAACCAACATAGATAACTGAAAAAAAAAATAAAAGTAATTTTCCTCACTGAAGACATACCCAAATCAGGATATTCAGACATGAGGCTCTACCAAGAAGACTTCCAACCATTCTTTAGTGGAAAGTAAAACATCATCTTGATCCTACCCTTTAAAATACAATTCATAGCTGCATAACTATGAGGAAAATATTCTTTTTAATCTACAGCAAATTGAACTACAAGTTAGGATTTTCCTTTTCTCTTTTCTTTCAATAAAGGTAATTGTTGCAGTCTAAATCTTGTTATGGGCAAAGGATAAGGCTGTTTTACACAAAACAAAGAATTTACTGTAGATTAGCAGTCTACCAAAACCACAACAAATAGTTTTTATTAGTCCAGCTGTGAAGATATGAGCACTTCTAGTCAAACTCAAATTATTACAGAAAAACCTCACTATTCATACATTTATATATGTATGTATATAGATTTATGTGTGTGTGTGTATATATATATATATATATGTGAACTTCTTATACATGTGAGCAACTTTTTCCCTGGTTCTATGGGATACTTCCTCTACCTCATAGGTAATGGGGCAACAATTTGAATGAGCTTCAGGAATAAAGAAATAAAAAGTGGGTCACAGTGAACTGGTAATATCTTCATTGTGTGGAGTATGATGTTGGTTGTGGTGGTTTGTTCCTCCCCAGTCTTGGGTCCACTTGGCATTATTTTTACACATTTTCTGACAGTTTCTTGCTTGATCTTACCCCACTATTTCCTAATTCCATGTGCCCTCTTTCGTATCCTTAAATTTGGGTTTGCCTGGCTCACAAGATGAGGTGTTTCCTTTGTGAAAAATGATTGACTTCTATAACCTGTGATCATGCTCTGGGATTTCTGATGTCATCAGATACTCCTATTCTTCTATAATATATTATGATCCTAGAATGAAAGACAGTTCACTCAATCCATAATAGCTGCTTGGTTTTACTCTTTATTAATTAGCAATAGGTGCTATGCCACACAGGGGTGCAGAGATAAATTAAAGCTACAGCAAATTTGGTAGTCACCTGACAACTAGAAAACCACAAGCTCAGCCAAAATAAATCAAATTCATCTCAGACAAGTCCCAAGTCTAGACAAATCCTAGGTCCCTTTACTCTCAGACTGATACAAAGCCTGTCACCTTTTACTAGTAGCATTATAATTTAAAAGTCATATTTGTTGAGGTATGCAGTCTTTGGTCTTCTCTATACATGTAAGTCATTGGAGTTAATAGGATGGTTTAATGAAAATTAGAAGAAATATGTGGATTGGTCTAAGAACTAAGTCTGAAGTCAAAATTGCTTTACTAAGGAGTTTAAAGTTTATTAATAGTTGATTGTTCATTCGTCATCATGGCTGGGCTTCGCAAACAAAGATTTGGGAAAGGCTCTACCCACATTTGTCACAAGCACCCTGGTGGCTAATAAGGCCAATACGAGATAGACATGTTCGATTGCAAAAGGCACAGCAGAAAGACTCCTTAGGTGGTAAATTCTGCAAGACACGATTCTTTCTGCATTGTCTTTTCTCCTCGAGAGT